>NW_027363307.1:0-600000 GCF_046119375.1 Phyllobates terribilis
CTGCCGCCGCTGCAATCAACCCGGACATATGGAAAGGTACTGTTCTTTAAACGGGCACAACCTGGGGTAGAGGGCCAACCCCCAGGAAAAAGATCACCAGGCCCATCGAACTGGCGCGACAGATATGTGGGAGGACGTCCAGTCTTGCCTGTGGTACTGGATGGCATTCCCATGAGTGCCCTACTGGATACCGGGTCACAGGTCACCACCATCCCGTACGTGCTCTTCAAGCAGTACTGGAATGACTCGGATATTACCCGCTACCCTGACGACGACTTGAGTATCATCGCCAGCAATGGCCAGCCCGTGCCACAGATCGGATTTAAAGAGGTGACCCTCAAAATCGGTAGAGTCGAACTGGCCGCACAGGGACTGATCATTGTAGATATTGATAAACATGAGAGTCACCCAAAGATAACTCTAGGAACTAACGTAATTGAAAATTGTCTTGCAGAGGTGATTTTCCTTTTACAGCAGGTTGCCAAGAACGCCAGCTCCGGCGAGCAGCGGGTGCTCCAGAAAGAGATCCGGGCACTGATGCAACGGCAACAAGTGGAACTCTCCGGCGGTGAGATTGGTAGCGTAAGAATGTGTGACCCTTTTCCTATTGCCATGCCCCCAAAAAGTGAAATGATGATTTGGTGCCGGGCAGCTATTGGTCTGAGAGGTAGAGATTACCAGGCAATGGTAGAACCAGTTTACTCAGACAGTAGGCCCACCATTTTGACAGCACGGGGGGTGGTCAATGTACGCCATGGGAGGGTGCCCGTTCGCATAATAAATATCGGGGAGAGGGAAGTGTACCTGCCCCGGTATGCCACGCTAGCCAAATTATATACCACTAATCAAAATTCTATACAATCTGTGGAACCCTTGCCTCCATCTCACCTGGAGGAAGGTAACGGCTCTAAGAAAGACATGGAGGACTGGTGTCAGCAACTACATCTGGGTACTGACTCCACTCCCTCACATCAGAAACAAGGAGTCTATCGGGTGGTTCAAGAGTATGAGAGAGTGTTTAGTAAACACCCGTTAGACTTTGGGCGAGTCAAGGGGGTAGAACACCGCATCCCCACGGGAGATCATCCTCCCATAAAAGAGAGGTATCGACCCGTACCCCCTGCACATTACCAACACGCCAAGGGGATGCTTAGAGACATGAAGGAGGCTGGGGTAATCCGGGATAGCTGTAGCCCCTGGGCAGCCCCACTAGTTTTAGTCAAAAAGAAAGACAACACCATGAGGATGTGTGTAGATTACCGGAAAATCAACCGTATCACACACAAGGATGCGTACCCCTTACCAAGGATAGAGGAGTCATTGGCTGCTTTAAGATCTGCTAACTTCTTCTCTACCTTGGATCTCACTAGCGGGTACTGGCAGGTTCCTGTAGCAGAGGCGGACCGGGAGAAGACCGCATTCACCACCCCGATGGGACTTAGCGAGTTCACCTGCATGCCGTTCGGACTCTGCAACGCCCCAGGAACCTTCCAACGATTAATGGAGTGCTGTCTGGGCCACAGAAACTTCGAGACGGTCCTGTTGTACCTGGACGATGTCATCGTATACTCCAAAACTTATGAGGACCACCTGAAACACCTGGCGGAGGTGTTCGAAGCTCTGGCGAGTTACGGCCTAAAGGTGAAACCCTCCAAGTGTCACCTCCTGAAACCAAAGGTGCAATACCTGGGACACGTGGTGAGCACTGACGGAGTGGCTCCCGACCCCGATAAGATCACCGCAATTAAGGGATGGCCAAGCCCCTCCAGCGTAAAAGAAGTGCGGCAGTTCCTAGGGTTGGTAGGCTACTACCGAAGGTTTATTCCCGGTTTCACCAAAAAGGCAGCGCCTATGCAGGACCTCCTGATAGGCCAGTCCCGGAAGGCCAAGAACCAGAAGCCGCCCTTCAAATGGGAAGAGCTAGAAGAAGAGTCCTTCCGCCAGCTGAAGATGGCCCTCACGGGGGATGAAATCTTGGCGTACCCGGACTATAGCCAGCCCTTCATCCTCTACACCGACGCCAGTAACATCGGGCTAGGAGCCGTACTGTCCCAGATTCAGCAGGGGAGAGAACGAGTAATCTCCTATGCCAGCCGAAAACTGCGACCCACCGAAAGGAACCCCGAGAATTACAGCTCATTTAAGCTAGAGTTCCTGGCCGTGGTATGGGCAGTCACCGAGCGCTTTAGGCATTACCTCGCTTCTTCCCGGTTCACCGTATACACGGATAACAACCCGTTGACACACCTGGACACGGCAAGACTCGGTGCCCTGGAGCAGAGGTGGATGGCCCGTCTGTCCAACTACGAGTTCACAATCAAATACCGGGCAGGACGCTCCAATACTAACGCGGACGCCCTGTCCAGGATGCCCAACCTGCCGGACGAAGGAGAAGATCCGGAGGGACTGGAAGAAGTTGAACTCCCTGCGTTCCACCGTCATGGGACTATTCAGTATTCCCACCGGGTAAGGGGTAAGCAGGCTGCTACGTTGAACCCCTTACCCCACTACAACTGGGCGGAAACGCAAGACAGCGACCCTGCCGTCCGACTGGTGAAGGAGATGCTGACTCGGCCGGAGGCTCGCCTTGAACCAGACGCTCCGGAGGAAGCCAAACAACTATGGGCGGAGAAGAGTCGACTATTCCTTTACAAGGGGAAGTTGTGCCGCAGAATGGTCAACTCCCGGACGCATGAACTACTCTGGCAAGTAGTGGTGCCCCGAAGAGACGCAGCCATGGTGATGGAGGCATACCACGACGGAGCTGGACACTTCGGGTGGAAAAAGCTGGAGTTCCTGCTGCGCGAGCGGTTCCACTGGGTAGGCATGAGGGGAACCATCGAGAAGTGGTGCAGAGACTGTGGCCCGTGCAATCTGAGAAGGAAGGACCGGGCCAGCCAGAAGACTCCCCTGCAGTCCATCGTCACCCGGCAACCGTTGGAACTGGTAGCCTTGGATCATGTAAAACTGACCCCAAGCAGAAGTGGCTACGTCTACGCGTTAACCATCGTGGATCATTACTCCCGGTTCTTGGTTGTCGTCCCCGTCAAGGACTTAACGGCTCAAACAGCAGCTAGAGCCTTCCAGCAGCACTTCTGCCGTCCACACGGGTACCCGGACCAAGTGCTGACGGACCAGGGACCTGCCTTTGAAGCGGAGGTCTTCCAGGAATTCTGCAATCTGTATGGCTGCCGGAAGATAAGGACGACACCCTACCATCCGCAAACTAATGGACTTTGTGAAAAAATGAACCAGGTGGTAATGGATCTTCTAAAAACATTGCCCCTGGAAGAACGCAGTCTGTGGCCTGAGAAGTTGCCCGATCTGGTGGACCTATACAACCACATCCCGGTAGGTTCCACCAACTGTACCCCGGCTTACCTAATGAGGGCAAGACCTGGTAAGTTACCTGTTGACCTGGAAATGGGAGTCCTGACACCCGAGGACACTTCACCAGAAACAGACTGGGACACAGAGAGGCAGCAGCAGTACCGGAGAGTACAAGAGAGCGTGGAGCGAAGTCTCTGTCAGGCTAGGGAAAGACAAGAGAAGACATACAACCAGTATGCTCCCGCTGTTCCCCTGGTACCCGGAGAGCAGGTCTTGAAGAGGAAGAGACGGCTCCACAAGTTGGACGACCAGTGGGAGAAGGACCCGTACACCGTACTGCCCTCAAGCCACGAAAACCCGAAGGTCTGTACCATCAGTAAAGACGGAGGGGAAACCACAGCCATTGTATCCCGGGACCACCTGAAGAAGTGTCCCGAACAACTGAGGAACCCTGAAGAGGAACAAGAAGACCATCGACCCGTAGAGGAAAGGGAAGATATGGTTAGTACCGTGCTCGGGGACTTCCCTCGGTCTTGGACTCAAGTCAATGGTGCAGTTGTGGTACCCGTACTCACCTTCCTCCAACCATCATCCCAAGAACCTACGGAGCAACGGGTAGAGCTGGAAGAACAGCCGGTCCAGGAGGCAGAAGACTCCACACAAGCAGAACAGGAGAATCAACCCTCTGCTTATAGTGAGCCTGCCGTACCCCTAGTGAGACAAAGAGCCGGTAGACAGCTGCCCAGTTTACCCTTGACAGCTCCTACACCCTGTAGTTCAGGGCCAGACAGTCAGCTCCGTAGGTCCACTAGGGCCACTAGAGGCCAGTTACCCGCACGTTGGAGGATCTAAATGTTTAAGCTATTTTGTATGTTTACCTGTCTATAGTTGCTTGTGTGTAATTTTGTGTTTCTAGTTGTTTTTAGGAATCCTTGGTGGATTTCCCGGGAATCCTTGTACATAGTTGGAGCGTAACCCAGGATGGACTAAAGACTGTCAAGGACTCGGGGTAGAACAGACCCCTACCTGGTTACGTCTCCCTGTTTCGGTGAAATGGACACCTTTGCTTTTCTTCAAAGACTGCACCCGGTTGCGGATACGCCGTGACCATCTTATTGTGTTTCCTTATTGTATTTTAGTGTTGTTGTTTTTACCTTGTTATGTTTTTCTATAATGTGTTTAGTCCCGGAGTACTAAATTTTACTAGGGGGGAATGTGACACCCCAGGGGTCTGGTTGCCACAGTAACGTAATGTTATGTCTGAGAGCAGGTGGGAGGTCCTTTGGTCAGGGATCCTGTGCATGCCACACCTCCTGCCCAGTCTTGGGAGGGGAAGAACTTCCCCTATAAAAACCTGGGGCTGAGGCAGGGTGAGTGAGTAGAAGAAGAGAAGAAGTAGAGACAGCATAGGAAGAAACAGCAGTTACAAGGAGTCAGGGGCTGGCAGCTGCAGAGTTCGCCCTGACTAAGAAGGCTTTTACCGGACCCGGAGTCCGAGGCTGTGGGGACTAATTCCTACCCAGCAGCAGAATCCGTCAGGCAGGGGATTTCAGGTCCTCTGGCCCAGAAGCCCGAAGGCACGGTCACACGCGTGGGACCAGCACCGCCATCGTGGAGCGGAAGCCATTAGAAGGCCCCGAGTCACCGGCCATATGGGTGAGCACCACACGGTACACTCAGGGACGTGGGCTACTTACATCAGCTCCTAGCAAGGTAGCCAGAAGAGTACAGTCAGTTTGGGAGGCCTACAACTCCGCCTGGCCAGGGGAGATCCCATCTGCTCAAGGACTGACCAGGCCCCATCCGCTAGCAAGTACTCCGGGAGGGTCTTTTGTTGTTACCAGTAAAGACCCTGAACTACACCGTACCGTCTCTGAGTGGTTCCTGCTACCCCCATCATCCACGTCGGCTGCCCTGAGGCCATACCCCTCCCGTTGGGGGTTATACTATCACGCTGCACAATCCCACCATCGGCCTCAGCGGTCTGCCCTGCAGCAGCAGCCCCCTGGCTGCACTCAACGGGTGGCGTAGTCATCAACCATTTACTACTAATGGACTGCCGTCTAGTTTGACTCCCTGGGCACGGACCGGGTCACCGCCACGAGACTACAACCCTCCACAGATCCGGCTCCGGGTAAGCTCCCGCATGCGCAGCGCAGCGCGACACAAGCCCAGGGGCGCGTCAACTTTGGCGTAGTCGGCAGGATTTCGTGCCCGCAACCACCGGGTACTGCGTGCCTGAAAAAGAGACTTTTCAAACTTACCAGCGGTGAAGTTTCCCGCCATCCGGCGCCATCTTCGGCCTTCTTCCCGCCATCCGTGGAGTTTTCCCGCCGTTGGACGCCATCTTGAGGACGCCGCGCGGGAAGAAGAGGGGCGTGGACTCCGAAAGCGCGCGAGAACTGAAGCCCCACCTCACGTCCGGACGTTGCGTAAGGTCCTGGAAGGAGCCCAGCAGACGCCGACGTCACAGGAGCGCGACGGAAGGTCCTCAACCCTGACGATCCACTGCGGAGCCGCGGCCTACGGAAGAGGATCATCGCAAGGTAGGCCACGGTCCACTAGGGGGGAGGAAGATGTCGGATACAGAGGAGAGCTTCACTGCCCCAACCCCCGCCAGCGCTACCGCTGCTGCAGTTATGCCCTTCACCATGCCCTATATCCCGGGAGCAGCTTGGCTACCCCAGTACTCAGGGGAGTCACATACCCTGCATGACTTTAGAGAAAAGCTGGATAGCCTCTTCCAGGTGTACCCCCTCACAGAAGAGCAAAAAGTGAGCATCCTGGTGGCCCAACTAACCGGGGCAGCCAAAAGGGAAGTAAAATCCTGGCCACCTGGGAGGAAGACTGTCGCAGGGATACTAACCCGGCTGAAGGACACCTTCGATACCCGCACCTCAGCCGAGATCAAGCTTAGATTCTACGGGTGCAAGCAGCGAGCGCATGAGAGTATAAGGGACTATGCACTAAACCTACAAGAGGCCCTGAGGGCCATAAAGCAGACCGACCCTGATGGGGTGGGAAACGAGGACAGGCTGTTGACTGAACAATTTATAGAGGGTTTATATTGCAATGCCCACCGAACCCAGTTGCGGGCAATGGCCTTACAGGATCCCCATCTGGACTTTGCACAGTTCAAGGATAGAGCTATCCGGGTGCTCCGAGAACCAGCACCGGGTGGCGTTGTGACCCACAGGCGCCCAGCTATCACTTACCACCAGGAGGCGGCGCCCTTGTCGGCAGGGCCTGTGGGAGCTGATGCGCAGGCTTTGGACAATGACCCGGCTCCAGACCTACACCATCAGGTCCAAGAGCTAGTTAAGAGCGTTGCTGCGCTAACCCGAACTGTGCAGTCTTTACAGGTTTCCACCCCAGGGAAGATCCAGCTGGCATCCGGACCGGAGGACATCCCGTGGCGTCGACCAAGGAGGACCCCACCGGCCAGAGGAAGACCCAGTGACCGATACAGCGAGGACGGACGACCCATCTGCCGCCGCTGCAATCAACCCGGACATATGGAAAGGTACTGTTCTTTAAACGGGCACAACCTGGGGTAGAGGGCCAACCCCCAGGAAAAAGATCACCAGGCCCATCGAACTGGCGCGACAGATATGTGGGAGGACGTCCAGTCTTGCCTGTGGTACTGGATGGCATTCCCATGAGTGCCCTACTGGATACCGGGTCACAGGTCACCACCATCCCGTACGTGCTCTTCAAGCAGTACTGGAATGACTCGGATATTACCCGCTACCCTGACGACGACTTGAGTATCATCGCCAGCAATGGCCAGCCCGTGCCACAGATCGGATTTAAAGAGGTGACCCTCAAAATCGGTAGAGTCGAACTGGCCGCACAGGGACTGATCATTGTAGATATTGATAAACATGAGAGTCACCCAAAGATAACTCTAGGAACTAACGTAATTGAAAATTGTCTTGCAGAGGTGATTTTCCTTTTACAGCAGGTTGCCAAGAACGCCAGCTCCGGCGAGCAGCGGGTGCTCCAGAAAGAGATCCGGGCACTGATGCAACGGCAACAAGTGGAACTCTCCGGCGGTGAGATTGGTAGCGTAAGAATGTGTGACCCTTTTCCTATTGCCATGCCCCCAAAAAGTGAAATGATGATTTGGTGCCGGGCAGCTATTGGTCTGAGAGGTAGAGATTACCAGGCAATGGTAGAACCAGTTTACTCAGACAGTAGGCCCACCATTTTGACAGCACGGGGGGTGGTCAATGTACGCCATGGGAGGGTGCCCGTTCGCATAATAAATATCGGGGAGAGGGAAGTGTACCTGCCCCGGTATGCCACGCTAGCCAAATTATATACCACTAATCAAAATTCTATACAATCTGTGGAACCCTTGCCTCCATCTCACCCGGAGGAAGGTAACGGCTCTAAGAAAGACATGGAGGACTGGTGTCAGCAACTACATCTGGGTACTGACTCCACTCCCTCACATCAGAAACAAGGAGTCTATCGGGTGGTTCAAGAGTATGAGAGAGTGTTTAGTAAACACCCGTTAGACTTCGGGCGAGTCAAGGGGGTAGAACACCGCATCCCCACGGGAGATCATCCTCCCATAAAAGAGAGGTATCGACCCGTACCCCCTGCACATTACCAACACGCCAAGGGGATGCTTAGAGACATGAAGGAGGCTGGGGTAATCCGGGATAGCTGTAGCCCCTGGGCAGCCCCACTAGTTTTAGTCAAAAAGAAAGACAACACCATGAGGATGTGTGTAGATTACCGGAAAATCAACCGTATCACACACAAGGATGCGTACCCCTTACCAAGGATAGAGGAGTCATTGGCTGCTTTAAGATCTGCTAACTTCTTCTCTACCTTGGATCTCACTAGCGGGTACTGGCAGGTTCCTGTAGCAGAGGCGGACCGGGAGAAGACCGCATTCACCACCCCGATGGGACTTAGCGAGTTCACCTGCATGCCGTTCGGACTCTGCAACGCCCCAGGAACCTTCCAACGATTAATGGAGTGCTGTCTGGGCCACAGAAACTTCGAGACGGTCCTGTTGTACCTGGACGATGTCATCGTATACTCCAAAACTTATGAGGACCACCTGAAACACCTGGCGGAGGTGTTCGAAGCTCTGGCGAGTTACGGCCTAAAGGTGAAACCCTCCAAGTGTCACCTCCTGAAACCAAAGGTGCAATACCTGGGACACGTGGTGAGCGCTGACGGAGTGGCTCCCGACCCCGATAAGATCACCGCAATTAAGGGATGGCCAAGCCCCTCCAGCGTAAAAGAAGTGCGGCAGTTCCTAGGGTTGGTAGGCTACTACCGAAGGTTTATTCCCGGTTTCACCAAAAAGGCAGCGCCTATGCAGGACCTCCTGATAGGCCAGTCCCGGAAGACCAAGAACCAGAAGCCGCCCTTCAAATGGGAAGAGCTAGAAGAAGAGTCCTTCCGCCAGCTGAAGATGGCCCTCACGGGGGATGAAATCTTGGCGTACCCGGACTATAGCCAGCCCTTCATCCTCTACACCGACGCCAGTAACATCGGGCTAGGAGCCGTACTGTCCCAGATTCAGCAGGGGAGAGAACGAGTAATCTCCTATGCCAGCCGAAAACTGCGACCCACCGAAAGGAACCCCGAGAATTACAGCTCATTTAAGCTAGAGTTCCTGGCCGTGGTATGGGCAGTCACCGAGCGCTTTAGGCATTACCTCGCTTCTTCCCGGTTCACCGTATACACGGATAACAACCCGTTGACACACCTGGACACGGCAAGACTCGGTGCCCTGGAGCAGAGGTGGATGGCCCGTCTGTCCAACTACGAGTTCACAATCAAATACCGGGCAGGACGCTCCAATACTAACGCGGACGCCCTGTCCAGGATGCCCAACCTGCCGGACGAAGGAGAAGATCCGGAGGGACTGGAAGAAGTTGAACTCCCTGCGTTCCACCGTCATGGGACTATTCAGTATTCCCACCGGGTAAGGGGTAAGCAGGCTGCTACGTTGAACCCCTTACCCCACTACAACTGGGCGGAAACGCAAGACAGCGACCCTGCCGTCCGACTGGTGAAGGAGATGCTGACTCGGCCGGAGGCTCGCCTTGAACCAGACGCTCCGGAGGAAGCCAAACAACTATGGGCGGAGAAGAGTCGACTATTCCTTTACAAGGGGAAGTTGTGCCGCAGAATGGTCAACTCCCGGACGCATGAACTACTCTGGCAAGTAGTGGTGCCCCGAAGAGACGCAGCCATGGTGATGGAGGCATACCACGACGGAGCTGGACACTTCGGGTGGAAAAAGCTGGAGTTCCTGCTGCGCGAGCGGTTCCACTGGGTAGGCATGAGGGGAACCATCGAGAAGTGGTGCAGAGACTGTGGCCCGTGCAATCTGAGAAGGAAGGACCGGGCCAGCCAGAAGACTCCCCTGCAGTCCATCGTCACCCGGCAACCGTTGGAACTGGTAGCCTTGGATCATGTAAAACTGACCCCAAGCAGAAGTGGCTACGTCTACGCGTTAACCATCGTGGATCATTACTCCCGGTTCTTGGTTGTCGTCCCCGTCAAGGACTTAACGGCTCAAACAGCAGCTAGAGCCTTCCAGCAGCACTTCTGCCGTCCACACGGGTACCCGGACCAAGTGCTGACGGACCAGGGACCTGCCTTTGAAGCGGAGGTCTTCCAGGAATTCTGCAATCTGTATGGCTGCCGGAAGATAAGGACGACACCCTACCATCCGCAAACTAATGGACTTTGTGAAAAAATGAACCAGGTGGTAATGGATCTTCTAAAAACATTGCCCCTGGAAGAACGCAGTCTGTGGCCTGAGAAGTTGCCCGATCTGGTGGACCTATACAACCACATCCCGGTAGGTTCCACCAACTGTACCCCGGCTTACCTAATGAGGGCAAGACCTGGTAAGTTACCTGTTGACCTGGAAATGGGAGTCCTGACACCCGAGGACACTTCACCAGAAACAGACTGGGACACAGAGAGGCAGCAGCAGTACCGGAGAGTACAAGAGAGCGTGGAGCGAAGTCTCTGTCAGGCTAGGGAAAGACAAGAGAAGACATACAACCAGTATGCTCCCGCTGTTCCCCTGGTACCCGGAGAGCAGGTCTTGAAGAGGAAGAGACGGCTCCACAAGTTGGACGACCAGTGGGAGAAGGACCCGTACACCGTACTGCCCTCAAGCCACGAAAACCCGAAGGTCTGTACCATCAGTAAAGACGGAGGGGAAACCACAGCCATTGTATCCCGGGACCACCTGAAGAAGTGTCCCGAACAACTGAGGAACCCTGAAGAGGAACAAGAAGACCATCGACCCGTAGAGGAAAGGGAAGATATGGTTAGTACCGTGCTCGGGGACTTCCCTCGGTCTTGGACTCAAGTCAATGGTGCAGTTGTGGTACCCGTACTCACCTTCCTCCAACCATCATCCCAAGAACCTACGGAGCAACGGGTAGAGCTGGAAGAACAGCCGGTCCAGGAGGCAGAAGACTCCACACAAGCAGAACAGGAGAATCAACCCTCTGCTTATAGTGAGCCTGCCGTACCCCTAGTGAGACAAAGAGCCGGTAGACAGCTGCCCAGTTTACCCTTGACAGCTCCTACACCCTGTAGTTCAGGGCCAGACAGTCAGCTCCGTAGGTCCACTAGGGCCACTAGAGGCCAGTTACCCGCACGTTGGAGGATCTAAATGTTTAAGCTATTTTGTATGTTTACCTGTCTATAGTTGCTTGTGTGTAATTTTGTGTTTCTAGTTGTTTTTAGGAATCCTTGGTGGATTTACCGGGAATCCTTGTACATAGTTGGAGCGTAACCCAGGATGGACTAAAGACTGTCAAGGACTCGGGGTAGAACAGACCCCTACCTGGTTACGTCTCCCTGTTTCGGTGAAATGGACACCTTTGCTTTTCTTCAAAGACTGCACCCGGTTGCGGATACGCCGTGACCATCTTATTGTGTTTCCTTATTGTATTTTAGTGTTGTTGTTTTTACCTTGTTATGTTTTTCTATAATGTGTTTAGTCCCGGAGTACTAAATTTTACTAGGGGGGAATGTGACACCCCAGGGGTCTGGTTGCCACAGTAACGTAATGTTATGTCTGAGAGCAGGTGGGAGGTCCTTTGGTCAGGGATCCTGTGCATGCCACACCTCCTGCCCAGTCTTGGGAGGGGAAGAACTTCCCCTATAAAAACCTGGGGCTGAGGCAGGGTGAGTGAGTAGAAGAAGAGAAGAAGTAGAGACAGCATAGGAAGAAACAGCAGTTACAAGGAGTCAGGGGCTGGCAGCTGCAGAGTTCGCCCTGACTAAGAAGGCTTTTACCGGACCCGGAGTCCGAGGCTGTGGGGACTAATTCCTACCCAGCAGCAGAATCCGTCAGGCAGGGGATTTCAGGTCCTCTGGCCCAGAAGCCCGAAGGCACGGTCACACGCGTGGGACCAGCACCGCCATCGTGGAGCGGAAGCCATTAGAAGGCCCCGAGTCACCGGCCATACGGGTGAGCACCACACGGTACACTCAGGGACGTGGGCTACTTACATCAGCTCCTAGCAAGGTAGCCAGAAGAGTACAGTCAGTTTGGGAGGCCTACAACTCCGCCTGGCCAGGGGAGATCCCATCTGCTCAAGGACTGACCAGGCCCCATCCGCTAGCAAGTACTCCGGGAGGGTCTTTTGTTGTTACCAGTAAAGACCCTGAACTACACCGTACCGTCTCTGAGTGGTTCCTGCTACCCCCATCATCCACGTCGGCTGCCCTGAGGCCATACCCCTCCCGTTGGGGGTTATACTATCACGCTGCACAATCCCACCATCGGCCTCAGCGGTCTGCCCTGCAGCAGCAGCCCCCTGGCTGCACTCAACGGGTGGCGTAGTCATCAACCATTTACTACTAATGGACTGCCGTCTAGTTTGACTCCCTGGGCACGGACCGGGTCACCGCCACGAGACTACAACCCTCCACAGATCCGGCTCCGGGTAAGCTCCCGCATGCGCAGCGCAGCGCGACACAAGCCCAGGGGCGCGTCACTATACACACCAAAAAAGTATAACACTCTAGGGCCAAAATTACTTATTTCAAAGTTAAAGACTGTGGTCAGTCGGTCTGCATTTTATTATAAAAACTGTAGTCAGAGAGTCCACAGTCTATTTTAAATTTTATGCTCAATCGGTTCACAGTCTACTGTAAATGTGGTTAGGCAGTCCACATCTAGTCTATATGCTGTGGTCAGTCAGTCCATCATTTATAATTAATGGCCTTCGGTTGAAACTCGAGCCATGACGACTTGATGTATTAATGATCTTTAGGAAGATCAATCTTGTGCAAGACTAGATCGGTACACTAGTGCCTTCTTCACCATTATCTTGATAGTATCAATCCATTGGATTGTTTGCTGGTCTTGCACTTTGCTTTGGTCCTTCTATGCTTCAAAGTATGATGTCCTTTTCCAGTGATTGCTGTCTTCCATTCAATCCTTAGACTAGTGTAATTGCCGTTGTCAGTCAGTCCACAACTAATTCAAACGCTGTGGACTGTCAGTCCTTTTAAATGTTGTGGTCATTCAGTCCACAGTGTATTCTTAATAGTGTGGTCAATCTCTTGGAATCGCGGTATTGATTGTTACACCGCTGATTACAAGGCTATTCTATGAAATAGAATAGGGGATTCCTCACTTTAGAAGACAGAGGTTGGCCCACAGTCTACTATAAATGTGATCAAGCAGTCCACACCTAGTGTGAATGCTGTGGTCAGTCAGCCCATTTTTTTATTATTAACGGCCTTCGTTTAAAACTCGAGCTATGATGACTTGATGAATTAACGATCTTTAGGAAGATCAATTTTGTGAAAGACTTCATAGGTCCACTAGGGTCTTCTCCACCCTTACCTTGATAGTGTAAATCCTTTGGATTGGCTGCTGGTCTTCCTCTTTGCTTTCTTCCTTCTATACTTCAAAGTATGAAGTTCCTTTTCCTTTGATTGCTGTCTTCCAGTCAATCCTTAGATTAGTGTAAGTGCTGTTGTCAGTCAGTCCACAACTAATTCAAATGCTGTGGACTGTCAGTCCTTTTAAATGTTGTGGTCATTCAGTCCACAGTGTAATTTTAATAGTGTGGTCAGTCTCTTGTAATCACGGTATTGATTGTTACACCACTGATTACAAGGCTATTCTTTGAAAAAGGATAGGGGATACCTCACTTTAGAATACAGAGGTTGGCCCACAGTCTAGTCTACTGTAAATGTGGTCAAGCAGTCCACACCTATTGTGAATGCTGTAGTCAGGCAGTCCACACCTATTGTGAATGCTGTGGTCAGTCAGCCCATTTTTTATTATTAACGGCCTTCGGTTGAAACTCGAGCTATGACGACTTGATGAATTAACAATCTTTAGGAAGATCAATTTTGTGAAAGAATACATAGGTCCACTAGGGTCTTCTTCACTGTTTTCTTGAAAGTGTCAATCCTTTGAATTGGCTGCTGGTCTTCCTCTTTGCTTTCTTCCTTCTATACTTAAAAGTATGATGTCCTTTTCCAATGATTGCTGTATTCCAGTCAATCCTTAGACTAGTGCAAATGCTGTTGTCAGTCAGTCCACAACTAATTCAAACGCTGTGGACTGTCAGTCCTTTTAAATGCTGTGGTCATTCAGTCCACAGTGTAGTCTTAATACTGTGGTCAGTGTCTTGTAATTGCAGTATTGATTGTTACACTGCTGATTACAAGGATATTCTATGAAATAGAATAGGGGATTCCTCACTTTAGAAGACAGAGGTTGGCCCACAGTCTACCGTAAATATTATCAGGCAGTACACAACTAGTGTGAATGCTGTAGTCAGTCAGTCCATGTTTTATTATTAACGGCCTTCGGTTGAAACTCTTGCCATGACGACTGGATGAAATAACGATCTTTAGGAAGATCAACTTTGTTCAACACTAGATCGGTCCACTAGGGTCTTCTCCACCGTTATCTTGATAGTATCAATCCTGTGGATTGGTTGCTGGTCTTCCTCTTTGCCTTCTTCCTTCTATTCTTCCGAGTATGATGTCCCTTTCCAGTAATTGCTGTCTTCCAGTCAATCCATAGACTAGTATAAATGCTGTTGTCAGTCAGTCCACGCCTAATTTAAATGCTGTTGACTGTCAGTCCTTGTAAATTTTGTGGTTAATTGGTCCACAGTGTAGTCTTAATACTGTGGTCAGTCTCTTGTAATCGCGGTATTGATTGTTACACCGCTTATTACAGGGCTATTCTATATAACAGAATAAGGGATTCCTCACTTTAGAATACAGAAGATAAGGAAAAGAAGTGTTCCTTATGTCTCTACCTAAGATATAGTTGTGTTATACTAGGAATTGTGTATAGAAAATAAAGATATGTAAACCACTAACAGTATATTCTCATGTATCAGAATGGTGTTGTCACACCTCCGCAGGTCTAGAACTTATGCCTAGACTGACTATTATCAGTAATTAATATGAATATTAATTACCTGTTATGTGACTTTCCACATTCTTTTCTTGGAGTTCACAAGGAAACATTTCAAATCCCACCATGTCAAAGGGCGTCAGTCACCTGTAAATATTCAAAAGAGTGATAATATGTTCCTGCTACATGCTATACACACCAAAAAGTATAACACTCTAGGGCCAAAATTACTTATTTCAAAGATAAAGACTGTGGTCAGTCGGTCTGCATTTTATTATAAAAATTGTAGTCAGAGAGTCCACAGTCTATTTTAAATTTTATGCTCAAACGGTTCCCACTCTACTGTAAATGTCGTCAGGCAGTCCACATCTAGTCTATATGCTGTGGTCAGTCAGTCAATTCTTTATAATTAATGGCCTTCGGTTGAAACTCGAGCCATGATGACTTGATGTATTAATGATCTTTAGGAAGATCAATCTTGTTCAAGACTAGATCGGTCCACTAGGGCCGCCTTCACCATTATCTTGATGGTATCAATCCATTGGATTGTTTGCTGGTCTTGCACTTTGCTTTGGTCCTTCTATACTTCAAAGTATGATGTACTTTTCCAGTGATTGCTGTCTTCCATTCAATCCTTAAACTACTGTAAATGCTGTTGTCAGTCAGTCCACAACTAATTCAAACGCTGTGGACTGTCAGTCCTTTTAAATGCTGTGGTCATTCAGTCCACAGTGTAGTCTTAATAGTGTGGTCAGTGTCTTGTAATTGCAGCATTGATTGTTACACTGCTAATTACAAGGCTATTCTATGAAATAGAATAGGGGATTCCTCACTTTAGAAGACAGAGGTTGGCCCACAGTCTACCGTAAATACGATCAGGCAGTCCACAACTAGTGGACTTACTTATACCTACCATACCAAGCGTATTGATTTCCTGGACGTGAGTTTGGAGATTGATGCATTTTCGGCTATCCAGACTGACGTCTTCAGGAAATCTACGTCGGTTAACTCTTTGATCCACGCGAAGTCTGCCCATCATTTACCCGTGATCCGGGCTGTCCCGATCGGACAGTTCCTGAGGATGAGGCGTATCTGTTCTACAGACTCTAGGTTTGAAGCCCAGGCTGCCGACCTCACTAGATGGTTTCGAAATCGCGGCTACAGTAACCGAAGCATTAGACGTGACTATGATAGGGCACGGAGCGCATCTCGCAGTGGTTTACTAAATTCGAATCGCGCTGGCCAGATGCGAGGCGGGGAAGGGTCTGGGATGATCAGGTTTATCTCATCCTTCAATCATGAATGGGAAGTGATGCGTCAGATTCTGAGCCGCCATTGGGCGGTTCTTGGGACCGAACCTCTACTTCGTGACCATCTCGCACCCTTCCCGTCTATGACCGCTCGTCGAGGGAGGAATTTGAGGGACCTGCTCGTCTCAAGCCGCTATGTCCCCCCTGTATCTAACCCGTTTGGCTCTCGCGGTCCCACTGTGGGATGTTTTCCGTGCGGCCACTGTCTTGCCTGCGCCAATGTCCTACGTAGTGCTATTTTCACGTCCTCTGACAGCTCCCGGGAATTTAAAATCTTACAGTACATCTCATGTGGCACTAGTAACGTAATATACTATGCCACTTGTGGATGTAATTTGATTTATATTGGTTTGACCTCCCGCGAGCTTTGGGTCAGGGTACGTGAGCACGTGCGGGACATTGGCGCGGCCAAGACAGTGGCCGACCCCCGGGAGCTGAAGACGCTTCCTAGACACTTCAAGGCCGCCCATGGATGCGATCCGAAAACATTGCAGATACGCGGCATTGAGGCGGTGCGCCTTGACTCTCGGGGTGGTAACATGAAACAGCGCCTGGCTCAGAGGGAGGCGCGATGGATCGTGAATCTGGACACCGTGAGCCCACATGGTCTGAATGAGGCCTTAACTTTTGCTGCGTTTCTTTAAATAAGAAGGCATATATATTATACTATTATTATATTTTTTTATGTTCCTTGGCTCTATTCTCCTGTTTTTCTGGTTATCTCTGGAATCTTGTTCCCATGTGTGAGTCTCCTTCTTTTAACTTTGTTTATATTGCTCATTTTTAATATTTTTTTATTGTCCTCTTATTTAGTATTGATGTGCCGTACAACCGTTGAATATCCCCCTTTTTCTGGGGACCACTTCCGCTGTTTCCAACAATTGTCACCATCTGGACATCTGTATGAAAATGTAACATCATAACCTCCCATGAGCACTGGATTATGAATAATTATATGGATGATGTGGTATACTTTGTATTTTACCAGGCATTATATACATATCTTTTTCCTTTGCTTTACGCACATATTTACTATGTAACCCTATGGGGGTATTATTGTTATCCCTTAATATCATATGTGGTGATTCATATTGTTATATCTACCATGTGATGGGCGATTGACATAAAAGGGATTTGATTGTCTTGTATAATGGTGATTTATCTGTGGCCATAATGATATCTGTGAGCCATTCCTAATCCCGCTTATAGGGCTGGTCTTTTGTAACATCGATATACCCTGCGCGCATGCGCGCCGTGTGGCTTCCCTCTGGAGCGCGCGCCCCGCTATCTGTCGTCTCCGGCATTGTGTTGTCCACACGTGCTAGGGGGCGTGACGGCCTGGTCACGCGCTCACGACAGGTTGGCCACGGCGCATGCGCCAACATGCGGAAGTCGTGTTATCGGGACGATCACGTGACATGTCACGTGATCCTCCAGTTCTCCATATTTAAGGTCCTCATGCACATCCAGTGATCCGCCTCTTGAAAAAGCCTTACGGTTGAGGGCGAAACGCGCGTCGAGGCGTTTTTTGTCCACATGGGCATTTGGCACTGAGCACTTTAAACCTCTGCATCCTTGGTAAGATGGCTCCTCTTATAATATTGAGCGAAGGGAACATTTGGGTGGTCTTATTGTCTATGATGATGTGATTCTACATACTGTCTGTTCTGCTACAACTGTTCCTTGAGTCAGCCTCTTGCCTTAAAGGTCCCCACTGCATTATTTTGATACCTGACATCCCCATGTGGGGTCATTATTGTGTCTCTGCATATTATCTAGTGCTACTATCCCCTGGATTCTTTGTGTGTTCCCCATTTTCTAGTGCTATTAATTGCTATGATTACTTTGACGTAATCATGTAAAGTTTCGATATGTAATAAAATAATACTCTTGATATGAATCACTCTTTTTCCTCTTTTGTTGTTATATTGTGTTTGGAGTGGAATTTATGCTGACCGTATATTATTGCACACGGTTTATCAGCTATGTTTCTATGTATTTACATAGGGCTTTTGTCTGTTTGCTAATCTGTTCTTGTGTTTCTTTAGCACTATTTAACCCCGCCATGGACTTTCGAGCACGCGACAGTGCCTGGCTCGAGCAAATCAATAACGCATCCGAAGATGGGGGTACCCTAGGTTCGGGGGCTGACCAGAGTTTACAAGGAGAATATTGCCAAGTTTAAGAACCTTTTGAAACGCCGCACGCGTATTTGGTGGAATCATGCATTTCTAGCTAAGTACATTGATAAGGGCCTCATTCCCAGGGGCTTGCGGGTCCAGATCTTTCCCTCCTTTAACATCGAGGATGAGGAATTTAAAAATGAGTGGGAATCACTAGCTGACACATGTTCGCGGGGCTTTTTGAGACTGTTGAGGCAGCTGAACGAGAAATCTATCAAAGACATAGAATTGGAAACTGAACAGATTCAACTTACTTTCAAACGTGATATGTCTAATGATCAGCTGCAGAAACTTAACGACGAGGTTGAGGTCGAATCACAGAGATGGGTCAAAGAAATCTTTACCAACAAAACAAAAAAATTCCAGAGAGATATCCAAGATAAAAAAACGAAACGTGTATATAGATGGAGGATACCCAGTGACCGATCTCGACCTCGCCATAGATTTCAGTCCAATTCCCGGTCAAGATCAGTATCCTCTGTATCAGGTGCCTCAGCAGATGATCAAGCCTTTCCCATGGTTCCATCTCCTCAGGACAGACCAGCTGTTAACCTTCATAACAGGATTCAGACTAGAACAAGCAACAAGAAGAAGCTTGGTGCTTCTCAACAGGTTGGTGTCCCTGAGGATGGACCACGGGTTATAAATTTATCTACACATGCCTTAACTCGGGCTCAGGTGGAGGTCCTTGAGAGAGGGTTATCCTTTTCTCCCACGAGTTCTTTTGATTACTTCACAGCACTCAAGGATCTCCACCTGTTTGCCAGAAAATTAATTCTCAAAAAATTGCATCTTAGGTCGCGTGGTGACCCGGGATCCCTTGGTGCGGCGGAGCGAGATGCCTTATGCAATCTTGAGGAACTCCTCTCTGAACAGAGACCTACAATAGCAGGTGGGTCTCTTCGAAGTGTGAATTCAAGGTCCACACGGTTCCCTCCCCTGTCCCTGAGTCCAGCCGTAGAGATATTTGTGCGACTGGTAACTGACGACTTCAAGAAATTGTCGCCGCGACGGCAATTTGATAATTTGACTAGCCAACAACGTATGGCTATAAAAGAATTGAAGTCATATAATGATATCATAATTAAACCAGCGGACAAGGGAGGGAATATTGTCGTGTGGCCTTGTATAAAATATGAGAAGGAGGCCTTCCGACAATTAAGGAATACTGATACCTATACTAAATTGTCACATAATCCTACGGTATCTTTCTCTGCGGCACTTCAGGGGATCCTTGGTCATGCATGCGACCAGGGAATTATTGATCGAAAAACTGTTGAGGCCCTGACAGTTCGTTTTCCTCGGATTGCCACATTCTATCTCCTCCCCAAGGTACACAAGGACCCCACCAACCCACCGGGACGTCCGATAGTGTCTGGACAAGGGGGTCTGTGTGAACCAATCTGCAGATATATCGATAGTTATTTAAAACCTTTGGTCGAGACTCTCCCTTCGTTTGTGAAGGACACTACGGACGTCCTTACTCGGGTTGATGGTGTCCTTGTCGAGCCAGGCATTATCATGGTCACGGCTGATGTGGAGGGTCTGTATACGTGTATTCGGCATGACCTGGGCCTTGAGTCGGTTCGCCTCTTCCTCGGAACCTCCGATCTGGACCGCCCGTGTCGTGAGTTTCTCCTCGAGCTGCTCCACTTTGTTCTCTCGCATAATTACTTTCTATTTAAAGATGTCATGTACCTCCAGTGCCGTGGCACGGCTATGGGGGCGGCCTGCGCGCCGTCGTATGCCAACCTCTTCCTGGGTGCTTGGGAGAGGGATATTTTTGGTGACGACGGCGTGCCGGCCGTGGACCATGTCGTGTCATGGATGAGGTACATTGATGATATATTGTTTTTTTGGCGGGGGAAGGTGGGGGAGCTTGAGGAGTTTATGGGACACCTAAACACCAATTCGCTGGGTATCAAACTTACTTATACCTACCATACCAAGCGTATTGATTTCCTGGACGTGAGTTTGGAGATTGATGCATTTTCGGCTATCCAGACTGACGTCTTCAGGAAATCTACGTCGGTTAACTCTTTGATCCACGCGAAGTCTGCCCATCATTTACCCGTGATCCGGGCTGTCCCGATCGGACAGTTCCTGAGGATGAGGCGTATCTGTTCTACAGACTCTAGGTTTGAAGCCCAGGCTGCCGACCTCACTAGACGGTTTCGAAATCGCGGCTACAGTAACCGAAGCATTAGACGTGGCTATGATAGGGCACGGAGCGCATCTCGCAGTGGTTTACTATATTCGAATCGCGCTGGCAGGATGCGAGGCGGGGTCGGGTCTGGGATGATCAGGTTTATCTCATCCTTCAATCATGAATGGGAAGGGATGCGTCAGATTCTGAGCCGCCATTGGGCGGTTCTTGGGACCGAACCTCTACTTCGTGACCATCTCGCACCCTTCCCGTCTATGACCGCTCGTCGAGGGAGGAATTTGAGGGACCTGCTCGTCTCAAGCCACTATGTCCCCCCTGTATCTAACCCGTTTGGCTCTCGCGGTCCCACTGTGGGATGTTTTCCGTGCGGCCACTGTCTTGCCTGCGCCAATGTCCTACGTAGTGCTATTTTCACGTCCTCTGACAGCTCCCGGGAATTTAAAATCTTACAGTACATCTCATGTGGCACTAGTAACGTAATATACTATGCCACTTGTGGATGCAATTTGATTTATATTGGTTTGACCTCCCGCGAGCTTCGGGTCAGGGTACGTGAGCACGTGTGGGACATTGGCGCGGCCAAGACAGTGGCCGACCCCCGGGAGCTGAAGACGCTTCCTAGACACTTCAAGGCCGCCCATGGATGCGATCCGAAAACATTGCAGATACGCGGCATTGAGGCGGTGCGCCTTGACTCTCGGGGTGGTAACATGAAACAGCGCCTGGCTCAGAGGGAGGCGCGATGGATCGTGAATCTGGACACCGTGAGCCCACATGGTCTGAATGAGGCCTTAACTTTTGCTGCGTTTCTTTAAATAAGAAGGCATATATATTATACTATTATTATATTTTTTTATGTTCCTTGGCTCTATTCTCCTGTTTTTCTGGTTATCTCTGGAATCTTGTTCCCATGTGTGAGTCTCCTTCTTTTAACTTTGTTTATATTGCTCATTTTTAATATTTTTTTATTGTCCTCTTATTTAGTATTGATGTGCCGTACAACCGTTGAATATCCCCCTTTTTCTGGGGACCACTTCCGCTGTTTCCAACAATTGTCACCATCTGGACATCTGTATGAAAATGTAACATCATAACCTCCCATGAGCACTGGATTATGAATAATTATATGGATGATGTGGTATACTTTGTATTTTACCAGGCATTATATACATATCTTTTTCCTTTGCTTTACGCACATATTTACTATGTAGCCCTCTGGGGGTATTATTGTTATCCCTTAATATCATATGTGGTGATTCATATTGTTATATCTACCATGTGATGGGCGATTGACATAAAAGGGATTTGATTGTCTTGTATAATGGTGATTTATCTGTGGCCATAATGATATCTGTGAGCCATTCCTAATCCCGCTTATAGGGCTGGTCTTTTGTAACATCGATATACGCTGCGCGCATGCGCGCCGTGTGGCTTCCCTCTGGAGCGCGTGCCCCGCTATCTGTCGTCTCCGGCATTGTGTTGTCCACACGTGCTAGGGGGCGTGACGGCCTGGTCACGCGCTCACGACAGGTGGCCCACGGCGCATGCGCCAACATGCGGAAGTCGTGTTATCGGGACGATCACGTGACATGTCACGTGATCCTCCAGTTCTCCATATTTAAGGTCCTCATGCACATCCAGTGATCCGCCTCTTGAGAAAGCCTTACGGTTGAGGGCGAAACGCGCGTCGAGGCGTTTTTTGTCCACATGGGCATTTGGCACTGAGCACTTTAAACCTCTGCATCCTTGGTAAGATGGCTCCTCTTATAATATTGAGCGAAGGGAACATTTGGGTGGTCTTATTGTCTATGATGATGTGATTCTACATACTGTCTGTTCTGCTACAACTGTTCCTTGAGTCAGCCTCTTGCCTTAAAGGTCCCCACTGCATTATTTTGATACCTGACATCCCCATGTGGGGTCATTATTGTGTCTCTGCATATTATCTAGTGCTACTATCCCCTGGATTCTTTGTGTGTTCCCCATTTTCTAGTGCTATTAATTACTATGATTACTTTGACATAATCATGTAAAGTTTCGATATGTAATAAAATAATACTCTTGATATGAATCACTCTTTTTCCTCTTTTGTTGTTATATTGTGTTTGGAGTGGAATTTATGCTGACCGTATATTATTGCACACGGTTTATCAGCTATGTTTCTATGTATTTACATAGGACTTTTGTCTGTTTGCTAGTGTGAATGCTGTGGTCAGTCAGTCCATTTTTTATTATTAACGGCCTTCGGTTGAAACTCTAGCCATGACGACTGGATGAATTAACTATCTTTAGGAAGATCAATCTTGTTCAAGACTAGATCGGTCCACTAGGGTCTTCTCCACTGTTATCTTGATAGTATCAATCCTTTGGATTGGTTGCTGGTCTTCCTCTTTGCTTTCTTCCTTCTATTCTTCCGAGTATGATGTCCCTTTCCAGTAATTGCTGTCGTCCAGTCAATCCATAGTCTAGTGTAAATGCTGTTGTCAGTCAGTCCACGCCTAATTTGAATGCTGTGGACTGTCAGTCCTTGTAAATTTTGTGGTTAATTGGTCCACAGTGTAGTCTTAATACTGTGGTCAGTCTCTTGTAATCGCGGTATTGATTGTTACACCGCTGATTACAAGGCTATTCTATGAAACAGAATAAGGGATTCCTCACTTTAGAATACAGAAGATAAGGAAAAGAAGTGTTCCTTATGTCTCTACCTAAGATATAGTTGTGTTATACTAGGAATTGTGTATAGAAAATAAACATATGTAAACCACTAACAGTATATTCTCATGTATCAGAAAGGTGTTGTCACACCTCCGCAGGTCTAGAACTTATGCCTAGACTGACTATTATCAGTAATTAATATGAATATTAATTACCTGTTATGTGACTTTCCACATTATTTTCTTGGAGTTCACAAGGAAACATTTCAAATCCCACGATGTCAAAGGGCGTCAGTCACCTGTAAATATTCAAAAGAGTGATAATATGTTCCTGCTACATGCTATACACACCAAAAAGTATAACACTCTAGGGCCAAAATTACTTATTTCAAAGATAAAGACTGTGGTCAGTCGGTCTGCATTTTATTGTAAAAATTGTAGTCAGAGAGTCCACAGTCTATTTTAAATTTTATGCTCAATCGGTTCACAGTCTACTGTAAATGAGGTCAGGCAGCCCACATCTAGTCTATATGCTGTGGTCAGTCAGTCCATTCTTTATAATTAATGGCCTTCGGTTGAAACTCGAGCCATGACGACTTGATGTATTAATGATCTTTAGGAAGATCAATCTTGTGCAAGACTAGATCGGTCCACTATGGCCTTCTTCACCATTATCTTGATAGTATCAATCCATTGGATTGTTTGCTGGTCTTGCACTTTGCTTTGGTCCTTCTATGCTTCAAAGTATGATGTCCTTTTCCAGTGATTGCTGTCTTCCATTCAATCCTTAGATAACTGTAAATGCTGTTGTCAGTCAGTCCACAACTAATTCAAAGGCTGTGGACTGTCAGTCCTTTTAAATGTTGTGGTCATTCAGTCCACAGTGTAATTTTAATAGTGTGGTCAGTCTCTTGTAATCGCGGTATTGATTGTTACACAGCTGATTACAAGGTTTTTCTATGAAATAGAATAGGGAATTCCTCCATTTAAAAGACAGAGGTTGGCCCACAGTCTAGTCTACAGGAAATGTGGTCAAGCAGTCCACACCTAGTGTGAATGCTGTAGTCAGTCAGCCCATTTTTTATTATTAACGGCCTTCGGTTGAAATTCGAGCCATGACTACTGGATGAATTAACGATCTTTAGGAAGATCAATTTTGTGAAAGACTAGATAGGTCCACTAGGGTCTTCTTCGCCATTATCTTGATAGTATCAATCCATTGGATTGGTTGCTGGTCTTGTTCTTTGCTTTCTTCTATACTTCAAACTATGATGTCCTTTTCCATTGATTGCTGTCTTCCATTCAATCCTTAGACTAGTGTAATTGCCGTTGTCAGTCAGTCCACAACTAATTCAAACGCTGTGGACTGTCAGTCCTTTTAAATGCTGTGGTCATTTAGTCCACAGTGTAGTCTTAATAGTGTGGTCAATCTCTTGGAATCGCGGTATTGATTGTTACACCGCTGATTACAAGGCTATTCTATGAAATAGGATAGGGGATTCCACACTTTAGAAGACAGAGGTTGGCCCACAATCTACTATAAATGTGGTCAAGCAGTCCACACCTAGTGTGAATGCTGTGGTCAGTCAGCCCATTTTTTATTATTAACGGCCTTCGGTTGAAACTCGAGCTATGACGACTGGATGAATTAACGATCTTTAGGAAGATCAATTTTGTGAAAGACTTCATAGGTCCACTAGGGTCTTCTCCACCCTTATCTTGATAGTGTCAATCCTTTGGATTGGCTGCTAGTCTTCCTCTTTGCTTTCTTCCTTCTATACTTCAAAGTATGAAGTTCCTTTTCCCGTGATTGCTGTCTTCCATTCAATCCTTAGATAAGTGTAAATGCTGATGTCAGTCAGTCCACAACTAATTCAAATGCTGTGGACTGTCAGTCCTTTTAAATGTTGTGGTCATTCAGTCCACAGTGTAATTTTAATAGTGTGGTCAATCTCTTGTAATTGCGGTATTGATGGTTACACCACTGATTACAAGGCTATTCTATGAAATAGGAAAGGGGATACCTCACTTTAGAAGACAGAGTTTGGCCCACAGTCTAGTCTACTGTAAATGTGGTCAAGCAGTCCACACCTAGTGTGAATGCTGTAGTCAGGCAGTCCACACTTATTGTGAATGCTGTGTTCAGTCAGCCCATTTTTTATTATTAATGGCCTTTGGTTGAAACTCGAGCTATGACGACTTGATGAATTAACAATCTTTAGGAAGATCAATTTTGTGAAAGACTACATAGGTCCACTAGGGTCTTCTCCACTGTTATCTTGATAGTGTAAATCCTTTGGATTGGCTGCTGGTCTTCCTCTTTGCTTTCTTCCTTCTATACTTCAAAGTATGATGTCCTTTTCCAGTGATTGCTGTCTTCCATTCAATCCTTAGACTAGTGTAATTGCCGTTGTCAGTCAGTCCACAACTAATTCAAACGCTGTGGACTGTCAGTCCTTTTAAATGTTGTGGTCATTCAGTCCACAGTGTAGTCTTAATAGTGTGGTCAGTGTCTTGTAATTGCGGTATTGATTGTTACACTGCTGATTACAAGGCTATTCTATGAAATAGAATAGGGGATTCCTCACTTTAGAAGACAGAGGTTGGCCCACAGTCTACCATAAATATGATCAGGCAGTCCACAACTAGTGTGAATGCTGTGGTCAGTCAGTCTATTTTTTATTATTAACGGCCTTCGGTTGAAACTCTAGCCATGACGACTGGATGAATTAACGATCTTTAGGAAGATCAATCTTGTTCAAGACTACATCGGTCCACTAGGGTCTTCTCCACCGTTATCTTGATAGTATCAATCCTTTGGATTGGTTGCTGGTCTTCCTCTTTGCCTTCTTTCGTCTACTCTTCCGAGTATGATGTCCCTTTCCAGTAATTGCTGTCTTCCAGTCAATCCATAGACTAGTGTAAATGCTGTTGTCAGTCAGTCCACGCCTAATTTAAATGCTGTGGACTGTCAGTCCTTGTAAATTTTGTGGGTAATTGGTCCACAGTGTAGTCTTAATACTGTGGTCAGTCTCTTGTAATCGCGGTATTGATTGTTACACCGCTGATTACAAGGCTATTCTATGAAACAGAATAAGGGATTCCTCACTTTCGAATTCAGAAGATAAGGAAAAGAAATGTTCCTTATGTCTCTACCTAAGATAAAGTTGTGTTATACTAGGAATTGTGTATAGAAAATAAACATATGTAAACCACTAACAGTATATTCTCATGTATCAGAAAGGTGTTGTCACACCTCCGCAGGTCTAGAACTTATGCCTAGACTGACTATTATCAGTAATTAAGATGAATATTAATTACCTGTTATGTGACTTTCCACATTCTTTTCTTGGAGTTCACAAGGAAACATTTCAAATCCCACCATGTCAAAGGGCGTCAGTCACCTGTAAATATTCAAAAGAGTGATAATATGTTCCTGCTACATGCTATACACACCAAAAGGTATAACACTCTAGGGCCAAAATTACTTATTTCAAAGATAAAGACTGTGGTCAGTCGGTCTGTATTTTATTATTAAAATTGTATTCAGACAGTCCACAGTCTATTTTAAATTTTATAATCAATCGGTTCACAGTCTACTGTAAATGTGGTCAGGCAGTCCACATCTACTGTATATGCTGTTTTCAGTCAGTCCATCCTTTATAATTAATGGCCTTCGGTTGAAACTCGAGCCATGACGACTTGATGAATTAATGATCTTTAGGAAGATCAATCTTGTGCAAGATTAGATCGGTCCACTAGTTTCTTCTTCAGAATTATCTTGATAGTATCAATCCATTGGATTGGCTGCTGGTCTTGCTCTAAGCTTTCTTCTATACTTCAAACTATGTTGTCCTTTTCCATTGATTGCTGTCTTCCATTCAATCCTTAGACTAGTGCAAATGCTGTTGTCAGTCAGTCCACAACGAATTCAAAGGCTGTGGACTGTCAGTCCTTTTAAATGTTGTGGTCATTCAGTCCACAGTGTAATTTTAATAGTGTGGTCAGTCTCTTGTAATCGCGGTATTGATTGTTACACAGCTGATTACAAGGTTATTCTATGAAATAGAATAGGGGATTCCTCCCTTTAGAAGACAGAGGTTGGCCCACAGTCTAGTCTACTATAAATGTGGTCAAGCAGTCCACACCTAGTGTGAATGCTGTGGACAGTCAGCCCATTTTTTATTATTAACGGCCTTCGGTTGAAACTCGAGCTATGATGACTGTTTGAATTAACGATCTTTAGGAAGATCAATTTTGTGAAAGACTTCATAGGTCCACTAGGGTCTTCTCCACCCTTATCTTGATAGTGTCAATCCTTTGGATTGGCTGCTGGTCTTCCTCTTTGCTTTCTTCCTTCTATACTTCAAAGTATGAAGTTCCTTTTCCTGTGATTGCTGTCTTCCATTCAATCCTTAGACTAGTGTAAATGCTGTTGTCAGTCAATCCACAACTAATTCAAACGCTGTGGACTGTCAGTCCTTTTAAATCTTGTGGTCATTCAGTCCACAGTGAAATTTTAATAGTGTGGTCAATCTCTTGTAATTGCGGTATTGATTGTTACACCACTGATTACAAGGCTATTCTATGAAATAGGATAGGGGATACCTCACTTTAGTAGACAGAGGTTGGCCCACAGTCTAGTCTACTGTAAATGTGGTCAAGCAGTCCACACCTAGTGTGAATTCTGTATTCAGGCAGTCCACACCTATTGTGAATGCTGTGGTCAGTCAGCCCATTTTTTTATTATTAATGGAATTCGGTTGAAACTCGAGCTATGACGACTTGATGAATTAACGATCTTTAGAAAGATCAATTTTGTGAAAGACTGCATAGGTCCACTAGGGTCTTTTCCACTGTTATCTTGATAGTGTCAATCCTTTGGAACGGCTGCTGGTCTTCCCCTTTGCTTTCTTCCTTCTATACTTCAAAGTATGATGTCCTTTTCCAGTGATTGCTGTCTTCCAGTCAATCCTTAGACTAGTGTAAATGCTGTTGTCAGTCAGTCCACAACTAATTCAAACGCTGTGGACTGTCAGTCCTTTTAAATGCTGTGGTCATTCAGTCCACAGTGTAGTCTTAATAGTGTGGTCAGTGTCTTGTAATTGCGGTATTGATTGTTACACTGCTGATTACAAGGCTATTCTATGAAATAGAATAGGGGATTCCTCACTTTAGAAGACAGAGGTTGGCCCACAGTCTAGTCTACTGTAAATGTGGTCAGGCAGTCCACACCTATTGTGAATGCTGTGGTCAGTGAGCCCATTTTTTATTATTAATGACCTTTGGTTGAAACTCTAGCCATGACGACTTGATGAATTAACGATCTTTAGGAAGATCAATTTTGTGAAAGACTACATAGGTCCACTAGGGTCTTCTCCACTGTTATCTTGATAGTGTCAATCCTTTGGATTGGCTGCTGGTCTTCCTCTTTG
Source organism: Phyllobates terribilis (assembly GCF_046119375.1). Lineage (NCBI taxonomy): Eukaryota > Metazoa > Chordata > Amphibia > Anura > Dendrobatidae > Phyllobates > Phyllobates terribilis. The sequence continues at coordinate 28,478 of NW_027363307.1, forward strand.
CTTTCTTCCTTCTATACTTCAAAGTATGATGTCCTTTTCCAGTAATTGCTGTCTTCCTGTCAATCCTTAGATAACTGTAAATGCTGTTGTCAGTCAGTCCACGCCTAATTTAAATGCTGTGGACTGTCAGTCCTTGTAAATTTTGTGGTCAATTGGTCCACAGTGTAGTCTTAATACTGTGGTCAGTCTCTTGTAATCGCGGTATTGATTGTTACACCGCTGATTACAAGGCTATTCTATGAAACAGAATAAGGGATTCCTCACTTTAGAATACAGAAGATAAGGAAAAGAAATGTTCCTTATGTCTCTACCTAAGATATGGTTGTGTTATACTAGGAATTGTGTATAGAAAATAAAGATATGTAAACCACTAACAGTATATTCTCATGTATCAGAAAGGTGTTGTCACACCTTCGCAGGTCTAGAACTTATGCCTAGACTGACTATTATCAGTAATTAATATGAATATTAATTACCTGTTATGTGACTTTCCACATTCTTTTCTTGGAGTTCACAAGGAAACATTTCAAACCCCACGATGTCAAAGGGCGTCAGTCACCTGTAAATATTCAAAAGAGTGATAATATGTTCCTGCTACATGCTATACACACCAAAGAGTATGATGGAAAAAGTAATCTGTAAAAAGTCGTAGTTGTGACAATATGTTTACAATAAAAATGAAACAAAAAAAAAACAATAGAGGAATATTTTTTTACTCTTGTTACAATACAGTAGTAGGTATTTATGTGAAATCTAATTAATTCAAATATAAGTCTTATTGTTTTTTTATGTGTAGTTTTTGTAGTATTATGTGACATTTTTAATATTTTTATTATAGTTTACAACCTACCCCCAATTTACCCTTTTAAAAATGAGGAGTGAGAGAGAGAAAAAAAGAAAAAGTGAAAAAATAAGTAAATAAAAAGTAAAAAGGTGCTATATTAACCTTTCTTTTCCTATTTATTCCCTTTACTATTCTTGCATAGTCAATTTATTTCTGCAATGATTATATATAATTGTTTTTTCAACCCCCTTTTTTCTTCAGGTTTCAAATTATCCTCATTTAATTAACTCTGCTGAAAGGGAATTATGTCAGATCATAATAAAGGGTAAGATTCCATTGATCAGGGGCATACATATTAATCACTGAGCCCCATAGCAGAAGTTTTAATAGTCCCCTCACTCCACAAAAAAAAATTGGTAGTATCACAGAAAAGCATATCTTACAACTTTGCAGCCCTTCCAAATGTATTTTCTTCTCATTGAAGCCCTTAGATTCCACCATAAAGTATGAAACCAGCAAAAATGCCCTCCCCCAAATACAGAGTTATACCCCCACAGTGAATTCCTCCACAGTACCCTCCTCATGCACAGAATAATAACCCTGCTGTCCCTCCCTTCCCTGACAAAGCATGGTGACCCCCAAGACAGTATGATGCCCCAACTGTGATCCCAACACAGCCCTCCATACAATATGATGGCCCACACATAGCCCTCTATACAGAATAATGATCCCACACCCCTCCACACAGTAAGATGGCCCCAACACAATACTCCACATAGTAGGATGGCCCCAACACAGCCCTAGGCACAATATGATGGCCCCCACACAGCCCTCCATACAGTATAATGGCCCTCCACACAGTATGATGGCCCCAAAATGCACGACCATCCACACAGTATGATGGCCCCCACATAGTCCTCTAAACAGCATAATGACCCCCACACAACCCTGCACACAGTATGATGGACCATACTATCCCTCCAAAAGTATAATATTCCCAACAACGCCCTCCAAACAGTATAATGGCCCTCGCATAGCCTTGCAAACAAAATAATTGCCCATCACATAGTTCTCCAAACAGTATCTTAGCCCCCACACAACCCTCAAAACAGTATGATGAACCCCACACAAAGGTCCACACTGTATAATTGCTTGTATACAGTATAATAGTGCCCACTATCACTTCAAACATTATATTGGCCCCTACACAGCCATACAAACATTATAATGGTCCCCCACATAGCCCTGCAAACAGTATTATGGCCCACACATAGCCGTCTATAGCGTATCATGGCCCCACATAGCCCTACCAATAGTATAATGGCCCTCACATAGCTCCCACACAGTATAATGGTCCTCACATAGCCCTGCAAACAGAATAATGGCCCCACATAGTCCTCCATACAGTATAATGCCCCCACACAACCCTCCATACAGTATGATGGGCCCCACACAAACCTCCACATTGCTTAATTGCTCGTATACAGTATAATGGCCTCCACTAGACCTCCAGACAGTATAATGGCCCCCTAATAGCCATGCTAACAGTAGAATGATGGCCTCCCACATAGGCCTCCAAACAATATACCGGCCCCAACACAGCCTACACAAACTTCCACATTGTATAATTGCTCGTATACAGTATAATGGCCTCCACTAGCCCTCCAGACAGTATAATGCCCCCCCACATAGCCCTGCTAACAGTATAATTGCCCCCCTCACAGCCCTGAAAACAATATTATGGCCCACAGTTAGCCCTCTGTATAGTATAATGGCCCACACTTAGCCCTCTGTATAGTATAATGGCCCACACAGAGCTGTCCAAATATTATAATGGCCCCCACATAGCCCTCCATATAGTATAATGGGCCCCACATAGCCCTACCAATAGTATAATGGCTCCCACGTAGTCCTTCATATAGAATATTGCCCCCACGTCACCCTCCATATAGTATAATGGCCCCCACATAGCCTCCCATATAGTATAATGGGCCCCACGTAGCCTTCCATGTAATATAACGGACAGCTCCCTCTTCTGTCATTGCATTCAACTGTATGCTGATAGAGTTGAAAGTGTGATGCCGGGAGGGCAGGGGTGGGTATTGATGGTAAGTACCACTTTGCATTGGAAGACCCCACCCATCTTGAAAGTGCACAAAAAACATAAGTACTCCTGCTTAAGCCAAATGTTTCCTGCTTCATATCACATCATACTATGCCAATTTAAACTTGTTTCAATTCTGCAAAAACTATGTCCTCATACAGCTATGTTGATGGGAAAAATTATTCCTTGATATGAGGCAAGACTCTTTTTTTCATAAATCGTATTCTTGTGCAAAATATTATATATTGCTAGCAATATGAAGGCTAATATGTATACAGATACACAAATATCCAGTTTAGTAGTTAGGGATTATAATGTATATAAAGAAATGTGACAAATGGCCTCCCACTTCCATCTTACTGTATGTATTTCTAACAGGGATGTCAAACTAAGACACACAGAGGGCCAAATAGAAAAACTTGGACAAAGTCGCGGGTCAACCAGTATACAGTATAATGGGCCCCACATAGTCCTCCATACAGAATAATGGGCCCCACATAGTCCTCCATACAGAATAATGGGTCCCACATAGTCCTCCATACAGAATAATGGGCCCCCCATAGTCGTGGGACAACCAGTATACAGAATAATGGGCCCCAAATAGTCCTCCATACAGACTAATGGGCCTCATAGTCCTCCATACAGAATAGTGGCCCAATATAGCGGTGGCGGTTCTGGTGTTACAGGCCAAATATAACCACCCTGCGGGCCAGATATGACCCATGGGCCAGAGTTTGACACGTGTAATCTATAATATGGAGATTTTACAGAACATGGAGACCTGGAACTAAAATCTATTGTGATCGATAGGATTGAATTACCTCTTCTGTGTCACCTTGTCCTCTTTCCCTCCTCCTGTCGGTGTGTGCTCCCTGTGATGGCAATGATCTGAACTGTGACTCTACAGCACCACGTTCTAACATAATATGATGTCACGCCTCTATGACATCACAAAAGAAGATGAGCAAAGGAATCTGGGGACAATGTGGTATGTTGCTGGCATCCAGCCTGCTTTTACCTTACCAGCAATTTACTAATCTCCAGTAACTCTCGAAAGTTTAATTTTCAATAAAGTGAAACTTATTTAATTTTAAAGTAAATTTGTATAAAATAAAAAGAATTATCAATTTTTTTAAAAAAATGAATAAAAGAACAAAATCATCCCAAGGTCTGGCAGTATTTTTACATAAATTTGGTCAGATTTTACCTTTAATGTTTCTGACACTGGTAAAATATGTGATTGGCTGTGATGAGGCCTCGTGTCACCATAATAATACCAGAAAGAGCAGGACATGTTGGAGCAGCTATGGGAACACAGGAGCAGTCAATGATATCATGCACTGTGTGGGTTGCTGAAACACAGAATAAAGCCTTGTGGTCGCCATATATCAAATATGTCTGCGATAAAAAAGTAGTGGTTTTTCAAAATCAACCAAAAAGTCTACTCGCTCCGGACGCTTTATTGGTGGCACCATCATATTTATAATGGCAGTACTGATTTCTGAACTTCCTGGTCATTGTGACCCTCACTGAATCTTAAGATCACAGCTCTGCAATGTCCGAACAGACAGGAGGTCAAGCTTGTGCACTGCAGCTCCATTCATTCTCTAAGGGACTGCTGGAGTTGAATTAATTCAGCGGTATCTCAGGCAGTCCCGTAGACAATGAATGGAGCAGAGGTTTACATGCTGGACCTCCGATTTGCGTTATTGATCGATGAGGGTCCTAGTGGTTGGATCCCCAGCAATCAGGAAGTTATCACCTTTTCTATGGTATAAAATGAATTATGATATTTGGGTGCAATCTGACCCAAGGCCATTTTGGGGGATATGAGTCGCTAATTACATTAGTTTAACTTGCTGGCCTAGAATTAGTATGTATTCTAATTAATAAATTACTGATAGTAATTACCTGTGCCCTGTCACCTCTTCCACATCTTTATGCTTTACCACAATGACATCAACTGCACAAGTGATTGGAATGTAGAGAGCTGAATGTTCTAAGTAATTGTGACATCACCTCTCTATGACATCATCAGTGAGTACAAGCCAAGGATGCAGGAAAGGACATTGGATGATCACATTAAGTGTCATAAAGATGGAGAATGCTCAAGACATTATAAGGACAGATATTTAGGGGTTAGTAAAACCCACCTAACCACCCACCTTCCCTTAAAATAACAATACTTCACTACATACAGCTTCTTAATTGGAAAGGTGTCTGATCAGAGCTTTATTGAATGATGTATTCAACATGTAAAATATGAGAATTAATTTAAAAAAAAGTATAAAATACAGTACCCTGTAGTGATTACGAAAAAATTGCAGAGGGCACGCAGATGATATACATTTCCATTTACATACAGTCTTAATAGTCATAAACATCAACATAGTGGAAATATGTATATCTGCTAACTAGATTGGATCGACCAATCGGAACAGAATTAGAACCTATATAAAAATATCCGACAAATAGGTCTTTGATGTAAATAAAAGAGACCTTTATTATAACAAGTAGGGTACATGGTGATACAAACAGGGGTGGATTAAGAGTAGCCAGGGCCTCGGGCAGTTTAGAAGGTGTGCCCCCCCCACAGGTACCCGATGTATCACGTGACATGTCACATGATCCCCTTTGATAGATCATGTGATAGGTCATGTGACTAACACAGATGCTTTTGTGACATCTGTAGACGGAAAATTATGGAATTTTTTCTTCCATTATGTACACAGCCCTATACATAACATAGCGCTATATATAGTAGAGCAGCGGTGGGAGAGTAATTTCCTTCAGGGGCCACATGAGAGACCATGACTGTTGTGGAAGGTGAATCAATAGGCTGAAATTAATTCTGCTCAATATTAATAATATTAACAAAATAATAAAAAAATATATTAATTGTATGACTCAGGCTATGTGCCCACGATACAGAAATGCTCCGGATTTTTCCTGAGCGTTTCTGCATCTCCCTGGCAGAAAAAACGCATGCGGATTGTACATGCGGATTGTACATGCGGATTGTACATGCAAACATGTGGATTGTACATGCGGATTGTACATGCGGATTGTACATGCGGATTGTACATGCGAATTGTACTTGCGGATTGTACATGCGGATTGTACATGCGGATTGTACATGCAGATTGTACATGCAGATTGTACTTGCGGATTGTACATGCGGATTGTACATGCAAACATGTGGATTGTACATGCGGATTGTACATGCGGATTGTACATGCGAATTGTACTTGCGGATTGTACATGCGGATTGTACATGCGGATTGTACATGCGGATTGTACATGCGGATTGTACATGCGTTTTCCTGCCAGGGACATGCAGGTGTGAAGCGTTCTTCACATACATTTCCGCATGCGGGTTGTCAGGCGCTTTCCAAGCGATTTTAGCATCACTAGGAAAGTTCTTATCAACTTGGTCACAGTATATAAATCCATGCAAACAGCATGGATTTATATACTGTGATGAAAAGAATGTTTAAAATAAAAAATAAATCTATACTTACCTTCTGATGGCCCCTGGAGTCTTGCTTCTCTCCATTCTCCCTTGTCAGGAGATCGCGGTACACTGAAGGACCTGCCGACGTCAGCGTTGCGTGACCCGTCATCTGACTATGACGTCAGCCCAGGTCCTTCAGTCCATCGTGATCTGCCGGCATGAGAGGAAGAGCGCACCGGGGGGCCGCCAGAAGGTAAATATAACATTTATTTTTAATTGTATTCTTTTTTTCACAGTTTCTATGGTACCCGGGTCCGGAGGAGAGTCTCCTGTCTTCTAGACCTGGGTACCATCTGCACATTGAAACGCGTGGATTCCGCATCTACATATGCAGTGATGCGTAATCCATGCGTTCCAATGCAAGTCAATGGCGGCGAAAAAGCAGCACTTCCGCAAAATAATTGGTAGTGCTGCGTTTTTTTTCGCAATGATAATCCGCAGCGGAAATTTCCGCAGCATGTGCACAGCACATGCGGATTATCATTGGGGAACATGGCAGACCTTCTGCCAAGCATTTTTTTAAGCGTTTCTGCAGCGTTTTTGCCAATGCGGAAAAGCTTAACCGCATCATGGGCACAAAGTCTTAATATTGAGCAGAATTAAGTATGCTGACATCCCCCTATATACAGTTTGAGCCCCCACATAACTCCCTATATATAGTATGAGTCCGCACATAGCTCTCTAGATACAGTATGAGCCGGTACATAGCTCCCTAGATACAGTATGAGCCCTCACATAGCTCCCTAGATACAGTATGAGCCCTCACATAGCTCCCTAGATACAGTATGAGCCCCCACATAGCTCCCTAGATATAGTATGAGCCCCCACATAGCTCACTAGATACAGTATGAGCCCGAACATAGCTCCCTAGATACAGTATGAGCCGTACATAGCTCCCTAGATATAGTATGAGCGCCCACATAGCTCCCTAGATAAAGTATGAGCCCCCACATAGCTCCCTAGATACAGTATGAGCCCCCGCATAGCTCCCTAGATACAGTATGAGATCCCGCATAGCCCCTTTATACAATATGAGCCCGCAGATAGCCTCCTATATATAGTATGAGCCCCCACATAGCTCCCTATATACAGTATGAGCCTGTATGTAGCTCCCTATATACAGTATGAGCCCCACATAGCTCTCTATATACAGTATGAGCACCCACATAGCTCCCTACATACAATATGAGCCCGTACATAGCTCCCTTCTTTGATCGATTGCCGGTTCCACAGCCAGCTCAGAGAATGGTCGAATGCAAAATGCAGCTACCTGGGAGACACCTCTGACCACCGCATGAGGTGGCCCGAAGGCACCCCCCTGACGGCTGTACCCAGGTCACATAGATTTATTTTTTATCTTTAAACATTCTTTTCATCACAGTATATATAAATCCATGCTGTTTGCATGGATTTATATACTGTGACCAAGTTGATAAGAACTTTCCTAGTGATGCTAAAATCGCTTGGAAAGCGCCTGACAACCCGCATGCGGAAATGCATGTGAAGAACGCTTCACACCTGCATGTCCCTGGCAGGAAAACGCATGTACAATCCGCATGTACAATCCGCATGTACAATCCACATGTACAATCCGCATGTACAATCCGCATGTACAATCCACATGTACAATCCGCATGTACAATCCGCATGTACAATCGGCATGTACAATCCACATGTACAATCCGCATGTACAATGTGCATGTACAATCCACATGTACAATCCGCATGTACAATCCGCATGTACAATCCGCATGTACAATCCGCATGCGTTTTTTCTGCCAGGGAGATGCAGAAACGCTCAGTAAAAATCCGGAGCATTTCTGTATCGTGGGCACATAGCCTGAGTCAAAAAATTAATATATTTTTTTATTATTTTGTTAATATTATTGATATTGAGCAGAATTAATTTCAGCCTATTGATTCACCTTCCACAACAGTCATGGTCTCTCATGTGGCCCCTCAAGGAAATTACTCTCCCACCGCTGCTCTACTATATATAGTGCTATGTTATGTATAGGGCTGTGTACATAATGGAAAAACATTTCCTTAATTTTCCATCTACAGATGTCACCAAAGCATCTGTGTTAGTCACATGACCTATCACATGATCTATCAAAGGGGATCATGTGACATGTCACGTGATACATCGGGTAACTGTGGGTGGGCCCACACCTTCTAAACTGCCCGGGGCCCTGGCTACTCTTAATCCACCCCTGGTCAGCCAACACCTAATTTAAATGCTGTGGACTGTCAGTCCTCGTAAATTTTGTGGTTAATTGGTCCACAGTGTAGTCTTAATAGTGTGGTCAGTCTCTTGTAATCGCGGTATTGATTGTTACACCGCTGATTACAAGGCTATTCTATGAAACAGAATAAGGGATTCCTCACTTTAGAAGACAGAGGACAAGGAAAAGAAGTGTTCCTTATGTCTCTACCTAAGATATAGTTGTGTTATACTAGGAGTTGTGTATATAAAATATACATATGTAAACCACTAACAGTATATTCTTATGTATCAGAAAGGTGTTGTCACACCTCCGCAGGTCTAGAACTTATGCCTAGACTGACTATTATCAGTAATTAATATGAATATTAATTACCTGATATGTGACTTTCTACATTCTTTTCTTGGAATCCACAAGGAAACATTTCAAATCCCACCATGTCAATGGGCGTCAGTCACCTGTAAATATTCAAAAGAGTGATAATATGTTCCTGCTACATGCTATACACACCAAAAGGTATAACACTCTAGGGCCAAAATTATTTATTTCAAAGATAAAGACTGTGGTCAGTCGGTCTGCATTTTATTATAAAAATTGTAGTCAGACAGTCCACAGTCTATTTTAAATTTTATGCTCAATCGGTTCACAGTCTACTGTAAATGTGGTCAGGCAGTCCACATCTAGTGTATATGCTGTGGTCAGTCAGTCCATCCTTTATAATTAATGGCCTTCGGTTGAAACTCAAGCCATGACGACTTGATGTATTAATGATCTTTAGGAAGATCAATCTTGTGCAAGACTAGATCGGTACACTAGTGCCTTCTTCACCATTATCTTGATAGTATCAATCCATTGGATTGTTTGCTGGTCCTGCTCTTTGCTTTCTTCTATGCTTCAAAGTATGATGTCCTTTTCCATTGATTGCTGTCTTCCATTCAATCCTTAGACTAGTGTAATTGCCGTTGTCAGTCAGTCCACAACTAATTCAAACGCTGTGGACTGTCAGTCCTTTTAAATGTTGTGGTCATTCAGTCCACAGTGTATTCTTAATAGTGTGGTCAATCTCTTGGAATCGCGGTATTGATTGTTACACCGCTGATTACAAGGCTATTCTATGAAATAGGATAGGGGATTCCTCACTTTAGAAGACAGAGGTTGGCCCACAGTCTACTATAAATGTGATCAAGCAGTCCACACCTAGTGTGAATGCTGTGATCAGTCAGCCCATTTTTTATTATTAACGGCCTTCGGTTGAAACTCGAGCTATGATGACTGGATGAATTAACGATCTTTAGGAAGATCAATTTTGTGAAAGACTTCATAGTTCCACTAGGGTCTTCTCCACCCTTATCTTGATAGTGTCAATACTTTGGATTGGCTGCTGGTCTTTCTCTTTGCTTTCTTCCTTCTATACTTCAAAGTATGAAGTTCCTTTTCCCGTGATTGCTGTCTTCCAGTCAATCCTTAGATTAGTGTAAATGCTGTTGTTAGTCAGTCCACAACTAATTCATAGCTGTGGACTGTCAGTTCTTTTAAATGTTGTGGTCATTCAGTCCACAGTGTAATTTTAATAGTGTGGTCAATCTCTTGTAATTGCGGTATTGATTGTTACACCACTGATTACAAGGCTATTCTATGAAATAGGAAAGGGGATACCTCACTTTAGAAGTCAGAGGTTGGCCCACAGTCTACCGTAAATATGATCAGGCAGTCCACAACTAGTGTGAATGCTGTGGTCAGTCAGTCCATTTTTTATTATTAACGGCCTTCGGTTGAAACTCTAGCCATGACGACTGGATGAATTAACGATCTTTAGGAAGATCCATCTTGTTCAAGAATAGATCGGTCCACTAGGGTCTTCTCCACCATTATCTTGATAGTATCAATCCTTTGGATTGGTTGCTGGTCTTCCTCTTTGCCTTCTTCCTTCTATTCTTCCGAGTATGATGTCCCTTTCCAGTAATTGCTGTCTTCCAGTCAATCCATAGACTAGTGTAAATTCCTGTTGTTAATCAGTCCACGCCTAATTTAAAAGCTGTGGACTGTCAGTCCTTGTAAATTTTGTGGTTAATTGGTCCACAGTGTAGTCTTAATACTGTGGTCAGTCTCTTGTAATCGCGGTATTGATTGTTACACCGCTGATTACAAGGCTATTCTATGAAACAGAATAAGGGATTCCTCACTTTAGAATACAGAAGATAAGGAACAGAAGTGTTCCTTATGTCTCTACCTAAGATATAGTTGTGTTATACTAGGAGTTGTGTATATAAAATATACATATGTAAACCACTAACAGTATATTCTCATGTATCAGAAAGGTGTTGTCACACCTCCGCAGGTCTAGAACTTATGCCTAGACTGACTATTATCAGTAAGTAATATGAATATTAATTACCTGTTATGTAACTTTCCACATTCTTTTCCTGGAGTCCACAAGGAAACATTTCAAATCCCACCATGTCAAAGGGAGTCAGTCACCTGTAAATATTCAAAAGAGTGATAATATGTTCCTGCTACATGCTATACACACCAAAAGGTATAACACTCTAGGGCCAAAATTACGTATTTCAAAGATAAAGACTGTGGTCAGTCGGTCTGTATTTTATTATAAAAATTGTAGTCAGACAGTCCACAGTCTATTTTAAATTTTATAATCAATCGGTTCACAGTCTACTGTAAATGTGGTCAGGCAGTCCACATCTACTGTATATGCTGTTTTCAGTCAGTCCATTATTTATAATTAATGGCCTTCGGTTGAAACTCGAGCCATGACGACTTGATGAATTAATGATCTTTAGGAAGATCAATCTTGTGCAAGATTAGGTCGGTCCACTAGGGTCTACATCAGAATTATCTTGATAGTATCAATCCATTGGATTGTTTGCTGGTCTTGCTCTTTGCTTTCTTCTATACTTCAAACTATGATGTCCTTTTCCATTGATTGCTGTCTTCCATTCAATCCTTAGACTACTGTAAATGCTGTTGTTAGTCAGTCCACAACTAATTCAAATGCTGTGGACTGTCAGTCCTTTTAAATGTTGTGGTCATTCAGTCCACAGTGTAATTTTAATAGTGTGGTCAATCTCTTGTAATCGCGGTATTGATTGTTACACAGCTGATTACAAGGTTATTCTATGAAATAGAATAGGGGATTCCTCCCTTTAAAAGACAGAGGTTGGCCCACAGTCTAGTCTACTATAAATGTGGTCAAGCAGTCCACACGTAGTGTGAATGCTGTGGTCAGTCAGCCCATTTTTTATTATTAACGGCCTTCGGTTGAAACTCGAGCTATGATGACTAGATGAATTAACGATCTTTAAGAAGATCAATTTTGTGAAAGACTTGATAGGTTCACTAGGGTCTTCTCCACCCTAATCTTGATAGTGTCAATCCTTTGGATTGGCTGCTGGTCTTCCTCTTTGCTTTCTTCCTTCTATACTTCAAAGTATGAAGTTCCTTTTCCAGTGATTGCTGTCTTCCAGTCAATCCTTAGATTAGTGTAAATGCTGTTGTCAGTCAGTCCACAACTAATTCAAACGCTGTGGACTGTCAGTCTTTTTAAATGCTGTGGTCATTCAGCCCACAGTGTAATTTTAATAGTGTGGTCAATGTCTTGTAATTGCGGTATTGATTGTTACACCACTGATTACAAGGCTATTCTTTGAAATAGGATAGGGGATACCTCACTTTAGAATACAGAGGTTGGCCCACAGTCTAGTCTACTGTAAATGTGGTCAAGCAGTCCACACCTATTGTGAATGCTGTAGTCAGGCAGTCCACACCTATTGTGAATGCTGTGGTCAGTCAGCCCATTTTTTATTATTAACGGCCTTCGGTTGAAACTCGAGCTATGACGACTAGATGAATTAACGATCTTTAAGAAGATCAATTTTGTGAAAGACTTGATAGGTTCACTAGGGTCTTCTCCACCCTAATCTTGATAGTGTCAATCCTTTGGATTGGCTGCTGGTCTTTCTCTTTGCTTTCTTCCTTCTATACTTCAAAGTATGAAGTTCCTTTTCCAGTGATTGCTGTCTTCCAGTCAATCCTTAGATTAGTGTAAATGCTGTTGTCAGTCAGTCCACAGCTAATTCAAACGCTGTGGACTGTCAGTCCTATTAAATGCTGTGGTCATTCGGCCCACAGTCTAGTCTACTGTAAATGTGGTCAAGCAGTCCACACCTATTGTGAATGCTGTAGTCAGGCAGTCCACACCTATTGTGAATGCTGTGGTCAGTCAGCCCATTTTTTATTATTAACGGCCTTCGGTTGAAACTCGAGCTATGACGGCTTGATGAATTAACAATCTTTAGGAAGATCAATTTTGTGAAAGAATACATAGGTCCACTAGGGTCTTCTTCACTGTTTTCTTGAAAGTGTCAATCCTTTGGATTGGCTGCTGGTCTTCCTCTTTGCTTTCTTCCTTCTATACTTAAAAGTATGATGTCCTTTTCCAGTGATTGCTGTCTTCCATTCAATCCTTAGACTACTCTAAATGCTGTTGTCAGTCGGTCCACAACTAATTCAAATGCTGTGGACTGTCAGTCCTTTTAAATGTTGTGGTCATTCAGTCCACAGTGTAGTCTTAATAGTGTGGTCAATCTCTTGTAATTGCGGTATTGATTGTTACACTGCTAATTACAAGGCTATTCTATGAAATAGAATAGGGGGTTCCTCACTTTAGAAGTCAGAGGTTGGCCCACAGTCTACCATAAATATGATCAGGCAGTCCACAACTAGTGTGAATGCTGTGGTCAGTCAGTCCATTTTTTATTATTAACGGCCTTCGGTTGAAACTCTAGCCATGATGACTGGATGAATTAACGATCTTTAGGAAGATCAATCTTTTCAAGACTAGATCGGTCCACTAGGGTCGTCTCCACCGTTATCTTGATAGTATCAATCCTTTGGATTGGTTGCTGGTGTTCCTCTTTGCCTTCTTCCTTCTATTCTTCCGAGTATGATGTCCCTTTCCAGTAATTGCTGTCTTCCAGTCAATCCATAGACTAGTGTAAATGCTGTTGTTAATCAGTCCACGCCTAATTTAAAAGCTGTGAACTGTCAGTCCTTGTAAATTTTGTGGTTAATTGGTCCACAGTGTAGTCTTAATACTGTGGTCAGTCTCTTGTAATCGTGGTATTGATTGTTACACCGCTGATTACAAGGCTATTCTATGAAACAGAATAAGGGATTCCTCACTTTAGAATACCGAAGATAAGGAAAAGAAATGTTCCTTATGTCTCTACCTAAGATATGGTTGTGTTATACTAGGAATTGTGTATAGAAAATATACATATGTAAACCACTAACAGTATATTCTCATGTATCAGAAAGGTGTTGTCATACCTCCGCAGGTCTAGAACTTATGCCTAGACTGACTATTATCAGTAATTAATATGAATATTAATTACCTGTTATGTGACTTTCCACATTCTTTTCTTGGAGTCCACAAGGAAACATTTCAAATCCCACCATGTCAAAGGGCGTTAGTCACCTGTAAATATTCAAAAGAGTGATAATATGTTCCTGCTACATGCTATACACACCAAAAGGTATAACACTCTAGAGCCAAAATTACGTATTTCAAAGATAAAGACTGTGGTCAGTCGGTCTGTATTTTATTATAAAAATTGTATTCACACAGTCTATTTTAAATTTTATAATCAATCGGTTCACAGTCTACTGTAAATGTGGTCAGGCAGTCCACATCTACTGTATATGCTGTTTTCAGTCAGTCCATCCTTTATAATTAATGGCCTTCGGTTGAAACTCGAGCCATGACGACTTGATGAATTAATGATCTTTAGGAAGATCAATCTTGTGCAAGATTAGATCGGTCCACTAGGGTCGTCTTCAGAATTATCTTGAAAGTATCAATCCATTGGATTGGTTGCTGGTCTTGCTCTTTGCTTTCTTCTATACTTCAAACTATGATGTCCTTTTCCATTGATTGCTGTCTTCCATTCAATCCTTAGACTAGTGCAATTGCCGTTGTCAGTCAGTCCACAACTAATTAAAATGCTGTGGACTGTCAGTCCTTTTAAATGTTGTGGTCATTCAGTCCACAGTGTAATTTTAATAGTGTGGTCAGTCTCTTGTATTCGCGTTATTGATTGTTACACAGCTGATTACAAGGTTATTCTATGAAATAGAATAGGGGATTCCTCACTTTAGAAGTCAGAGGTTGGCCCACAGTCTACCGTAAATATGATCAGGCAGTCCACAACTGGTGTGAATGCTGTGGTCAGTCAGTCCATTTTTTATTATTAACGGCCTTCGGTTGAAACTCTAGCCATGACGACTGGATGAATTAACGATCTTTAGGAAGATCCATCTTGTTCAAGACTAGATCGGTCCACTAGGGTCTTCTCCACCATTATCTTGATAGTATCAATCCTTTGGATTGGTTGCTGGTCTTCCTCTTTGCCTGCTTCCTTGTATTCTTCCGAGTATGATGTCCCTTTCCAGTAATTGCTGTCTTCCAGTCAATCCATAGACTAGTGTAAATGCTGTTGTTAATCAGTCCACGCCTAATTTAAATGCTGTGGACTGTCAGTCCTTGTAAATTTTGTGGTTAATTGGTCCACAGTGTAGTCTTAATACTGTGGTCAGTCTCTTGTAATCGCGGTATTGATTGTTACACCGCTGATTACAAGGCTATTCTATGAAACAGAATAAGGGATTCCTCACTTTAGAATACAGAAGATAAGGAACAGAAGTGTTCCTTATGTCTCTACCTAAGATATGGTTGTGTTATACTAGGAATTGTGTATAGAAAATATACATATGTAAACCACTAACAGTATATTCTCATGTATCAGAAAGGTGTTGTCACACCTCCGCAGGTCTAGAACTTATGCCTAAACTGACTATTATCAGTAATTAATATGAATATTAATTACCTGTTATGTAACTTTCCACATTCTTTTCTTGGAGTCCACAAGGAAACATTTCAAATCCCACCATGTCAAAGGGCGTCAGTCACCTGTAAATATTCAAAAGAGTGATAATATGTTCCTGCTACAAGCTATACACACCAAAAGTTATAACACTCTAGGGCCAAAATCACGTATTTCAAAGATAAAGACTGTGGTCAGTCGGTCTGTATTTTATTATAAAAATTGTATTTAGACAGTCCACAGTCTATTTTAAATTTTATAATCAATCGGTTCACAGTCTACTGTAAATGTGGTCAGGCAGTCCACATCTACTGTATATGCTGTTTTCAGTCAGTCCATCCTTTATAATTAATGGCCTTCGGTTGAAACTCGAGCCATGACGACTTAATGAATTCATGATCTTTAGGAAGATCAATCTTGTGCAAGATTAGATCGGTCCACTAGGGTCTTCTTCAGAATTATCTTGATAGTATCAATCCATTGGATTGTTTGCTGGTCTTGCTCTAAGCTTTCTTCTATACTTCAAACTATGTTGTCCTTTTCCATTGATTGCTGTCTTTCATTCAATCCTTAGACTAGTGTAAATGCTGTTGTCAGTCAGTCCACAACTAATTCAAACGCTGTGGACTGTCAGTCCTTTTAAATGTTGTGGTCAATCAGTCCACAGTGTAATTTTAATAGTGTGGTCAGTCTCTTGTAATCGCGGTATTGATTGTTACACAGCTGATTACAAGGTTATTCTATGAAATAGAATAGGGGATTCCTCCCTTTAGAAGACAGAGGTTGGCCCACAGTCTAGTCTACTATAAATGTGGTCAAGCAGTCCACACCTATTGTGAATGCTGTGGTCAGTCAGCCCATTTTTTATTACTAACGGCCTTCGGTTGAAACTCGAGCTATGATGACTGTTTGAATTAAAGATCTTTAGGAAGATGAATTTTGTGAAAGACTTCATAGGTCCACTAGGGTCTTCTCCATCCTTATCTTGATAGTGTCAATCCTTTGGATTGGCTGCTGGTCTTCCTCTTTGCTTTCTTCCTTCTATACTTCAAAGTATGAAGTTCCTTTTCTTGTGATTGCTGTCTTCCAGTCAATCCTTAGATTAGTGTAAATGCTGTTGTTAGTCAGTCCACAACTAATTCAAACGCTGTGGACTGTCAGTCCTTTTAAATGTTGCGGTCATTCAGTCCACAGTGTAATTTTAATAGTGTGGTCAATCTCTTGTAATTGCGGTATTGATGGTTACACCACTGATTACAAGGCTATTCTATGAAATAGGATAGGGGATACCTCACTTTAGAAGACAGAGATTGGCCCACAGTCTAGTCTACTGTAAATGTGGTCAAGCAGTCCACACCTAGTGTGAATTCTGTAGTCAGGCAGTTCACACCTATTGTGAATGCTGTGGTCAGTCAGCCCATTTTTTTTTATTAATGGCCTTCGGTTGAAACTCGAGCTCTGACGACTTGATGAATTAACGATCTTTAGGAAGATCAATTTTGTGAAAGACTACATAGGTCCACTAGGGTCTTTCCACTGTTATCTTGATAGTGTCAATCCTTTGGATTGGCTGCTGTTCTTCCTCTTTGCTTTCTTCCTTCTATACTTCAAAGTATGATGTCCTTTTCCAGTGATTGCTGTCTTCCAGTCAATCCTTAGACTAGTGTAAATGCTGTTGTCAGTCAGTCCACAACTAATTCAAACGCTGTGGACTGTCAGTCCTTTTAAATGCTGTGGTCAGTCAGTCCACAGTGTAGTCTTAATAGTGTGGTCAGTGTCTTGTAATTGCAGTATTGATTGTTACACTGCTAATTACAAGGCTATTCTACGAAATAGAATAGGGGATTCCTCACTTTAGAAGACAGAGGTTAGCCCACAGTCTACCTTAAATATGATCAGGCAGTCCACAACTAGTGTGAATGCTGTGGTCAGTCAGTCCATTTTTTATTATTAACGGCCTTCGGTTGAAACTCTAGCCATGACGACTGGATGAATTAACGATCTTTAGGAAGATCAATCTTGTTCAAGACTAGATCGGTCCACTAGGGTCTTCTCCACCGTTATCTTGATAGTATCAATCCTTTGGATTGGTTGCTGGTCTTCCTCTTTGCTTTCTTCCTTCTATTCTTCCGAGTATGATGTCCCTTTCCAGTATTTGCTGTCATCCAGTCAATCCATAGACTAGTGTAAATGCTGTTGTCAGTCAGTCCACGCCTAATTTAAATGCTGTGGACTGTCAGTCCTTGTAAATTTTGTGGTTAATTGGTCCACAGTGTAGTCTTAATACTGTGGTCAGTCTCTTGTAATCGCGGTATTGATTGTTACACCGCTGATTACAAGGCTATTCCATGAAACAGAATAAGGGATTCCTCACTTTAGAATACAGAACATAAGGAAAAGAAATGTTCCTTATGTCTCTACCTAAGATATAGTTGTGTTATAC
Organism: Phyllobates terribilis; assembly: GCF_046119375.1. NCBI lineage: Eukaryota > Metazoa > Chordata > Amphibia > Anura > Dendrobatidae > Phyllobates > Phyllobates terribilis. Next base: position 46,447 of record NW_027363307.1, read on the forward strand.
TAGGAATTGTGTATAGAAAATAAACATATGTAAACCACTAACAGTATATTCTCATGTGTCAGAAAGGTGTTGTCACACCTCCGCAGGTCTAGAACTTATGCCTAGACTGACTATTATCAGTAATTAATATGAATATTAATTACCTGTTATGTGACTTTCCACATTCTTTTCTTGGAGTTCACAAGGAAACATTTCAAATCCCACCATGTCAAAGGGCGTCAGTCACCTGCAAATATTCAAAAGAGTGATAATATGTTCCTGCTACATGCTATACACACCAAAAAGTATAACACTCTAGGGCCAAAATTACTTATTTCAAAGATAAAGACTGTGGTCAGTCGGTCTGCATTTTATTATAAAAATTGTAGTCAGAGAGTCCACAGTCTATTTTAAATTTTATGCTCAATCGGTTCACAGTATACTGTAAATGAGGTCAGGCAGTCCACATCTAGTGTATATGCTGTGGTCAGTCAGTCCATTCTTTATAATTAATGGCCTTCGGTTGAAACTCGAGCCATGACGACTTGATGTATTAATGATCTTTAGGAAGATCAATCTTGTGCAAGACTAGATCGGTCCACTAGTGCCTTCTTCACCATTATCTTGATAGTATCAATCCATTGGATTGTTTGCTGGTCTTGCACTTTGCTTTGGTCCTTCTATGCTTCAAAGTATGATGTCCTTTTCCAGTGATTGCTGTCTTCCATTCAATCCTTAGACTACTGTAAATGCTGTTGTCAGTCAGTCCACAACTAATTCAAACGCTGTGGACTGTCAGTCCTTTTAAATGTTGTGGTCATTCAGTCCACAGTGTGATTTTAATAGTGTGGTCAGTCTCTTGTAATCGCGGTATTGATTGTTACACAGCTGATTACAAGGTTTTTCTATGAAATAGAATAGGGAATTCCTCCATTGAAAAGACAGAGGTTGGCCCACATTCTAGTCTACTGGAAATGTGGTCAAGCAGTCCCCACCTAGTGTGAATGCTGTAGTCAGTCAGCCCATTTTTTATTATTAACGGCCTTCGGTTGAAATTCGAGCCATGACTACTAGATGAATTAACGATCTTTAGGAAGATCAATTTTGTGAAAGACTAGATAGGTCCACTAGGGTCTTCTTCACCATTATCTTGATAGTATCAATCCATTGGATTGGTTGCTGGTCTTGCTCTTTGCTTTCTTCTATACTTCAAACTATGATGTCCTTTTCCAGTGATTGCTGTCTTCCATTCAATCCTTAGATAACTGTAAATGCTGTTGTCAGTCAGTCCACAACTAATTCAAACGCTGTGGACTGTCAGTCCTTTTAAATGTTGTGGTCATTCAGTCCACAGGGACTGAATGACCACAGGGAAATGCTGTAGATATAGTATATCTTGACTTCAGCAAAGCATTTGACAAAGTATCTCACACCATCCTTATTGAAAAAATGACCAAGTATGCAATGGACCAGGCAACTGTTAGGTGGATTCATAACTGGCTTAGTGATCGGACTCAAAGGGTGGTTGTAAATGGCTTCACATCCAGCTGGATGAATGTCTCAAGTGGGGTACCACAGGGCTCCGTCCTGGGACCTGTATTGTTCAACATCTTTATCAATGATTTAGATGAAGGAATTGAGGGTAAACTGATTAAATTTGCTGATGACACAAAGCTAGGAGGGATAGCTAATACTAGAGAAGAGAGAGAGAGGATTCAAAAAGACCTAAATAAACTGGAGCAGTGGGCAGCAACCAACAGAATGGTTTTTAACAGGGAAAAATGCAAAGTACTACATCTGGGCAATAAAAATGAAAAAAGCATATACAGAATGGGAGGAATAGAGCTAAGCAACAGTACATGTGAAAAAGACTTAGGTATACTAATAGATCATAGACTGAACATGAGTCAACAGTGTGATGCAGCAGCAAAAAAGGCAAATACAATTCTGGGATGTATTAACAGAAGCATACAGTCTAGATCACGTGAAGTCATTATCGGTTTTTACTCCTCTTTGGTCAGACCTCATCTGGAATACTGTGTACAGTTTTGGGCACCACATTTTAAAAAAGACATAGACAAACTGGAGCAAGTTCAGAGAAGAGCGACCAGAATGGTGACTGGTCTGCAAACCATGTCCTATGAGGAACGGTTGCAGGATTTGGGAATGTTTAGCTTGCAAAAAAGAAGACTGAGAGGAGACTTAATAGCTGTCTACAAATATGTCAAGGGCTGTCACATTGTAGAAGGATCATCTTTATTCTCATTTGCACAAGGAAAGACTAGAAGCAATGGGATGAAACTAAATGGGAGGAGACACAGATTAGATATTAGAAAAAACTTTTTGACAGTTAGGGTGATTAATGAGTGGAACAGGCTGCCACGAGAGGTGGTGAGTTCCCCTTCAATGGACGTCTTCAAACAGAGGCTGGACAGACATCTGTCTGAGATGATCTAGTGAATCCTGCTTTGAGCAGGGGGTTGGACCAGATGACCCAGGAGGTCCCTTCCAACTCTACCATTCTATGATTCTATGATTCTATGATTCACAGTGTGATTTTAATAGTGTGGTCAGTCTCTTGTAATCGCGGTATTGATTGTTACACAGCTGATTACAAGGTTTTTCTATGAAATAGAATAGGGAATTCCTCCATTTAAAAGACAGAGGTTGGCCCACAGTCTAGTCTACTGGAAATGTGGTCAAGCAGTCCACACCTAGTGTGAATGCTGTAGTCAGTCAGCCCATTTTTTATTATTAACGGCCTTCGGTTGAAATTCGAGCCATGACTACTAGATGAATTAACGATCTTTAGGAAGATCAATTTTGTGAAAGACTAGATAGGTCCACTAGGGTCTTCTTCACCATTATCTTGATTGTATCAATCCATTGGATTGGTTTCTGGTCTTGCTCTTTGCTTTCTTCTATACTTCAAACTATGATGTCCTTTTCCATTGATTGCTGTCTTCCATTCAATCCTTAGACTAGTGTAATTGCCGTTGTCAGTCAGTCCACAACTAATTCAAACGCTGTGGACTGTCAGTCCTTTTAAATGTTGTGGTCATTCAGTCCACAGTGTATTCTTAGTAGTGTGGTCAATCTCTTGGAATCGTGGTATTGATTGTTACACTGCTGATTACAAGGCTATTCTATGAAATAGGATAGGGGTTTCCACACTTTAGAAGACAGAGGTTGGCCCATAGTCTACTATAAATGTGATCAAGCTGTCCACACCTAGTGTGAACGCTGTGGTCAGTCAGCCCATTTTTTATTATTAACGGCCTTCGGTTGAAACTCGAGCTATGACGACTGGATGAATTAACGATCTTTAGGAAGATCAATTTTGTGAAAGACTTCATAGGTCCACTAGGGTCTTCTCCACCCTTATCTTGATAGTGTCAATCCTTTGGATTGGCTGCTGGTCTTCCTCTTTGCTTTCTTCCTTCTATACTTCAAAGTATGAAGTTTCTTTTCCCGTGATCGCTGTCTTCCAGTCAATCCTTAGATTAGTGTAAATGCTGTTGTCAGTCAGTCCACAACTAATTCAAACGCTGTGGACTGTCAGTCCTTTTAAATGTTGTGGTCATTCAGTCCACAGTGTAATTTTAATAGTGTGGTCAATCTCTTGTAATTGTGGTATTGATTGTTACACCACTGATTACAAGGCTATTCTATGAAATAGGAAAGGGGATACCTCACTTTAGAAGACAGAGGTTGGCCCACAGTCTAGTCTACTGTAAATGTGGTCAAGCAGTCCACACCTAGTGTGAATGCTGTAGTCAGGCAGTCCACACCTATTGTGAATGCTGTGGTCAGTCAGCCCATTTTTTATTATTAATGGCCTTCGGTTGAAACTCGAGCTATGACGACTTGATGAATTAACGATCTTTAGGAAGATCAATTTTGTGAAAGACTACATAGGTCCCCTAGGGTCTTTTCCACTGTTATCTTGATAGTGTCAATCCTTTGGATTGGCTGCTGGTCTTCCTCTTTGCTTTCTTCCTTCTATACTTCAAAGTATGATGTCCTTTTCCAGTGATTGCTGTCTTCCAGTCAATCCTTAGACTAGTGTAAATGCTGTGGTCAGTCAGTCCACAACTAATTCAAACGCTGTGGACTGTCAGTCCTTTTAAATGCTGTGGTCATTCAGTCCACAGTGTAGTCTTAATAGTGTGGTCAGTGTCTTGTAATTGCAGTATTGATTGTTACACTGCTAATTACAAGGCTATTCTATGAAATAGAATAGGGGATTCCTCACTTTAGAAGACAGAGGTTGGCCCACAGTCTACCGTAAATATGATCAGGCAGTCCACAACTAGTGGACTTACTTATACCTACCATACCAAGCGTATTGATTTCCTGGACGTGAGTTTGGAGATTGATGCATTTTCGGCTATCCAGACTGACGTCTTCAGGAAATCTACGTCGGTTAACTCTTTGATCCACGCGAAGTCTGCCCATCATTTACCCGTGATCCGGGCTGTCCCGATCGGACAGTTCCTGAGGATGAGGCGTATCTGTTCTACAGGCTCTAGTTTTGAAGCCCAGGCTGCCGACCTCACTAGACGGTTTCGAAATCGCGGCTACAGTAACCGAAGCATTAGACGTGGCTATGATAGGGCACGGAGCGCATCTCGCAGTGGTTTACTATATTCGAATCGCGCTGGCCAGATGCGAGGCGGGGACGGGTCTGGGATGATCAGGTTTATCTCATCCTTCAATCATGAATGGGAAGGGATGCGTCAGATTCTGAGCCGCCATTGGGCGGTTCTTGGGACCGAACCTCTACTTCGTGACCATCTCGCACCCTTCCCGTCTATGACCGCTCGTCGAGGGAGGAATTTGAGGGACCTGCTCGTCTCAAGCCACTATGTCCCCCCTGTATCTAACCCGTTTGGCTCTCGCGGTCCCACTGTGGGATGTTTTCTGTGCGGCCACTGTCTTGCCTGCGCCAATGTCCTATGTAGTGCTATTTTCACGTCCTCTGACAGCTCCCGGGAATTTAAAATCTTACAGTACATCTCACGTGGCACTAGTAACGTAATATACTATGCCACTTGTGGATGCAATTTGATTTATATTGGGTGACCTCCCGCGAGCTTCGGGTCAGGGTACGTAAGCACGTGCGGGACATTGGCGCGGCCAAGACAGTGGCCGACCCCCGGGAGCTGAAGACGCTTCCTAGACACTTCAAGGCCGCCCATGGATGCGATCCGAAAACATTGCAGATACGCGGCATTGAGGCGGTGCGCCTTAGCTCTCGGGGTGGTAACATGAAACAGCGCCTGGCTCAGAGGGAGGCGCGATGGATCGTGAATCTGGACACCGTGAGCCCACATGGTCTGAATGAGGCCTTAACTTTTGCTGCGTTTCTTTAAATAAGAAGGCATATATATTATACTATTATTATATTTTTTTATGTTCCTTGGCTCTATTCTCCTGTTTTTCTGGTTATCTCTGGAATCTTGTTCCCATGTGTGAGTCTCCTTCTTTTTACTTTGTTTATATTGCTCATTTTTAATATTTTTTTATTGTCCTCTTATTTAGTATTGATGTGCCGTACAACCGTTGAATATCCCCCTTTTTCTGGGGACCACTTCCGCTGTTTCCAACAATTGTCACCATCTGGACATCTGTATGAAAATGTAACATCATAACCTCCCATGAGCACTGGATTATGAATAATTATATGGATGATGTGGTATAATTTGTATTTTACCAGGCATTATATACATATCTTTTTCCTTTGCTTTATGCACATATTTACTATGTAGCCCTCTGGGGGTATTATTGTTATCCCTTAATATCATATGTGGTGATTCATATTGTTATATCTACCATGTGATGGGCGATTGACATAAAAGGGATTTGATTGTCTTGTATAATGGTGATTTATCTGTGGCCATAATGATATCTGTGAGCCATTCCTAATCCCGCTTATAGGGCTGGTCTTTTGTAACATCGATATACGCTGCGCGCATGCGCGCCATGTGGCTTCCCTCTGGAGCGCGTGCCCCGCTATCTGTCGTCTCCGGCATTGTGTTGTCCACACATGCTAGGGGGCGTGACGGCCTGGTCACGCGCTCACGACAGGTGGCCCACGGCGCATGCACCAACATGCGGAAGTCGTGTTATCGGGACGATCACGTGACATGTCACGTGATCCTCCAGTTCTCCATATTTAAGGTCCTCATGCACATCCAGTGATCCGCCTCTTGAGAAAGCCTTACGGTTGAGGGCGAAACGCGCGTAGAGGCGTTTTTTGTCCACATGGGCATTTGGCACTGAGCACTTTAAACCTCTGCATCCTTGGTAAGATGGCTCCTCTTATAATATTGAGCGAAGGGAACATTTGGGTGGTCTTATTGTCTATGATGATGTGATTCTACATACTGTCTGTTCTGCTACAACTGTTCCTTGAGTCGGCCTCTTGCCTTAAAGGTCCCCACTGCATTATTTTGATACCTGACATCCCCATGTGGGGTCATTATTGTGTCTCTGCATATTATCTAGTGCTACTATCCCCTGGATTCTTTGTGTGTTCCCCATTTTCTAGTGCTATTAATTGCTATGATTACTTTGACATAATCATGTAAAGTTTCGATATGTAATAAAATAATACTCTTGATATGAATCACTCTTTTTCCTCTTTTGTTGTTATATTGTGTTTGGAGTGGAATTTATGCTGACCGTATATTATTGCACACGGTTTATCAGCTATGTTTCTATGTATTTACATAGGGCTTTTGTCTGTTTGCTAGTGTGAATGCTGTGGTCAGCCAGTCCATTTTTTATTATTAACGGCCTTCGGTTGAAACTCTAGCCATGACGACTGGATGAATTAACGATCTTTAGGAAGATCAATCTTGTTCAAGGCTAGATCGGTCCACTAGGGTCTTCTCCACTGTTATCTTGATAGTATCAATCCTTTGGATTGGTTGCTGGTCTTCCTCTTTGCTTTCTTCCTTCTATTCTTCTGAGTATGATGTCCTTTTCCAGTAATTGCTGTCGTCCAGTCAATCCATAGACTAGTGTAAATGCTGTTGTCAGTCAGTCCACGCCTAATTTGAATGCTGTGGACTGTCAGTCCTTGTAAATTTTGTGGTTAATTGGTCCACAGTGTAGTCTTAATACTGTGGTCAGTCTCTTGTAATCGCGGTATTGATTGTTACACCGCTGATTACAAGGCTATTCTATGAAACAGAATAAGGGATTCCTCACTTTAGAATACAGAAGATAAGGAAAAGAAGTGTTCCTTATGTCTCTACCTAAGATATGGTTGTGTTATACTAGGAATTGTGTATAGAAAATAAACATATGTAAACCACTAACAGTATATTCTCATGTATCAGAAAGGTGTTCTCACACCTCCGCAGGTCTAGAACTTATGCCTAGACTGACTATTATCAGTAATTAATCTGAATATTAATTACCTGTTATGTGACTTTCCACATTCTTTTCTTGGAGTTCACAAGGAAACATTTCAAATCCCACGATGTCAAAGGGCGTCAGTCACCTGTAAATATTCAAAAGAGTGATAATATGTTCCAGCTACATGCTATACACACCAAAAAGTATAACACTCTAGGGCCAAAATTACTTATTTCAAAGATAAAGACTGTGGTCAGTCGGTCTGCATTTTATTGTAAAAATTGTAGTCAGAGAGTCCACAGTCTATTTTAAATTTTATGCTCAATCGGTTCACACTCTACTGTAAATGTCGTCAGGCAGTCCACATCTAGTCTATATGCTGTGGTCAGTCAGTCCATTCTTTATAATTAATGGCCTTCGGTTGAAACTCGAGCCATGACGACTTGATGTATTAATGATCTTTAGGAAGATCAATCTTGTTCAAGACTAGATCGGTCCACTAGGGCCTTCTTCACCATTATCTTGATGGTATCAATCCATTGGATTGTTTGCTGGTCTTGCACTTTGCTTTGGTCCTTCTATACTTCAAAGTATGATGTCCTTTTCCAGTGATTGCTGTCTTCCATTCAATCCTTAAACTACTGTAAATGCTGTTGTCAGTCAGTCCACAACTAATTCAAACGCTGTGGACAGTCAGTCCTTTTAAATGTTGTGGTCATTCAGTCCACAGTGTAATTTTAATAGTTTGGTCAGTCTCTTGTAATCGCGGTATTGATTGTTACACAGCTGATTACAAGGTTATTCTATGAAATAGAATAGGGGATTCCTCCCTTTAAAAGACAGAGGTTGGCCCACAGTCTAGTCTACTATAAATGTGGTCAAGCAGTGCACACCTAGTGGGAATGCTCTAGTCAGTCAGCCCATTTTTTATTATTAACGGCCTTCGGTTGAAATTCGAGCCATGACTACTGGATGAATTAACGATCTTTAGAAAGATCAATTTTGTGAAATACTAGATAGGTCCACTAGGGCCTTCTTCACCATTATCTTGATAGTATCAATCCATTGGATTGTTTGCTGGTCTTGCACTTTGTTTTGGTCCTTCTATACTTCAAAGTATGATGTCCTTTTCCAGTGATTGCTGTCTTCCAGTCAATCCTTAGACTAGTGTAAATGCTGTTGTCAGTCAGTCCACAACTAATTCAAATGCTGTGGACTGTCAGTCCTTTTAAATGTTGTGGTCATTCAGTCCACAGTGTAATTTTAATAGTGTGGTCAGTCTCTTGTAATCGCGGTATTGATTGTTACACAGCTGATTACAACGTTATTCTATGAAATAGAATAGGGGATTCCTCCATTTAAAAGACAGAGGTTGACCCCGAGTCTAGTCTATTGGAAATGTGGTCAAGCAGTCCACACCTAGTGTGAATGCTGTAGTCAGTCAGCCCATTTTTTATTATTAACGGCCTTCGGTTGAAATTAGAGCCATGACTACTGGATGAATTAGCGATCTTTAGGAAGATCAATTTTGTGAAAGACTAGATAGGTCCACTAGGGTCTTCTTCACCATTATCTTGATAGTATCAATCCATTGGATTGGTTGCTGGTCTTGCTCTTTGCTTTCTTCTATACTTCAAACTATGATGTCCTTTTCCATTGATTGCTGTCTTCCATTCAATCCTTAGACTAGTGTAATTGCCGTTGTCAGTCAGTCCACAACTAATTCAAACGCTGTGGACTGTCAGTCCTTTAAAATGTTGTGGTCATTCAGTCCACAGTGTAAATTTAATAGTGTGGTTAATCTCTTGTAATCGCGGTATTGATTGTTACACAGCTGATTACAAGGTTATTCTATGAAATAGAATAGGGGATTCCTCCCTTTAAAAGACAGAGGTTGGCCCACAGTCTAGTCTACTATAAATGTGGTCAAGCAGTCCACACGTAGTGTGAATGCTGTGGTCAGTCAGCCCATTTTTTATTATTAACGGCCTTCGTTTAAAACTCGAGCTATGATGACTTGATGAATTAACGATCTTTATCAAGATCAATTTTGTGAAAGACTTCATAGGTCCACTAGGGTCTTCTCCACCCTTATCTTGATAGTGTCAATCCTTTGGATTGGCTGCTGGTCTTCCTCTTTGCTTTCTTCCTTCTATACTTCAAAGTATGAAGTTCCTTTTCCAGTGATTGCTGTCTTCTAGTCAATCCTTAGATTAGTGTAAATGCTGTTGTTAGTCAGTCCACAACTAATTCAAACGCTGTGGACTGTCAGTCCTTTTAAATGTTGTGGTCATTCACTCCACAGTGTAATTTTAATACTGTGGTCAATCTCTTGTAATTGCGGTATTGATTGTTACACCACTGATTACAAGGCTATTCTATGAAATAGGAAAGGGGATACCTCACTTTAGTAGACAGAGGTTGGCCCACAGTCTACTATAAATGTGATCAAGCAGTCCACACCTAGTGTGAATGCTGTGGTCAGTCAGCCCATATTTTATTATTAACGGCCTTCGGTTGAAACTAGTGCTATGACGACTGGATGAATTAACGATCTTTAGGAAGATCAATTTTGTGAAAGACTTCATAGGTCTACTAGGGTCTTCTCCACCCTTATCTTGATAGTGTCAATCCTTTGGATTGGCTGCTGGTCTTCCTCTTTGGTTTCTTCCTTCTATACTTCAAAGTATGAAGTTCCTTTTCCTGTGATTGCTGTCTTCCAGTCAATCCTTAGATTAGTGTAAATGCTGTTGTTAGTCAGTCCACAACTAATTCAAACGCTGTGGACTGTCAGTCTTTTTAAATGCTGTGGTCATTCAGCCCACAGTGTAATTTTAATAGTGTGGTCAATCTCTTGGAATCGCGGTATTGATTGTTTCACCGCTGATTACAAGACTATTCTGTGAAATAGAATAGGGGATTCCACACTTTAGAAGACAGAGGTTGGCCCACAGTCTACTATAAATGTGATCAAGCAGTCCACACCTATTGTGAATGCTGTGGTCAGTCAGCCCATTTTTTATTATTAATGGCCTTCGGTTGAAACTCGAGCTATGACGACTTGATGAATTAACAATCTTTAGGAAGATCAATTTTGTGAAAGACTACATAGGTCCACTAGGGTCTTCTCCACTGTTATCTTGATAGTGTCAACCTTTGGATTGGCGGCTGGTCTTCCTCTTTGCTTTCTTCCTTCTATACTTCAAAGTATGATGTCCTTTTCCAGTGATTGCTGTCTTCCAGTCAATCCTTAGACTAATGTAAATGCTGTTGTCTGTCAGTCCACAACTAATTCAAACGCTGTGGACTGTCAGTTCTTTTAAATGCTGTGGTCATTCAGTCCACAGTGTAGTCTTAATAGTGTGGTCAGTGTCTTGTAGTTGCAGTATTGATTGTTACACTGCTGATTACAAGGCTATTCTATGAAATAGAATAGGGGGTTCCTCACTTTAGAAGACAGAGGTTGGCCCACAGTCTACCGTAAATATGATCAGGCAGTCCACAACTAGTGTGAATGCTGTGGTCAGTCAGTCCATTTTTTATTATTAACGGCCTTCGGTTGAAACTCTAGCCATGACGACTGGATGAATTAACGATCTTTAGGAAGATCAATCTTGTTCAAGACTAGATCGGTCCACTAGGGTCTTCTCCACCGTTATCTTGATAGTATCAATCCTTTGGATTGGTTGCTGGTCTTCCTCTTTGCCTTCTTCCTTCTATTCTTCCGAGTATGATGTCCCTTTCCAGTAATTGCTGTCTTCCAGTCAATCCATAGACTAGTGTAAATGCTGTTGTCAGTCCACGCCTAATTTAAATGCTGTGGACTGTCAGTCCTTGTAAATTTTGTGGTTAATTGGTCCACAGTGTAGTCTTAATACTGTGGTCAGTCTCTTGTAATCGCGGTATTGATTGTTACACCGCTGATTACAAGGCTATTCTATGAAACAGAATAAGGGATTCCTCACTTTAGAATACAGAAGATAAGGAAAAGAAATGTTCCTTATGTCTCTACCTAAGATATAGTTGTGTTATACTAGGAATTGTGTATAGAAAATAAACATATGTAAACCACTAACAGTATATTCTCATGTATCAGAAAGGTGTTGTCACACCTCCGCAGGTCTAGAACTTATGCCTAGACTGACTATTATCAGTAATTAATATGAATATTAATTACCTGTTATGTGACTTTCCACATTCTTTTCTTGGAGTTCACAAGGAAACATTTCAAATCCCACGATGTCAAAGGGCGTCAGTCACCTGCAAATATTCAAAAGAGTGATAATATGTTCCTGCTACATGCTATACACACCAAAAAGTATAACACTCTAGGGCCAAAATTACTTATTTCAAAGATAAAGACTGTGGTCAGTCGGTCTGCATTTTATTATAAAAATTGTAGTCAGAGAGTCCACAGTCTATTTTAAATTTTATGCTCAATCAGTCCACAGTCTACTGTAAATGTGGTCAGGCAGTCCACATCTAGTCTATATGCTGTGGTCAGTCAGTCATTCTTTATAATTAATGGCCTTCGGTTGAAACTGGAGCCATGACGACTTGATGTATTAATGATCTTTAGGAAGATCAATCTTGTGCAAGACTAGATCGGTCCACTAGGGCCTTCTTCACCATTATCTTGATAGTATCAATCCATTGGATTGTTTGCTGGTCTTGCACTTTGCTTTGGTCCTTCTATACTTCAAAGTATGATGTCCTTTTCCAGTGATTGCTGTCTTCCATTCAATCCTTAGACTACTGTAAATGTTGTTGTCAGTCAGTCCACAACTAATTCAAATGCTGTGGACTGTCAGTCCTTTTAAATGCTGTGGTCATTCAGTCCACAGTGTAATTTTAATAGTGTGGTCAGTCTCTTGTAATCGCGGTATTGATTGTTACACAGCTGATTACAAGGTTATTCTATGAAATAGAATTGGGGATTCCTCCCTTTAAAAGACAGAAGTTGGCCCACAGTCTAGTCTACTATAAATGTGGTCAAGCAGTCCACACCTAGTGTGAATGCTGTAGTCAGTCAGCCCATTTTTTATTATTAATGGCCTTCGGTTGAAACTCGAGCCATGACGACTTGATGTATTAATGATCTTTAGGAAGATCAATTTTGTGAAAGACTAGATAGGTCCACTAGGGTCTTCTTCACCATTATCTTGATATCAATCCATTGGATTGGTTGCTGGTCTTGCTCTTTGCTTTCTTCTATACTTCAAACTATGATTAGAGATGAGCGGTGTTCGACTAGAACTGTTCGCCAATCTCAAATTCGAGCTGTTTTGGGCGGTGTTCGAGTTGTTCGACGAACCCGAACGATTTGCAAAAAATTCGGCTGTTCGAGGTTATGTTCGATAACTGTTCGTGCACCAAAAGCGTGTCCTGCATGTCTGGCGCTATTTAGAGCACCAATCATGCAGGGATTGCCTGCCACTCACTGTAATGCCACAGCCATGGTGGTTGTGGCATTACAGTGATTGCCCAAATCGATGGGAACAGTGCCAACAGTGAAACATGAAAAGCCGGCAATTCAGCAGCGGCATACACCTGTACCCGACAATTTAGAACCGAAAGAATAGAGCTTCACACATAGATTAGATAGATATAAACATGTCAGCCACATATATACGAAGTACAGTGAAAGTGCTGCTTACTGTACTTGTCATTTAGCGTTAAGGATTTATCAAAAAAAATAATAGTGTTTTCATGCACCGTCTCTTTAAAAAAGCCAGCCGGCAATTCAGCAGCGGTACCCGACAATTTATAACAGACAGAATAGAGCTTCACACATAGATTAGATAGATAGAAACATGTCAGTCACATATATATAAAGTACAGTGATAGTGTTGGTTACTGTACTTGTCATTTAGCGTAAAGGATTTATCAAAAAAAATAATAGTGTTTTCATGCACCGTCTCTTTAAAAAATCCGGCCGGCAATTCAGCAGCGGTACCCGACAATTTATAACAGACAGAATAGAGCTTCACACATAGATTAGATAGATAGAAACATGTCAGTCACATATATATGAAGTACAGTGATAGTGTTGGTTACTGTACTTGTCATTTAGTATTAAAATAAAGGATTTATTATTAAAAAAATTGGCGTGGGTTTCCCCTTAATTTTAGGCTCTAGCGGAGGTTAAGCAGACGGCTGGGGCAGATGTTTGAAGCCTGGGAAGGGGGTAATACCCACGGAGCTTCCCAGGCTACTAATATCAGCCCCCAGCTGAATACATAGCCTTTACTAGCTATTAAAATGGGGGACCCCCCAAAAAAAATGACGTGGGGTCCCCCCTAATTTAATAGCTAGCAAAGGCTAGGCAGACAGCTGGGGGCTGATATTAATAGCCCAGGAAGGGAGCCATGAATATTGGCCCCCTCCCAGGCTAGAAACACCAGCCGTCAGCCGCCCCAGAAATGGCGCATTCATAGGATGCGCCAATTCTGGCACTTAGCCTCGCTCTTCCACGCTGCCCTGGTGCGGTGGCAGGGGGTAATAGGGTTGGGGTTGATGTCAGCTTATAATGCCAGCTGACATCAAGCCCAGGTTAGTAATGGAGAGGCGTCTATAAGACACCCCCATTACTAACCCCATAGTCAAAGTTAAAAAAAATACAAACACCCAGAATAAAGTCCTTTAATTGAAATAAAGACACAATCCTTTATTGTTCTAAATTAAACCATACTTACCGTCACGCCCATTCCAGCTGAAGCCAACGATCTCCTGCAATAAAAGAAAAATAATAAAGCAACCTCATCCTTACCTTTCCATGGTTCCCACGACAGCTTCAGCTCTGCTACATCGAGATGACAGGCTGGACCGCAGCAGAATGCTGCCATCCAGCCTCTCAACCCGCAGACACTGAGAAGCGCAGGCTTGCTTGCGCTGCTCAGCGTCTCTCTGTGACGACATCCAGATGAGCCGAGTTCATGTCCAATGAACTCGGCTCACCTCATGCACGTCACTGACAGCGTGGGAAAATTCTCACGCTGAAGCGGTGAGTGCAGGAGAATTCTCCCACGCTGTCAGTGACGTGCATAAGGTGAGCTCATGTCCAATGAACTCAGCTCACCTCCTGCACGTCACTGACAGCGTGGGAGAATTCTCCTGCACTCAGCGCTTCAGCGTGAGAATTCTCCCACGCTGAAGCGCTGAGTGCAGGAGAATTTTCCCACGCTGTCAGTGACGTGCATAAGGTGAGCTCATGTCCAATGAACTCAGCTCACCTCCTGCACGTCACTGACAGCGTGGGAGAATTCTCCTGCACTCAGCGCTTCAGTGTGAGAATTCTCCCACGCTGAAGCGCTGAGTGCAGGAGAATTTTCCCACGCTGTCAGTGACGTGCATGAGGTGAGCCGAGTTCATTGGACATTAACTCGGCTCATCTGGATGCCCTCACAGAGAGACACTGTGGAGCGCAAGCAAGCCTGCGCTTCTCAGTGTCTGCGGGATGACAGGCTGGATGGCAGCGTTCTGCTGCGGTCCAGCCTGTCATCTCGATGTAGCAGAGCTGAAGCTGTCATGGGAACCATGGAAAGGTAAGGATGATGTTGCTTTATTATTTTTCTTTTATTTCAGGAGATCGTTGGCTTCAGCTGGAATGGGCGTGATGGTAAGTATGGTTTAATTTAGAACAATAAAGAATTGTGTGTTTATTTCAATTAAAGGACTTTTTCTGGGTGTTGTGTTTTTTTTAAATACTTTACTAGAAATTCATGGTGGTCATGTCTAATATTGGCGTGACCCCATGAATTTCGGGCTTAGGGCCAGCTGATAATGCCAAGCTGGACCTAACCCCTTTATTACCCAGTGAGCCACCGCATCAGGGCCCTGGATGAGTTGGGTACAGAGCCAGAAGATGGCGCTTCTATGAACGCGCCATTTTCCGGGGTGGCTGCGGACTGCAATTTGCAGCGGGGGTGGCCCAGAAAGCTTGGGCCTCCCTGCGCTGCGGATTCCAGCCCCCAGCTGCCTAGTTGTACCAGGCTGGACACAAAAACAGGGCGAAGCCCCACGTCAATTTTCTTTAAATTATTTCATGAAATAATTAAGAAAAAAAGGGCTTCCCTATATTGTTGTGTCCGGCCAGGTACAAATAGGCAGCTGGTGGTTGGGGGCAGCCCGTTCCTGCCTGCTGTACCTGGCTGGACACAAATATAGTGCGAAGCCCCACGTCAATTTTTTTTAAATTATTTCATGAATTTCCTGAAATAATTTAAAAAAATTGAAGTGGGGCTTCGCACTATATTTGTGTCCAGCCAGGTACAGCAGGCAGGAACGGGCTGCCCCCATCCACCAGCTGCCTATTTGTACCTGGCCGGACACAACAATATAGGGAAGCCCTTTTTTTCTTAATTATTTCATGAATTTCATGAAATAATTAAAAAAAATTGAAGTGGGGCTTCGCACTATATTTGTGTCCAGCCAGGTACAGCAGGCAGGAACGGGCTGCCCCCAACCACCAGCTGCCTATTTGTACCTGGCCGGACACAACAATATAGGGAAGGCCTTTTTTTCTTAATTATTTCATGAATTTCATGAAATAATTAAAAAAAAAGTACGTGGGGCTTCGCCCTATTTTTGTGTCCAGCCAGGTACAACTAGGCAGCTGGGGGCTGGAATCTGCAGCGCAGGGAGGCCCAAGCTTTCTGGGCCCCCCCCCGCTACAAATTGCAGTCCGCAGCCACCCCGGAAAATGGCGCGTTCATAGAAGCGCCATCTTCTGGCGCTGTACCCAACTCATCCAGGGCCCTGGTGCGGTGGCTCACTGGGTAATAAAGGGGTTAGGGCCAGCTTGGTATTATCAGCTGGCCCCAAGCCCAAAATTCATGGGGTCACGCCAGTATTAGACATGACCGCCATGAATTTCTAGTAAAGTATTTAAAAAAAACACAACACCCAGAATAAAGTCCTTTAATTGAAATAAAGACACAATTCTTTATTGTTCTAAATTAAACCATACTTACCATCACACCCATTCCAGCTGAAGCCAACGATCTCCTGCAATAAAAGAAAAATAATAAACCAACCTCATCCTTACCTCTCCATGGTTCCCACGACAGCTTCAGCTCTGCTACATCGAGATGACTGGCTGGACCGCAGCAGAACGCTGCCATCCAGTCTGTCATCCCGCAGACACTGAGAAGCGCAGGCATGCTTGCGCTCCTCACTGTCTCGCTGTGACGGCATCCAGATGAGCCGAGGTCATGTCCAATGAACTCGGCTCACCTCATGCACGTCACTGACAGCGTGGGAAAATTCTCACGCTGAAGTGCTGAGTGCAGGAGAATTCTCCCACGCTGTCAGTGATGTGCATGAGGTGAGCTCATGTCCAATGAACTCAGCTCACCTCCTGCACGTCACTGACAGCGTGGGAAAATTCTCCTGCAATCAGCGCTTCAGCGTGAGAATTTTCCCACGCTGTCAGTGACGTGCATGAGGTGAGCCGAGTTCATTGGACATGAACTCGGCTCATCTGGATGTCGTCACAGAGAGACGCTGAGCAGCGCAAGCAAGCCTGCGCTTCTCAGTGTCTGCGGGATGACAGGCTGGATGGCAGCGTTCTGCTGCGGTCCAGCCTGTCATCTCGATGTAGCAGAGCTGAAGCTGTCGTGGGAACCATGGAAAGGTAAGGATGAGGTTGCTTTATTATTTTTCTTTTATTGCAGGAGATCGTTGGCTTCAGCTGGAATGGGCGTGATGGTAAGTATGGTTTAATTTAGAACAATAAAGGATTGTGTCTTTATTTAAATTAAAGGACTTTATTCTGGGTGTTTTTTTTTTTTTTTTGAACTTTGACTATGGGGTTAGTAATGGGGGTGTCTTATAGACGCCTCTCCATTACTAACCTGGGCTTGATGTCAGCTGGCATTATAAGCTGACATCAACCCCAACCCTATTACCCCCTGCCACTGCACCAGGGCAGCGTGGAAGAGCGAGGCTAAGTGCCAGAATTGGCGCATCCTATGAATGCGCCATTTCTGGGGCGGCTGACGGCTGGTGTTTCTAGCCTGGGAGGGGGCCAATATTCATGGCTCCCTTCCTGGGCTATTAATATCAGCCCCCAGCTGTCTGCCTAGCCTTTGCTAGCTATTAAATTAGGGGGGACCCCACGTCATTTCTTTTGGGGGGTCCCCCATTTTAATAGCTAGTAAAGGCTATGTATTCAGCTGGGGGATGATATTAGTAGCCTGGGAAGCTCTGTGGGTATTACCCCCTTCCCAGGCTTCAAACATCTGCCCCAGCCGTCTGCTTAACCTCCGCTAGAGCCTAAAATTAAGGGGAACCCCACGCCAATTTTTTTAATAATAAATCCTTTATTTTAATACTAAATGACAAGTACAGTAACCAACACTATCACTGTACTTCATATATATGTGACTGACATGTTTCTATCTATCTAATCTATGTGTGATGCTCTATCTTTCTGTTCTAAATTGTCGGGTACCGCTGCTGAATTGCCGGCCGGCTTTTTTAAAGAGACAGTGCATGAAAACACTATTATTTTTTTAAATAAATCCTTTACACTAAATGACAAGTACAGTAAGCAACACTATCACTGTACTTATTATATATGTGACTGACATGTTTCTATCTATCTAATCTATGTGTGAAGCTCTATTCTTTCTGTTCTAAATTGTCGGGTACAGATGCTGAATTGCCGGCCGGCTTTTTTAAAGAGACGGTGCATGAAAACACTAATATTTTTTTTAATAAATCCTTTACACTAAATGACAAGTGCAGTAACCAACACTGTCACTGTGCTTCTTATATGTGTGACTGACATGTTTCTATCTATCTAATCTATGTGTGATGCTCTATTCCTTCTTGTCTAAGTTGTCGGGTACCGGTGTATGCCGCTGCTGAATTTGCCGGCCGGCTTTTTTAAGGAGAGTGTCTTCTGAGCAGTTTGTCAGCTTTTGGACACCTTTGCAGGTGTTTTCTATGTGTTTCTATGTGTTTTTGTTTGCCTGCCATTGGTTTTAACGGTGTTCGACGGTGTTCTAAGGTGTTCGACGAACAGTTCGACGAACAGTTCCTCGAACATCCCGGTGTTCGACGAACCGAACCGAACCCGAACACTATGGGGGTGGCTCAACACTAACTATGATGTCTTTTTCCATTGATTGCTGTCTTCCATACAATGCTTAGACTAGTGTAATTGCCGTTGTCAGTCAGTCCACAACTAATTCAAATGCTGTGGACTGTCAGTCCTTTTAAATGTTGTGGTCATTCAGTCCACAGTGTATTCTTAATAGTGTGGTCAATCTCTTGGAATCGCGGTATTGATTGTTACACCACTGATTACAAGGCTATTCTATGAAATAGAATAGGGGATTCCTCACTTTAGAAGACAGAGGCTGGCCCACAGTCTACTATAAATGTGATCAAGCAGTCCACACCTAGTGTGAATGCTGTGGTCAGTCAGCCCATTTTTTATTATTAACGGCCTTCGGTTGAAACTCGAGCTATGACGACTGGATGAATTAACGTACTTTAGGAAGATCAATTTTGTGAAAGACTTCATAGGTCCACTAGGGTCTTCTCCACCCTTATCTTGATAGTGTCAATCCTTTGGATTGGCTGCTGGTCTTCCTCTTTGCTTTCTTCCTAATATACTTCAAAGAATGAAGTTCCTTTTCCAGGGATTGCTGTCTACCAGTCAATCCTTAGATTAGTGTAAATGTTGTGTTAGTCAGTCCACAAATAATTCAAACGCTGTGGACTGTCAGTCCTTTTAAATGTTGTGGTCATTCAGTCCACAGTGTAATTTTAATAGTGTGGTCAATCTCTTGTAATTGCGGTATTGATTGTTACACCACTGATTACAAGGCTATTCTTTGAAATAGGAAAGGGGATACCTCACTTTAGAAGACATAGGTTGGCCCACAGTCTAGTCTAATGTAAATGTGGTCAAGCAGTCCACACCTAGTGTGAATGCTGTAGTCAGGCAGTCCACACCTATTGTGAATGTTGTGGTCAGTCAGCCCATTTTTTATCATTAATGGCCTTCGGTTGAAACTCGAGCTATGACGACTTGATGAATTAACGATCTTTAGGAAGATCAATTTTGTGAAAGACTACATAGGTCCACTAAGGTCTTTTCCACTGTTATCTTGATAGTGTCAATCCTTTGGATTGGCTGCTGGTCTTCCTCTTTGCTTTCTTCCTACTATACTTCAAAGTATGATGTCCTTTTCCAGTGATTGCTGTCTTCCAGTCAATCCTTAGACTAGTGTAAATGCTGTTGTCAGTCAGTCCACAACTAATTCAAACGCTGTGGACTGTCAGTCCTTTTAAATGCTGTGGTCATTCAGTCCACAGTGTAGTCTTAATAGTGTGGTCAGTGTCTTGTAATTGCGGTATTGATTGTTACACTGCTGATTACAAGGCTATTCTATGAAAAAGAGTAGGGGGTTCCTCACTTTAGAAGACAGAGGTTGGCCCACAGTCTGCCGTAAATATGATCAGGCAGTCCACAACTAGTGTGAATAGTGTGGTCAGTCAGTCCATTTTTTATTATTAACGGCCTTCGGTTGAAACTCTAGCCATGACGACTGGATGAATTAACGATCTTTAGGAAGATCAATCTTGTTCAAGACTAGATCGGTCCACTAGGGTCTTCTCCACCGTTATCTTGATAGTATCAATCCTTTGGATTGGTTGCTTTTCTTTCTCTTTGCCTTCTTCCTTCTATTCTTCCGAGTATGATGTCCCTTTCCAGTAATTGCTGTCTTCCAGTCAATCCATAGACTAGTGTAAATGCTGTTGTCAGTCAGTCCAGGCCTAATTTAAATGCTGTGGACTGTCAGTCCTTGTAAATTTTGTGGTTAATTGGTCCACAGTGTAGTCTTAATACTGTGGTCAGTCTCTTGTAATCGCGGTATTGATTGTTACACCGCTGATTACAAGGCTATTCTATGAAACAGAATAAGGGATTCCTCACTTTAGAATACAGAAGATAAGGAAAAGAAGTGTTCCTTATGTCTCTACCTAAGATATAGTTGTGTTATACTAGGAATTGTGTATAGAAAATAAACATAAGTAAACCACTAACAGTATATTCTCATGTATCAGAAAGGTGTTGTCACACCTCCGCAGGTCTGGAACTTATGCCTAGACTGACTATTATCAGTAATTAATATGAATATTAATTACCTGTTATGTGACTTTCCACATTCCTTTCTTGGAGTTCACAAGGAAACATTTCAAATCCCACGATGTCAAACGGCGTCAGTCACCTGTAAATATTCAAAAGAGTGATAATATGTTCCTGCTACATGCTATACACACCAAAAAGTATAACACTCTAGGGCCAAAATTACTTATTTCAAAGATAAAGACTTTGGTCATTCGGTCTGCATTTTATTATAAAAATTGTAGTCAGACAGTCCACACTCTATTTTAAATTTTATGCTCAATCGGTTCACAGTCTACTGTAAATGTGGTCAGGCAGTCCACATCTAGTCTATATGCTGTGGTCAGTCAGTCAGTCCATTCTTTATAATTAATGGCCTTCGGTTGAAACTTGAGCCATGACGACTTGATGTATTAATGATCTTTAGGAAGATCAATCTTGTTCAAGACTAGATCGGTCCACTAGGGCCTTCTTCACCATTATCTTGATGGTATCAATCCATTGGATTGTTTGCTGGTCTTGCACTTTGCTTTGGTCCTTCTATACTTCAAAGTATGATGTCCTTTTCCAGTGATTGCTGTCTTCCATTCAATCCTTAAACTACTGTAAATGCTGTTGTCAGTCAGTCCACAACTAATTCAAATGCTGTGGGACTGTCAGTCCTTTTAAATGTTGTGGTCATTCAGTCCACAGTGTAATTTTAATAGTTTGGTCAGTCTCTTGTAATCGCGGTATTGATTGTTACACAGTTTATTACAAGGTTATTCTATGAAATAGAATAGAGGATTCCTCCCTTTAAAAGACAGAGGTTGGCCCACAGTCTAGTCTACTATAAATGTGGTCAAGCAGTCCACACCTAGTGTGAATGCTGTAGTCATTCAGCCCATTTTTTATTATTAACGGCCTTCGGTTGAAATTCGAGCCATGACTACTGGATGAATTAACGATCTTTAGGAAGATCAATTTTGTGAAAGACTAGATAGGTCCACTAGGGTCTTCTTCACCATAATCTTGATAGTATCAATCCATTGGATTGGTTGCTGGTCTTGCTCTTTGCTTTCTTCTATACTTCAAACTATGATGTCCTTTTCCATTGATTGCTGTCTTCCATTCAATCCTTAGACTAGTGTAATTGCCGTTGTCAGTCAGTCCACAACTAATTCAAATGCTGTGGACTGTCAGTCCTTTTAAATGTTGTGGTCATTCAGTCCACAGTGTATTCTTAATAGTGTGGTCAATCTCTTGGAATCGCGGTATTGATTGTTACACCGCTGATTACAAGGCTATTCTATGAAATAGAATAGGGGATTCCTCACTTTAGAAGACAGAGGTTGGCCCACAGTCTACTATAAATGTGACCAAGCAGTCCACACCTAGTGTGAATGCTGTGGTCAGTCAGCCCATTTTTTATTATTAACGGCCTTCGGTTGAAACTCGACCTATGATGACTGTTTGAATTAAAGATCTTTAGGAAGATCAATTTTGTGAAAGACTTCATAGGTCCACTAGGGTCTTCTCCACCCTTATCTTGATAGTGTCAATACTTTGGATTGGCTGCTGGTCTTCCTCTTTGCTTTCTTCCTTCTAAACTTCAAAGTATGAAGTTCCTTTTCCAGTGATTGCTGTCTTCCAGTCAATCCTTAGATTAGTGTAAATGCTGTTGTTAGTCAGTCCACAACTAATTCAAACGCTGGGGACTGTCAGTCCTTTTAAATGTTGTGGTCATTGAGTCCACAGTGTAATTTTAATAGTGTGGTCAATCTCTTGTAATTGCGGTATTGATGGTTACACCGCTGATTACAAGGCTATTCTATGAAATAGGATAGGGGATACCTGACTTTAGAAGACAGACTTTGGCCCACAGTCTAGTCTACTGTAAATGTGGTCAAGCAGTCCACACCTAGTGTGAATTCTGTAGTCAGGTAGTCCACACCTATTGTGAATGCTGTAGTCAGTCAGCCCATTTTTTACTATTAATGGCCTTCGGTTGAAATTCGAGCCATGACTACTGAATGAATTAACGATCTTTAGGAAGATCAATTTTGTGAAAGACTAGATAGGTCCACTAGGGTCTTCTTCACCATTATCTTGATAGTATCAATCCATTGGATTGGTTGCTGGTCTTGCTTTTTGCTTTCTTCTATACTTCAAACTATGATGTCCTTTTCCATTGATTGCTGTCTTCCATTCAATCCTTAGACTAGTGTAATTGCCGTTGTCAGTCAGTCCACAACTAATTCAAATGCTGTGGACTGTCAGTCCTTTTAAATGTTGTGGTCATTCAGTCCACAGTGTATTCTTAATAGTGTGGTCAATCGCTTGGAATCGCGGTATTGATTGTTACACCGCTGATTACAAGGCTATTCTATGAAATAGAATAGGGGATTCCTCACTTTAGAAGACAGAGGTTGGCCCACAGTCTACTGTAAATGTGATCAAGCAGTCCACACCTATTGCGAATGCTGTGGTCAGTCAGCCCATTTTTTATTATTAACGGCCTTCGGTTGAAACTCGAGCTCTGACGACTTGATGAATTAACGATCTTTAGGAAGATCAATTTTGTGAAAGACTACATAGGTCCACTAGGGTCTTTTCCACTGTTATCTTGATAGTGTCAATCCTTTGGATTGGCTGCTGGTCTTCCTCTTTGCTTTCTTCCTTCTATACTTCAAAGTATGATGTCCTTTTCCAGTGATTGCTGTCTTCCAGTCAATCCTTAGACAAGTGTAAATGCTGTTGTCAGTCAGTCCACAACTAATTCAAACGCTGTGGACTGTCAGTCCTTTTAAATGCTGTGGTCATTCAGTCCACAGTGTAGTCTTAATAGTGTGGTCAGTGTCTTGTAATTGCAGTATTGATTGTTACACTGCTAATTACAAGGCTATTCTATGAAATAGAATAGGGGATTCCTCACTTTAGAAGACAGAGGTTGTCCCACAGTCTACCGTAAATATGATCAGGCAGTCCACAACTAGTGGACTTACTTATACCTACCATACCAAGCGTATTGATTTCCTGGACGTGAGTTTGGAGATTGATGCATTTTCGGCTATCCAGACTGGCGTCTTCAGGATATCTACGTCGGTTAACTCTTTGATCCACGCGAAGTCTGCCCATCATTTACCCGTGATCCGGGCAGTTCCTGAGGATGAGGCGTATCTGTTCTACAGACTCTAGGTTTGAAGCCCAGGCTGCCGACCTCACTAGACGGTTTCGAAATCGCGGCTACAGTAACCGAAGCATTAGACGTGGCTATGATAGGGCACGGAGCGCATCTCGCAGTGGTTTACTATATTCGAATCGCGCTGGCCAGATGCGAGGCGGGGACGGGTCTGGGATGATCAGGTTTATCTCATCCTTCAATCATGAATGGGAAGGGATGCGTCAGATTCTGAGCCGCCATTGGGCGGTTCTTGGGACCGAACCTCTACTTCGTGACCATCTCGCACCCTTCCCGTCTATGACCGCTCGTCGAGGGAGGAATTTGAGGGACCTGCTCGTCTCAAGCCACTATGTCCCCACTGTATCTTACCCGTTTGGCTCTCGCGGTCCCACTGTGGGATGTTTTCCGTGCGGCCACTGTCTTGCCTGCGCCAATGTCCTACGTAGTGCTATTTTCACGTCCTCTGACAGCTCCCAGGAATTTAAAATCTTACAGTACATCTCATGTGGCACTAGTAGCGTAATCTACTATGCCACTTGTGGATGCAATTTGATTTATATTGGTTTGACCTCCCGCGAGCTTTGGGTCAGGGTACGTGAGCACGTGCAGGACATTGGCGCGGCCAAGACAGTGGCCGACCCCCGGGAGCTGAAGACGCTTCCTAGACACTTCAAGGCCGCCCATGGATGCGATCCGAAAACATTGCAGATACGCGGCATTGAGGCGGTGCGCCTTGGCTCTCGGGGTGGTAACATGAAACAGCGCCTGGCTCAGAGGGAGGCGCGATGGATCGTGAATCTGGACACCGTGAGCCCACATGGTCTGAATGAGGCCTTAACTTTTGCTGCGTTTCTTTAAATAAGAAGGCATATATATTATACTATTATTATATTTTTTTATGTTCCTTGGCTCTATTCTCCTGTTTTTCTGGTTATCTCTGGAATCTTGTTCCCATGTGTGAGTCTCCTTCTTTTAACTTTGTTTATATTGCTCATTTTTAATATTTTTTTATTGTCCTCTTATTTAGTATTGATGTGCCGTACAACCGTTGAATATCCCCCTTTTTCTGGGGACCACTTCCGCTGTTTCCAACAATTGTCACCATCTGGACATCTGTATGAAAATGTAAGATCATAACCTCCCATGAGCACTGGATTATAAATAATTATATGGATGATGTGGTATACTTTGTATTTTACCAGGCATTATATACATATCTTTTTCCTTTGCTTTACGCACATATTTACTATGTAGCCCTCTGGGGGTATTATTGTTATCCCTTAATATCATATGTGGTGATTCATATTGTTATATCTACCATGTGATGGGCGATTGACATAAAAGGGATTTGATTGTCTTGTATAATGGTGATTTATCTGTGGCCATAATGATATCTGTGAGCCATTCCTAATCCCGCTTATAGGGCTGGTCTTTTGTAACATCGATATACGCTGTGCGCATGCGCGCCGTGTGGCTTCCCTCTGGAGCGCGTGCCCCGCTATCTGTCGTCTCCGGCGTTGTGTTGTCCACACGTGCTAGGGGGCGTGACGGCCTGGTCACGCGCTCACGACAGGTGGCCCACGGCGCATGCGCCAACATGCGGAAGTCGTGTTATCGGGACGATCACGTGACATGTCACGTGATCCTCCAGTTCTCCATATTTAAGGTCCTCATGCACATCCAGTGATCCGCCTCTTGAGAAAGCCTTACGGTTGAGGGCGAAACGCGCGTCAAGGCGTTTTTTGTCCACATGGGCATTTGGCACTGAGCACTTTAAACCTCTGCATCCTTGGTAAGATGGCTCCTCTTATAATATTGAGCGAAGGGAACATTTGGGTGGTCTTATTGTCTATGATGATGTGATTCTACATACTGTCTGTTCTGCTACAACTGTTCCTTGAGTCAGCCTCTTGCCTTAAAGGTCCCCACTGCATTATTTTGATACCTGACATCCCCATGTGGGGTCATTATTGTGTCTCTGCATATTATCTAGTGCTACTATCCCCTGGATTCTTTGTGTGTTCCCCATTTTCTAGTGCTATTAATTGCTATGATTACTTTGACATAATCATGTAAAGTTTCGATATGTAATAAAATAATACTCTTGATATGAATCACTCTTTTTCCTCTTTTGTTGTTATATTGTGTTTGGAGTGGAATTTATGCTGACCGTATATTATTGCACACGGTTTATCAGCTATGTTTCTATGTATTTACATAGGGCTTTTGTCTGTTTGCTAATCTGTTCTTGTGTTTCTTTAGCACTATTTAAGCCCGCCATGGACTTTCGAGCACGCGACAGTGCCTGGCTCGAGCAAATCAATAACGCATCCGAAGATGGTGGTACCCTAGGTTCGGGGGCTGACCAGAGTTTACAGGAGAATATTGCCAAGTTTAAGAACCTTTTGAAACACCGCACGCGTATTTGGTGGAATCATGCATTTCTAGCTAAGTACATTGATAAGGGCCTCATTCCCAGGGGCTTGCGGGTCCAGATCCTTCCCTCCTTTAACATCGAGGATGAGGAATTTAAAAATGAGTGGGAATCACTAGCTGACACATGTTCGCGGGGCTTTTTGAGACTGTTGAGGCAGCTGAACGAGAAATCTATCAAAGACATAGAATTGGAAATTGAACAGATTCAACTTACTTTCAAACGTGATATGTCTAATGATCAGCTGCAGAAACTTAACGACGAGGTTGAGGTCGAATCACAGAGATGGGTCAAAGAAATCTTTACCAACAAAACAAAAAAAACAAAACAAAAAAATTCCAGAGAGATATCCAAGATAAAAAAACGAAACGTGTATATAGATGGAGGATACCCAGTGACCGATCTCGACCTCGCCATAGATTTCAGTCCAATTCCCGGTCAAGATCAGTATCCTCTGTATCAGGTGCCTCAGCAGATGATCAAGCCTTTCCCGTGGTTCCATCTCCTCAGGACAGACCAGCGGTTAACCTTCATAACAGGATTCAGACTAGAACAAGCAACAAGAAGAAGCTTGGTGCTTCTCAACAGGTTGGTGTCCCTGAGGATGGACCACGGGTTATAAATTTATCTACACATGCCTTAACTCGGGCTCAGGTGGAGGTCCTTGAGAGAGGGTTATCCTTTTCTCCCACGAGTTCTTTTGATTACTTCACAGCACTCAAGGATCTCCACCTGTTTGCCAGAAAATTAATTCTCAAAAAATTGCATCTTAGGTCGCGTGGTGACCCGGGATCCCTTGGTGCGGCGGAGCGAGATGCCTTATGCAATCTTCAGGAACTCCTCTCTGAACAGAGACCTACAATAGCAGGTGGGTCTCTTCGAAGTGTGAATTCAAGGTCCACACGGTTCCCTCCCCTGTCCCTGAGTCCAGCCGTAGAGATATTTGTGCGACTGGTAACTGACGACTTCAAGAAATTGTCGCCGCGACGGCAATTTGATAATTTGACTAGCCAACAACGTATGGCTATAAAAGAATTGAAGTCATATAATGACATAATAATTAAACCAGCGGACAAGGGAGGGAATATTGTCGTGTGGCCTTGTATAAAATATGAGAAGGAGGCCTTCCGACAATTAAGGAATACTGATACCTATACTAAATTGTCACATAATCCTACGGTATCTTTCTCTGCGGCACTTCAGGGGATCCTTGGTCATGCATGCGACCAGGGAATTATTGATCGAAAAACTGTTGAGGCCCTGACAGTTCGTTTTCCTCGGATTGCCACATTCTATCTCCTCCCCAAGGTACACAAGGACCCCACCAACCCACCGGGACGTCCGATAGTGTCTGGACAAGGGGGTCTGTGTGAACCAATCTGCAGATATATCGATAGTTATTTAAAACCTTTGGTCGAGACTCTCCCTTCGTTTGTGAAGGACACTACGGACGTCCTTACTCGGGTTGATGGTGTCCTTGTCGAGCCAGGCATTATCATGGTCACGGCTGATGTGGAGGGTCTGTATACGTGTATTCGGCATGACCTGGGCCTTGAGTCGGTTCGCCTCTTCCTCGGAACCTCCGATCTGGACCGCCCGTGTCGTGAGTTTCTCCTCGAGCTGCTCCACTTTGTTCTCTCGCATAATTACTTTCTATTTAAAGATGTCATGTACCTCCAGTGCCGTGGCACGGCTATGGGGGCGGCCTGCGCGCCGTCGTATGCCAACCTCTTCCTGGGTGCTTGGGAGAGGGATATTTTTGGTGACGACGGCGTGCCGGCCGTGGACCATGTCGTGTCATGGATGAGGTACATTGATGATATATTGTTTTTTTGGCGGGGGACGGTGGGGGAGCTTGAGGAGTTTATGGGACACCTAAACACCAATTCGCGGGGTATCAAACTTACTTATACCTACCATACCAAGCGTATTGATTTCCTGGACGTGAGTTTGGAGATTGATGCATTTTCGGCTATCCAGACTGACGTCTTCAGGAAATCTACGTCGGTTAACTCTTTGATTTACGCAAAGTCTGCCCTTCATTTACCCGTGATCCGGGCTGTCCCGATCGGACAGTTCCTGAGGATGAGGCGTATCTGTTCTACAGACTCTAGGTTTGAAGCCCAGGCTGCCGACCTCACTAGACCGTTTCGAAATCGCGGCTACAGTAACCGAAGCATTAGATGTGGCTATGATAGGGCACGGAGCGCATCTCGCAGTGGTTTACTATATTCGAATCGCGCTGGCCAGATGCGAAGCAGGGACGGGTCTGGGATGATCAGGTTTATCTCATCCTTCAATCATGAATGGGAAGGGATGCGTCAGATTCTGAGCCGCCATTGGGCGGTTCTTGGGACCGAACCTCTACTTCGTGACCATCTCGCACCCTTCCCGTCTATGACCGCTCGTCGAGGGAGGAATTTGAGGGACCTGCTCGTCTCAAGCCACTATGTCCCCCCTGTATCTAACCCGTTTGGCTCTCGCGGTCCCACTGTGGGATGTTTTCCGTGCGGCCACTGTCTTGCCTGCGCCAATGTCCTACGTAGTGCTATTTTCACGTCCTCTGACAGCTCCCGGGAATTTAAAATCTTACAGTACATCTCATGTGGCACTAGTAACGTAATATACTATGCCACTTGTGGATGCAATTTGATTTATATTGGTTTGACCTCCCGCGAGCTTCGGGTCAGGGTACGTAAGCACGTGCGGGACATTGGCGCGGCCAAGACAGTGGCCGACCCCCGGGAGCTGAAGACGCTTCCTAGACACTTCAAGGCCGCCCATGGATGCGATCCGAAAACATTGCAGATACGCGGCATTGAGGCGGTGCGCCTTGGCTCTCGGGGTGGTAACATGAAACAGCGCCTGGCTCAGAGGGAGGCGCGATGGATCGTGAATCTGGACACCGTGAGCCCACATGGTCTGAATGAGGCCTTAACTTTTGCTGCGTTTCTTTAAATAAGATGGCATATATATTATACTATTATTATATTTTTTTATGTTCCTTGGCTCTATTCTCCTGTTTTTCTGGTTATCTCTGGAATCTTGTTCCCATGTGTGAGTCTCCTTCTTTTAACTTTGTTTATATTGCTCATTTTTAATATTTTTTTATTGTCCTCTTATTTAGTATTGATGTGCCGTACAACCGTTGAATATCCCCCTTTTTCTGGGGACCACTTCCGCTGTTTCCAAAAATTGTCACCATCTGGACATCTGTATGAAAATGTAACATCATAACCTCCCATGAGCACTGGATTATGAATAATTATATGGATGATGTGGTATACTTTGTATTTTACCAGGCATTATATACATATCTTTTTCCTTTGCTTTACGCACATATTTACTATGTAACCCTATGGGGGTATTATTGTTATCCCTTAATATCATATGTGGTGATTCATATTGTTATATCTACCATGTGATGGGCGATTAACATAAAAGGGATTTGATTGTCTTGTATAATGGTGATTTATCTGTGGCCATAATGATATCTGTGAGCCATTAATAATCCCGCTTATAGGGCTGGTCTTTTGTAACATCGATATACGCTGCGCGCATGCGCGCCGTGTGGCTTCCCTCTGGAGCGCGTGCCCCGCTATCTGTCGTCTCCGGCATTGTGTTGTCCACACGTGCTAGGGGGCGTGACGGCCTGGTCACGCGCTCACGACAGGTGGCCCACGGCGCATGCGCCAACATGCGGAAGTCGTGTTATCGGGACGATCACGTGACATGTCACGTGATCCTCCAGTTCTCCATATTTAAGGTCCTCATGCACATCCAGTGATCCGCCTCTTGAGAAAGCCTTACGGTTGAGGGCGAAACGCGCGTCGAGGCGTTTTTTGTCCACATGGGCATTTGGCACTGAGCACTTTAAACCTCTGCATCCTTGGTAAGATGGCTCCTCTTATAATATTGAGCGAAGGGAACATTTGGGTGGTCTTATTGTCTATGATGATGTGATTCTACATACTGTCTGTTCTGCTACAACTGTTCCTTGAGTCGGCCTCTTGCCTTAAAGGTCCCCACTGCATTATTTTGATACCTGACATCCCCATGTGGGGTCATTATTGTGTCTCTGCATATTATCTAGTGCTACTATCCCCTGGATTCTTTGTATGTTCCCCATTTTCTAGTGCTATTAATTGCTATGATTACTTTGACATAATCATGTAAAGTTTCGATATGTAATAAAATAATACTCTTGATATGAATCACTCTTTTTCCTCTTTTGTTGTTATATTGTGTTTGGAGTGGAATTTATGCTGACCGTATATTATTGCACACGGTTTATCAGCTATGTTTCTATGTATTTACATAGGGCTTTTGTCTGTTTGCTAGTGTGAATGCTGTGGTCAGTCAGTCCATTTTTTATTATTAACGGCCTTCGGTTGAAACTCTAGCCATGACGACTGGATGAATTAACGATCTTTAGGAAGATCAATCTTGTTCAAGACTAGATCGGTCCACTAGGGTCTTCTCCACTGTTATCTTGATAGTATCAATCCTTTGGATTGGTTGCTGGTCTTCCTCTTTGCTTTCTTCCTTCTATTCTTCCGAGTATGATGTCCCTTTCCAGTAATTGCTGTCGTCCAGTCAATCCATAGACTAGTGTAAATGCTGTTGTCAGTCAGTCCACGCCTAATTTGAATGCTGTGGACTGTCAGTCCTTGTAAATTTTGTGGTTAATTGGTCCACAGTGTAGTCTTAATACTGTGGTCAGTCTCTTGTAATCGCGGTATTGATTGTTACACCGCTGATTACAAGGCTATTCTATGAAACAGAATAAGGGATTCCTCACTTTAGAATACAGAAGATAAGGAAAAGAAGTGTTCCTTATGTCTCTACCTAAGATATGGTTGTGTTATACTAGGAATTGTGTATAGAAAATAAACATATGTAAACCACTAACAGTATATTCTCATGTATCAGAAAGGTGTTGTCACACCTCCGCAGGTCTAGAACTTATGCCTAGACTGACTATTATCAGTAATTAATATGAATATTAATTACCTGTTATGTGACTTTCCACATTCTTTTCTTGGAGTTCACAAGGAAACATTTCAAATCCCACGATGTCAAAGGGCGTCAGTCACCTGTAAATATTCAAAAGAGTGATAATATGTTCCTGCTACATGCTATACACACCAAAAGGTATAACACTCTAGGGCCAAAATTACTTATTTCAAAGATAAAGACTGTGGTCATTCGGTCTGCATTTTATTATAAAAATTGTAGTCAGAGAGTCCACAGTCTATTTTAAATTTTATGCTCAATCGGTTCACAGTCTACTGTAAATGTGGTCAGGCAGTCCACATCTAGTCTATATGCTGTGGTCAGTCAGTCCATTCTTTATAATTAATGGCCTTCGGTTGAAACTCGAGCCATGACGACTTGATGTATTAATGATCTTTAGGAAGATCAAGCTTGTGCAAGACTAGATTGGTCCACTAGTGCCTTCTTCAACATTATCTTGATAGTATCAATCCATTGGATTGGTTGCTGGTCTTGCTCTTTGCTTTCTTCTATACTTCAAACTATGATGTCCTTTTCCATTGATTGCTGTCTTCCATTCAATCCTTAGACTAGTGTAATTGCGGTTGTCAGTCAGTCCACAACTAATTCAAATGCTGTGGACTGTCAGTCCTTTTAAATGTTGTGGTCATTCAGTCCACAGTGTATTCTTAATAGCGTGGTAAATCTCTTGGAATCGCGGTATTGATTGTTACACCGCTGATTACAAGGC
Source organism: Phyllobates terribilis (assembly GCF_046119375.1). NCBI lineage: Eukaryota > Metazoa > Chordata > Amphibia > Anura > Dendrobatidae > Phyllobates > Phyllobates terribilis. The sequence continues at coordinate 78,281 of NW_027363307.1, forward strand.
TATTCTATGAAATAGAATAGGGGATTCCTCACTTTAGAAGATAGAGGTTGGCCCACAGTCTACTATAAATGTGATCAAGCAGTCCACACCTAGTGTGAATGCTGTGGCCAGTCAGCCCATTGTTTATTATTAACGGCCTTCGGTTGAAACTCGAGCTATGATGACTGTTTGAATTAATGATCTTTAGGAAGATCAATTTTGTGAAAGACTACATAGGTCCACTAGGGTCTTCTCCACTGTTATCTTGATAGTGTCAATCCTTTGGATTGGCTGCTGGTCTTCCTCTTTGCTTTCTTCCTTCTATACTTCAAAGTATGATGTCCTTTTCCAATGATTGCTGTCTTCCAGTCAATCCATAGATTAGTGTAAATGCTGTTGTCGGTCAGTCAACAACTAATTCAAACGCTGTGGACTGTCAGTCCTTTTAAATGCTGTGGTCATTCAGTCCACAGTGTAGTCTTAATAGTGTGGTCAGTGTCTTGTAATTACAGTATTGATTGTTACACTGCTAATTACAAGGCTATTCTATGAAATAGAATTGGGGATTCCTCACTCTAAAAGACAGAGGTTGGCCCACAGTCTACCGTAAATATGATCAGGCAGTCCACAACTAATGTGAATGCTGTGGTCAGTCAGTCCATTTTTTATTATTAATGGCCTTCGGTTGAAACTCTAGCCATGACGACTGGATGAATTAACGATCTTTAGGAAGATCAATCTTGTTCAACACTATATCGGTCCACTAGGGTCTTCTCCACCGTTATCTTGATAGTATCAATCCTTTGGATTGGTTGCTCGTCTTCCTCTTTGCCTTCTTCCTTCTATTCTTCCGAGTATGATGTCCCTTTCCAGTAATTGCTGTCTTCCAGTCAATCCATAGACTAGTGTAAATGCTGTTGTCAGTCAGTCCACGCCTAATTTAAATGATGTGGACTGTCAGTCCTTGTAAATTTTGTGGTTAATTGGTCCACAGTGTAGTCTTAATACTGTGGTCAGTCTCTTGTAATCGCGGTATTGATTGTTACACCGCTGATTACAAGGCTATTCTATGAAACAGAATAAGGGATTCCTCACTTTAGAATACAGAAGATAAGGAAAAGAAATGTTCCTTATATCTCTACCTAAGAATTAGTTGTGTTATACTAGGAATTGTGTATAGAAAATAAACATATATAAACCACTAACAGTATATTCTCATGTATCAGAAAGGTGTTGTCACACCTCTGCAGGTCTAGAACTTATGCCTAGAATGACTATTATCAGTAATTAATATGAATATTAATTATCTGTTATGTGACTTTCCACATTCTTTTCTTGGAGTTCACAAGGAAACATTTCAAATCCCACCATGTCAAAGGGCGTCAGTCACCTGTAAATATTCAAAAGAGTGATAATATGTTCCTGCTACATGCTATACACACCAAAAAGTATAACACTCTAGGGCCAAAATCACTTATTTCGAAGATAAAGACTGTGGTCAGTCAGTCTGCATTTTATTATAAAAATTGTAGTCAGAGAGTCCACAGTCTATTTTAAATTTTATGCTCAATCGGCTCACAGTCTACTGTAAATGTGGTCAGGCAGTCCACATCTAGTCTATATGCTGTGGTCAGTCAGTCCATTCTTTATAATTAATGGCCTTCGGTTGAAACTCGAGCCATGACGACTTGATGTATTAATGATCTTTAGGAAGATCAATCTTGTGCAAGACTAGATCGGTCCACTAGGGCCTTCTTCACCATTATCTTGATAGTATCAATCCATTGGATTGTTTGCTGGTCTTGCACTTTGCTTTGGTCCTTCTATACTTCAAAGTATGATGTCCTTTTCCAGTGATTGCTGTCTTCCATTCAATCCTTAGACTACTGTAAATGCTGTTGTCAGTCGGTCTAGAACTAATTCAAATGCTGTGGACTGTCAGTCCTTTTAAATGTTGTGGTCATTCAGTCCACAGTGTAATTTTAATAGTGTGGTCAATCTCTTGTAATCGTGGTATTGATTGTTACACAGCTGATTACAAGGTTATTCTATAAAATAGAATAGGGGATTCCTCCCTTTAAAAGACAGAGGTTCGCCCACAGTCTAGTCTACTATAAATCTGGTCAAGCAGTCCACACCTAGTGTGAATGCTTTAGCCAGTCAGCCCATTTTTTATTATTAACGGCCTTCGGTTGAAATTCGAGCCATGACTACTGGATGTATTAATGATCTTTAGGAAGATCAATCTTGTGCAAGACTAGATCGGTCCACTAGGGCCTTCTTCACCATTATCTTGATAGTATCAATCCATTGGATTGGTTGCTGGTCTTGCTCTTTGCTTTCTTCTATACTTCAAACTATGATGTCCTTTTCCATTAATTGCTGTCTTCCATTCAATCCTTAGACTAGTGTAATTGCCGTTGTCAGTCAGTCCACAACTAATTCAAACGCTTTGGACTGTCAGTCCTTTTAAATGTTGTGGTCATTCAGTCCACAGTGTATTCTTAGTAGTGTTGTCAATCTCTTGGAATCGCGGTATTGATTGTTACACCGCTGATTACAAGGCTATTCTATGAAATACGATAGGGGATTCCACACTTTAGAAGACAGAGGTTGGCCCACAGTCTACTATAAATGTGATCAAGCAGTCCACACCTAGTGTGAATGCTTTGGTCAGTCAGCCCATTTTTTATTATTAACGGCCTTCGGTTGAAACTCGAACTATGACGACTGGATGAATTAACGATCTTTAGGAAGATCAATCTTGTGCAAGACTAGATCGGTCCACTAGGGCCTTCTTCACCATTATCTTGATAGTATCAATCCATTGGATTGTTTGCTGGTCTTTCACTTTGCTTTGGTCCTTCTATACTTCAAAGTATGATGTCCTTTTCCAGTGATTCCTGTCTTCCAGTCAATCCTTAGACTAGTGTAAATGATGTTGTCAGTCAGTCCACAACTAATTCAAATGCTGTGGACTGTCAGTCATTTTTAAATGTTGTGGTCATTCAGTCCACAGTGTAATTTTAATAGTGTGGTCAGTCTCTTGTAATCGCGGTATTGATTGTTACACAGCTGATTACAAGGTTATTCTATGAAATAGAATAGGGGATTCCTCCATTTAAAAGACAGAGGTTGGCCCACAGTCTAGTCTACTGGAAATGTGGACAAGCAGTCCACACCTAGTGTGAATGCTGTAGTCAGTCAGCCCATTTTTTATTATTAACGGCCTTCGATTGAAATTCGAGCCATGACTACTGGATGAATTAACGATCTTTAGGAAGATCAATCTTGTGAAAGACTAGATAGGTCCACTAGGGTCTTCTTCACCATTATCTTGATAGTATCAATCCATTGGATTGGTTGCTGGTCTTGCTCTTTGCTTTCTTCTATACTTCAAACTATGATGTCCTTTTCCATTGATTGCTGTCTTCCATTCAATCCTTAGACTAGTGTAATTGCGGTTGTCAGTCAGTCCACAACTAATTCAAATGCTGTGGACTGTCAGTCCTTTTAAATGTTGTGGTCATTCAGTCCACAGTGTATTCTTAATAGCGTGGTCAATCTCTTGGAATCGCGGTATTGATTGTTACACCGCTGATTACAAGGCTATTCTATGAAATAGAATAGGGGATTCCTCACTTTAGAAGATAGAGGTTGGCCCACAGTCTACTATAAATGTGATCAAGCAGTCCACACCTAGTGTGAATGCTGTGGCCAGTCACCCCATTGTTTATTATTAACGGCCTTCGGTTGAAACTCGAGCTATGATGACTGTTTGAATTAACGATCTTTAGGAAGATCAATTTTGTGAAAGACTACATAGGTCCACTAGGGTCTTCTCCACTGTTATCTTGATAGTGTCAATCCTTTGGATTGGCTGCTGGTCTTCCTATTTGCTTTCTTCCTTCTATACTTCAAAGTATGATGTCCTTTTCCAATGATTGCTGTCTTCCAGTCAATCCATAGATTAGTGTAAATGCTGTTGTCAGTCAGTCAACAACTAATTCAAACGCTGTGGACTGTCAGTCCTTTTAAATGCTGTGGTCATTCAGTCCACAGTGTAGTCTTAATAGTGTGGTCAGTGTCTTGTAATTACAGTATTGATTGTTACACTGCTAATTACAAGGCTATTCTATGAAATAGAATTGGGGATTCCTCACTCTAAAAGACAGAGGTTGGCCCACAGTCTACCGTAAATATGATCAGGCAGTCCACAACTAATGTGAATGCTGTGGTCAGTCAGTCCATTTTTTATTATTAACGGCCTTCGGTTGAAACTCTAGCCATGACGACTGGATGAATTAACGATCTTTAGGAAGATCAATCTTGTTCAACACTATATCGGTCCACTAGGGTCTTCTCCACCGTTATCTTGATAGTATCAATCCGTTGGATTGGTTGCTCGTCTTCCTCTTTGCCTTCTTCCTTCTATTCTTCCGAGTATGATGTCCCTTTCCAGTAATTGCTGTCTTCCAGTCAATCCATAGACTAGTGTAAATGCTGTTGTCAGTCAGTCCACGCCTAATTTAAATGATGTGGACTGTCAGTCCTTGTAAATTTTGTGGTTAATTGGTCCACAGTGTAGTCTTAATACTGTGGTCAGTCTCTTGTAATCGCGGTATTGATTGTTACACCGCTGATTACAAGGCTATTCTATGAAACAGAATAAGGGATTCCTCACTTTAGAATACAGAAGATAAGGAAAAGAAATGTTCCTTATATCTCTACCTAAGAATTAGTTGTGTTATACTAGGAATTGTGTATAGAAAATAAACATATATAAACCACTAACAGTATATTCTCATGTATCAGAAAGGTGTTGTCACACCTCTGCAGGTCTAGAACTTATGCCTAGACTGACTATTATCAGTAATTAATATGAATATTAATTATCTGTTATGTGACTTTCCACATTCTTTTCTTGGAGTTCACAAGGAAACATTTCAAATCCCACCATGTCAAAGGGCGTCAGTCACCTGTAAATATTCAAATGAGTGATAATATGTTCCTGCTACATGCTATACACACCAAAAAGTATAACACTCTAGGGCCAAAATTACTTATTTCGAAGATAAAGACTGTGGTCAGTCAGTCTGCATTTTATTATAAAAATTGTAGTCAGAGAGTCGACAGTCTATTTTAAATTTTATGCTCAATCGGCTCACAGTCTACTGTAAATGTGGTCAGGCAGTCCACATCTAGTCTATATGCTGTGGTCAGTCAGTCCATTCTTTATAATTAATGGCCTTCGGTTGAAACTCGAGCCATGACGACTTGATGTATTAATGATCTTTAGGAAGATCAATCTTGTGCAAGACTAGATCGGTCCACTAGGGCCTTCTTCACCATTATCTTGATAGTATCAATCCATTGGATTGTTTGCTGGTCTTGCACTTTGCTTTGGTCCTTCTATACTTCAAAGTATGATGTCCTTTTCCAGTGATTGCTGTCTTCCATTCAATCCTTAGACTACTGTAAATGCTGTTGTCAGTCGGTCCAGAACTAATTCAAATGCTGTGGACTGTCAGTCCTTTTAAATGTTGTGGTCATTCAGTCCACAGTGTAATTTTAATAGTGTGGTCAATCTCTTGTAATCGTGGTATTGATTGTTACACAGCTGATTACAAGGTTATTCTATGAAATAGAATAGGGGATTCCTCCCTTTAAAAGACAGAGGTTCGCCCACAGTCTAGTCTACTATAAATCTGGTCAAGCAGTCCACACCTAGTGTGAATGCTTTAGCCAGTCAGCCCATTTTTTATTATTAACGGCCTTCGGTTGAAATTCGAGCCATGACTACTGGATGTATTAATGATCTTTAGGAAGATCAATCTTGTGCAAGACTAGATCGGTCCACTAGGGCCTTCTTCACCATTATCTTGATAGTATCAATCCATTGGATTGGTTGCTGGTCTTGCTCTTTGCTTTCTTCTATACTTCAAACTATGATGTCCTTTTCCATTAATTGCTGTCTTCCATTCAATCCTTAGACTAGTGTAATTGCCGTTGTCAGTCAGTCCACAACTAATTCAAACGCTTTGGACTGTCAGTCCTTTTAAATGTTGTGGTCATTCAGTCCACAGTGTATTCTTAGTAATGTTGTCAATCTCTTGGAATCGCGGTATTGATTGTTACACCGCTGATTACAAGGCTATTCTATGAAATACGATAGGGGATTCCACACTTTAGAAGACAGAGGTTGGCCCACAGTCTACTATAAATGTGATCAAGCAGTCCACACCTAGTGTGAATGCTTTGGTCAGTCAGATCATTTTTTATTATTAACGGCCTTCGGTTGAAACTCGAACTATGACGACTGGATGAATTAACGATCTTTAGGAAGATCAATCTTGTGCAAGACTAGATCGGTCCACTAGGGCCTTCTTCACCATTATCTTGATAGTATCAATCCATTGGATTGTTTGCTGGTCTTGCACTTTGCTTTGGTCCTTCTATACTTCAAAGTATGATGTCCTTTTCCAGTGATTCCTGTCTTCCAGTCAATCCTTAGACTAGTGTAAATGCTGTTGTCAGTCAGTCCACAACTAATTCAAATGCTGTGGACTGTCAGTCCTTTTTAAATGTTGTGGTCATTCAGTCCACAGTGTAATTTTAATAGTGTGGTCAGTCTCTTGTAATCGCGGTATTGATTGTTACACAGCTGATTACAAGGTTATTCTATGAAATAGAATAGGGGATTCCTCCATTTAAAAGACAGAGGTTGGCCCACAGTCTAGTCTACTGGAAATGTGGACAAGCAGTCCACACCTAGTGTGAATGCTGTAGTCAGTCAGCCCATTTTTTATTATTAACGGCCTTCGATTGAAATTCGAGCCATGACTACTGGATGAATTAACGATCTTTAGGAAGATCATTCTTGTTCAAGACTAGATCGGTCCACTAGGGTCTTCTCCACCGTTATCTTGATAGAATCAATCCTTTGGATTGGTTGCTGGTCTTCCTCTTTGCCTTCTTCCTTCTATTCTTCCGAGTATGATGTCTCTTTCCAGTAATTGCTGTCTTCCAGTCAATCCATAGACTAGTGTAAATGCTGTTGTCAGTCAGTCCACGCCTAATTTAAATGCTGTGGACTGTCAGTCCTTGTAAATTTTGTGGTTAATTGGTCCACAGTGTAGCCTTAATACTGTGGTCAGTCTCTTGTAATCGCGGTATTGATTGTTACACCGCTGTTTACAAGGCTATTCTATGAAACAGAATAAGGGATTCCTCACTTTAGAGTTCAGAAGATAAGGAAAAGAAGTGTTCCTTATGTCTCTACCTAAGATATAGTTGTGTTATACTAGGAATTGTGTATAGAAAATAAACATATGTAAACCACTAACAGTATATTTTCATGTAACAGAAAGGTGTTGTCACACCTCCGCAGGTCTAGAACTTATGCCTAGACTGACTATTATCAGTAATTAATATGAATATTAACTACCTGCTATGTGAATTTCCACATTCTTTTCTTGGAGTTCACAAGGAAACATTTCAAATCCCACGATGTCAAAGGGCGTCAGTCACCTGTAAATATTCAAAAGAGTGATAATATGTTCCTGCTACAAGCTATACACACCAAAAAGTATAACAATCTAGGGCCAAAATTAATTATTTCAAAGATAAAGACTGTGGTCAGTCGGTCTGCATTTTATTATAAAAATTGTAGTCAGAGAGTCCACAGTCTATTTTAAATTTTATGCTCAATCGGTTCACAGTCTAATGTAAATGTGGTCAGGCAGTCCACATCTAGTGTATATGCTGTGTTCAGTCAGTCCATTCTTTATAATTAATGGCCTTCGGTTGAAATTCGAGCCATGACTACTGGATGAATTAACGATCTTTAGGAAGATGAATTTTGTGAAAGACTAGATAGGTCCACTAGGGTCTTCTTCAACATTATCTTGATAGTATCAATCCATTGGATTGGTTGCTGGTCTTGCTCTTTGCTTTCTTCTATACTTCAAACTATGATGTCCTTTTCCATTAATTGCTGTCTTCCATTCAATCCTTAGACTAGTGTAATTGCCGTTGTCAGTCAGTCCACAACTAATTCAAACGCTTTGGACTGTCAGTCCTTTTAAATGTCGTGGTCATTCAGTCCACAGTGTATTCCTAGTAGTGTTGTCAATCTCTTGGAATCGCGGTATTGATTGTTACACCGCTGATTACAAGGCTATTCTATGAAATACGATAAGGGATTCCACACTTTAGAAGACAGAGGTTGGCCCACAGTCTACTATAAATGTGATCAAGCAGTCCACACCTAGTGTGAATGCTTTGGTCAGTCAGCCCATTTTTTATTATTAACGGCCTTCGGTTGAAACTCGAACTATGACGACTGGATGAATTAACGATCTTTAGGAAGATCAATCTTGTGCAAGACTAAATCAGTCCACTAGGGCCTTCTTTACCATTATCTTGATAGTAACAATCCATCGGATTGTTTGCTGGTCTTGCACTTTGCTTTGGTTCTTCTATACTTCAAAGTATGATGTCCTTTTCCAGTGATTGCTGTCTTCCATTCAATCCTTAGATAACTGTAAATGCTGTTGTCAGTCAGTCCACAACTAATTCAAACGCTGTGGACTGTCAGTCCTTTTAAATGTTGTGGTCATTCAGTCCACAGTGTAATTTTAATAGTGTGATCAGTCTCTTGTAATCGCGGTATTGATTGTTACACAGCTGATTACAAGGTTATTCTATGAAATAGAATAGAGGATTCCTCCATTTAAAAGACAGAGGTTGGCCCACAGTCTAGTCTACTGGAAATGTGGTCAAGCAGTCCACACCTAGTGTGAATGCTGTAGTCAGTCAGCCCATTTTTTATTATTAACGGCCTTCGGTTGAAATTCGAGCAATTGCTATTGGATGAATTAACGATCATTAGGAAGATCAATTTTGTGAAAGACTAGATAGGTCCACTAGGGTCTTCTTCACCATTATCTTGATAGTATCAATCCATTGGATTGGTTGCTGGTCTTGCTCTTTGCTTTCTTCTATACTTCAAACTATGATGTCCTTTTCCATTGATTGCTGTCTTCCATTCAATCCTTAGACTAGTGTAATTGCCGTTGTCAGTCAGTCCACAACTAATTCAAACGATGTGGACTGTCAGTCCTTTTAAATGTTGTGGTCATTCAGTCCACAGTGTATTCTTAGTAGTGTGGTCAATCTCTTGGAATCGCGGTATTGATTGTTACACCGCTGATTACAAGGCTATTCTATGAAATAGGATAGGGGATTCCACACTTTAGAAGACAGAGGTTGGCCCACAGTCTACTTTAAATGTGATCAAGCAGTCCACACCTAGTGTGAATGCTGTGGTCAGTCAGCCCATTTTTTATTATTAACGGCCTTCGGTTGAAACTCGAGCTATGACGACTGGATGAATTAACGATCTTTAGGAAGATCAATTTTGTGAAAGACTTCATAGGTCCACTAGGGTCTTCTCCACCCTTATCTTGATAGTTTCAATCCTTTGGATTGGCTGCTGGTCTTCCTCTTTGCTTTCTTCCTTCTATACTTCAAAGTATGAAGTTCCTTTTCCCGTGATTGCTGTCTTCCAGTCAATCCTTAGATTAGTGTAAATGCTGTTGTTAGTCAGTCCACAACTAATTCAAACGCTGTAGACTGTCATTCCTTTTAAATGTTGTGGTCATTCAGTCCACAGTGTAATTTTAATAGTGTGGACAATCTCTTGTAATTGCGGTATTGATTGTTACACCACTGATTACAAGGCTATTCTATGAAATAGGAAAGGGGATACCTCACTTTAGAAGACAGAGGTTGGCCCACAGTCTAGTCTACTGTAAATGTGGTCAAGCAGTCCACACCTAGTGTAAATGCTGTAGTCAGGCGGTCCACACCTATTGTGAATGCTGTGGTCAGTCAGCCCATTTTTTATTATTAATGGCCTTCGGTTTAAACTCGAGCTATGACGACTTGATGAATTAACGATCTTTAGAAAGATCAATTTTGTGAAAGACTACATAGGTCCACTAGGGTCTTCTCCACTGTTATCTTGATAGTGTCAATCCTTTGGAACGGCTGCTGGTCTTCCCCTTTGCTTTCTTCCTTCTATACTTCAAAGTATGATGTCCTTTTCCAGTGATTGCTGTCTTCCAGTCAATCCTTAGACTAGTGTAAATGCTGTTGTCAGTCAGTCCTCAACTAATTCAAACGCTGTGGACTGTCAGTCCTTTTAAATGCTGTGGTCATTCACTCCACAGTGTAGTCTTAATAGTGTGGTCAGTGTCTTGTAATTGCGGTATTGATTGTTACACTGCTGATTACAAGGCTATTCTATGAAATAGAATAGGGGATTCCTCACTTTAGAAGACAGAGGTTGGCCCACAGTCTACCGTAAATATGATCAGGCAGTCCACAACTAGTGTGAATGCTGTGGTCAGTCAGTCCATTTTTTATTATTAACGGCCTTCGGTTGAAACTCTAGCCATGATGACTTGATAAATTAACGATCTTTAGAAAGATCAATCTTTTCAAGACTAGATCGGTCCACTAGGGTCTTCTCCACCGTTATCTTGATAGTATCTATCCTTTGAATTGGTTGCTGGTCTTCCTCTTTGCCTTCTTCCTTCTATTCTTCCGAGTATGATGTCCCTTTCAGTAATTGCTGTCTTCCAGTCAATCCATAGACTAGTGTAAATGCTTTTGTCAGTCAGTCCACGCCTAATTTAAATGCTGTGGACTGTCAGTTCTTGTAAATTTTGTGGTTAATTGGTCCACAGTGTAGTCTTAATACTGTGGTCAGTCTCTTGTAATCGCGGTATTGATTGTTACACCGCTGATTACAAGGCTATTCTATGAAACAGTGTAAGGGATTCCTCACTTTAGAATACAGAAGATAAGGAAAAGAAATGTTCCTTATGTCTCTACCTAAGATATAGTTGTGTTATACTAGGAATTGTGTATAGAAAATAAACATATGTAAACCACTAACAGTATATTCTCATGTATCAGAAAGGTGTTGTCACACCTCCGCAGGTCTAGAACTTATGCCTAGACTGACTATTATCAGTAATTAATATGAATATTAATTACCTGTTATGTGACTTTCCACATTCTTTTCTTGGAGTTCACAAGGAAACATTTCAAATCCCACCATGTCAAAGGGCGTCAGTCACCTGTAAATATTCAAAATAGTGATAATATGTTCCTGCTACATGCTATACACACCAAAATATATAACACTCTAGGGCCAAAATTACTTATTTCAAAGATAAAGACTGTGGTCATTCGGTCTGCATTTTGTTATAAAAATTGTAGTCACAGAATACACAGTCTATTTTAAATTTTATGCTCAATCGGCTCACAGTCTACTGTAAATGTTGTCAGGCAGTCCACATCTAGTCTATATGCTGTGGTCAGTCAGTCCATTCTTTATAATTAATGGCCTTCGGTTGAAACTCGAGCCATGACTACTGGATGAATTAACGATCTTTAGGAAGATCAATTTTGTGAAAGACTAGATAGGTCCACTAGGGTCTTCTTCACCATTATCTTCATAGTATCAATCCATTGGATTGGTTGCTGCTCTTGCTCTTTGCTTTCTTCTATACTTCAAACTATGATGTCCTTTTCCATTGATTGCTGTCTTCCATTCAATCCTTAGACTAGTGTAATTGCCGTTGTCAGTCAGTCCACAACTAATTCAAATGCTGTGGACTGTCAGTCCTTTTAAATGTTGTGGTCATTCCGTCCACAGTGTATTCTTAATAGTATGGTCAATCTCTTGGAATCGCGGTATTGATTGTTACACCACTGATTACAAGGCTATTCTATGAAATAGAATAGGGGATTCCTCACTTTAGAAGACAGAGGTTGGCCCACAGTCTACTATAAATGTAATCAAGCAGTCCACACCTAGTGTGAATGCTGTGGTCAGTCAGCCCATTTTTTATTATTAACGGCCTTCGGTTGAAACTCGAGCTATGATGACTGTTTGAATTAAAGATCTTTAGGAAGATCAATTTTGTGAAAGACTTCATAGGTCCACTAGGGTCTTCTCCACCCTTATCTTGATAGTGTCAATCCTTTGGATTGGCTGCTGGTCTTCCTCTTTGCTTTCTTCCTTCTATACTTCAAAGTATGAAGTTCCTTTTCTTGTGATTGCTGTCTTCCAGTCAATCCTTAGATTAGTGTAAATGCTGTTGTTAGTCAGTCCACAACTAATTCAAACGCTGTGGACTGTCAGTCCTTTTAAATGTTGCGGTCATTCAGTCCACAGTGTAATTTTAATAGTGTGGTCAATCTCTTGTAATTGCGGTATTGATGGTTACACCACTGATTACAAGGCTTTTCTATGAAATAGGATAGGGGATACCTCACTTTAGAAGACAGAGGTTGGCCCACAGTCTAGTCTACTGTTTAATGTGGTCAAGCAGTCCACACCTAGTGTGAATTCTGTAGTCAGGCAGTCCACACCTATTGTGAATGCTGTGGTCAGTCAGTCCATTTTTAATTATTAACGGCCTTCGGTTGAAACATTAGCCATGACGACTGGATGAATTAACGATCTTTAGGAAGATCAATTTTGTGAAGGACTAGATCGGTCCACTAGGGCCTTCTTCACCATTATCTTGATAGTATCAATCCATTGGATTGTTTGCTGGTCTTGCACTTTGCTTTGGTCCTTCTATACTTCAAAGTATGATGTCCTTTTCCAGTGATTGCTCTCTTCCATTCAATCCTTAAACTACTGTAAATGCTGTTGTCAGTCAGTCCACAACTAATTCAAATGCTGTGGACTCTCAGTCCTTTTAAATGTTGTGTTCATTCAGTCCACAGTGTAATTTTAATAGTGTGGTCAGTCTCTTGTAATCGCGGTATTGATTGTTACACAGCTGATTACAAGGTTATTCTATGAAATAGAATAGGGGATTCCTCCCTTTAAAAGACAGAGGTTGGCCCACAGTCTAGTCTACTATAAATGTGGTCAAGCAGTCCACACCTAGTGTGAATGCTGTTGTCAGACAGTCCACACCTGTGAATGCTGTGGTCAGTCAGCCCATTTTTTATTATTAACGGCCTTCGGTTGAAATTCGAGCCATGACTACTGGATGAATTAACGATCTTTTAGAAGATCAATTTTGTGAAAGACTAGATAGGTCCACTAGGGTCTTCTTCACCATTATCTTGATAGTATCAATCCATTGGATTGGTTGCTGGTCTTGCACTTTGCTTTCTTCTATACTTCAAACTATGATGTCCTTTTCATTGATTGCTGTCTTCCATTCAATCCTTAGACTAGTGTAATTGCCGTTGTCAGTCAGTCCACAACTAATTCAAACGCTGTGGACTGTCAGTCCTTTTAAATGTTGTGGCCATTCAGTCCACAGTGTATTCTTAATAGTGTGGTCAATCTCTTGGAATCGCGGTATTGATTGTTACACCGCTGATTACAAGGCTATTCTATGAAATAGAATAGGGGGTTCCTCACTTTAGAAGACAGAGGTTGGCCCACAGTCTACCGTAAATATGATCAGGCGGTCCACAACTAGTGTGAATGCTGTGGTCAGTCAGTCCATTTTTTATTATTAACGGCCTTCGGTTGAAACTCTAGCCATGACGACTGGATGAATTAACGATCTTTAGGAAGATCAATCTTGTTCAAGACTAGATCGGTCCACTAGGGTCTTCTCCACCGTTATTTTGATAGTATCAATCCTTTGGATTGGTTGCTCGTCTTCCTCTTTGCCTTCTTCCTTCTATTCTTCCGAGTATGATGTCCCTTTCCAGTAATTGCTGTCTTCCAGTCAATCCATAGACTAGTGTAAATGCTGTTGTCAGTCAGTCCACGCCTAATTTAAATGCTGTGGACTGTCAGTCCTTGTAAATTTTGTGGGTAATTGGTCCACAGTGCAGTCTTAATACTGTGGTCAGTCTCTTGTAATCGCGGTATTGATTGTTACACCGCTGATTACAAGGCTATTCTATGAAACAGAATAAGGGATTCCTCACTTTAGAATACAGATGATAAGGAAAAGGAATGTTCCTTATGGCTCTACCTAAGATATAGTTGTGTTATACTAGGAATTGTGTATAGAAAATAAACATATGTAAACCACTAACAGTATATTCTCATGTATCAGAAAGGTGTTGTCACACCTCCGCAGGTCTAGAACTTATGCCTAGACTGACTATTATCAGTAATTAATATGAATATTAATTACCTGATATGTGACTTTCCACATTCTTTTCTTGGAGTTCACAAGGAAACATTTCAAATCCCACGATGTCAAAGGGCGTCAGTCACCTGTAAATATTCAAAAGAGTGATAATATGTTCCTGCTACATGCTATACACACCAAAAGGTATAACACTCTAGGGCCAAAATTACTTATTTCAAAGATAAAGACTGTGGTCAGTCGGTCTGCATTTTATTATAAAAATTGTAGTCAGACAGTCCACAGTCTATTTTAAATTTTATGCTCAATCGGTTCACAGTCTACTGTAAATGTGGTCAGGCAGTACACATCTAGTGTATATGCTGTGGTCAGTCAGTCCATCCTTTATAATTAATGGCCTTCGGTTGAAACTCAAGCCATGACGACTTGATGTATTAATGATCTTTAGGAAGATCAATCTTGTGCAAGACTAGATCGGTACACTAGTGCCTTCTTCACCATTATCTTGATAGTATCAATCCATTGGATTGTTTGCTGGTCTTGCACTTTGCTTTTGTCCTTCTATGCTTCAAAGTATGATGTCCTTTTCCATTGATTGCTGTCTTCCATTCAATCCTTAGACTAGTGTAATTGCCGTTGTCAGTCAGTCCACAACTAATTCAAACGCTGTGGACTGTCAGTCCTTTTAAATGTTGTGGTCATTCAGTCCACAGTGTATTCTTAATAGTGTGGTCAATCTCTTGGAATCGCGGTATTGATTGTTACACCGCTGATTACAAGGCTATTCTATGAAATAGGATAGGGGATTCCTCACTTTAGAAGACAGAGGTTGGCCCACAGTCTACTATAAATGTGATCAAGCAGTCCACACCTAGTGTGAATGCTGTGGTCAGTCAGCCCATTTTTTATTATTAACGGCCTTCGGTTGAAACTCGAGCTATGATGACTTGATGAATTAACGATCTTTAGGAAGATCAATTTTGTGAAAGACTTCATAGGTCCACTAGGGTCTTCTCCACCCTTATCTTGATAGTGTCAATACTTTGGATTGGCTGCTGGTCTTCCTCTTTGCTTTCTTCCTTCTATACTTCAAAGTATGAAGTTCCTTTTCCCGTGATTGCTGTCTTCCAGTCAATCCTTAGATTAGTGTAAATGCTGTTGTTAGTCAGTCCACAACTATTTCATAGCTGTGGACTGTCAGTTCTTTTAAATGTTGTGGTCATTCAGTCCACAGTGTAATTTTAATAGTGTGGTCAATCTCTTGTAATTGCGGTATTGATTGTTACACCGCTGATTACAAGGCTATTCTATGAAATAGGATAGGGGATTCCTCACTTTAGAAGTCAGAGGTTGGCCCACAGTCTACCGTAAATATGATCAGGCAGTCCACAACTAGTGTGAATGCTGTGGTCAGTCAGTCCATTTTTTATTATTAACGGCCTTCGGTTGAAACTCTAGCCATGATGACTGGATGAATTAACGATCTTTAGGAAGATCAATCTTGTTCAAGACTAGATCGGTCCACTAGGGTCTTCTCCACCGTTATCTTGATAGTATCAATCCTTTGGATTGGTTGCTGGTCTTCCTCTTTGCCTTCTTCCTTCTATTCTTCCGAGTATGATGTCCCTTTCCAGTAATTGCTGTCTTCCAGTCAATCCATAGACTAGTGTAAATGCTGTTGTCAGTCAGTCCACGCCTAATTTAAATGCTGTGGACTGTCAGTCCTTGTAAATTTTGTGGTTAATTGGTCCACAGTGTAGACTTAATACTGTGGTCAGTCTCTTGTAATCGCGGTATTGATTGTTACACCCCTGATTACAAGGCTATTCTATGAAACAGAATAAGGGATTCCTCACTTTAGAATACAGAAGATAAGGAACAGAAGTGTTCCTTATGTCTCTACCTAAGATATGGTTGTGTTATACTAGGAATTGTGTATAGAAAATATACATATGTAAACCACTAACAGTATATTCTCATGTATCAGAAAGGTGTTGTCACACCTCCGCAGTAGAGATGAGCGTTGTTCTACTCGAACTGTTCGCCAATCTCAAATTCGAGCTGTTTTGGGCGGTGTTCGAGCCGGTCGGCGAACACGAACAATTTGAGAAAAATTCGGCTGTTCGAGGTTATGTTCGATAACTGTTCGTGCACCAAAATCATAACTGGATTTTTACTCAGTAATGATGAAAATTAATGTTAATACGCAGTTTGAGTGTACAGCGGGGCGGGGGGAGGGGCAGGGGATGGATCTCTGCAGGAACAATGAAGATCTCCATTTTTTTTTCTCTTTCCCGCATTTACAGTGGGGAGGTGCAATCTGTCAGCCTATCAGCAGCGCACACACGGAGCGAAGTGCTTTTTTTCACACAAGCAAGGGCATGTGTGATTGGCAGTGTATGTCACATGTCCTTGCCCTATAAGACCAAGCCATTTTCCCCGTCGCCACCATTTTCTCACTGCTGCAGCTGCGTGTTAGACGGCACCGCTGTTGCTGTGTGCGCTATACCTTGTTAATTTCAAGCCAATTTTCGCACAAATATACAGATAGCTTGGGAGTAGGGAATAGTTGTGATTGCAGTCCTTTTAAGGACTAGGTTACAGCATTTCCTACGACTTTTATCAGGCAGGTCTGTGCTCTTAAATAGATAGATTGTGGGAGTAAAGACTAATTGTAATTGGAGTCCTTTTCAGGACTAGGTTACATCAGTTCCTATCAGTTTTTGCCAGGCAGGTCTGTGCCAGTGCTGTGCAAGTTTTTTTCACAGCATTTGGCTGAATCTAGCAAAGCTAATCCTTTTTGGCCTATTGCAGAGTGTGTTAGTCAGTGGAGTAGCCTATCTGTGTTGCAAGATATACCACCTGTGTATAGAATACCAATTTTTTTACTGCACCTAGTGAAGTAAAATCTTTTGGGCATAGCATCATTCTATTAGTCCATCTATACTGACCTCCATCAGGTTGCAAACTGAATATAATTTTTTTCTGCATCTAGCTCTGAAAAAATATTTGGGCTTCTAGCAGTGTGTGGGACTTGGTCTATTAGTCCATCTATACTGACCTCCATCAGGTTGCAAATTAAAAATAATTTTTTTCTTCATTTAGCTCTGAAAAAAATATTTGGGCTTCTAGCAGTGTGTGGGACTTGTTCTATTAGTCCTTCTATGCTGACCTCCAGCAGGTTGCAAATTGAATATAATTTTTTTCTGCATCTAGCTCTGAAAAAATATTTGGGCTTCTAGCGGTGTGTGGGACTTGGTCTATTAGTCCATCTATACTGACCTCCATCAGGTTGCAAATTAAAAATAATTTTTTTCTTCATTTAGCTCTGAAAAAATATTTGGGCTTCTAGCAGTGTGTGGGACTTGTTCTATTAGTCCTTCTATACTGATGTCCAGCAGGTTGCAAATTGAATATAATTTTTTTCTGCATCTAGCTCTGAAAAAATATTTGGGCTTCTAGCGGTGTGTGGGACTTGGTCTATTAGTCCATCTATACTGACCTCCATCAGGTTGCAAATTAAAAATAATTTTTTTCTGCATCTAGCTCTGAAATAATATTTGGGCTTCTAGCAGTGTGTGGGACTTGGTCTATTAGTCCATCTATACTGACCTCCATCAGGTTGCAAATTAAAAATAATTTTTTTCTGCATCTAGCTCTGAAAAAATATTTGGGCTTCTAGCAGTGTGTGGGACTTGGTCTATTAGTCCATCTATACTGACCTCCATCAGGTTGCAAATTAAAAATAATTTTTTTCTTCATTTAGCTCTGAAAAAATATTTGGGCTTCTAGCAGTGTGTGGGACTTGTTCTATTAGTCCTTCTATACTGACCTCCAGCAGGTTGCAAATTGAATATAATTTTTTTCTGCATCTAGCTCTGAAAAAATATTTGGGCTTCTAGCAGTGTGTGGGACTTGGTCTATTAGTCCATCTATACTGACCTCCATCAGGTTGCAAATTAAAAATAATTTTTTTCTGCATCTAGCTCTGAAAAAATATTTGGGCTTCTAGCGGTGTGTGGGACTTGGTCTATTAGTCCATCTATACTGACCTCCATCAGGTTGCAAATTAAAAATAATTTTTTTCTGCATTTAGCTCTGAAAAAATATTTGGGCTTCTAGCGGTGTGTGGGACTTGGTCTATTAGTCCATCTATACTGACCTCCATCAGGTTGCAAATTAAAAATAATTTTTTTCTGCATCTAGCTCTGAAAAAATATTTGGGCTTCTAGCAGTGTGTGGGACTTGGTCTATTAGTCCATCTATACTGACCTCCATCAGGTTGCAAATTGAATAAAAAAAATTTCTGCATCTAGCTCTGAAAAAATATTTGGGCTTCTAGCGGTGTGTGGGACTTGGTCTATTAGTCCATCTATACTGACCTCCATCAGGTTGCAAATTAAAAATAATTGTTTTCTGCATCTAACCCAGCCAATAGTTTTGGCCTAATACCACAGTTTGGCCACTCAGCTCTGCTCGGTTACCATCCATTGTTTTTTTGTGCAAACAACTCCAGAGTTGTGAATTAGTTAACCACCAAAATGAGTGGAAAAAGGCCTGCTGCTGGTGGAAAGGGGAATAGGCGTGTTGGGAAGGGGAAAAAAGGTTGTGTCCGTGGGGTAGGTGCAGAAGAAAGACCATCTTCCAGCCAAACTAAAATGTCTACTTCTTTTAGCGGACAATGTGATAAGATCCCTTTCTTACGGCCACGCCAATCGCTACAAATTCCAGATGAGGCACAAAAACAGCAGGTGCTTCAACGGATATCAAGTGCTCCTTTAAGTGGGCTCTCCTCCACATCAACTTCAACATCACAAATACTCCAGTCCTCAAAGGTGTCACCCAAATCGCACTTGCTTCCTCACAGCTCCCAAATCTCCAGCTGCCCGTCTGAGTATGAGGTAGAACAGATGGTTGAGTCTGCAGAGCTGTTTACTCATACTATAGCCTGGGAATCAGAGGTCGACTCCAGCGCTTCTGTGAATCCAGACGAGGAAATGATCTGCACTGATGCCCAGAATCTTTATGAGTCGGATCCAGGACCAGACGCAGAAGGTTCTGACCATAATGTAGACCCTCATTCCCAAACTGTAACTCCTGTTGGTGGAGACAATGAGGAAGACGATGATAAGACTCAAATACCTGATTGGAGCGACAACTTTAGTTTTTTGTCAGGGCAGGAACAGGTTGGCTCTGAGGACGACGGGTGTGATAACGCACAGGGTGATGATGATGAGGTCGGAGATCCCACTTACTGTCAACCCACAGTCAGCCAAGAGATGAGGTCAGCAGAGGAGGTGGAGGAAGATGCTAGTGACGACGAGGTCAGGTTGCGCCTTCCTGGACAGAGACGTAGTACTGGAAGCACGTCAACAACTGCATCCTCAAACACAACTCTGCCTCTCACCACAAGTCGTGGTGGCTCTTCAGGTCGCATGGGTGCTAAGCCTTGCATAGCCTGGGCATTTTTTCAGATCGATAAAGATGACCCAACTCGTGTTATCTGTAACATTTGTCAGCAAAAGCTAAGTAGAGGCCAAAAAATACATAGTTTGAGTACTTCATGCATGAACCGGCACATGGACATGAAGCATAAGTTGCAGTGGGAAGCTCAGTGTGCTACAATGCGGTCTAGCCGGCCGGGCCAACCACCGTCTGCCATATCTTGTGCATCCGCGGCCTCTTCATCCTCTGTGACTGGGGGGACAGCAGTCACACCTGTTTTGGGGCGCAGACCTGCCACCTCTTTACCCGCAACAGCCAGCGTGATTGGCAGGTCATCATTTTCTTTGGAGGTGGTAACACCAGCTGGTCTTGAGCGCTGTCCGACATCGATAGCACCACCTTTGGATCAAGGCAACCTAACATGTCCGCCTGCATCTTCCTCACAGACCGGCAGTTTGCCGGGGACACCCTTATCAACCCCGTCTAAGCACAATAGCCAGCCCTCGGTCCCTCAGATGTGGACAAGTAAAAGACCATTTCCTCCTAGCCATGAGAAAGCTAAGAGGTTGAATTTCACCATCTGCAAGCTCTTGGCTACAGAAATGCTGCCTTTCTGCCTGGTGGACACAGAGGATTTTCGAGACCTTATGTCCGTCGCAGTGCCCCAGTACCAGATGCCCAGTCGGCACTACTTCTCAAAGAAAGGTGTGCCTGCGCTCCACCAGCATGTCGCACACAACATCACCGCTTCTTTGAGAAACTCTGTGTGTGACAGGGTGCATTTTACCACAGACACTTGGACGAGTAGGCATGGACAGGGGCGTTACATGTCGCTGACTGGGCACTGGGTAACTATGGTGACAGCAGGACAAGGGGCTGCTGTCCAAGTCTTGCCGTCCCCACGAGTTGTGCGTCAATCCTCTTTATGTCATTTTTCCTCCACTGCTTCTGCCTCCTCAACCTCCTCTCGGTCTTCCACCTGCACCCAAAGCCTGTCTGGTCATGCCACAAGCTTTCTAACTGCGCAGAAGGGATCCTGCACACCTCCTTACTATGCTGGCAGTAGGGCTCAACGTCATCAGGCGGTTTTTACATTGAAATGTCTGGGAAATGTGAGTCACACAGCTGAGGAGTTGTGGTCAGCTCTGGAGAACCAATTTCATGAATGGTTGTCTCCACTGGACCTGAAACCAGGGAAGGCCGTGTGCGACAATGCTGCAAACCTGGGTGCGGCCCTTCGCCGGGGCAATGTCACACACGTGCCTTGTATGGCTCACGTGTTGAACCTGGTTGTCCAGCAATTTTTAGCCCACTATCCCAGACTAGATGGCCTTCTGCAGAGGGCACGGTCGCTGTGTGCTCACTTCCGCCGTTCGCATCCCGCAGCTCAGCGACTTACATCTCTACAGTAGTCGTTGGGCCTGCCACTTCACCGGCTAAAATGCGATGTGCCTACCCTGTGGAATTCAACTCTGCACATGTTGCAGCGACTGTGGCAGCACCGACAAGCCCTGGTGCAATACGTTCTGACGTATAGCCTGGGCCAACGAGATTCAGAGGTGGGGCAAATCACGCTGGAGGAGTGGTCTCAGATCAGGGACCTATGCACCCTTCTGCACAGTTTTGAAATGGCGACGAAGATGTTTAGTGCTGACGATGCCATTATCAGCATGACTATTCCGGTGATTTACATGCTGGAGCACATGTTAAACAGAATTCGGAGTCAGGTGGTGGCACAAGAGGAGGTGGAGGAAGTAGAGGAGGAGGAGTTGTATGCGGAAGGGCTAACATCTGCAAGGTCCAGACGGTCGGCAGCACCAGGGCGGCAGGCATGTGAGGGTGGGGGAGATGATTTTACCAGGGCGCATGGTAGCAGCCAAACTAGTGAGGAAGGTGCAGGAGCCCAGGAAGAAGTGGAGGACGAACTGATGGAAGACTCATCAGATGAGGGAGACCTTGATCACATTTCTGTTGTGCGAGGTTGGGGGGAGAGGACAGAGGAAGGAAGCATGATTGTTACCTCGCCACCAACACAACAGGGACTTGGTGCTCCTGGATGCGCAACACACATGAGTGCCTTCTTGCTGCACTACCTGCAACATGACCCTCGAATTGTGAGAATTAGAAATAATCCTGACTACTGGGTTGCCACACTGTTAGATCCCCGGTACAAAAGTAAATTTGCAGAAATTATTCCTGCCATAGAAAGGGATGCACGCATGCAGGAGTATCAGCAGAGACTGTTGCAGAATCTTACATGTGCTTTTCCACAAAATACCAGTGGTGCACGTAGTGAATCTCACAGTTCCAACTTGCCAACCGTGGGACCGTCAAGTGTTCAGCACTCAAACCGTAACAGAACCACAGTATCTGCTGGTAACATCAATTTTGCGGAATCATTTCACCACTTTTTTAGCCCATCCTTTGCAAGGCCACAGGAGACAAGAAGTCTGACACATAGTCAACGCCTAGAGACGATGGTACAGGAGTATCTCCAAGTAAACATTGAAGCCACGACTGTGTCACTGGACCCTTGCTCTTTTTGGGCTTCCAATCTGGATAAATGGCCGGAGCTAGCCACTTACGCCTTGGAGATCTTGTCATGCCCCGCAGCCAGCGTTCTGTCTGAACGTGTGTTCAGCGCTGCTGGTGGTGTGCTGACAGATAAGCGCACGCGGCTCTCCACTGATAATGTAGACAGACTCACGTTCATAAAGATGAACAAATCATGGATCCGAAACGACTTTTCTACCCCTGTGTCATCCTGGGGAGAGTAAAAGCTTGATGATTGGTTAAAATCACCCTACCAACCGTTTTAAGCTTTCAAATTACTAATCATGTTTATCTGTATCTTGACTGGAAAATAATTTGGGCTTTGTAGCAGTGTGCAGCACTGATCCTATTAGGCCATCTATAATAAGCTTCACCAGATTTAAAATTAAAAATAATTTTTAGCTGCATCTAGCCCGGAAAATAATTTTGGGGCTCCGAGATGCGCAAGACACATAAGTGCCTTCTTGCTGCACTACCTGCAGCATGACCCTCATATTGTCAGAATTCGAAGTAATCATGACTACTGGGTTGCCACACTCTTAGATCCCCCAAACTTTTCGATCAACCTTTTCATTTTAATAAAGACCAAAAAAATGGTCATTTTTGAAATTATAAGCATTAGCAGGTTGTTAGAAACTGAAATCAAACAGTTTTCAACTCAAAACTTTATTCTAGGTGATGTTACATTTTCACATAGGACCCCTTGTTCGAAAGGAGCTTCTGAACTCTCTCGTCCATTGAATTTGTCAGGTTTTGGATGGTTTCTGCTTCAATTGTTTTGCATGAGGACAGAATACCCTCCCAGAGCTGTTGCTTAGATGTGAACTGCCTCCCGCCATCATAGACACTCCTTTTAATGATGCTCCAAAGGTTCTGAATGGGGTAGAGGTCAGGGGAGCATGGGGGTCACACCATAAGTTTGTCCCCTTTTATGCCCATATCAGCCAGAGATGCAGATGTTTTATGTGCAGCATGAGATGGTGCATTATCATGCAGAAAAATGATCTTGCTGTGAAATACACGGTTCTTCTTCTTGAACCATGGCAGGAAGTGCTGTTTGAGAAAATCCACATACATTATGGAGTTCATCTTTAGCGCCTTCAGGGATCCTAAAGGGGCCGACAATCTCTCTCCCCATGATTCCAGCCCAAAACATTACTCCACCTCCTCCTTGTTGGCGCTGTAGCCGTGTTTGCGTGGGGTGTCCATCAACCAGCCATCCTCCACTCCATTCATCTGGACCATCGAGCGCTGCACGGCACTCATCCGTGAACAAAACAGTTTTGAAATCAGTCTTCATGTAATGTTTGGCCCACTGGAGCCGTTTCTGCTTGTGTGAAGTGGATAGAGGAGGTCGACAGGATGGCGTATGCACAGCTGCAAACCTCTGAAGGACCCTGCATCTTGTTGTTCGGGGGACGTTGGAGGCACAAGCAGCTTCAAAAACTTGTCTGCTGCTATGACAAGGCTTTTTTGCCGCTGCTCTTTCAACCTGACGTAATTGCCTGTAGGAAAGAGTCCTCAATTTGCCCTTATCAGCACGCACACGTGTGTACTGTGAATCAGCTACATACTTCTTGATTGCCAAGACACTTCATCCTGATCATCGCACAATGTTGATTGTAGTCATGCCTTGACCTAAACACTCCACAATTTGTTGCTTCTCAGCAGCCGACACATCCTTTTTCTTTCCCATTTTGGCAGAAAATGTAGGCTGCTTAATAATGTGAGAGAGCCTTCTTAAGTAGTCTTGCCTTTCATTGGACACACCTGCCAAACTAATTAGCACAGGTGTCTGCAATTGCTTACAGTGATATAAAGAGCCCTGACACACATCACCATCAATGAGTTTAACTGACAAACAAACAAATTCTTCCCTTATCACTCCTAAACACTTTTTGCATAATAATTTGGAACGCGGTGTACATGTGCTTTTCCACAAAACACCAGTGGTTCACGTAGTGAATCTTACAGTTCTAACTTGCCAACCGTGGTCTGTATGGAATTGTTCAATAAAGGGCCCAAAATTAAGATAACATAGATGGGAGAGGTCTCTATGAATAGGAATTCCTAAGTATTTGATACCCTGTGAGGGCCAGGCAAAGGGAAAGTTGGACTGGATGGAATCCTATATGGATTTAGGGAGGGAGACATCGAGGGCCTCAGACTTCGCTGCATTGATTTTAAAATTTTACCATGTAACAAAGTGATCTATTTCAGCCATAACAGCAGGGATGGATATATGTGATTGAGTGATATATACTAGGACATCATCAGCAAATAGAGAGCACTTGTACTCGGTGCCTCCCACCTCAATCCACCTAATATTGGGGTTATGGCGAATTGATGAGAGCAGGTGCTCCGTCACTAGGATGTATAAGAGAGGGGACAGAGGACATCCCTGCCTTGTCCCATTGGTGATTGTGAAAGGTGATGAAAATGTTCTGACGCACCCCCTGGGCCTTGGGACACCCGGAGCCGGACCCTTTTTGGTGGATGCTGGTGGTTGTAGTCTTCGTGGCGGCGTTCCGGTTCCGTGGCTCAGGGCGGTCAAACCAGTGGCGGAACTATTTATGTGGTTTTGATGTTTAAATGTCCGACTACGCCACCCGTGGATTGCGGTCAGAGTGAACCGCCGCTACAGGGCAGACCGCTGAGGCTGGTGTTGTGGGTGCAGCAGAGCGTAGCATAACTCCCCACGGGAGGAGTATAGCCTCAGGGCAGTGTATGCGGAGGATGGGGGTGATGGTGCAGGGCAGCAGCAGTAACGACACGGAGTCAGTGATGCAGTTCAGGGCCTTTACTCACAGTTCTTATTATCCAGACCACGTCTGCAGGTAACGGCTGCCCACGTCGTACTGTGCTCACCAGGTGAGGGGCTCAGACAACTCCCAGATAACTTTGGAGTGCTTCACAGGACCCCCTTTGTGTGTCCTTTGTCTGGCCTTTCTTACCAACACTTCTGTCCGGCTGCCTCGGGCCTCCTCTTGGTAAACTTGGCGCCAGTTTCCCTGACCCTATGTGGTGCCTTCCTAGCGGGTGGAGCAAGGGGCTGCGCCACATAAAATGTCAGAGCCTCCGGTTTCTAGCTGAGGGTCGTTTCCTGCCTCCACTAGTTCGGGGACCGGTCTCCCCCTTTCGCCTGACCCCTCCACGCAGGTGGATTCGGGCGTGCGGTGGCGACTCGCCCGTCCGCACCCCTGGGATCCCTTCATTCCTCGTTCCTGGAGCCTTCTCCGCTCCTCTTCCTTCCTTCTCCCTCTTGCAGGCCTGGGCCTCTGTTACTAGGCCCGCCTCCGGAGCAGAGCTCATGCAGAGCCCCTGCTCCCTGCCACTTCTGCTCAGACTTCTCTGCACTGAACTAAGATGGTGCCCACCTTTTATACTCCCTTCTCAATGCACCCAGGAACTGCTTCCTCCCTGCTCCTGCACTGCAGGGTTCCCCTTCCTCAGTGTTCCCTCCCCCCACTCCAGCCAGGGACAGGGACTGTCGTGCCCATCTCAGGGGCATATTGGTCGCCCTGCCCCACGGCAATGTGGTGTAATGCATGCAGGTGTCGGGTCCTGATCCACACTCCATCCTTATCTGAGAGTGAGATATCACACCTCTGGGTGAGGTGCAATACGTCTGTAGCAACCGAGCCCTCGGTGCTACAGTTCCATTTATCTTCAGCCTAGGTGACGTATTGTGATACAGGGCCATGATTTTGGCTATAAAAGGGTCCCCTAGACCCCTACCCCAAGCTTTTTAAGAGAATCATATATGGCGTGCCAGGAGACTCTATGGAATGCTTTCTCAGCATCCAACGAGAGTATCTACTTACAAATTTTTAACTGCATCTAGCCCAGGAAATACTTTGTGCCTAGTAGCAGTGTCTGCTAGTCAGCGGATTATCCCGGCTGTTAAGCAAGCTACACCACCTGTAGTTTGGACACTTAATTTTTTCAAAGGAAATGCTTCGGGACCACGGGATACTTAGTGAAGAGCATCAGGAGGCACCCCAAGGCATAGGGGCTGGGACTGGCACTAGGATGCCTTGCGGTGGACAGCCGAGCTCGATCCTTATAAAAGCTTTTTAACTGCAGCAGCTTTAGTGGACGCTACTGGAGCTGGAATTACGCGGCTGCTGGCATGAGACTTGCCCTCCAATAGATCCTTGTAAATGGATTTAAAGTGTATTCATTCAAATTAGAGGGACAATTTAAATTAAAAAGCTTAGAGCTGCCTCCACCACAGGGGGGCTCTCTCGACCCACCAGCGGACAGGCACCAGTATTGGGAGAGGGGGGCTGGCCGTCAGGGTTCACCGCGGCTCTGGCACAAACCCGGCGACACGGAGGTGGCACGGGCAGGAGCGGACTGGCCGTCTCGGCTTCTCACTTTTTGGATTTTAGAAGGGCATGACATGCCTATATCTGTGTCTCCCCCTCCTTTTACTCCTCCACCTCTTTTCTTTTCGCATGACTATATGTACTTGTCACTTTTCCATGTGTTAGTTGTGTCTTCTGAGCAGTTTGTCAGCTTTTGGACACCTTTGAAGGTGTTTTCTATGTGTTTCTATGTGTTTTTGTTTGCCTGCCATTGGTTTTAACGGTGTTCGAAGGTGTTCGACGAACAGTTCGACGAACAGTTCGGCGAACACACGGGTTTTCGACGAACCGAACCGAACTCGAACACTACGGGGGTGGCTCAACACTACTCCGCAGGTCTAGAACTTATGCCTAGACTGACTATTATCAGTAAGTAATATGAATATTAATTACCTGTTATGTAACTTTCCACATTCTTTTCCTGGAGTCCACAAGGAAACATTTCAAATCCCACCATGTCAAAGGGCGTCAGTCACCTGTAAATATTCAAAAGAGTGATAATATGTTCCTGCTACATGCTATACACACCAAAAGGTATAACACTCTAGGGCCAAAATTACGTATTTCAAAGATAAAGACTGTGGTCAGTCGGTCTGTATTTTATTATAAAAATTGTAGTCAGACAGTCCACAGTTTATTTTAAATTTTATAATCAATCGGTTCACAGTCTACTGTAAATGTGGTCAGGCAGTCCACATCTACTGTATATGCTGTTTTCAGTCAGTCCATCCTTTATAATTAATGGCCTTCGGTTGAAACTCGAGCCATGACGACTTGATGAATTAGCGATCTTTAAGAAGATCAATCTTGTGCAAGATTAGATCGGTCCACTAGGGTCTACATCAGAATTATCTTGATAGTATCAATCCATTGGATTGTTTGCTGGTCTTGCTCTTTGCATTCTTCTATACTTCAAACTATGATGTCCTTTTCCATTGATTGCTGTCTTCCATTCAATCCTTAGACTAGTGTAATTGCCGTTGTTAGTCAGTCCACAACTAATTCAAATGCTGTGGACTGTCAGTCCTTTTAAATGTTGTGGTCATTCAGTCCACAGTGTAATTTTCATAGTGTGGTCAGTCTCTTGTAATCGCGGTATTGATTGTTACACAGCTGATTACAAGGTTATTCTATGAAACAGAATAGGGGATTCCTCCCTTTAAAAGACAGAGGTTGGCCCACAGTCTAGTCTACTATAAATGTGGTCAAGCAGTCCACACGTAGTGTGAATGCTGTGGTCAGTCAGCCCATTTTTTATTATTAACGGCCTTCGTTTAAAAATCGAGCTATGATGACTTGATGAATTAACGATCTTTAGGAAGATCAATTTTGTGAAAGACTTCATAGGTCCACTAGGGTCTTCTCCACCCTTATCTTGATAGTGTCAATCCTTTGGATTGGCTGCTGGTCTTCCTCTTTGCTTTCTTCCTTCTATACTTCAAAGTATGAAGTTCCTTTTCCTGTGATTGCTGTCTTCCAGTCAATCCTTAGATTAGTGTAAATGCTGTTGTTAGTCAGTCCACAACTAATTCAAACGCTGTGGACTGTCAGTCTTTTTAAATGCTGTGGTCATTCAGCCCACAGTGTAATTTTAATAGTGTGGTCAATGTCTTGTAATTGCGGTATTGATTGTTACACCACTGATTACAAGGCTATTCTATGAAATAGGATAGGGGATACCTCACTTTAGAATACAGAGGTTGGCCCACAGTCTAGTCTACTGTAAATGTGGTCAAGCAGTCCACACCTAGTGTGAATGCTGTAGTCAGGCAGTCCACAACTAATTCAAATGCTGTGGACTGTCAGTCCTTTTAAATGTTGTGGTCATTCAGTCCACAGTGTATTCTTAATAGTGTGGTCAATCTCTTGGAATCGCGGTATTGATTGTTACACCGCTGATTACAAGGCTATTCTATGAAATAGGATAGGGGATTCCACACTTTAGAAGACAGAGGTTGGCCCACAGTCTACTATAAATGTGATCAAGCAGTCCACACCTAGTGTGAATGCTGTGGTCAGTCAGCCCATTTTTTATTATTAACGGCCTTCGGTTGAAACTCGACCTATGATGACTGTTTGAATTAAAGATCTTTAGGAAGATCAATTTTGTGAAAGACTTCATAGGTCCACTAGGGTCTTCTCCACCCTTATCTTGATAGTGTCAATCCTTTGGATTGGCTGCTGGTCTTCCTCTTTGCTTTCTTCCTTCTAAACTTCAAAGTATGAAGTTCCTTTTCCAGTGATTGCTGTCTTCCAGTCAATCCTTAGATTAGTGTAAATGCTGTTGTTAGTCAGTCCACAACTAATTCAAACGCTGGGGACTGTCAGTCCTTTTAAATGTTGTGGTCATTGAGTCCACAGTGTAATTTTAATAGTGTGGTCAATCTCTTGTAATTGCGGTATTGGTGGTTACACCGCTGATTACAAGGCTATTCTATGAAATAGGATAGGGGATACCTGACTTTAAAAGACAGAGGTTGGCCCACAGTCTAGTCTACTGTAAATGTGGTCAAGCAGTCCACACCTAGTGTGAATTCTGTAGTCAGGCAGTCCACACCTATTGTGAATGCTGTAGTCAGTCAGCCCATTTTTTACTATTAATGGCCTTCGGTTGAAATTCGAGCCATGACTACTGAATGAATTAACGATCTTTAGGAAGATCAATTTTGTGAAAGACTAGATAGGTCCACTAGGGTCTTCTTCACCATTATCTTGATAGTATCAATCCATTGGATTGGTTGCTGGTCTTGCTCTTTGCTTTCTTCTATACTTCAAACTATGATGTCCTTTTCCATTGATTGCTGTCTTCCATTCAATCCTTAGACTAGTGTAATTGCCGTTGTCAGTCAGTCCACAACTAATTCAAATGCTGTGGACTGTCAGTCCTTTTAAATGTTGTGGTCATTCAGTCCACAGTGTATTCTTAATAGTGTGGTCAATCGCTTGGAATCGCGGTATTGATTGTTACACTGCTGATTACAAGGCTATTCTATGAAATAGAATAGGGGATTCCTCACTTTAGAAGACAGAGGTTGGCCCACAGTCTACTATAAATGTGATCAAGCAGTCCACACCTATTGTGAATGCTGTGGTCAGTCAGCCCATTTTTTTATTATTAATGGCCTTCGGTTGAAACTCGAGCTCTGACGACTTGATGAATTAACGATCTTTAGGAAGATCAATTTTGTGAAAGACTACATAGGTCCACTAGGGTGTTTTCCACTGTTATCTTGATAGTGTCAACCTTTGGATTGGCGGCTGGTCTTCCTCTTTGCTTTCTTCCTTCTATACTTCAAAGTATGATGTCCTTTTCCAGTGATTGCTGTCTTCCAGTCAATCCTTAGACTAATGTAAATGCTGTTGTCTGTCAGTCCACAACTAATTCAAACGCTGTGGACTGTCAGTTCTTTTAAATGCTGTGGTCATTCAGTCCACAGTGTAGTCTTAATAGTGTGGTCAGTGTCTTGTAGTTGCAGTATTGATTGTTACACTGCTGATTACAAGGCTATTCTATGAAATAGAATAGGGGGTTCCTCACTTTAGAAGACAGAGGTTGGCCCACAGTCTACCGTAAATATGATCAGGCAGTCCACAACTAGTGTGAATGCTGTGGTCAGTCAGTCCATTTTTTATTATTAACGGCCTTCGGTTGAAACTCTAGCCATGACGACTGGATGAATTAACGATCTTTAGGAAGATCAATCTTGTTCAAGACTAGATCGGTCCACTAGGGTCTTCTCCACCGTTATCTTGATAGTATCAATCCTTTGGATTGGTTGCTGGTCTTCCTCTTTGCCTTCTTCCTTCTATTCTTCCGAGTATGATGTCCCTTTCCAGTAATTGCTGTCTTCCAGTCAATCCATAGACTAGTGTAAATGCTGTTGTCAGTCCACGCCTAATTTAAATGCTGTGGACTGTCAGTCCTTGTAAATTTTGTGGTTAATTGGTCCACAGTGTAGTCTTAATACTGTGGTCAGTCTCTTGTAATCGCGGTATTGATTGTTACACCGCTGATTACAAGGCTATTCTATGAAACAGAATAAGGGATTCCTCACTTTAGAATACAGAAGATAAGGAAAAGAAATGTTCCTTATGTCTCTACCTAAGATATAGTTGTGTTATACTAGGAATTGTGTATAGAAAATAAACATATGTAAACCACTAACAGTATATTCTCATGTATCAGAAAGGTGTTGTCACACCTCCGCAGGTCTAGAACTTATGCCTAGACTGACTATTATCAGTAATTAATATGAATATTAATTACCTGTTATGTGACTTTCCACATTCTTTTCTTGGAGTTCACAAGGAAACATTTCAAATCCCACGATGTCAAAGGGCGTCAGTCACCTGCAAATATTCAAAAGAGTGATAATATGTTCCTGCTACATGCTATACACACCAAAAAGTATAACACTCTAGGGCCAAAATTACTTATTTCAAAGATAAAGACTGTGGTCAGTCGGTCTGCATTTTATTATAAAAATTGTAGTCAGAGAGTCCACAGTCTATTTTAAATTTTATGCTCAATCAGTCCACAGTCTACTGTAAATGTGGTCAGGCAGTCCACATCTAGTCTATATGCTGTGGTCAGTCAGTCATTCTTTATAATTAATGGCCTTCGGTTGAAACTGGAGCCATGACGACTTGATGTATTAATGATCTTTAGGAAGATCAATCTTGTGCAAGACTAGATCGGTCCACTAGGGCCTTCTTCACCATTATCTTGATAGTATCAATCCATTGGATTGTTTGCTGGTCTTGCACTTTGCTTTGGTCCTTCTATACTTCAAAGTATGATGTCCTTTTCCAGTGATTGCTGTCTTCCATTCAATCCTTAGACTACTGTAAATGTTGTTGTCAGTCAGTCCACAACTAATTCAAATGCTGTGGACTGTCAGTCCTTTTAAATGCTGTGGTCATTCAGTCCACAGTGTAATTTTAATAGTGTGGTCAGTCTCTTGTAATCGCGGTATTGATTGTTACACAGCTGATTACAAGGTTATTCTATGAAATAGAATTGGGGATTCCTCCCTTTAAAAGACAGAAGTTGGCCCACAGTCTAGTCTACTATAAATGTGGTCAAGCAGTCCACACCTAGTGTGAATGCTGTAGTCAGTCAGCCCATTTTTTATTATTAATGGCCTTCGGTTGAAACTCGAGCCATGACGACTTGATGTATTAATGATCTTTAGGAAGATCAATTTTGTGAAAGACTAGATAGGTCCACTAGGGTCTTCTTCACCATTATCTTGATATCAATCCATTGGATTGGTTGCTGGTCTTGCTCTTTGCTTTCTTCTATACTTCAAACTATGATTAGAGATGAGCGGTGTTCGACTAGAACTGTTCGCCAATCTCAAATTCGAGCTGTTTTGGGCGGTGTTCGAGTTGTTCGACGAACCCGAACGATTTGCAAAAAATTCGGCTGTTCGAGGTTATGTTCGATAACTGTTCGTGCACCAAAAGCGTGTCCTGCATGTCTGGCGCTATTTAGAGCACCAATCATGCAGGGATTGCCTGCCACTCACTGTAATGCCACAGCCATGGTGGTTGTGGCATTACAGTGATTGCCCAAATCGATGGGAACAGTGCCAACAGTGAAACATGAAAAGCCGGCAATTCAGCAGCGGCATACACCTGTACCCGACAATTTAGAACCGAAAGAATAGAGCTTCACACATAGATTAGATAGATATAAACATGTCAGCCACATATATACGAAGTACAGTGAAAGTGCTGCTTACTGTACTTGTCATTTAGCGTTAAGGATTTATCAAAAAAAATAATAGTGTTTTCATGCACCGTCTCTTTAAAAAAGCCAGCCGGCAATTCAGCAGCGGTACCCGACAATTTATAACAGACAGAATAGAGCTTCACACATAGATTAGATAGATAGAAACATGTCAGTCACATATATATAAAGTACAGTGATAGTGTTGGTTACTGTACTTGTCATTTAGCGTAAAGGATTTATCAAAAAAAATAATAGTGTTTTCATGCACCGTCTCTTTAAAAAATCCGGCCGGCAATTCAGCAGCGGTACCCGACAATTTATAACAGACAGAATAGAGCTTCACACATAGATTAGATAGATAGAAACATGTCAGTCACATATATATGAAGTACAGTGATAGTGTTGGTTACTGTACTTGTCATTTAGTATTAAAATAAAGGATTTATTATTAAAAAAATTGGCGTGGGTTTCCCCTTAATTTTAGGCTCTAGCGGAGGTTAAGCAGACGGCTGGGGCAGATGTTTGAAGCCTGGGAAGGGGGTAATACCCACGGAGCTTCCCAGGCTACTAATATCAGCCCCCAGCTGAATACATAGCCTTTACTAGCTATTAAAATGGGGGACCCCCCAAAAAAAATGACGTGGGGTCCCCCCTAATTTAATAGCTAGCAAAGGCTAGGCAGACAGCTGGGGGCTGATATTAATAGCCCAGGAAGGGAGCCATGAATATTGGCCCCCTCCCAGGCTAGAAACACCAGCCGTCAGCCGCCCCAGAAATGGCGCATTCATAGGATGCGCCAATTCTGGCACTTAGCCTCGCTCTTCCACGCTGCCCTGGTGCGGTGGCAGGGGGTAATAGGGTTGGGGTTGATGTCAGCTTATAATGCCAGCTGACATCAAGCCCAGGTTAGTAATGGAGAGGCGTCTATAAGACACCCCCATTACTAACCCCATAGTCAAAGTTAAAAAAAATACAAACACCCAGAATAAAGTCCTTTAATTGAAATAAAGACACAATCCTTTATTGTTCTAAATTAAACCATACTTACCGTCACGCCCATTCCAGCTGAAGCCAACGATCTCCTGCAATAAAAGAAAAATAATAAAGCAACCTCATCCTTACCTTTCCATGGTTCCCACGACAGCTTCAGCTCTGCTACATCGAGATGACAGGCTGGACCGCAGCAGAATGCTGCCATCCAGCCTCTCAACCCGCAGACACTGAGAAGCGCAGGCTTGCTTGCGCTGCTCAGCGTCTCTCTGTGACGACATCCAGATGAGCCGAGTTCATGTCCAATGAACTCGGCTCACCTCATGCACGTCACTGACAGCGTGGGAAAATTCTCACGCTGAAGCGGTGAGTGCAGGAGAATTCTCCCACGCTGTCAGTGACGTGCATAAGGTGAGCTCATGTCCAATGAACTCAGCTCACCTCCTGCACGTCACTGACAGCGTGGGAGAATTCTCCTGCACTCAGCGCTTCAGCGTGAGAATTCTCCCACGCTGAAGCGCTGAGTGCAGGAGAATTTTCCCACGCTGTCAGTGACGTGCATAAGGTGAGCTCATGTCCAATGAACTCAGCTCACCTCCTGCACGTCACTGACAGCGTGGGAGAATTCTCCTGCACTCAGCGCTTCAGTGTGAGAATTCTCCCACGCTGAAGCGCTGAGTGCAGGAGAATTTTCCCACGCTGTCAGTGACGTGCATGAGGTGAGCCGAGTTCATTGGACATTAACTCGGCTCATCTGGATGCCCTCACAGAGAGACACTGTGGAGCGCAAGCAAGCCTGCGCTTCTCAGTGTCTGCGGGATGACAGGCTGGATGGCAGCGTTCTGCTGCGGTCCAGCCTGTCATCTCGATGTAGCAGAGCTGAAGCTGTCATGGGAACCATGGAAAGGTAAGGATGATGTTGCTTTATTATTTTTCTTTTATTTCAGGAGATCGTTGGCTTCAGCTGGAATGGGCGTGATGGTAAGTATGGTTTAATTTAGAACAATAAAGAATTGTGTGTTTATTTCAATTAAAGGACTTTTTCTGGGTGTTGTGTTTTTTTTAAATACTTTACTAGAAATTCATGGTGGTCATGTCTAATATTGGCGTGACCCCATGAATTTCGGGCTTAGGGCCAGCTGATAATGCCAAGCTGGACCTAACCCCTTTATTACCCAGTGAGCCACCGCATCAGGGCCCTGGATGAGTTGGGTACAGAGCCAGAAGATGGCGCTTCTATGAACGCGCCATTTTCCGGGGTGGCTGCGGACTGCAATTTGCAGCGGGGGTGGCCCAGAAAGCTTGGGCCTCCCTGCGCTGCGGATTCCAGCCCCCAGCTGCCTAGTTGTACCAGGCTGGACACAAAAACAGGGCGAAGCCCCACGTCAATTTTCTTTAAATTATTTCATGAAATAATTAAGAAAAAAAGGGCTTCCCTATATTGTTGTGTCCGGCCAGGTACAAATAGGCAGCTGGTGGTTGGGGGCAGCCCGTTCCTGCCTGCTGTACCTGGCTGGACACAAATATAGTGCGAAGCCCCACGTCAATTTTTTTTAAATTATTTCATGAATTTCCTGAAATAATTTAAAAAAATTGAAGTGGGGCTTCGCACTATATTTGTGTCCAGCCAGGTACAGCAGGCAGGAACGGGCTGCCCCCATCCACCAGCTGCCTATTTGTACCTGGCCGGACACAACAATATAGGGAAGCCCTTTTTTTCTTAATTATTTCATGAATTTCATGAAATAATTAAAAAAAATTGAAGTGGGGCTTCGCACTATATTTGTGTCCAGCCAGGTACAGCAGGCAGGAACGGGCTGCCCCCAACCACCAGCTGCCTATTTGTACCTGGCCGGACACAACAATATAGGGAAGGCCTTTTTTTCTTAATTATTTCATGAATTTCATGAAATAATTAAAAAAAAAGTACGTGGGGCTTCGCCCTATTTTTGTGTCCAGCCAGGTACAACTAGGCAGCTGGGGGCTGGAATCTGCAGCGCAGGGAGGCCCAAGCTTTCTGGGCCCCCCCCCGCTACAAATTGCAGTCCGCAGCCACCCCGGAAAATGGCGCGTTCATAGAAGCGCCATCTTCTGGCGCTGTACCCAACTCATCCAGGGCCCTGGTGCGGTGGCTCACTGGGTAATAAAGGGGTTAGGGCCAGCTTGGTATTATCAGCTGGCCCCAAGCCCAAAATTCATGGGGTCACGCCAGTATTAGACATGACCGCCATGAATTTCTAGTAAAGTATTTAAAAAAAACACAACACC
Source organism: Phyllobates terribilis (assembly GCF_046119375.1). Lineage (NCBI taxonomy): Eukaryota > Metazoa > Chordata > Amphibia > Anura > Dendrobatidae > Phyllobates > Phyllobates terribilis. Next base: position 113,776 of record NW_027363307.1, read on the forward strand.
CAGAATAAAGTCCTTTAATTGAAATAAAGACACAATTCTTTATTGTTCTAAATTAAACCATACTTACCATCACACCCATTCCAGCTGAAGCCAACGATCTCCTGCAATAAAAGAAAAATAATAAACCAACCTCATCCTTACCTCTCCATGGTTCCCACGACAGCTTCAGCTCTGCTACATCGAGATGACTGGCTGGACCGCAGCAGAACGCTGCCATCCAGTCTGTCATCCCGCAGACACTGAGAAGCGCAGGCATGCTTGCGCTCCTCACTGTCTCGCTGTGACGGCATCCAGATGAGCCGAGGTCATGTCCAATGAACTCGGCTCACCTCATGCACGTCACTGACAGCGTGGGAAAATTCTCACGCTGAAGTGCTGAGTGCAGGAGAATTCTCCCACGCTGTCAGTGATGTGCATGAGGTGAGCTCATGTCCAATGAACTCAGCTCACCTCCTGCACGTCACTGACAGCGTGGGAAAATTCTCCTGCAATCAGCGCTTCAGCGTGAGAATTTTCCCACGCTGTCAGTGACGTGCATGAGGTGAGCCGAGTTCATTGGACATGAACTCGGCTCATCTGGATGTCGTCACAGAGAGACGCTGAGCAGCGCAAGCAAGCCTGCGCTTCTCAGTGTCTGCGGGATGACAGGCTGGATGGCAGCGTTCTGCTGCGGTCCAGCCTGTCATCTCGATGTAGCAGAGCTGAAGCTGTCGTGGGAACCATGGAAAGGTAAGGATGAGGTTGCTTTATTATTTTTCTTTTATTGCAGGAGATCGTTGGCTTCAGCTGGAATGGGCGTGATGGTAAGTATGGTTTAATTTAGAACAATAAAGGATTGTGTCTTTATTTAAATTAAAGGACTTTATTCTGGGTGTTTTTTTTTTTTTTTTGAACTTTGACTATGGGGTTAGTAATGGGGGTGTCTTATAGACGCCTCTCCATTACTAACCTGGGCTTGATGTCAGCTGGCATTATAAGCTGACATCAACCCCAACCCTATTACCCCCTGCCACTGCACCAGGGCAGCGTGGAAGAGCGAGGCTAAGTGCCAGAATTGGCGCATCCTATGAATGCGCCATTTCTGGGGCGGCTGACGGCTGGTGTTTCTAGCCTGGGAGGGGGCCAATATTCATGGCTCCCTTCCTGGGCTATTAATATCAGCCCCCAGCTGTCTGCCTAGCCTTTGCTAGCTATTAAATTAGGGGGGACCCCACGTCATTTCTTTTGGGGGGTCCCCCATTTTAATAGCTAGTAAAGGCTATGTATTCAGCTGGGGGATGATATTAGTAGCCTGGGAAGCTCTGTGGGTATTACCCCCTTCCCAGGCTTCAAACATCTGCCCCAGCCGTCTGCTTAACCTCCGCTAGAGCCTAAAATTAAGGGGAACCCCACGCCAATTTTTTTAATAATAAATCCTTTATTTTAATACTAAATGACAAGTACAGTAACCAACACTATCACTGTACTTCATATATATGTGACTGACATGTTTCTATCTATCTAATCTATGTGTGATGCTCTATCTTTCTGTTCTAAATTGTCGGGTACCGCTGCTGAATTGCCGGCCGGCTTTTTTAAAGAGACAGTGCATGAAAACACTATTATTTTTTTAAATAAATCCTTTACACTAAATGACAAGTACAGTAAGCAACACTATCACTGTACTTATTATATATGTGACTGACATGTTTCTATCTATCTAATCTATGTGTGAAGCTCTATTCTTTCTGTTCTAAATTGTCGGGTACAGATGCTGAATTGCCGGCCGGCTTTTTTAAAGAGACGGTGCATGAAAACACTAATATTTTTTTTAATAAATCCTTTACACTAAATGACAAGTGCAGTAACCAACACTGTCACTGTGCTTCTTATATGTGTGACTGACATGTTTCTATCTATCTAATCTATGTGTGATGCTCTATTCCTTCTTGTCTAAGTTGTCGGGTACCGGTGTATGCCGCTGCTGAATTTGCCGGCCGGCTTTTTTAAGGAGAGTGTCTTCTGAGCAGTTTGTCAGCTTTTGGACACCTTTGCAGGTGTTTTCTATGTGTTTCTATGTGTTTTTGTTTGCCTGCCATTGGTTTTAACGGTGTTCGACGGTGTTCTAAGGTGTTCGACGAACAGTTCGACGAACAGTTCCTCGAACATCCCGGTGTTCGACGAACCGAACCGAACCCGAACACTATGGGGGTGGCTCAACACTAACTATGATGTCTTTTTCCATTGATTGCTGTCTTCCATACAATGCTTAGACTAGTGTAATTGCCGTTGTCAGTCAGTCCACAACTAATTCAAATGCTGTGGACTGTCAGTCCTTTTAAATGTTGTGGTCATTCAGTCCACAGTGTATTCTTAATAGTGTGGTCAATCTCTTGGAATCGCGGTATTGATTGTTACACCACTGATTACAAGGCTATTCTATGAAATAGAATAGGGGATTCCTCACTTTAGAAGACAGAGGCTGGCCCACAGTCTACTATAAATGTGATCAAGCAGTCCACACCTAGTGTGAATGCTGTGGTCAGTCAGCCCATTTTTTATTATTAACGGCCTTCGGTTGAAACTCGAGCTATGACGACTGGATGAATTAACGTACTTTAGGAAGATCAATTTTGTGAAAGACTTCATAGGTCCACTAGGGTCTTCTCCACCCTTATCTTGATAGTGTCAATCCTTTGGATTGGCTGCTGGTCTTCCTCTTTGCTTTCTTCCTAATATACTTCAAAGAATGAAGTTCCTTTTCCAGGGATTGCTGTCTACCAGTCAATCCTTAGATTAGTGTAAATGTTGTGTTAGTCAGTCCACAAATAATTCAAACGCTGTGGACTGTCAGTCCTTTTAAATGTTGTGGTCATTCAGTCCACAGTGTAATTTTAATAGTGTGGTCAATCTCTTGTAATTGCGGTATTGATTGTTACACCACTGATTACAAGGCTATTCTTTGAAATAGGAAAGGGGATACCTCACTTTAGAAGACATAGGTTGGCCCACAGTCTAGTCTAATGTAAATGTGGTCAAGCAGTCCACACCTAGTGTGAATGCTGTAGTCAGGCAGTCCACACCTATTGTGAATGTTGTGGTCAGTCAGCCCATTTTTTATCATTAATGGCCTTCGGTTGAAACTCGAGCTATGACGACTTGATGAATTAACGATCTTTAGGAAGATCAATTTTGTGAAAGACTACATAGGTCCACTAAGGTCTTTTCCACTGTTATCTTGATAGTGTCAATCCTTTGGATTGGCTGCTGGTCTTCCTCTTTGCTTTCTTCCTACTATACTTCAAAGTATGATGTCCTTTTCCAGTGATTGCTGTCTTCCAGTCAATCCTTAGACTAGTGTAAATGCTGTTGTCAGTCAGTCCACAACTAATTCAAACGCTGTGGACTGTCAGTCCTTTTAAATGCTGTGGTCATTCAGTCCACAGTGTAGTCTTAATAGTGTGGTCAGTGTCTTGTAATTGCGGTATTGATTGTTACACTGCTGATTACAAGGCTATTCTATGAAAAAGAGTAGGGGGTTCCTCACTTTAGAAGACAGAGGTTGGCCCACAGTCTGCCGTAAATATGATCAGGCAGTCCACAACTAGTGTGAATAGTGTGGTCAGTCAGTCCATTTTTTATTATTAACGGCCTTCGGTTGAAACTCTAGCCATGACGACTGGATGAATTAACGATCTTTAGGAAGATCAATCTTGTTCAAGACTAGATCGGTCCACTAGGGTCTTCTCCACCGTTATCTTGATAGTATCAATCCTTTGGATTGGTTGCTTTTCTTTCTCTTTGCCTTCTTCCTTCTATTCTTTCGAGTATGATGTCCCTTTCCAGTAATTGCTGTCTTCCAGTCAATCCATAGACTAGTGTAAATGCTGTTGTCAGTCAGTCCAGGCCTAATTTAAATGCTGTGGACTGTCAGTCCTTGTAAATTTTGTGGTTAATTGGTCCACAGTGTAGTCTTAATACTGTGGTCAGTCTCTTGTAATCGCGGTATTGATTGTTACACCGCTGATTACAAGGCTATTCTATGAAACAGAATAAGGGATTCCTCACTTTAGAATACAGAAGATAAGGAAAAGAAGTGTTCCTTATGTCTCTACCTAAGATATAGTTGTGTTATACTAGGAATTGTGTATAGAAAATAAACATAAGTAAACCACTAACAGTATATTCTCATGTATCAGAAAGGTGTTGTCACACCTCCGCAGGTCTGGAACTTATGCCTAGACTGACTATTATCAGTAATTAATATGAATATTAATTACCTGTTATGTGACTTTCCACATTCCTTTCTTGGAGTTCACAAGGAAACATTTCAAATCCCACGATGTCAAACGGCGTCAGTCACCTGTAAATATTCAAAAGAGTGATAATATGTTCCTGCTACATGCTATACACACCAAAAAGTATAACACTCTAGGGCCAAAATTACTTATTTCAAAGATAAAGACTGTGGTCATTCGGTCTGCATTTTATTATAAAAATTGTAGTCAGACAGTCCACACTCTATTTTAAATTTTATGCTCAATCGGTTCACAGTCTACTGTAAATGTGGTCAGGCAGTCCACATCTAGTCTATATGCTGTGGTCAGTCAGTCAGTCCATTCTTTATAATTAATGGCCTTCGGTTGAAACTTGAGCCATGACGACTTGATGTATTAATGATCTTTAGGAAGATCAATCTTGTTCAAGACTAGATCGGTCCACTAGGGCCTTCTTCACCATTATCTTGATGGTATCAATCCATTGGATTGTTTGCTGGTCTTGCACTTTGCTTTGGTCCTTCTATACTTCAAAGTATGATGTCCTTTTCCAGTGATTGCTGTCTTCCATTCAATCCTTAAACTACTGTAAATGCTGTTGTCAGTCAGTCCACAACTAATTCAAATGCTGTGGGACTGTCAGTCCTTTTAAATGTTGTGGTCATTCAGTCCACAGTGTAATTTTAATAGTTTGGTCAGTCTCTTGTAATCGCGGTATTGATTGTTACACAGTTTATTACAAGGTTATTCTATGAAATAGAATAGGGGATTCCTCCCTTTAAAAGACAGAGGTTGGCCCACAGTCTAGTCCACTATAAATGTGGTCAAGCAGTCCACACCTAGTGTGAATGCTGTAGTCATTCAGCCCATTTTTTATTATTAACGGCCTTCGGTTGAAATTCGAGCCATGACTACTGGATGAATTAACGATCTTTAGGAAGATCAATTTTGTGAAAGACTAGATAGGTCCACTAGGGTCTTCTTCACCATAATCTTGATAGTATCAATCCATTGGATTGGTTGCTGGTCTTGCTCTTTGCTTTCTTCTATACTTCAAACTATGATGTCCTTTTCCATTGATTGCTGTCTTCCATTCAATCCTTAGACTAGTGTAATTGCCGTTGTCAGTCAGTCCACAACTAATTCAAATGCTGTGGACTGTCAGTCCTTTTAAATGTTGTGGTCATTCAGTCCACAGTGTATTCTTAATAGTGTGGTCAATCTCTTGGAATCGCGGTATTGATTGTTACACCGCTGATTACAAGGCTATTCTATGAAATAGAATAGGGGATTCCTCACTTTAGAAGACAGAGGTTGGCCCACAGTCTACTATAAATGTGACCAAGCAGTCCACACCTAGTGTGAATGCTGTGGTCAGTCAGCCCATTTTTTATTATTAACGGCCTTCGGTTGAAACTCGACCTATGATGACTGTTTGAATTAAAGATCTTTAGGAAGATCAATTTTGTGAAAGACTTCATAGGTCCACTAGGGTCTTCTCCACCCTTATCTTGATAGTGTCAATACTTTGGATTGGCTGCTGGTCTTCCTCTTTGCTTTCTTCCTTCTAAACTTCAAAGTATGAAGTTCCTTTTCCAGTGATTGCTGTCTTCCAGTCAATCCTTAGATTAGTGTAAATGCTGTTGTTAGTCAGTCCACAACTAATTCAAACGCTGGGGACTGTCAGTCCTTTTAAATGTTGTGGTCATTGAGTCCACAGTGTAATTTTAATAGTGTGGTCAATCTCTTGTAATTGCGGTATTGATGGTTACACCGCTGATTACAAGGCTATTCTATGAAATAGGATAGGGGATACCTGACTTTAGAAGACAGACTTTGGCCCACAGTCTAGTCTACTGTAAATGTGGTCAAGCAGTCCACACCTAGTGTGAATTCTGTAGTCAGGCAGTCCACACCTATTGTGAATGCTGTAGTCAGTCAGCCCATTTTTTACTATTAATGGCCTTCGGTTGAAATTCGAGCCATGACTACTGAATGAATTAACGATCTTTAGGAAGATCAATTTTGTGAAAGACTAGATAGGTCCACTAGGGTCTTCTTCACCATTATCTTGATAGTATCAATCCATTGGATTGGTTGCTGGTCTTGCTTTTTGCTTTCTTCTATACTTCAAACTATGATGTCCTTTTCCATTGATTGCTGTCTTCCATTCAATCCTTAGACTAGTGTAATTGCCGTTGTCAGTCAGTCCACAACTAATTCAAATGCTGTGGACTGTCAGTCCTTTTAAATGTTGTGGTCATTCAGTCCACAGTGTATTCTTAATAGTGTGGTCAATCGCTTGGAATCGCGGTATTGATTGTTACACCGCTGATTACAAGGCTATTCTATGAAATAGAATAGGGGATTCCTCACTTTAGAAGACAGAGGTTGGCCCACAGTCTACTGTAAATGTGATCAAGCAGTCCACACCTATTGCGAATGCTGTGGTCAGTCAGCCCATTTTTTATTATTAACGGCCTTCGGTTGAAACTCGAGCTCTGACGACTTGATGAATTAACGATCTTTAGGAAGATCAATTTTGTGAAAGACTACATAGGTCCACTAGGGTCTTTTCCACTGTTATCTTGATAGTGTCAATCCTTTGGATTGGCTGCTGGTCTTCCTCTTTGCTTTCTTCCTTCTATACTTCAAAGTATGATGTCCTTTTCCAGTGATTGCTGTCTTCCAGTCAATCCTTAGACAAGTGTAAATGCTGTTGTCAGTCAGTCCACAACTAATTCAAACGCTGTGGACTGTCAGTCCTTTTAAATGCTGTGGTCATTCAGTCCACAGTGTAGTCTTAATAGTGTGGTCAGTGTCTTGTAATTGCAGTATTGATTGTTACACTGCTAATTACAAGGCTATTCTATGAAATAGAATAGGGGATTCCTCACTTTAGAAGACAGAGGTTGTCCCACAGTCTACCGTAAATATGATCAGGCAGTCCACAACTAGTGGACTTACTTATACCTACCATACCAAGCGTATTGATTTCCTGGACGTGAGTTTGGAGATTGATGCATTTTCGGCTATCCAGACTGGCGTCTTCAGGATATCTACGTCGGTTAACTCTTTGATCCACGCGAAGTCTGCCCATCATTTACCCGTGATCCGGGCAGTTCCTGAGGATGAGGCGTATCTGTTCTACAGACTCTAGGTTTGAAGCCCAGGCTGCCGACCTCACTAGACGGTTTCGAAATCGCGGCTACAGTAACCGAAGCATTAGACGTGGCTATGATAGGGCACGGAGCGCATCTCGCAGTGGTTTACTATATTCGAATCGCGCTGGCCAGATGCGAGGCGGGGACGGGTCTGGGATGATCAGGTTTATCTCATCCTTCAATCATGAATGGGAAGGGATGCGTCAGATTCTGAGCCGCCATTGGGCGGTTCTTGGGACCGAACCTCTACTTCGTGACCATCTCGCACCCTTCCCGTCTATGACCGCTCGTCGAGGGAGGAATTTGAGGGACCTGCTCGTCTCAAGCCACTATGTCCCCACTGTATCTTACCCGTTTGGCTCTCGCGGTCCCACTGTGGGATGTTTTCCGTGCGGCCACTGTCTTGCCTGCGCCAATGTCCTACGTAGTGCTATTTTCACGTCCTCTGACAGCTCCCAGGAATTTAAAATCTTACAGTACATCTCATGTGGCACTAGTAGCGTAATCTACTATGCCACTTGTGGATGCAATTTGATTTATATTGGTTTGACCTCCCGCGAGCTTTGGGTCAGGGTACGTGAGCACGTGCAGGACATTGGCGCGGCCAAGACAGTGGCCGACCCCCGGGAGCTGAAGACGCTTCCTAGACACTTCAAGGCCGCCCATGGATGCGATCCGAAAACATTGCAGATACGCGGCATTGAGGCGGTGCGCCTTGGCTCTCGGGGTGGTAACATGAAACAGCGCCTGGCTCAGAGGGAGGCGCGATGGATCGTGAATCTGGACACCGTGAGCCCACATGGTCTGAATGAGGCCTTAACTTTTGCTGCGTTTCTTTAAATAAGAAGGCATATATATTATACTATTATTATATTTTTTTATGTTCCTTGGCTCTATTCTCCTGTTTTTCTGGTTATCTCTGGAATCTTGTTCCCATGTGTGAGTCTCCTTCTTTTAACTTTGTTTATATTGCTCATTTTTAATATTTTTTTATTGTCCTCTTATTTAGTATTGATGTGCCGTACAACCGTTGAATATCCCCCTTTTTCTGGGGACCACTTCCGCTGTTTCCAACAATTGTCACCATCTGGACATCTGTATGAAAATGTAAGATCATAACCTCCCATGAGCACTGGATTATAAATAATTATATGGATGATGTGGTATACTTTGTATTTTACCAGGCATTATATACATATCTTTTTCCTTTGCTTTACGCACATATTTACTATGTAGCCCTCTGGGGGTATTATTGTTATCCCTTAATATCATATGTGGTGATTCATATTGTTATATCTACCATGTGATGGGCGATTGACATAAAAGGGATTTGATTGTCTTGTATAATGGTGATTTATCTGTGGCCATAATGATATCTGTGAGCCATTCCTAATCCCGCTTATAGGGCTGGTCTTTTGTAACATCGATATACGCTGTGCGCATGCGCGCCGTGTGGCTTCCCTCTGGAGCGCGTGCCCCGCTATCTGTCGTCTCCGGCGTTGTGTTGTCCACACGTGCTAGGGGGCGTGACGGCCTGGTCACGCGCTCACGACAGGTGGCCCACGGCGCATGCGCCAACATGCGGAAGTCGTGTTATCGGGACGATCACGTGACATGTCACGTGATCCTCCAGTTCTCCATATTTAAGGTCCTCATGCACATCCAGTGATCCGCCTCTTGAGAAAGCCTTACGGTTGAGGGCGAAACGCGCGTCAAGGCGTTTTTTGTCCACATGGGCATTTGGCACTGAGCACTTTAAACCTCTGCATCCTTGGTAAGATGGCTCCTCTTATAATATTGAGCGAAGGGAACATTTGGGTGGTCTTATTGTCTATGATGATGTGATTCTACATACTGTCTGTTCTGCTACAACTGTTCCTTGAGTCAGCCTCTTGCCTTAAAGGTCCCCACTGCATTATTTTGATACCTGACATCCCCATGTGGGGTCATTATTGTGTCTCTGCATATTATCTAGTGCTACTATCCCCTGGATTCTTTGTGTGTTCCCCATTTTCTAGTGCTATTAATTGCTATGATTACTTTGACATAATCATGTAAAGTTTCGATATGTAATAAAATAATACTCTTGATATGAATCACTCTTTTTCCTCTTTTGTTGTTATATTGTGTTTGGAGTGGAATTTATGCTGACCGTATATTATTGCACACGGTTTATCAGCTATGTTTCTATGTATTTACATAGGGCTTTTGTCTGTTTGCTAATCTGTTCTTGTGTTTCTTTAGCACTATTTAAGCCCGCCATGGACTTTCGAGCACGCGACAGTGCCTGGCTCGAGCAAATCAATAACGCATCCGAAGATGGTGGTACCCTAGGTTCGGGGGCTGACCAGAGTTTACAGGAGAATATTGCCAAGTTTAAGAACCTTTTGAAACACCGCACGCGTATTTGGTGGAATCATGCATTTCTAGCTAAGTACATTGATAAGGGCCTCATTCCCAGGGGCTTGCGGGTCCAGATCCTTCCCTCCTTTAACATCGAGGATGAGGAATTTAAAAATGAGTGGGAATCACTAGCTGACACATGTTCGCGGGGCTTTTTGAGACTGTTGAGGCAGCTGAACGAGAAATCTATCAAAGACATAGAATTGGAAATTGAACAGATTCAACTTACTTTCAAACGTGATATGTCTAATGATCAGCTGCAGAAACTTAACGACGAGGTTGAGGTCGAATCACAGAGATGGGTCAAAGAAATCTTTACCAACAAAACAAAAAAAACAAAACAAAAAAATTCCAGAGAGATATCCAAGATAAAAAAACGAAACGTGTATATAGATGGAGGATACCCAGTGACCGATCTCGACCTCGCCATAGATTTCAGTCCAATTCCCGGTCAAGATCAGTATCCTCTGTATCAGGTGCCTCAGCAGATGATCAAGCCTTTCCCGTGGTTCCATCTCCTCAGGACAGACCAGCGGTTAACCTTCATAACAGGATTCAGACTAGAACAAGCAACAAGAAGAAGCTTGGTGCTTCTCAACAGGTTGGTGTCCCTGAGGATGGACCACGGGTTATAAATTTATCTACACATGCCTTAACTCGGGCTCAGGTGGAGGTCCTTGAGAGAGGGTTATCCTTTTCTCCCACGAGTTCTTTTGATTACTTCACAGCACTCAAGGATCTCCACCTGTTTGCCAGAAAATTAATTCTCAAAAAATTGCATCTTAGGTCGCGTGGTGACCCGGGATCCCTTGGTGCGGCGGAGCGAGATGCCTTATGCAATCTTCAGGAACTCCTCTCTGAACAGAGACCTACAATAGCAGGTGGGTCTCTTCGAAGTGTGAATTCAAGGTCCACACGGTTCCCTCCCCTGTCCCTGAGTCCAGCCGTAGAGATATTTGTGCGACTGGTAACTGACGACTTCAAGAAATTGTCGCCGCGACGGCAATTTGATAATTTGACTAGCCAACAACGTATGGCTATAAAAGAATTGAAGTCATATAATGACATAATAATTAAACCAGCGGACAAGGGAGGGAATATTGTCGTGTGGCCTTGTATAAAATATGAGAAGGAGGCCTTCCGACAATTAAGGAATACTGATACCTATACTAAATTGTCACATAATCCTACGGTATCTTTCTCTGCGGCACTTCAGGGGATCCTTGGTCATGCATGCGACCAGGGAATTATTGATCGAAAAACTGTTGAGGCCCTGACAGTTCGTTTTCCTCGGATTGCCACATTCTATCTCCTCCCCAAGGTACACAAGGACCCCACCAACCCACCGGGACGTCCGATAGTGTCTGGACAAGGGGGTCTGTGTGAACCAATCTGCAGATATATCGATAGTTATTTAAAACCTTTGGTCGAGACTCTCCCTTCGTTTGTGAAGGACACTACGGACGTCCTTACTCGGGTTGATGGTGTCCTTGTCGAGCCAGGCATTATCATGGTCACGGCTGATGTGGAGGGTCTGTATACGTGTATTCGGCATGACCTGGGCCTTGAGTCGGTTCGCCTCTTCCTCGGAACCTCCGATCTGGACCGCCCGTGTCGTGAGTTTCTCCTCGAGCTGCTCCACTTTGTTCTCTCGCATAATTACTTTCTATTTAAAGATGTCATGTACCTCCAGTGCCGTGGCACGGCTATGGGGGCGGCCTGCGCGCCGTCGTATGCCAACCTCTTCCTGGGTGCTTGGGAGAGGGATATTTTTGGTGACGACGGCGTGCCGGCCGTGGACCATGTCGTGTCATGGATGAGGTACATTGATGATATATTGTTTTTTTGGCGGGGGACGGTGGGGGAGCTTGAGGAGTTTATGGGACACCTAAACACCAATTCGCGGGGTATCAAACTTACTTATACCTACCATACCAAGCGTATTGATTTCCTGGACGTGAGTTTGGAGATTGATGCATTTTCGGCTATCCAGACTGACGTCTTCAGGAAATCTACGTCGGTTAACTCTTTGATCCACGCGAAGTCTGCCCATCATTTACCCGTGATCCGGGCTGTCCCGATCGGACAGTTCCTGAAGATGAGGCGTATCTGTTCTACAGACTCTAGGTTTGAAGCCCAGGCTGCCGACCTCACTAGACGGTTTCGAAATCGCGGCTACAGTAACCGAAGCATTAGACGTGGCTATGATAGGGCACGGAGCGCATCTCGCAGTGGGACCGAACCTCTACTTCGTGACCATCTCGCACCCTTCCCGTCTATGACCGCTCGTCGAGGGAGGAATTTGAGGGACCTGCTCGTCTCAAGCCACTATGTCCCCCCTGTATCTAACCCGTTTGGCTCTCGCGATCCCACTGTGGGATGTTTTCCGTGCGGCCACTGTCTTGCCTGCGCCAATGTCCTACGTAGTGCTATTTTCACGTCCTCTGACAGCTCCCGGGAATTTAAAATCTTACAGTACATCTTATGTGGCACTAGTAACGTAATATACTATGCCACTTGTGGATGCAATTTGATTTATATTGGGTGACCTCCCGCGAGCTTCGGGTCAGGGTACGTGAGCACGTGCGGGACATTGGCGCGGCCAAGACAGTGGCCGACCCCCGGGAGCTGAAGACGCTTCCTAGACACTTCAAGGCCGCCCATGGATGCGATCCGAAAACATTGCAGATACGCGGCATTGAGGCGGTGCGCCTTAGCTCTCGGGGTGGTAACATGAAACAGCGCCTGGCTCAGAGGGAGGCGCGATGGATCGTGAATCTGGACACCGTGAGCCCACATGGTCTGAATGAGGCCTTAACTTTTGCTGCGTTTCTTTAAATAAGAAGGCATATATATTATACTATTATTATATTTTTTTATGTTCCTTGGCTCTATTCTCCTGTTTTTCTGGTTATCTCTGGAATCTTGTTCCCATGTGTGAGTCTCCTTCTTTTAACTTTGTTTATATTGCTCATTTTTAATATTTTTTTATTGTCCTCTTATTTAGTATTGATGTGCCGTACAACCGTTGAATATCCCCCTTTTTCTGGGGACCACTTCCGCTGTTTCCAACAATTGTCACCATCTGGACATCTGTATGAAAATGTAACATCATAACCTCCCATGAGCACTGGATTATGAATAATTATATGGATGATGTGGTATACTTTGTATTTTACCAGGCATTATATACATATCTTTTTCCTTTGCTTTACGCACATATTTACTATGTAGCCCTCTGGGGGTATTATTGTTATCCCTTAACATCATATGTGGTGATTCATATTGTTATATCTACCATGTGATGGGCGATTGACATAAAAGGGATTTGATTGTCTTGTATAATGGTGATTTATCTGTGGCCATAATGATATCTGTGAGCCATTCCTAATCCCGCTTATAGGGCTGGTCTTTTGTAACATCGATATACGCTGCGCGCATGCGCGCCATGTGGCTTCCCTCTGGAGCGCGTGCCCCGCTATCTGTCGTCTCCGGCATTGTGTTGTCCACACGTGCTAGGGGGCGTGACGGCCTGGCCACGCGCTCACGACAGGTGGCCCACGGCGCATGCGCCAACATGCGGAAGTCGTGTTATCGGGACGATCACGTGACATGTCACGTGATCCTCCAGTTCTCCATATTTAAGGTCCTCATGCACATCCAGTGATCCGCCTCTTGAGAAAGCCTTACGGTTGAGGGCGAAACGCGCGTCGAGGCGTTTTTTGTCCACATGGGCATTTGGCACTGAGCACTTTAAACCTCTGCATCCTTGATAAGGTGGCTCCTCTTATAATATTGAGCGAAGGGAACATTTGGGTGGTCTTATTGTCTATGATGATGTGATTCTACATACTGTCTGTTCTGCTACAACTGTTCCTTGAGTCAGCCTCTTGCCTTAAAGGTCCCCACTGCATTATTTTGATACCTGACATCCCCATGTGGGGTCATTATTGTGTCTCTGCATATTATCTAGTGCTACTATCCCCTGGATTCTTTGTGTATTCCCCATTTTCTAGTGCTATTAATTGCTATGATTACTTTGACATAATCATGTAAAGTTTCGATATGTAATAAAATAATACTCGTGATATGAATCACTCTTTTTCCTCTTTTGTTGTTATATTGTGTTTGGAGTGGAATTTATGCTGACCGTATATTATTGCACACGGTTTATCAGCTATGTTTCTATGTATTTACATAGGGCTTTTGTCTGTTTGCTAGTGTGAATGCTGTGGTCAGTCAGTCCATTTTTTATTATTAACGGCCTTCGGTTGAAACTCTAGCCATGACGACTGGATGAATTAACGATCTTTAGGAAGATCAATCTTGTTCAAGACTAGATCGGTCCACTAGGGTCTTCTCCACTGTTATCTTGATAGTATCAATCCTTTGGATTGGTTGCTGGTCTTCCTCTTTGCTTTCTTCCTTCTATTCTTCCGAGTATGATGTCCCTTTCCAGTAATTGCTGTCGTCCAGTCAATCCATAGACTAGTGTAAATGCTGTTGTCAGTCAGTCCACGCCTAATTTGAATGCTGTGGACTGTCAGTCCTTGTAAATTTTGTGGTTAATTGGTCCACAGTGTAGTCTTAATACTGTGGTCAGTCTCTTGCAATCGCGGTATTGATTGTTACACCGCTGATTACAAGGCTATTCTATGAAACAGAATAAGGGATTCCTCACTTTAGAATACAGAAGATAAGGGAAAGAAGTGTTCCTTATGTCTCTACCTAAGATATAGTTGTTTTATACTAGGAATTGTGTATAGAAAATAAACATATGTAAACCACTAACAGTATATTCTCATGTATCAGAAAGGTGTTGTCACACCTCCGCAGGTCTAGAACTTATGCCTAGACTGACTATTATCAGTAATTAATATGAATATTAATTACCTGTTATGTGACTTTCCACATTCTATTCTTGGAGTTCACAAGGAAACATTTCAAACCCCACGATGTCAAAGGGCGTCAGTCATCTGTAAATATTCAAAAGAGTGATAATATGTTCCTGCTACATGCTATACACACCAAAAAGTATAACACTCAAGGGCCAAAATTACTTATTTCAAAGATAAAGTCTGTGGTCAGTCGGTCTGCATTTTATTGTAAAAATTGTAGTCAGAGAGTCCACAGTCTATTTTAAATTTTATGCTCAATCGGTTCACAGTCTACTGTAAATGTGGTCAGGCAGTCCACATCTAGTCTATATGCTGTGGTCAGTCAGTCCATTCTTTATAATTAATGGCCTTCGGTTGAAACTCGAGCCATGACGACTTGATGTATTAATGATCTTTAGGAAGATCAATCTTGTGCAAGACTAGATCGGTCCTCTAGGGCCTTCTTCACCATTATCTTGATAGTATCAATCCATTGGATTGTTTGCTGGTCTTGCACTTTACTTTGGTCCTTCTATGCTTCAAAGTATGATGTCCTTTTCCAGTGATTGCTGTCTTCCATTCAATCCTTAGATAACTGTAAATGCTGTTGTCAGTCAGTCCACAACTAATTCAAACGCTGTGGACAGTCAGTCCTTTTAAATGTTGTGGTCATTCAGTCCACAGTGTAATTTTAATAGTGTGGTCAGTCTCTTGTAATCGCGGTATTGATTGTTACACAGCTGATTACAAGGTTTTTCTATGAAATAGAATAGGGAATTCCTCCATTTAAAAGACAGAGGTTGGCCCACAGTCTAGTCTACTGGAAATGTGGTCAAGCAGTCCACACCTAGTGTGAATGCTGTAGTCAGTCAGCCCATTTTTTATTATTAACGGCCTTTGGTTGAAATTCGAGCCATGACTACTGGATGAATTAACGATCTTTAGGAAGATCAATTTTGTGAAAGACTAGATAGGTCCACTAGGGTCTTCTTCGCCATTATCTTGATAGTATCAATCCATTGGATTGGTTGCTGGTCTTGTTCTTTGCTTTCTTCTATACTTCAAACTATGATGTCCTTTTCCATTGATTGCTGTCTTCCATTCAATCCTTAGACTAGTGTAATTGCCGTTGTCAGTCAGTCCACAACTAATTCAAACGCTGTTGACTGTCAGTCCTTTTAAATGCTGTCGTCATTCAGTCCACAGTGTAGTCTTAATAGTGTGGTCAATCTCTTGGAATCGCGGTATTGATTGTTACACCGCTGATTACAAGGCTATTCTATGAAATAGGATAGGGGATTCCACACTTTAGAAGACAGAGGTTGGCCCACAATCTACTATAAATGTGATCAAGCAGTCCACACCTAGTGTGAATGCTGTGGT
Source organism: Phyllobates terribilis (assembly GCF_046119375.1). NCBI lineage: Eukaryota > Metazoa > Chordata > Amphibia > Anura > Dendrobatidae > Phyllobates > Phyllobates terribilis. The sequence continues at coordinate 129,859 of NW_027363307.1, forward strand.
CAGTCAGCCCATTTTTTATTATTAACGGCCTTCGGTTGAAACTCGAGTTATGACGACTGGATGAATTAACGATCTTTAGGAAGATCAATTTTGTGAAAGACTTCATAGGTCCACTAGGGTCTTCTCCACCCTTATCTTGATAGTGTCAATCCTTTGGATTGGCTGCTGGTCTTCCTCTTTGCTTTCTTCCTTCTATACTTCAAAGTATGAAGTTACTTTTCCCGTGATTGCTGTCTTCCAGTCAATTCTAGATTAGTGTAAATGCTGTTGTTAGTCAGTCCACAACTAATTCAAACGCTGTGGACTGTCAGTCCTTTTAAATGTTGTGGTCATTCAATCCACAGTGTAATTTTAATAGTGTGGTCAATCTCTTGTAATTGTGGTATTGATTGTTACACCACTGATTACAAGGCTATTCTATGAAATAGGATAGGTGATAACTCACTTTAGAAGACAGAGGTTGGCCGACAGTCTAGTCTACTGTAAATGTGGTCAAGCAGTCCACACCTAGTGTGAATTCTGTAGTCAGGCAGTCCACACCTATTGTGAATGCTGTGGTCAGTCAGCCCATTTTTTATTATTAATGGCCTTCGGTTGAAACTCGAGCTATGACGACTTGATGAATTAACGATCTTTAGGAAGATCAATTTTGTGAAAGACTACATAGGTCCACTAAGGTCTTTTCCACTGTTATCTTGATAGTGTCAATCCTTTGGATTGGCTGCTGGTCTTCCTCTTTGCTTTCTTCCTTCTATACTTCAAAGTATGATGTCCTTTTCCAGTGATTGCTGTCTTCCAGTCAATCCTTAGACTAGTGTAAATGCTGTTGTCAGTCAGTCCACAACTAATTCAAATGCTGTGGACTGTCAGTCCTTTTAAATGCTGTGGTCATTCAGTCCACAGTGTAGTCTTAATACTGTGGTCAGTGTCTTGTAATTGCAGTATTGATTGTTGCACTGCTAATTACAAGGCTATTCTATGAAATAGAATAGGGGATTCCTCACTTTAGAAGACAGAGGTTGGCCCACAGTCTACCGTAAATACGATCAGGCAGTCCACAACTAGTGTGAATGTTGTGGTCAGTCAGTCCATTTTTTATTATTAACGGCCTTCGGTTGAAACTCTAGCCATGACGACTGGATGAATTAATGATCTTTAGGAAGATCAATCTTGTTCAAGACTAGATCGGTCCACTAGGGTCTTCTCCACCGTTATCTTGATAGTGTCAATCCTTTGGATTGGCTGCTCGTCTTCCTCTTTGCTTTCTTCCTTCTATACTTCATAGTATGATGTACTTTTCCAGTGATTGCTGTCTTCCAGTCAATCCTTAGACTAGTGTAAATGCTGTTGTCAGCCAGTCCACAACTAATTCAAACGCTGTGGACTGTCAGTCCTTTTAAATGCTGTGGTCATTCAGTCCACAGTGTAGTCTTAATAGTCTGGTCAGTGTCTTGTAATTGCAGTATTGATTGTTACACTGCTAATTACAAGGTTATTCTATGAAATAGAATAGGGGATTCCTCCCTTTAAAAGACAGAGGTTGGCCCACAGTCTAGTCTACTATAAATGTGGTCAAGCAGTCCACACCTAGTGTGAATGCTGTAGTCAGTCAGCCCATTTTTTATTATTAATGGCCTTTGGTTGAAATTCGAGCCATGACTACTGGATGAATTAACGATCTTTAGGAAGATCAATTTTGTGAAAGACTAGATAGGTCCACTAGGGTCTTCTTCACCATTATCTTGATAGTATCAATCCATTGGATTGGTTGCTGGTCTTGCTCTTTGCTTTCTTCTATACTTCAAACTATGATGTCCTTTTCCATTGTTTGCTGTGTTCCATTCAATCCTTAGACTAGTGTAATTGCCGTTGTCAGTCAGTCCACAACTAATTCAAATGCTGTGGACTGTCAGTCCTTTTAAATGTTGTGGTCATTCAGTCCACAGTGTATTCTTAATAGTGTGGTCAATCTCTTGGAATCGCGGTATTGATTGTTACACCGCTGATTACAAGGCTATTCTATGAAATAGAATAGGGGATTCCTCACTTTAGAAGACAGAGGTTGGCCCACAGTCTACTATAAATGTGATCAGGCAGTCCACAACTAGTGTGAATGCTGTGGTCAGTCAGTCCATTTTTTATTATTAACGGCCTTCGGTTGAAACTCTAGCCATGACGACTGGATAAATTAATGATCTTTAGGAAGATCAATCTTGTTCAAGACTAGATCGGTCCACTAGGGTCTTCTCCACCGTTATCTTGATGGTATCAATCCTTTGGATTAGTTGCTCATCTTCCTCTTTGCCTTCTTCCTTCTATTCTTCCGAGTATGATGTCCCTTTGCAGTAATTGCTGTCTTCCAGTCAATCCATAGACTAGTGTAAATGCTTTTGTCAGTCCACGCCTAATTTAAATGCTGTGGACTGTCAGTCCTTGTAAATTTTGTGGTTAATTGGTCCACAGTGTAGTCTTAATACTGTGGTAAGTCTCTTGTAATCGCGGTATTGATTGTTACACCGCTGATTACAAGGCTATTCTATGAAACAGAATAAGGGATTCCTCACTTTAGAATACAGAAGATAAGGAAAAGAAATGTTCCTTATGTCTCTACCTAAGATATAGTTGTGTTATACTAGGAATTGTGTATAGAAAATAAACTTATGTAAACCACTAACAGTATATTCTCATGTATCAGAAAGGTGTTGTCACAACTCCGCAGGTCTAGAACTTATGCCTAGACTGACTATTATCAGTAATTAATATGAATATTAAATACCTGTTATGTGACTTTCCACATTCTTTTCTTGGAGTTCACAAGGAAACATTTCAAATCCCACCATGTCAAAGGGCGTCAGTCACCTGTAAATATTCAAAAGAGTGATAATATGTTCCTGCTACATGCTATACACACCAAAAAGTATAACACTCTAGGGCCAAAATTACTTATTTCAAAGATAAAGACTGTGGTCAGTCGGTCTGCATTTTATTATAAAAATTGTAGTCAGAGAGTCCACAGTCTATTTTAAATTTTATGCTCAATCGGTCCACAGTCTACTGTAAATGTGGTCAGGCAGTCCACATCTAGTCTATATGCTGTGGTCAGTCAGTCCATTCTTTATAATTAATGGCCTTCGGTTGAAACTCGAGCCATGACGACTTGATGTATTAATGATCTTTAGGAAGATCAATCTTGTGCAAGACTAGATCGGTCCACTAGTGCTTTCTTCACCATTATCTTGATAGTATCAATCCATTGGATTGTTTGCTGGTCTTGCACTTTGCTTTGGTCCTTCTATACTTCACAGTATGATGTCCTTTTCCAGTGATGGCTGTCTTCCATTCAATCCTTAGATAACTGTAAATGCTGATGTCAGTCAGTCCACAACTAATTCAAATGCTGTGGACTGTCAGTCCTTTTAAATGTTGTGGTCATTCAGTCCACAGTGTAATTTTAATAGTGTGGTCAGTCTCTTGTAATCGCGGTATTGATTGTTAAACCGCTGATTACAAGGTTATTCTATGAAATAGAATAGAGGATTCCTCCATTTAAAAGACAGAAGTTGGCCCACAGTCTAGTCTACTGGAAATGTGGTCAAGCAGTCCACACCTAGTGTGAATGCTGTAGTCAGTCAGCCCATTTTTTATTATTAACGGCCTTCGGTTGAAATTCGAGCCATGACTACTGGATGAATTAACGATCTTTAGGAAGATCAATTTTGTGAAAGACTAGATAGGTCCACTAGGGTCTTCTTCACCATTATCTTGATAGTATCAATCCATTGGATTGGTTGCTGGTCTTGCTCTTTGCTTTCTTCTATACTTCAAACTATGATGTCCTTTTCCATTGATTGCTGTCTTCCATTCAATCCTTAGACTAGTGTAATTGCCGTTGTCAGTCAGTCCACAACTAATTCAAATGCTGTGGACTGTCAGTCCTTTTAAATGTTGTGGTCATTCAGTCCACAGTGTATTCTTAATAGTGTGGTCAATCTCTTGGAATCGCGGTATTGATTGTTACACCGCTGATTACAAGGCTATTCTATGAAATAGAATAGGGGATTCCTCACTTTAGAAGATAGAGGTTGGCCCACAGTCTACTATAAATGTGATCAAGCAGTCCACACCTAGTGTGAATGCTGTGGTCAATCAGCCCATTGTTTATTATTAACGGCCTTCGGTTGAAACTCGAGCTATGATGACTGTTTGAATTAACGATCTTTAGGAAGATCAATTTTGTGAAAGACTACATAGGTCCACTAGGGTCTTCTCCACTGTTATCTTGATAGTGTTAATCCTTTGGATTGGCTGCTGGTCTTCCTCTTTGCTTTCTTCCTTCTATACTTCAAAGTATGATGTCCTTTTCCAATGATTGCTGTCTTCCAGTCAATCCTTAGATTAGTGTAAATGCTGTTGTCGGTCAGTCCACAACTAATTCAAACGCTGTGGACTGTCAGTCCTTTTAAATGCTGTGGTCATTCAGTCCACAGTGTAGTCTTAATAGTGTGGTCAGTGTCTTGTAATTGCAGTATTGATTGTTACACTGCTAATTACAAGGCTATTCTATGAAATAGAATAGGGGATTCCTCACTCTAAAAGACAGAGGTTGGCCCACAGTCTACCGTAAATATGATCAGGCAGTCCACAACTAATGTGAATGCTGTGGTCAGTCAGTCCATTTTTTATTATTAACGGCCTTCGGTTGAAACTCTAGCCATGATGACTGGATGAATTAACGATCTTTAGGAAGATCAATCTTGTTCAAGACTATATCGGTCCACTAGGGTCTTCTCCACCGTTATCTTGATAGTATCAATCCTTTGGATTGGTTGCTCGTCTTCCTCTTTGCCTTCTTCCTTCTATTCTTCCGAGTATGATGTCCCTTTCCAGTAATTGCTGTCTTCCAGTCAATCCATAGACTAGTGTAAATGCTGTTGTCAGTCAGTCCACGCCTAATTTAAATGATGTGGACTGTCAGTCCTTGTAAATTTTGTGGTTAATTGGTCCACAGTGTAGTCTTAATACTGTGGTCAGTCTCTTGTAATCGCGGTATTGATTGTTACACCGCTGATTACAAGGCTATTCTATGAAACAGAATAAGGGATTCCTCACTTTAGAATACAGAAGATAAGGAAAAGAAATGTTCCTTATATCTCTACCTAAGAAATAGTTGTGTTATACTAGGAATTGTGTATAGAAAATAAACATATGTAAACCACTAACAGTATATTCTCATGTATCAGAAAGGTGTTGTCACACCTCCGCAGGTCTAGAACTTATGCCTAGACTGACTATTATCAGTAATTAATATGAATATTAATTACCTGTTATGTGACTTTCCACATTCTTTTCTTGGAGTTCACAAGGAAACATTTCAAATCCCACCATGTCAAAGGGCGTCAGTCACCTGTAAATATTCAAATGAGTGATAATATGTTCCTGCTACATGCTATACACACCAAAAAGTATAACATTCTAGGGCCAAAATTACTTATTTCGAAGATAAAGACTGTGGTCAGTCAGTCTGCATTTTATTATAAAAATTGTAGTCAGAGAGTCGACAGTCTATTTTAAATATTATGCTCAATCGGCTCACAGTCTACTGTAAATGTGGTCAGGCAGTCCACATCTAGTCTATATGCTGTGGTCAGTCAGTCCATTCTTTATAATTAATGACCTTCGGTTGAAACTCGAGCCATGACGACTTGATGTATTAATGATCTTTAGGAAGATCAATCTTGTGCAAGACTAGATCGGTCCACTAGGGCCTTCTTCACCATTATCTTGATAGTATCAATCCATTGGATTGTTTGCTGGTCTTGCACTTTGCTTTGGTCCTTCTATACTTCAAAGTATGATGTCCTTTTCCAGTGATTGCTGTCTTCCAGTCAATCCTTAGACTAGTGTAAATGATGTTGTCAGTCAGTCCACAACTAATTCAAATGCTGTGGACTGTCAGTCCTTTTAAATGTTGTGGTCATTCAGTCCACAGTGTAATTTTAATAGTGTGGTCAGTCTCTTGTAATCGCGGTATTGATTGTTACACAGCTGATTACACGGTTATTCTATGAAATAGAATAGGGGATTCCTCCATTTAAAGACAGAGGTTGGCCCACAGTCTAGTCTACTGGAAATGTGGACAAGCAGTCCACACCTAGTGTGAATGCTGTAGTCAGTCAGCCCATTTTTTATTATTAACGGCCTATGATTGAAATTCGAGCCATGACTACTGGATGAATTAACGATCTTTAGAAAGATCAATTTTGTGAAAGACTAGATAGGTCCACTAGGGCCTTCTTCACCATTATCTTGATAGTATCAATCCATTGGATTGTTTGCTGGTCTTGCACTTTGTTTTGGTCCTTCTATACTTCAAAGTATGATGTCCTTTTCCAGTGATTGCTGTCTTCCATTCAATCCTTAGACTACTGTAAATGCTGTTGTCAGTCAGTCCACAACTAATTCAAACGCTGTGGACTGTCAGTCCTTTTAAATGTTGTGGTCATTCAGTCCACAGTGTAATTTTAATAGTGTGGTCAGTGTCTTGTAATTGCGGTATTGATTGTTACACTGCTGATTACAAGGCTATTCTATGAAATAGAATACGGGGTTCCTCACTTTACAAGACAGAGGTTGGCCCACAGTCTACCGTAAATAGGATCAGGCAGTCCACAACTAGTGTGAATGCTGTGGTCAGTCAGTCCATTTTTTATTATTAATGGCCTTCGGTTGAAACTCTAGCCATGACGATTGGATGAATTAACGATCTTTAGGAAGATCAATCTTGTTCAAGACTAGATCGGTCCACTAGGGTCTTCTCCACCGTTATCTTGATGGTATCAATCCTTTGGATTGGTTGCTGGTCTTCCTCTTTGCCTTCTTCCTTCTATTCTTCCGAGTATGATGTCTCTTTCCAGTAATTGCTGTCGTCCAGTCAATCCATAGACTAGTATAAATGCTGTTGTCAGTCAGTCCACGCCTAATTTAAATGCTGTGGACTGTCAGTCCTTGTAAATTTTGTGGTTAATTGGTCCACAGTGTAGTCTTAATACTGTGGTCAGTCTCTTATAATCGCGGTATTGATTGTTACACCGCTGATTACAAGGCTATTCTATGAAACAGAATAAGGGATTCCTCACTTTAGAATTCAGAAGATAAGGAAAAGAAGTGTTCCTTATGTCTCTACCTAAGATATAGTTGTGTTATACTAGGAATTGTGTATAGAAAATAAACATATGTAAACCACTAACAGTATATTTTCATGTATCAGAAAGGTGTTGTCACACCTCCGCAGGTCTAGAACTTATGCCTAGACTGACTATTATCAGTAATTAATATGAATATTAACTACCTGTTATGTGAATTTCCACATTCTTTTCTTGGAGTTCACAAGGAAACATTTCAAATCCCACGATGTCAAAGGGCGTCAGTCACCTGTAAATATTCAAAAGAGTGATAATATGTTCCTGCTACAAGCTATACACACCAAAAAGTACAACACTCTAGGGCCAAAATTACTTATTTCAAAGATAAAGACTGTGGTCAGTCGGTCTGCATTTTATTATAAAAATTGTAGTCAGAGAGTCCACAGTCTATTTTAAATTTTATGCTCAATCGGTTCACAGTCTACTGTAAATGTGGTCAGGCAGTCCACATCTAGTGTATATGCTGTGGTCAGTCAGTCAGTCCATTCTTTATAATTAATGGCCTTCGGTTGAAACTCGAGCCATGACGACTTGATGTATTAATGATCTTTAGGAAGATCAATCTTGTGTAAGACTAGATCGGTCCACTAGGGCCTTCTTCACCATTATCTTGATAGTATCAATCCATTGGATTGTTTGCTGGTCTTGCACTTTGCTTTGGTCCTTCTATACTTCAAAGTATGATGTCCTTTTCCAGTGATTGCTGTCTTCCATTCAATCCTTAGACTACTGTAAATGCTGTTGTCAGTCGGTCCAGAACTAATTCAAATGCTGTGGACTGTCAGTCCTTTTAAATGTTGTGGTCATTCAGTCCACAGTGTAATTTTAATAGTGTGGTCAATCTCTTGTAATCGTGGTATTGATTGTTACACAGCTGATTACAAGGTTATTCTATGAAATAGAATAGGGGATTCCTCCCTTTAAAAGACAGAGGTTCGCCCACAGTCTATTCTACTATAAATGTGGTCAAGCAGTCCACACCTAGTGTGAATGCTGTAGCCAGTCAGCCCATTTTTTATTATTAATGGCCTTCGGTTGAAATTCGAGCCATGACTACTGGATGAATTAACAATCTTTAGGAAGATCAATTTTGTGAAAAACTAGATAGGTCCACTAGGGTCTTCTTCACCATTATCTTGATAGTATCAATCCATTGGATTGGTTGCTGGTCTTGCTCTTTGCTTTCTTCTATACTTCAAACTATGATGTCCTTTTCCATTAATTGCTGTCTTCCATTCAATCCTTAGACTAGTGTAATTGCCGTTGTCAGTCAGTCCACAACTAATTCAAACGCTTTGGACTGTCAGTCCTTTTAAATGTTGTGGTCATTCAGTCCACAGTGTATTCTTAGTAGTGTTGTCAATCTCTTGGAATCGCGGTATTGATTGTTACACCGCTGATTACAAGGCTATTCTATGAAATACGATAGGGGATTCCACACTTTAGAAGACAGAGGTTGGCCCACAGTCTACTATAAATGTAATCAAGCAGTCCACACCTAGTGTGAATGCTTTGGTCAGTCAGCCCATTTTTTATTATTAACGGCCTTCGGTTGAAACTCGAACTATGACGACTGGAAGAATTAACGATCTTTAGGAAGATCAATCTTGTGCAAGACTAGATCAGTCCACTAGGGCCTTGTTCACCATTATCTTGATAGTAACAATCCATCGGATTGTTTGCTGGTCTTGCACTTTGCTTTGGTCCTTCTATACTTCAAAGTATGATGTCCTTTTCCAGTGATTGCTGTCTTCCATTCAATCCTTAGATAACTGTAAATGCTGTTGTCAGTCAGTCCACAACTAATTCAAACGCTGTGGACTGTCAGTCCTTTTAAATGTTGTGGTCATTCAGTCCACAGTGTAATTTTAATAGTGTGGTCAGTCTCTTGTAATCGCGGTATTGATTGTTACACAGCTGATTACAAGGTTATTCTATGAAATAGAATAGAGGATTCCTCCATTTAAAAGACAGAGGTTGGCCCACAGTCTAGTCTACTGGAAATGTGGTCAAGCAGTCCACACCTAGTGTGAATGCTGTAGTCAGTCAGCCCATTTTTTATTATTAACGGCCTTCGGTTGAAATTCGAGCAATTGCTATTGGATGAATTAACGATCATTAGGAAGATCAATTTTGTGAAAGACTAGATAGGTCCACTAAGGTCTTCTTCACCATTATCTTGATAGTATCAATCCATTGGATTGGTTGCTGGTCTTGCTCTTTGCTTTCTTCTATACTTCAAACTATGATATCCTTTTCCGTTGATTGCTGTCTTCCATTCAATCCTTAGACTAGTGTAATTGCTGTTGTCAGTCAGTCCACAACTAATTCAAACGCTGTGGACTGTCAGTCCTTTTAAATGTTGTGGTCGTTCAGTCCACAGTGTATTCTTAGTAGTGTGGTCAATCTCTTGGAATCGCGGTATTGATTGTTACACCGCTGATTACAAGGCTATTCTATGAAATAGGATAGGGGATTCAACACTTTAGAAGACAGAGGTTGGCCTACAGTCTACTATAAATGTGATCAAGCAGTCCACACCTAGTGTGAATGCTGTGGTCAGTCAGCCCATTTTTTATTATTAACGGCCTTCGGTTGAAACTCTAGCCATGACGACTGGATGAATTAATGATCTTTAGGAACATCTATCTTGTTCAAGACTAGATCGGTCCACTAGGGTCTTCTCCACCGTTATCTTGATGGTATCAATCCTTTGGATTGGTTGCTCGTCTTCCTCTTTGCCTTCTTCCTTCTATTCTTCCGAGTATGATGTCCCTTTCCTGTAATTGCTGTCTTCCAGTCAATCCATAGACTAGTGCAAATGCTGTTGTCAGTCAGTCCACGCCTAATTTAAATGCTGTGGACTGTCAGTCCTTGTAAGTTTTTTGGTTAATTGGTCCACAGTGTAGTCTTAATACTGTGGTCAGTCTCTTGTAATCGCGGTATTGATTGTTACACCGCTGATTACATGGCTATTCTATGAAACAGAATAAGGGATTCCTCACTTTAGAATACAGAAGATAAGGAAAAGAAATGTTCCTTATGTCTCTACCTAAGATATAGTTGTTTTATACTAGGAATTGTGTATAGAAAATAAACATATGTAAACCACTAACGGTATATTCTCATGTATCAGAAAGGTGTTGTCACACCTCCGCAGGTCTAGAACTTTTGCCTAGACTGACTATTATCAGTAATTAATATGAATATTAATTACCTGTTATGTGACTTTCCACATTCTTTTCTTGGAGTTCACAAGGAAACCTTTCAAATCCCACGATGTCAAAGGGCGTCAGTCACCTGTAAATATTCAAAAGAGTGATAATATGTTCCTGCTACATGCTATACACACCAAAAAGTATAAGACTCTAGGGCCAAAATTACTTATTTCAAAGAAAAAGACTGTGGTCAGTCGGTCTGCATTTTATTATAAAAATTGTAGTCAGAGAGTCGACAGTCTATTTTAAATTTTATGCTCAATCGGTTCACAGTCTACTGTAAATGTGGTCAGACAGTCCACATCTACTGTATATGCTGTTTTCAGTCAGTCCATCCTTTATAATTAATGGCCTTCGGTTGAAACTCGATCCATGACGACTTGATGAATTAATGATCTTTAGGAAGATCAATCTTGTGCAAGATTAGATCGGTCCACTAGGGTCTTCTTCAGAATTATCTTGATAGTATCAATCCATTGGATTGTTTGCTGGTCTTGCTCTTTGCTTTCTTCTATACTTCAAAATATGATGTCCTTTTCCATTGATTGATGTCTTCCATTCAATCCTTAGACTAGTGTAATTGCCGTTGTCAGTCAGTCCACAACTAATTCAAACGCTGTGGACTGTCAGTCCTTTTAAATGTTGTGGTCATTCAGTCCACAGTGTAATTTTAATAGTGTGGTTAATCTCTTGTAATCGCGGTATTGATTGTTACACAGCTGATTACAAGGTTATTCTATGAAATAGAATAGGGGATTCCTCCCTTTAAAAGACAGAGGTTGGCCCACAGTCTAGTCTACTATAAATGTGGTCAAGCAGTCCACACGTAGTGTGAATGCTGTGGTCAGTCAGACCATTTTTTATTATTAACGGCCTTCGTTTAAAACTCGAGCTATGATGACTTGATGAATTAACGATCTTTAGGAAGATCAATTTTGTGAAAGACTTCATAGGTCCACTAGGGTCTTCTCCACCCTTATCTTGATAGTGTCAATCCTTTGGATTGGCTGCTGGTCTTCCTCTTTGCTTTCTTCCTTCTATACTTCAAAGTATGAAGTTCCTTTTCCTGTGATTGCTGTCTTCCAGTCAATCCTTAGATTAGTGTAAATGCTGTTGTTAGTCAGTCCACAACTAATTCAAACGCTGTGGACTGTCAGTCTTTTTAAATGCTGTGGTCATTCAGCCCACAGTGTAATTTTAATAGTGTGGTCAATGTCTTGTAATTGTGGTATTGATGGTTACACCACTGATTACAAGGCTATTCTATGAAATAGGATAGGGGATACCTCACTTTAGAAGACAGAGGTTGGCCCACAGTCTAGTCTACTGTAAATGTGGTCAAGCAGTCCACACCTATTGTGAATGCTGTAGTCAGGCAGTCCACACCTATTGTGAATGCTGTGGTCAGTCAGCCCATTTTTTATTATTAACGGCCTTCGGTTGAAACTCAAGCTATGATGACTGTTTGAATTAAAGATCTTTAGGAAGATCAATTTTGTGAAAGACTTCATAGGTACACTAGGGTCTTCTCCACCCTTATCTTGATAGTGTCAATCCTTTGGATTGGCTGCTGGTCTTCCTCTTTGCTTTCTTCATTCTATACTTCAAAGTATGAAGTTCCTTTTCTTGTGATTGCTGTCTTCCAGTCAATCCTTAGATTAGTGTAAATGTTGTGGTCATTCAGTTCACAGTGTAATTTTAATAGTGTGGTCAATCTCTTGTAATTGCGGTATTGATGGTTACCCCACTGATTACAAGGCTATTCTATGAAATAGGATAGGGGATACCTCACTTTAGAAGACAGAGGTTGGCCCACAGTCTAGTCTACTGTAAATGTGGTCAAGCAGTCCACACCTAGTGTGAATTCTGTAGTCAGGCAGTCCACACCTATTGTGAATGCTGTGGTCAGTCAGCCCATTTTTTTATTATTAATGGCCTTCGGTTGAAACTCGAGCTCTGACGACTTGATGAATTAACGATCTTTAGGAAGATCAATTTTGTGAAAGACTACATAGGTCCACTAGGGTCTTTTCCACTGTTATCTTGATAGTGTCAATCCTTTGGATTGGCTGCTGTTCTTCCTCTTTGCTTTCTTCCTTCTATACTTCAAAGTATGATGTCCTTTTCCAGTGATTGCTGTCTTCCAATCCTTAGGCTAGTGTAAATGCTGTTGTCAGTCAGTCCACAACTAATTCAAACGCTGTGGACTGTCAGTCCTTTTAAATACTGTGGTCAGTCAGTCCACAGTGTAGTCTTAATAGTGTGGTCAGTGTCTTGTAATTGCAGTATTGATTGTTACACTGCTAATTACAAGGCTATTCTATGAAATAGAATAGGGGATTCCTCACTTTAGAAGACAGAGGTTGGCCCACAGTCTACCTTAAATATGATCAGGCAGTCCACAACTAGTGTGAATGCTGTGGTCAGTCAGTCCATTTTTTATTATTAACTACCTTCGGTTGAAACTCTAGCCATGACGACTGGATGAATTAACGATCTTTAGGAAGATCAATCTTGTTCAAGACTAGATCGGTCCACTAGGGTCTTCTCCACCGTTATCTTGATAGTATCAATCCTTTGGATTTGTTGCTGGTCTTCCTCTTTGCTTTCTTCCTTCTATTCTTCCGAGTATGATGTCCTTTTCCAGTGATTGCTGTCTTCCAGTCAATCCTTAGACTAGTGTAAATGCTGTTGTCAGTCAGTCCACAACTAATTCAAACGCTGTGGACTGTCAGTCCTTTTAAATGCTGTGGTCATTCAGTCCACAGTGTAGTCTTAATAGTGTGGTCAGTGTCTTGTAATTGCGGTATTGATTGTTACACTGCTGATTACAAGGCTATTCTATGAAAAAGAATAGGGGGTTCCTCACTTTAGAAGACAGAGGTTGGCCCACAGTCTGCCGTAAATATGATCAGGCAGTCCACAACTAGTGTGAATAGTGTGGTCAGTCAGTCCATTTTTTATTATTAACGGCCTTCGGTTGAAACTCTAGCCATGACGACTGGATGAATTAACGATCTTTAGGAAGATCAATCTTGTTCAAGAGTAGATCGGTCCACTAGGGTCTTCTCCACCGTTATCTTGATAGTATCAATCCTTTGGATTGGTTGCTTTTCTTCCTCTTTGCCTTCTTCCTTCTATTCTTCCGAGTATGATGTCCCTTTCCAGTAATTGCTGTCTTCCAGTCAATCCATAGACTAGTGTAAATGCTGTTGTCAGTCAGTCCACGCCTAATTTAAATGATGTGGACTGTCAGTCCTTGTAAATTTTGTGGTTAATTGGTCCACAGTGTAGTCTTAATACTGTGGTCAGTCTCTTGTAATCGCGGTATTGATTGTTACACCGCTGATTACAAGGCTATTCTATGAAACAGAATAAGGGATTAATCACTTTAGAATACAGAAGATAAGGAAAAGAAGTGTTCCTTATGTCTCTACCTAAGATATAGTTGTGTTATACTAGGAATTGTGTATAGAAAATAAACATATGTAAACCACTAACAGTATATTCTCATGTATCAGAAAGGTGTTGTCACACCTCCGCAGGTCTGGAACTTATGCCTAGACTGACTATTATCAGTAATTAATATGAATATTAATTACCTGTTATGTGACTTTCCACATTCCTTTCTTGGAGTTCACAAGGAAACATTTAAAATCCCACGATGTCAAACGGCGTCAGTCACCTGTAAATATTCAAAAGAGTGATAATATGTTCCCGCTACATGCTATACACACCAAAAAGTATAACACTCTAGGGCCAAAATTACTTATTTCAAAGATAAAGACTTTGGTCATTCGGTCTGCATTTTATTATAAAAATTGTAGTCAGACAGTCCACAGTCTATTTTAAATTTTATGCTCAATCGGTTCACAGTCTACTGTAAATGTGGTCAGGCAGTCCAAATCTAGTCTATATGCTGTGGTCAGTCAGTCAGTCCATTCTTTATAATTAATGGCCTTCGGTTGAAACTTGAGCCATGACGACTTGATGTATTAATGATCTTTAGGAAGATCAATCTTGTTCAAGACTAGATCGGTACACTAGGGCCTTCTTCACCATTATCTTGATGGTATCACTCCATTGGATTGTTTGCTGGTCTTGCACTTTGCTTTGGTCCTTCTATACTTCAAAGTATGATGTCCTTTTCCAGTGATTGCTGTCTTCCATTCAATCCTTAAACTACTGTAAATGCTGTTGTCAGTCAGTCCACAACTAATTCAAATGCTGTGGACTGTCAGTCCTGTTAAATGTTGTGGTCATTCAGTCCACAGTGTAATTTTAATAGTTTGGTCAGTCTCTTGTAATCACAGTATTGATTGTTACACAGTTGATTACAAGGTTATTCTATGAAATAGAATAGGGGATTCCTCCCTTTAAAAGACAGAGGTTGGCCCACAGTCTAGTCTACTATAAATGTGGTCAAGCAGTCCACACCTAGTGTGAATGCTGTAGTCAGTCAGCCCATTTTTTATTATTAACGGCCTTCGGTTGAAATTCGAGCCATGACTACTGGATGAATTAACGATCTTTAGGAAGATCAATTTTGTGAAAGACTAGATGGGTCCACTAGGGTCTTCTTCACCATAATCTTGATAGTATCAATCCATTGGATTGGTTGCTGGTCTTGCTCTTTGCTTTCTTCTATACTTCAAACTATGATGTCCTTTTCCATTGATTGCTGTCTTCCATTCAATCCTTAGACAAGTGTAATTGCCGTTGTCAGTCAGTCCACAACTAATTCAAATGCTGTGGACTGTCAGTCCTTTTAAATGTTGTGGTCATTCAGTCCACAGTGTATTCTTAATAGTGTGGTCAATCTCTTGGAATCGCGGTATTGATTTTTACACCGCTGATTACAAGGCTACTCTATGAAATAGAATAGGGGATTCCTCACTTTAGAAGACAGAGGTTGGCCCACAGTTTACTATAAATGTGATCAAGCAGTCCACACCTAGTGTGAATGCTGTGGTCAGTCAGCCCATTTTTTATTATTAACGGCCTTCGGTTGAAACTCGACCTATGATGACTGTTTGAATTAAAGATCTTTAGGAAGATCAATTTTGTGAAAGACTTCATAGGTCCACTAGGGTCTTCTCCACCCTTATCTTGATAGTGTCAATCCTTTGGATTGGCTGCTGGTCTTCCTCTTTGCTTTCTTCCTTCTAAACTTCAAAGTATGAAGTTCCTTTTCCAGTGATTGCTGTCTTCCAGTCTATCCTTAGATTAGTGTAAATGCTGTTGTTAGTCAGTCCACAACTAATTCAAACGCTGGGGACTGTCAGTCCTTTTAAATGTTGTGGTCATTGAGTCCACAGTGTAATTTTAATAGTGTGGTCAATCTCTTGTAATTGCGGTATTGATGGTTACACCGCTGATTACAAGGCTATTCTATGAAATAGGATAGGGGATACCTGACTTTAGAAGACAGAGGTTGGCCCACAGTCTAGTCTACTGTAAATGTGGTCAAGCAGTCCACACCTAGTGTGAATTCTGTAGTCAGGCAGTCCACACCTATTGTGAATGCTGTAGTCAGTCAGCCCACTTTTTACTATTAATGGCCTTCGGTTGAAATTCGAGCCATGACTACTGAATGAATTAACGATCTTTAGGAAGATCAATTTTGTGAAAGACTAGATAGGTCCACTAGGGTCTTCTTCACCATTATCTTGATAGTATCAATCCATTGGATTGGTTGCTGGTCTTGCTCTTTGCTTTCTTCTATACTTCAAACTATGATGTCCTTTTCCATTGATTGCTGTCTTCCATTCAATCCTTAGACTAGTGTAATTGCCGTTGTCAGTCAGTCCACAACTAATTCAAATGCTGTGGACTGTCAGTCCTTTTAAATGTTGTGGTCATTCATTCCACAGTGTATTCTTAATAGTGTGGTCAATCGCTTGGAATCGCGGTATTGATTGTTACACCGCTGATTACAAGGCTATTCTATGAAATAGAATAGGGGATTCCTCACTTTAGAAGACAGAGGTTGGCCCACAGTCTACTATAAATGTGATCAAGCAGTCCACACGTATTGCGAATGCTGTGGTCAGTCAGCCCATTTTTTTATTATTAACGGACTTCGGTTGAAACTCGAGCTCTGACGACTTGATGAATTAACGATCTTTAGGAAGATCAATTTTGTGAAAGACTACATAGGTCCACTAGGGTCTTTTCCACTGTTATCTTGATAGTGTCAATCCTTTGGATTGGCTGCTGGTCTTCCTCTTTGCTTTCTTCCTTCTATACTTCAAAGTATGATGTCCTTTTCCAGTGATTGCTGTCTTCCAGTCAATCCTTAGACAAGTGTAAATGCTGTTGTCAGTCAGTCCACAACTAATTCAAACGCTGTGGACTGTCAGTCCTTTTAAATGCTGTGGTCATTCAGTCCACAGTGTAGTCTTAATAGTGTGGTCAGTGTCTTGTAATTGCAGTATTGATTGTTACACTGCTAATTACAAGGCTATTCTATGAAATAGAATAGGGGATTCCTCACTTTAGAAGACAGAGGTTGTCCCACAGTCTACCGTAAATATGATCAGGCAGTCCACAACTAGTGGACTTACTTATACCTACCACACCAAGCGTATTGAATTCCTGGACGTGAGTTTGGAGATTGATGCATTTTCGGCTATCCAGACTGGCGTCTTCAGGAAATCTACGTCGGTTAACTCTTTGATCCACGCGAAGTCTGCCCATCATTTACCCGTGATCCGGGCTGTCCCGATCGGACAGTTCCTGAGGATGAGGCGTATCTGTTCTACAGACTCTAGGTTTGAAGCCCAGGCTGCCGACCTCACTAGACGGTTTCGAAATCGCGGCTACAGTAACCGAAGCATTAGACGTGGCTATGATAGGGCACGGAGCGCATCTCGCAGTGGTTTACTATATTCGAATCGCGCTGACCAGATGCGAGGCGGGGACGGGTCTGGGATGATCAGGTTTATCTCATCCTTCAATCATGAATGGGAAGGGATGCGTCAGATTCTGAGCCGCCATTGGGCGGTTCTTGCGACCGAACCTCTACTTTGTGACCATCTCGCACCCTTCCCGTCTATGACCGCTCGTCGAGGGAGGAATTTGAGGGACCTGCTCGTCTCAAGCCACTATGTCCCCCCTGTATCTAACCCGTTTGGCTCTCGCGGTCCCACTGTGGGATGTTTTCCGTGCGGCCACTGTCTTGCCTGCGCCAATGTCCTACGTAGTGCTATTTTCACGTCCTCTGACAGCTCCCGGGAATTTAAAATCTTACAGTACATCTCATGTGGCACTAGTAACATAATATACTATGCCACTTGTGGATGCAATTTGATTTATATTGGTTTGACCTCCCGCGAGCTTCGAGTCAGGGTACGTGAGCACGTGCGGGACATTGGCGCGGCCAAGACAGTGGCCGACCCCCGGGAGCTGAAGACGCTTCCTAGACACTTCAAGGCCGCCCATGGATGCGATCCGAAAACATTGCAGATACGCGGCATTGAGGCGGTGCGCCTTGCCTCTCGGGGTGGTAACATGAAACAGCGCCTGGCTCAGAGGGAGGCACGATGGATCGTGAATCTGGACACCGTGAGCCCACATGGTCTGAATGAGGCCTTAACTTTTGCTGCGTTTCTTTAAATAAGAAGGCATATATATTATACTATTATTATATTTTTTTATGTTCCTTGGCTCTATTCTCCTGTTTTTCTGGTTATCTCTGGAATCTTGTTCCCATGTGTGAGTCTCCTTCTTTTAACTTTGTTTATATTGCTCATTTTTAATATTTTTTTATTGTCCTCTTATTTAGTGTTGATGTGCCGTACAACCGTTGAATATCCCCCTTTTTCTGGGGACCACTTCCGCTGTTTCCAACAATTGTCACCATCTGGACATCTGTATGAAAATGTAACATCATAACCTCCCATGAGCACTGGATTATGAATAATTATATGGATGATGTGGTATACTTTGTATTTTAGCAGGCATTATATACATATCTATTTCCTTTGCTTTACGCACATATTTACTATGTAGTCCTCTGGGGGTATTATTGTTATCCCTTAATATCATATGTGGTGATTCATATTGTTATATCTACCATGTGATGGGCGATTGACATAAAAGGGATTTGATTGTCTTGTATAATGGTGATTTATCTGTGGCCATAATGATATCTGTGAGCCATTCCTAATCCCGCTTATAGGGCTGGTCTTTTGTAACATCGATATACGCTGCGCGCATGCGCGCCGTGTGGCTTCCCTCTGGAGCGCGTGCCCCACTATCTGTCGTCTCCGGCATTGTGTTGTCCACACGTGCTAGGGGGCGTGACGGCCTGGTCACGCGCTCACGACAGGTGGCCCACGGCGCATGCGCCAACATGCGGAAGTTGTGTTATCGGGACGATCACGTGACATGTCACGTGATCCTCCAGTTCTCCATATTTAAGGTCCTCATGCACATCCAGTGATCCGCCTCTTGAGAAGGCCTTACGGTTGAGGGCGAAACGCGCGTCAAGGCGTTTTTTGTCCACATGGGCATTTGGCACTGAGCACTTTAAACCTCTGCATCCTTGGTAAGATGGCTCATCTTATAATATTGAGCGAAGGGAACATTTGGCTGGTCTTATTGACTATGATGATGTGATTCTACATACTGTCTGTTCTGCTACAACTGTTCCTTGAGTCAGCCTCTTGCCTTAAAGGTCCCCACTGCATTATTTTGATACCTGACATCCCCATGTGGGGTCATTATTGTGTCTCTGCATATTATCTAGTGCTACTATCCCCTGGATTCTTTGTGTGTTCCCCATTTTCTAGTGCTATTAATTGCTATGATTACTTTGACATAATCATGCAAAGTTTCGATATGTAATAAAATAATACTCTTGATATGAATCACTCTTTTTCCTCTTTTGTTGTTATATTGTGTTTGGAGTGGAATTTATGCTGACCGTATATTATTGCACACGGTTTATCGGCTATGTTTCTATGTATTTACATAGGGCTTTTGTCTGTTTGCTAGTGTGAATGCTGTGGTCAGTCAGTCCATTTTCTATTATTAACAGTCTTCGGTTGAAACTCTAGCCATGACGACTGGATGAATTAACGATCTTTAGGAAGATCAATCTTGTTCAAGACTAGATCGGTCCACTAGGGTCTTCTCCACTGTTATCTTGATAGTATCAATCCTTTGGATTGATTGCTGGTCTTCCTTTTTGCTTTCTTCCTTCTATTTTTCCGAGTATGATGTCCCTTTCCAGTAATTGCTGTCGTCCAGTCAATCCATAGTGTAAATGCTGTTGTCAGTCAGTCCACGCCTA
This sequence comes from Phyllobates terribilis, assembly GCF_046119375.1. NCBI lineage: Eukaryota > Metazoa > Chordata > Amphibia > Anura > Dendrobatidae > Phyllobates > Phyllobates terribilis. The sequence continues at coordinate 149,577 of NW_027363307.1, forward strand.
ATTTGAATGCTGCGGACTGTCAGTCCTTGTAAAATTTGTGGTTAATTGGTCCACAGTGTAGTCTTAATACTGTGGTCAGTCTCTTGTAATCGCGGTATTGATTGTTACACCGCTAATTACAAGGCTATTCTATGAAACAGAATAACGGATTCCTCACTTTAGAATACAGAAGATAAGGAAAAGAAGTGTTCCTTATGTCTCTACCTAAGATATAGTTGTGTTATACTAGGAATTGTGTATAGAAAATAAACATATGTAAACCACTAACAGTATATTCTCATGTATCAGAAAGGTGTTGTCACACCTCCGCAGGTCTAGAACTTATGCCTAGACTGACTATTATCAGTAATTAATATGAATATTAATTACCTGTTATGTGACTTTCCACATTCTTTTCTTGGAGTTCACAAGGAAACATTTCAAATCTCACGATGTCAAAGGGCGTCAGTCACCTGTAAATATTCAAAAGAGTGATAATATGTTCCAGCTACATGCTATACACACCAAAAAGTATAACACTCTAGGGCCAAAATTACTTATTTCAAAGATAAAGACTGTGGTCAGTCGGTCTGCATTTTATTGTAAAAATTGTAGTCAGAGAGTCCACAGTCTATTTTAAATTTTATGCTCAATCGGTTCACAGTCTACTGTAAATGAGGTCAGGCAGCCCACATCTAGTGTATATGCTGTGGTCAGTCAGTCCATTCTTTATAATTAATGGTCTTCGGTTGAAACTCGAGCCATGACGACTTGATGTATTAATGATCTTTAGGAAGATCAATCTTGTGCAAGACTAGATCGGTCCACTAGGGCCTTCTTCACCATTATCTTGATAGTATCAATCCATTGGATTGTTTGCTGGTCTTGCACTTTGCATTGGTCCTTCTATACTTCAAAGTATGAAGTTCCTTTTCCCGTGATTGCTGTCTTCCAGTCAATCCTTAGATTAGTGTAAATGCTGTTGTTAGTCAGTCCACAACTAATTCAAATGCTGTGGACTGTCAGTCCTTTTAAATGTTGTGGTCATTCAGTCCACAGTGTAATTTTAAAAGTGTGGTCAATCTTTTGTAATTGCGGTATTGATGGTTACACCACTGATTACAAGGCTATTCTATGAAATAGGAAAGGGGATACCTCAGACAGTCCACAGTCTATTTTAAATTTTATAATCTATTGGTTCACAGTCTACTGTAAATGTGGTCAGGCAGTCCACATCTACTGTATATGCTGTTTTCAGTCAGTCCATCCTTTATAATTAATGGCCTTCGGTTGAAACTCGAGCCATGACGACTTGATGAATTAATGATCTTTAGGAAGATCAATCTTGTGCAAGATTAGATCGGTCCACTAGGGTCTTCTTCAGAATTATCTTGATAGTATCAATCCATTGGATTGGCTGCTGGTCTTGCTCTAAGCTTTCTTCTATACTTCAAACTATGTTGTCCTTTTCCATTGATTCCTGTCTTCCATTCAATCCTTAGACTAGTGTAAATGCTGTTGTTAGTCAGTCCACAACTAATTCAAACGCTGTGGACTGTCAGTCCTTTTAAATGTTGTGGTCATTCAGTCTATAGTGTAATTTTAATAGTGTGGTCAGTCTCTTGTAATCGCGGTATTGATTGTTACACAGCTGATTACAAGGTTATTCTATGAAATAGAATAGGGGATTCCTCCATTTAGAAGACAGAGGTTGGCCCACAGTCTAGTCTACTATAAATGTGGTCAAGCAGTCCACACCTATTGTGAATGCTGTGGTCAGTCAGCCCATTTTTTATTATTAACGGCCTTCGGTTGAAACTCGAGCTATGATGACTGTTTGAATTAAAGATCTTTAGGAAGATCAATTTTGTGAAAGACTTCATAGGTCCACTAGGGTCTTCTCCACCCTTATCTTGATAGTGTCAATCCTTTGGATTGGCTGCTGGTCTTCCTCTTTGCTTCCTTCCTTCTATACTTCAAAGTATGAAGTTCCTTTTCTTGTGATTGCTGTCTTCCAGTCAATCCTTAGATTAGTGTAAATGCTGTTGTTAGTCAGTCCACAACTAATTCAAACGCTGTGGACTGTCAGTCCTTTTAAATGTTGCGGTCATTCAGTCCACAGTGTAATTTTAATAGTGTGGTCAATCTCTTGTAATTGCGGTATTGATGGTTACACCACTGATTACAAGGCTATTCTATGAAATAGGATAGGGGATACCTCACTTTAGAAGACAGATGTTGGCCCACAGTCTAGTCTACTGTAAATGTGGTCAAGCAGTCCACACATAGTGTGAATTCTGTAGTCAGGCAGTCCACACCTATTGTGAATGCTGTGGTCAGTCAGCCCATTTTTTTATTATTAATGGCCTTCGGTTGAAACTCGAGCTCTGACGACTTGATGAATTAACGATCTTTAGGAAGATCAATTTTGTGAAAGACTACATAGGTCCACTAGGGTCTTTTCCACTGTTATCTTGATAGTGTCAATCCTTTGGATTGGCTGCTGTTCTTCCTCTTTGCTTTCTTCCTTCTATACTTCAAAGTATGATGTCCTTTTCCAGTGATTGCTGTCTTCCAGTCAATCCTTAGACTACTGTCAATGCTGTTGTCAGTCAGTCCACATCTAATTCAAACGCTGTGGACTGTCAGTCCTTTTAAATGCTGTGGTCATTCAGTCCACAGTGTAGTCTTAATAGTGTGGTCAGTGTCTTGTAATTGCAGTATTGATTGTTACACTGCTAATTACAAGGCTATTCTATGAAATAGAATAGGGGATTCCTCACTTTAGAAGACAGAGGTTGGCCCACAGTCTACCGTAAATATGATCAGGCAGTCCAAAACTAGTGTGAATGCTGTAGCCAGTCAGTCCATTTTTTATTATTAACGGCCTTTGGTTGAAACTCGAGCCATGACGACTTGATGTATTAATGATCTTTAGGAAGATCAATCTTGTTCAAGACTAGATCGGTCCACTAGGGCCTTCTTCACCATTATCTTGATAGTATCAATCCATTGGATTGTTTGCTGGTCTTGCACTTTGCTTTGGTCCTTCTATACTTCAAAGTATGATGTCCTTTTCCAGTGATTGCTGTCTTCCATTCAAACCTTAAACTACTGTAAATGCTGTTGTCAGTCAGTCCACAACTAATTCAAATGCTGTGGACTGTCAGTCCTTTTAAATGTTGTGGTCATTCAGTCCACAGTGTAATTTTAATAGTGTGGTCAGTCTCTTGTAATCGCGGTATTGATTGTTACACAGCTGATTACAAGGTTATTCTATGAAATAGAATAGGGGATTCCTCCCTTTAAAAGACAGAGGTTGGCCCACAGTCTAGTCTACTATAAATGTGGTCAAGCAGTCCACACCTAGTGTGAAGGCTGTAGTCAGTCAGCCCATTTTTTATTATTAACGGCCTTCGGTTGAAATTCGAGCCATGACTACTGGATGAATTAACGTTCTTTAAGAAGATCAATTTTGTGAAAGACTAGATAGGTCCACTAGGGTCTTCTTCACAATTATCTTGATAGTATCAATCCATTGGATTGGTTGCTGGTCTTGCTCTTTGCTTTCTTCTATACTTCAAACTATGATGTCCTTTTCCATTGATTGCTGTCTTCCATTCAATCCTTAGACTAGTGTAATTGCCGTTGTCAGTCAGTCCACAACTAATTCAAATGCTGTGGACTGTCAGTCCTTTTAAATGTTGTGGTCATTCAGTCCACAGTGTATTCTTAATAGTGTGGTCAATCTCTTGGAATCGCGGTATTGATTGTTACACCGTTGATTACAAGTCTATTCTATGAAATAGAATAGGGGATTCCTCACTTTAGAAGACAGAGGTTGGCCCACAGTCTACTATAAATGAAATCAAGCAGTCCACACCTAGTGTGAATGCTGTGGACAGTCAGTCCATTTTTTATTATTAACGGCCTTCGGTTGAAACTCGAGCTATGATGACTGTTTGAATTAACGATCTTTAGGAAGATCAATTTTGTGAAAGACTTCATAGGTCCACTAGGGTCTTCTCCACCCTTATCTTGATAGTGTCAATCCTTTGGATTGGCTGCTGGTCTTCCTCTTTGCTTTCTTCCTTCTCTACTTCAAAGTATGAAGTTCCTTTTCCTGTGATTGCTATCTTCCAGTCAATCCTTAGACTAGTGTAAATGCTGTTGTCTGTCAGTCCACAACTAATTCAAACGCTGTGGACTGTCAGTCCTTTTAAATGTTGCGGTCATTCAGTCCACAGTGTAATTTTAATAGTGTGGTCAATCTCTTGTAATTGCGGTATTGATTGTTACACCACTGATTACAAGGCTATTCTATGAAATAGGATAGGGGATACCTCACTTTAGTAGACAGAGGTTGGCCCACAGTCTAGTCTACTGTAAATGTGGTCAAGCAGTCCACACCTAGTGTGAATTCTGTATTCAGGCAGTCCACACCTATTGTGAATGCTGTGGTCAGTCAGCCCATTTTTTTATTATTAATGGCCTTCGGTTGAAACTCGAGCTATGACGACTTGATGAATTAACGATCTTTAGAAAGATCAATTTTGTGAAAGACTACATAGGTCCACTAGGGTCTTTTCCACTGTTATCTTGATAGTGTCAATCCTTTGGAACGGCTGCTGGTCTTCCCCTTTGCTTTCTTCCTTCTATACTTCAAAGTATGATGTCCTTTTCCAGTGATTGCTGTCTTCCAGTCAATCCTTAAATTAGTGTAAATGCTGTTGTCAGTCAGTCCACAACTAATTCAAACGCTGTAGACTGTCAGTCCTTTTAAATGCTGTGGTCATTCAGTCCACAGTGTAGTCTTAATAGAGTGGTCAGTGTCTTGTAATTGCGGTATTGATTGTTACACTGCTGATTACAAGGCTATTCTATGAAATAGAATAGGGGATTCCTCACTTTAGAAGACAGAGGTTGGCCCACAGTCTACCGTAAATATGATCAGGCAGTCCACAACTAGTGTGAATGCTGTGGTCAGTCAGTCCATCTTTTATTATTAACGGCCTTCGGTTGAAACTCTAGCCATGACGACTGGATGAATTAACGATTTTTAGGAAGATCAATCTTTTCAAGACTAGATCGGTCCACTAGGGTCTTCTCCACCATTATCTTGATAGTATCTATCCTTTGGATTGGTTGCTGGTCTTCCTCTTTGCCTTCTTCCTTCTATTCTTCCGAGTATGATGTCCCTTTCCAGTAATTGCTGTCTTCCAGTCAATCCATAGACTACTGTAAATGCTGTTATCAGTCAGTCCACGCCTAATTTAAATGCTGTGGACTGTCAGTCCTTGTAAATTTTGTGGTTAATTGGTCCACAGTGTAGTCTTAATACTGTGGTCAGTCTCTTGTAATCGCGGTATTGATTGTTACACCGCTGAATACAAGGCTATTCTATGAAACAGAATAAGGGATTCCTCACTTTAGAATACAGAAGATAAGGAAAAGAAATGTTCCTTATGTCTCTACCTAAGATATAGTTGTGTTATACTAGGAGTTGTGTATAGAAAACAAACATATGTAAACCACTAACAGTATATTCTCATGTATCAGAAAGGTGTTGTCACACCTCCGCAGGTCTAGAACTTATACCTAGACTGACTATTATCAGTAATTAATATGAATATTAATTACCTGTTATGTGACTTTAGACATTCTTTTCTTTGAGTTCACATGGAAACATTTCAAATCCCACGATGTCAAAGGGCTTCAGTCACCTGTAAATATTCAAAAGAGTGATAATAAGTTCCTGCTACATGCTATACACACCAAAAAGTATAACACTCTAGGGCCAAAATTACTTATTTCAAAGATAAAGACTGTGGTCAGTCGGTCTGCATTTTATTATAAAAATTGTAGTCAGAGAGTCCACAGTCTATTTTAAATTTTATGCTCAATCGGTTCACAGTCTACTGTAAATGTGGTCAGGCAGTCCACATCTAGTCTATATGCTGTGGTCAGTCAGTCCTTTCTTTATAATTAATGGCCTTCGGTTGAAACTCGAGCCATGACGACTTGATGTATTAATGATCTTTAGGAAGATCAATCTTGTGCAAGACTAGATCGGTCCACTAGGGCCTTCTTCACCATTATCTTGATAGTATCAATCCATTGGATTGTTTGCTGGTCTTGCACTTTGCTTTGGTCCTTCTATACTTCAAAGTATGATGTCCTTTTCCAGTGATTGCTGTCTTCCTTTCAAATCCTTAGATAACTGTAAATGCTGTTGTCAGTCAGTCCACAACTAATTCAAACGCTGTGGACTGTCAGTCCTTTTAAATGTTGTGGTCATTCAGTCCACAGTGTAATTTTAATAGTGTGGTCAGTCTCTTGTAATCGCGGTATTGATTGTTACACAGCTGATTACAAGGTTATTCTATGAAATAGAATAGGGGATTCCTCCATTTAAAAGACAGAGGTTGGCCCACAGTCTAGTCTATTGGAAATGGGGTCAAGCAGTCCACACCTAGTGTGAATGCTGTAGTCAGTCAGCCCATGTTTTATTATTAACGCCCTTCGGTTGAAATTCGAGCCATGACTACTGGATGAATTAACGATCTTTAGGAAGATCAATTTTGTGAAAGACTAGATAGGTCCACTAGGGTCTTCTTCACCATTATCTTGATAGTATCAATCCATTGGATTGGTTGCTGGTCTTGCTCTTTGCTGTCTTCTATACTTCAAACTATGATGTCCTTTTCCATTGATTGCTGTCTTCCGTTCAATCCTTAGACTAGTGTAATTGCCGTTGTCAGTCAGTCCACAACTAATTCAAATGCTGTGGACTGTCAGTCCTTTTAAATGTTGTGGTCATTCAGTCCACAGTGTATTCTTAATAGTGTGGTCAATCTCTTGGAATCGCGGTATTGATTGTTACACCGCTGATTTCAAGGCTATTCTATGAAATAGAATAGGGGATTCCTCACTTTAGAAGACAAAGGTTGGCCCACAGTCTACTATAAATGTGATCAAGCAGTCCACACCTAGTGTGAATGCTGTGGTCAGTCAGCCCATTTTTTATTATTAACGGCCTTCGGTTGAAACTCGAGCTATGATGACTATTTGAATTAATGATCTTTAGGAAGATCTATTTTGTGAAAGACTTCATAGGTGCACTAGGGTCTTCTCCACCCTTATCTTGATAGTGTCAATCCTTTGGATTGGCTGCTGGTCTTCCTCTTTGCTTCCTTCCTTCTATACTTCAAAGTATGAAGTTACTTTTCCTGTGATTGCTGTCTTCCAGTCAATCCTTAGATTAGTGTAAATGCTGTTGTTAGTCAGTCCACAACTAATTCAAACGCTGTGGACTGTCAGTCCTTTTAAATGTTGTGGTCATTCAGTCCACAGTGTAATTTTAATAGTGTGGTCAATCTCTTGTAATTGTGGTATTGATTGTTACACCACTGATTACAAGGCTATTCTATGAAATAGGATAGGTGATACTTCACTTTAGAAGACAGAGGTTGGCCCACAGTCTAGTCTACTGTAAATGTGGTCAAGCAGTCCACACCTAGTGTGAATTCTGTAGTCAGGCAGTCCACACCTATTGTGAATGCTGTGGTCAGTCAGCCCATTTTTTTTATTATTAATGGCCTTCGGTTGAAACTCGAGCTCTGACGACTTGATGAATTAACGATCTTTAGGAAGATCAATTTTGTGAAAGACTACATAGGTCCACTAGGGTCTTTTCCACTGTTATCTTGATAGTGTCAATCCTTTGGATTGGCTGCTGTTCTTCCTCTTTGCTTTCTTCCTTCTATACTTCAAAGTATGATGTCCTTTTCCAGTGATTGCTGTCTTCCAGTCAATCCTTAGACTACTGTAAATGCTGTTGTCAGTCAGTCCACAACTAATTCAAACGCTGTGGACTGTCAGTCCTTTTAAATGCTGTGGTCAGTCAGTCCACAGTGTAGTCTTAATAGTGTGTTCAGTGTCTTGTAATTGCAGTATTGATTGTTACACTGCTAATTACAAGGCTATTCTATGAAATAGAATAGGGGATTCCTCACTTTAGAAGACAGAGGTTGGCCCACAGTCTACCGTAAATATGATCAGGCAGTCCACAACTAGTGTGAATGCTGTAGCCAGTCAGTCCATTTTTTATTATTAACGGCCTTTGGTTGAAACTCGAGCCATGACGACTTGATGTATTAATGATCTTTAGGAAGATCAATCTTGTTCAAGACTAGATCGGTCCACTAGGGCCTTCTTCACCATTATCTTGATAGTATCAATCCATTGGATTGTTTGCTGGTCTTGCACTTTGCTTTGGTCCTTCTATACTTCAAAGTATGATGTCCTTTTCCAGTGATTGCTGTCTTCCATTCAAACCTTAAACTACTGTAAATGCTGTTGTCAGTCAGTCCACAACTAATTCAAATGCTGTGGACTGTCAGTCCTTTTAAATGTTGTGGTCATTCAGTCTACAGTGTAATTTTAATAGTGTGGTCAGTCTCTTGTAATCGCGGTATTGATTGTTACACAGCTGATTACAAGGTTATTCTATGAAATAGAATAGGGGATTCCTCCATTTAAAAGACAGAGGTTGGCCCACAGTCTAGTCTACTATAAATGTGGTCAAGCAGTCCACACCTATTGTGAAGGCTGTAGTCAGTCAGACCATTTTTTATTATTAACGGCCTTCGGTTGAAATTCGAGCCATGACTACTGGATGAATTAACGTTCTTTAAGAAGATCAATTTTGTGAAAGACTAGATAGGTCCACTAGGGTCTTCTTCACCATTATCTTGATAGTATCAATCCATTGGATTGGTTGCTGGTCTTGCTCTTTGCTTTCTTCTATACTTCCAACTATGATGTCCTTTTCCATTGATTACTGTATTCCATTCAATCCTTAGACTAGTGTAATTGCGTTGTCAGTCAGTCCACAACTAATTCAAATGCTGTGGACTGTCAGTCCTTTTAAATGTTGTGGTCATTCAGTCCACAGTGTATTCTTAATAGTGTGGTCAATCTCTTGGAATCGCGGTATTGATTGTTACACCGTTGATTACAAGTCTATTCTATGAAATAGAATAGGGGATTCCTCACTTTAGAAGACAAAGGTTGGCCCACAGTCTACTATAAATGTGATCAAGCAGTCCACACCTAGTGTGAATGCTGTGGTCAGTCAGCCCATTTTTTATTATTAACGGCCTTCGGTTGTAACTCGAGCTATGATGACTGTTTGAATAAACGATCTTTAGGAAGATCTATTTTGTGAAAGACTTCATAGGTGCACTAGGGTCTTCTCCACCCTTATCTTGATAGTGTCAATCCTTTGGATTGGCTGCTGGTCTTCCTCTTTGCTTCCTTCCTTCTATACTTCAAAGTATGAAGTTCCTTTTCCTGTGATTGCTGTCTTCCAGTCAATCCTTAGATTAGTGTAAATGCTGTTGTTAGTCAGTCCACAACTAATTCAAACGCTGTGGACTGTCAGTCCTTTTAAATGTTGTGGTCATTCAGTCCACAGTGTAATTTTAATAGTGTGGTCAGTCTCTTGTAATTGTGGTATTGATTTTTACACCACTGATTACAAGGCTATTCTATGAAATAGGATAGGTGATACCTCACTTTAGAAGACAGAGGTTGGCCCACAGTCTAGTCTACTGTAAATGTGGTCAAGCAGTCCACACCTAGTGTGAATTCTGTAGTCAGGCAGTCCACACCTATTGTGAATGCTGTGGTTAGTCAGCCCATTTGTTTATTATTAATGGCCTTCGGTTGAAACTCGAGCTATGACGGCTTGATGAATTAACGATCTTTAGGAAGATCAATTTTGTGAAAGACTACATAGGTCCACTAGGGTCTTTTCCACTGTTATCTTGATAGTGTCAATCCTTTGGATTGGCTGCTGTTCTTCCTCTTTGCTTTCTTCCTTCTATACTTCAAAGTATGATGTCCTTTTCCAGTGATTGCTGTCTTCCAGTCAATCCTTAGACTACTGTAAATGCTGTTGTCAGTCAGTCCACAACTAATTCAAATGCTGTGGACTGTCAGTCCTTTTAAATGTTGTGGTCATTCAGTCCACAGTGTAATTTTAATAGTGTGGTCAGTCTCTTGTAATCGCGGTATTGATTGTTACACTGCTAATTACAAAGCTATTCTATGAAATAGAATAGGGGATTCCTCACTTTAGAAGACAGAGGTTGGCCCACAGTCTACCGTAAATATGATCAGGCAGTCCACAACTAGTGTGAATGCTGTGGTCAGTCAGTCCATTTTTTTTATTAACGGCCTTCGGTTGAAACTCTAGCCATGACGACTGGATGAATTAATGATCTTAGGAAGATCAATCTTGTTCAAGACTACATCGGTCCACTAGGGTCTTCTCCACCGTTATCTTGATAGTATCAATCCTTTGGATTGGTTGCTGGTCTTCCTCTTTGCCTTCTTCCTTCTATTCTTTCGAGTATGATGTCCCTTTCCAGTAATTGCTGTCTTCCAGTCAATCCATAAACTAGTGTAAATGCTGTTGTCAGTCAGTCCACGCCTAATTTAAATGCTGTGGACTGTCAGTCCTTGTAAATTTTGTGGTTAATTGGTCCACAGTGTAGTCTTATTACTGTGGTCAGTCTCTTGTAATCGCGGTATTGATTGTTACACCGCTGAATACAAGGCTATTCTATGAAACAGAATAAGGGATTCCTCACTTTAGAATACAGAAGATAAGGAAAAGAAATGTTCCTTATGACTCTACCTAAGATATAGTTGTGTTATACTAGGAGTTGTGTATAGAAAACAAACATATGTAAACCACTAACAGTATATTCTCATGTATCAGAATGGTGTTGTCACACCTCCGCAGGTCTAGAACTTATACCTAGACTGACTATTATCAGTAATTAATATGAATATTAATTACCTGTTATGTGACTTTAGACATTCTTTTCTTTGAGTTCACATGGAAACATTTCAAATCCCACCATGTCAAAGGGCTTCAGTCACCTGTAAATATTCAAAAGAGTGATAATAAGTTCCTGCTACATGCTATACACACCAAAAAGTATAACACTCTAGGGCCAAAATTACTTATTTCAAAGATAAAGACTGTGGTCATTCGGTCTGCATTTTATTATAAAAATTGTAGTCAGAGAGTCCACAGTCTATTTTAAATTTTATGCTCAATCGGTCCACAGTCTACTGTAAATGTGGTCAGGCAGTCCACATCTAGTCTATATGCTGTGGTCAGTCAGTCCATTCTTTATAATTAATGGCCTTCGGTTGAAACTCGAGCCATGACGACTTGATGTATTAATGATCTTTAGGAAGATCAATCTTGTGCAAGACTAGATCGGTCCACTAGGGCCTTCTTCACCATTATCTTGATAGTATCAATCCATTGGATTGTTTGCTGGTCTTGCAATTTGCTTTGGTCCTTCTATACTTCAAAGTATGATGTCCTTTTCCAGTGATTGCTGTCTTCCATTCAATCCTTAGATAACTGTAAATGCTGTTGTCAGTCAGTCCACAACTAATTCAAACGCTGTGGACTGTCAGTCCTTTTAAATGTTGTGGTCATTCAGTCCACAGTGTAATTTTAATAGTGTGGTCAGTCTCTTGTAATCGCGGTATTGATTGTTACACAGCTGATTACAAGGTTATTCTATGAAATAGAATAGGGGATTCCTCCATTTAAAAGACAGAGGTTGGCCCACAGTCTAGTCTATTGGAAATGGGGTCAAGCAGTCCACAAGTAGTGTGAATGCTGTAGTCAGTCAGCCCATGTTTTATTATTAACGGCCTTCGGTTGAAATTCGAGCCATGACTACTGGATGAATTAACGATCTTTAGGAAGATCAATTTTGTGAAAGACTAGATAGGTCCACTAGGGTCTTCTTCACCATTATCTTGATAGTATCAATCCATTGGATTGGTTGCTGGTCTTGCTCTTTGCTGTCTTCTATACTTCAAACTATGATGTCCTTTTCCAATGATTGCTGTCTTCCGTTCAATCCTTAGACTAGTGTAATTGCCGTTGTCAGTCAGTCCACAACTAATTCAAATGCTGTGGACTGTCAGTCCTTTTAAATGTTGTGGTCATTCAGTCCACAGTGTATTCTTAATAGTGTGGTCAATCTCTTGGAATCGCGGTATTGATTGTTACACCGCTGATTTCAAGGCTATTCTATGAAATAGAATAGGGGATTCCTCACTTTAGAAGACAGAGGTTGGCCCACAGTCTACTATAAATGTGATCAAGCAGTCCACACCTAGTGTGAATGCTGTGGTCAGTCAGCCCATTTTTTATTATTAACGGCCTTCGGTTGTAACTCGAGCTATGATGACTGTTTGAATTAACGATCTTTAGGAAGATCTATTTTGTGAAAGACTTCATAGGTGCACTAGGGTCTTTTCCACCCTTATCTTGATAGTGTCAATCCTTTGGATTGGCTGCTGGTCTTCCTCTTTGCTTCCTTCCTTCTATACTTCAAAGTATGAAGTTCCTTTTCCTGTGATTGCTGTCTTCCAGTCAATCCTTAGATTAGTGTAAATGCTGTTGTTAGTCAGTCCACAACTAATTCAAACGCTGTGGACTGTCAGTCCTTTTAAATGTTGTGGTCATTCAGTCCACAGTGTAATTTTAATAGTGTGGTCAGTCTCTTGTAATTGTGGTATTGATTGTTACACCACTGATTACAAGGCTATTCTATGAAATAGGATAGGTGATACCTCACTTTAGAAGACAGAGGTTGGCCCACAGTCTAGTCTACTGTAAATGTGGTCAAGCAGTCCACACCTAGTGTGAATTCTGTAGTCAGGCAGTCCACACCTATTGTGAATGCTGTGGTTAGTCAGCCCATTTGTTTATTATTAATGGCCTTCGGTTGAAACTCGAGCTATGACGGCTTGATGAATTAACGATCTTTAGGAAGATCAATTTTGTGAAAGACTACATAGGTCCACTAGGGTCTTTTCCACTGTTATCTTGATAGAGTCAATCCTTTGGATTGGCTGCTGGTCTTCCTCTTTGCTTTCTTCCTTCTATACTTCAAAGTATGATGTCCTTTTCCAGTGATTGCTGTCTTCCAGTCAATCCTTAGACTACTGTAAATGCTGTTGTCAGTCAGTCCACAACTAATTCAAATGCTGTGGACTGTCAGTCCTTTTAAATGTTGTGGTCATTCAGTCCACAGTGTAATTTTAATAGTGTGGTCAGTCTCTTGTAATCGCGGTATTGATTGTTACACTGCTAATTACAAAGCTATTCTATGAAATAGAATAGGGGATTCCTCACTTTAGAAGACAGAGGTTGGCCCACAGTCTACCGTAAATATGATCAGGCAGTCCACAACTAGTGTGAATGCTGTGGTCAGTCAGTCCATTTTTTTTATTAACGGCCTTCGGTTGAAACTCTAGCCATGACGACTGGATGAATTAATGATCTTTAGGAAGATCAATCTTGTTCAAGACTACATCGGTCCACTAGGGTATTCTCCACCGTTATCTTGATAGTATCAATCCTTTGGATTGGTTGCTGGTCTTCCTCTTTGCCTTCTTCCTTCTATTCTTCCGAGTATGATGTCCCTTTCCAGTAATTGCTGTCTTCCAGTCAATCCATAAACTAGTGTAAATGCTGTTGTCAGTCAGTCCACGCCTAATTTAAATGCTGTGGACTGTCAGTCCTTGTAAATTTTGTGGTTAATTGGTCCACAGTGTAGTCTTAATACTGTGGTCAGTCTCTTGTAATCACGGTATTGATTGTTACACCGCTGATTACAAGGCTATTCTATGAAACAGAATAAGGGATTCCTCACTTTAGAATACAGAAGATAAGGAAAAGAAGTGTTCCTTATGTCTCTACCTAAGATATGGTTGTGTTATACTAGGAATTGTGTATAGAAAATAAACATATGTAAACCACTAACAGTATATTCTCATGTATCAGAATGGTGTTGTCACACCTCCGCAGGTCTAGAACTTATGCCTAGACTGACTATTATCAGTAATTAATATGAATATTAATTACCTGTTATGTGACTTTCCACATTCTTTTCTTGGAGTTCACAAGGAAACATTTCAAATCCCACGATGTCAAAGGGCGTCAGTCACCTGTAAATATTCAAAAGAGTGATAATATGTTCCTGCTACATGCTATACACACCAAAAAGTATAACACTCTAGGGCCAAAATTACTTATTTCAAAGATAAAGACTGTGGTCAGTCAGTCTGCATTTTATTATAAAAATTGTAGTCAGAGAGTCCACAGTCTATTTTAAATTTTATGCTCAATCGGTCCACAGTCTACTGTAAATGTGGTCAGGCAGTCCACATCTAGTCTATATGCTGTGGTCAGTCAGTCCATTCTTTATAATTAATGGCCTTCGGTTGAAACTCGAGCCATGATGACTTGATGTATTAATGATCTTTAGGAAGATCAATCTTGTGCAAGACTAGATCGGTCCACTAGGGCCTTCTTCACAATTATCTTGATAGTATCAATCCATTGGATTGGTTGCTGGTCTTGCTCTTTGCTTTCTTCTATACTTCAAACTATGATGTCCTTTTCCATTGATTGCTGTCTTCCATTCAATCCTTAGACTAGTGTAATTGCCGTTGTCAGTCAGTCCACAACTAATTCAAATGCTGTGGACTGTCAGTCCTTTTAAATGTTGTGGTCATTCAGTCCACAGTGTATTCTTAATAGTGTGGTCAATCTCTTGGAATCGCGGTATTGATTGTTACACCGCTGATTACAAGGCTATTCTATGAAATAGGAAAGGGGATACCTCACTTTAGAAGACAGAGGTTGGCCCACAGTCTACTATAAATGTGGTCAGGCAGTCCACTCCTATTGTGAATGCTGTGGTCAGTCAGCCCTTTTTTTATTATTAACGGCCTTCGGTTGAAACTCGAGCTATGATGACTGTTTGAATTAACGATCTTTAGGAAGATCAATTTTGTGAAAGACTACATAGGTCCACTAGGGTCTTTTCCACTGCTATCTTGATAGTGTCAATCCTTTGGATTGGCTGCTGATCTTCCTCTTTGCTTTCTTCCTTCTATACTTCAAAGTATGATGTCCTTTTCCAGTGATTGCTGTCTTCCAGTCAATCCTTAGACTAGTGTAAATGCTGTTGTCAGTCAGTCCACAACTAATTCAAACGCTGTGGACTGTCAATCCTTTTAAATGCTGCGGTCATTCAGTCCACAGTGTAGTCTTAATAGTGTGGTCAGTGTCTTGTAATTGCAGTATTGATTGTTACACTGCTAATTACAAGGCTATTCTATCAAATAGAATAGGGGATTCCTCCCTTTAAAAGACAGAGGTTGGCCCACAGTCTAGTCTACTATAAATGTGGTCAAGCAGTCCACACCTAATGTGAATGCTGTAGTCAGTCAGCCCATTTTTTATTATTACGGCCTTCGGTTGAAATTCGAGCCATGACTACTGGATGAATTAACGATCTTTAGGAAGATCAATTTTGTGAAAGAATAGATAGGTCCACAAGGGTCTTCTTCACCATTATCTTGATGGTATCAATCCATTGGATTGGTTGCTGGTCTTGCTCTTTGCTTTCTTCTATACTTCAAACTATGATGTCCTTTTCCATTGATTGCTGTCTTCCGTTCAATCCTTAGACTAGTGTAATTGCCGTTGTCAGTCAGTCCACAACTAATTCAAATGCTGTGGACTGTCAGTCCTTTTAAATGTTGTGGTCATTCAGTCCACAGTGTATTCTTAATAGTGTGGTCAATCTCTTGGAATCGCGGTATTGATTGTTACACCGCTGATTTCAAGGCTATTCTATGAAATAGAATAGGGGATTCCTCACTTTAGAAGACAGAGGTTGGCCCACAGTCTACTATAAATGTGATCAAGCAGTCCACACCTAGTGTGAATGCTGTGGTCAGTCAGCCCATTTTTTATTATTAACGGCCTTCGGTTGTAACTCGAGCTATGATGACTGTTTGAATTAACGATCTTTAGGAAGATCTATTTTGTGAAAGACTTCATAGGTGCACTAGGGTCTTTTCCACCCTTATCTTGATAGTGTCAATCCTTTGGATTGGCTGCTGGTCTTCCTCTTTGCTTCCTTCCTTCTATACTTCAAAGTATGAAGTTCCTTTTCCTGTGATTGCTGTCTTCCAGTCAATCCTTAGATTAGTGTAAATGCTGTTGTTAGTCAGTCCACAACTAATTCAAACGCTGTGGACTGTCAGTCCTTTTAAATGTTGTGGTCATTCAGTCCACAGTGTAATTTTAATAGTGTGGTCAGTCTCTTGTAATTGTGGTATTGATTGTTACACCACTGATTACAAGGCTATTCTATGAAATAGGATAGGTGATACCTCACTTTAGAAGACAGAGGTTGGCCCACAGTCTAGTCTACTGTAAATGTGGTCAAGCAGTCCACACCTAGTGTGAATTCTGTAGTCAGGCAGTCCACACCTATTGTGAATGCTGTGGTTAGTCAGCCCATTTGTTTATTATTAATGGCCTTCGGTTGAAACTCGAGCTATGACGGCTTGATGAATTAACGATCTTTAGGAAGATCAATTTTGTGAAAGACTACATAGGTCCACTAGGGTCTTTTCCACTGTTATCTTGATAGAGTCAATCCTTTGGATTGGCTGCTGGTCTTCCTCTTTGCTTTCTTCCTTCTATACTTCAAAGTATGATGTCCTTTTCCAGTGATTGCTGTCTTCCAGTCAATCCTTAGACTACTGTAAATGCTGTTGTCAGTCAGTCCACAACTAATTCAAATGCTGTGGACTGTCAGTCCTTTTAAATGTTGTGGTCATTCAGTCCACAGTGTAATTTTAATAGTGTGGTCAGTCTCTTGTAATCGCGGTATTGATTGTTACACTGCTAATTACAAAGCTATTCTATGAAATAGAATAGGGGATTCCTCACTTTAGAAGACAGAGGTTGGCCCACAGTCTACCGTAAATATGATCAGGCAGTCCACAACTAGTGTGAATGCTGTGGTCAGTCAGTCCATTTTTTTTATTAACGGCCTTCGGTTGAAACTCTAGCCATGACGACTGGATGAATTAACGATCTTTAGAAAGATCAATTTTGTGAAAGACTACATAGGTCCACTAGGGTCTTCTCCACTGTTATCTTGATAGTGTCAATCCTTTGGATTGGCTGCTGGTCTTCCTCTTTGCTTTCTTCCTTCTATACTTCAAAGTATGATGTCCTTTTCCAGTGATTGCTGTCTTCCAGTCAATCCTTAGACTAGTGTAAATGCTGTTGTCAGTCGGTCCACAACTAATTCAAATGCTGTGGACTGTCAGTCCTTGAAAATGCTGTGGTCATTCAGTCCACAGTGTAGTCTTAATAGTGTGGTCAGTGTCTTGTAATTGCAGTATTGATTGTTACACTGCTAATTACAAGGCTATTCTATGAAATAGAATAGGGGATTCCTCACTTTAGAAGACTGAGGTTGGCCCACAGTCTACCGTAAATATGATCAGGCAGTCCACAACTAGTGTGAATGTTGTTGTCAGTCAGTCCATTTTTTATTATTAACGGCCTTCGGTTGAAACTCTAGCCATAACGACTGGATGAATTAACGATCTTTAGGAAGATTAATCTTGTTCAAGACTAGATCGGTCCACTAGGGTCTTCTCCACCGTTATCTTGATAGTATCAATCCTTTGGATTGGTTGCTCGTCTTCCACTTTGCCTTCTTCCTTCTATTCTTCCGAGTATGATGTCCCTTTCCAGTAATTGCTGTCTTCCAGTCATTCCATAGACTAGTGTAAATGCTGTTGTCAGTCAGTCTACGCCTAATTTAAATGCTGTGGACTGTCAGTCCTTGTAAATTTTGTGGTTAATTGGTCCACAGTATAGTCTTAATACTGTGGTCAGTCTCTTGTAATCGCGGTATTGATTGTTACACCGCTGATTACAAGGCTATTCTATGAAACAGAATAAGGGATTCCTCACTTTAGAATACAGAAGATAAGGAAAAGAAATGTTCCTTATGTCTCTACCTAAGATATGGTTGTGTTATACTAGGAATTGTGTATAGAAAATAAACATATGTAAACCACTAACAGTATATTCTCATGTATCAGAAAGGTGTTGTCACACCTCCGCAGGTCTAGAACTTATGCCTAGACTGACTATTATCAGTAATTAATATGAATATTAATTACCTGTTATGTGACTTTCCACATTCTTTTCTTGGAGTTCACATGGAAACATTTCAAATCCCACCATGTCAAAGGGCGTCAGTCACCTGTAAATATTCAAAAGAGTGATAATATGTTCCTGCTACATGCTATACACACCAAAAAGTATAACACTCTAGGGCCAAAATTACTTATTTCAAAGATAAAGACTGTGGTCATTGGGTCTGCATTTTATTATAAAAATTGTAGTCAGACAGTCCACAGTCTATTTTAAATTTTATGCTCAATCGGTTCACAGTCTACTGTAAATGTGGTCAGGCAGTTCACATCTCGTCTATATGCTGTGGTCAGTCAGTCCATTCTTTATAATTAATGGCCTTCGGTTGAAACTCGAGCCATGACGACTTGATGTATTAATGATCTATAGGAAGATCAATCTTGTGCAAGACTAGATCGGTCCACTAGGGCCTTCTTCACCATTATCTTGATAGTATCAATCCATTGGATTGTTTGCTGGTCTTGCACTTTGCTTTGGTCCTTCTATACTTCAAAGTATGATGTCCTTTTCCAGTGATTGCTGTCTTCCATTCAATCCTTAGATAACTGTAATTGCCGTTGTCCGTCAGTCCACAACTAATTCAAATGCTGTGGATTGTTAGTCCTTTTAAATGTTGTGGTCATTCAGTCCACAGTGTAATTTTAATAGTGTGGTCAGTCTCTTGTAATCGCGGTATTGATTGTTACACAGCTGATTACAAGGTTATTCTATGAAATAGAATAGGGGATTCCTCCCTTTAAAAGACAGAGGTTGGCCCACAGTCTAGTCTACTATAAATGTGGTCAAGCAGTCCACAACTAGCGTGAATGTTGTAGTCAGTCAGCCCATTTTTTATTATTAACGGCCTTCGGTTGAAATTCGAGCCATGACTACTGGATGAATTAACGATCTTTAGGAAGATCAATTTTGTGAAAGACTAGATGGGTCCACTAGGGTCTTCTTCACCATTATCTTGATAGTATCAATCCATTGGATTGGTTGCTGGTCTTGCTCTTTGCTTTCTTCTATACTTCAAACTATGATGTCCTTTTCCATTGATTGCTGTCTTCCATTCAGTCCTTAGACTAGTGTAAATGCTGTTGTCAGTCAGTCCACAAGTAATCCAAATGCTGTGGACTGTCAGTCCTTTTAAATGTTGTGGTCATTCAGTCCACAGTGTATTCTTAATAGTGTGGTCAATCTCTTGGAATCGCGGTATTGATTGTTACACCGCTGATTACAAGGCTATTCTATGAAATAGAATAGGGGATTCCTCACTTTAGAAGACAGAGGTTGGCCCACAGTCTACTATAAATGTGATCAAGCAGTCCACACCTAGTGTGAATGCTGTGGTCAGTCAGCCCATATTTTATTATTAACGGCCTTCGGTTGAAACTCGAGCTATGACGACTGGATGAATTAACGATCTTTAGGAAGATCAATTTTGTGAAAGACTTCATAGGTCTACTAGGGTCTTCTCCACCCTTATCTTGATAGTGTCAATCCTTTGGATTGGCTGCTGGTCTTCCTCTTTGCTTTCTTCCTTCTATACTTCAAAGTATGATGTCCTTTTCCAGTGATTGCTGTCTTCCAGTCAATCCTTAGATTAGTGTAAATGCTGTTGTCAGTCAGGCCACAACTAAATCAAATGCTGTGGACTGTCAGTCCTTTTAAATGTTGTGGTCATTCAGTCCACAGTGTAATTTTAATAGTGTGGTCAATCTCTTGTAATTGCGGTATTGATTGTTACACCACTGATTACAAGGCTATTCTATGAAATAGGAAAGGGGATAACTCACTTTAGAAGACAGAGGTTGGCCCACAGTCTAGTCTACTGTAAATGTGGTCAAGCAGTCCACAACTAGCGTGAATGTTGTAGTCAGTCAGCCCATTTTTTATTATTAACGGCCTTCGGTTGAAATTCGAGCCATGACTACTGGATGAATTAACGATCTTTAGGAAGATCAATTTTGTGAAAGACTAGATAGGTCCACTAGGGTCTTCTTCACCATTATCTTGATAGTATCAATCCATTGGATTGGTTGCTGGTCTTGCACTTTGCTTTCTTCTATACTTCAAACTATGATGTCCTTTTCATTGATTGCTGTCTTCCATTCAATCCTTAGACTAGTGTAATTGCCGATGTCAGTCAGTCCACAACTAATTCAAACGCTGTGGACTGTCAGTCCTTTTAAATGTTGTGGTCATTCAGTCCACAGTGTATTCTTAATAGTGTGGTCAATCTCTTGGAATCGCGGTATTGATTGTTACACTGCTGATTACAAGGCTACTCTATGAAATAGAATAGGGGGTTCCTCACTTTAGAAGACAGAGGTTGGCCCACAGTCGACCGTAAATATGATCAGGCAGTCCACAACTAGTGTGAATGCTGTGGTCAGTCAGTCCATTTTTTATTATTAACGGCCTTCGGTTGAAACTTGAGCCATGACGACTGGATGAATTAACGATCTTTAGGAAGATCAATCTTGTTCAAGACTAGATCGGTCCACTAGGGTCTTCTCCACCGTTATCTTGATAGCATCAATCCTTTGGATTGGTTGCTCGTCTTCCTCTTTGCCTTCTTTCTTCTATTCTTCCGAGTATGATGTCCCTTTCCAGTATTTGCTGTCTTCCAGTCAATCCATAGACTAGTGTAAATGCTGTTGTCAGTCAGTCCACGCCTAATTTAAATGCTGTGGACTGTCAGTCCTTGTAAATTTTGTGGGTAATTGGTCCACAGTGTAGTCTTAATACTGTGGTCAGTCTCTTGTAATCGCGGTATTGATTGTTACACCGCTGATTACAAGGCTATTCTATGAAACAGAATAAGGGATTCCTCACTTTAGAATACAGAAGATAAGGAAAAGAAATGTTCCTTATGGCTCTACCTAAGATATAGTTGTGTTATACTAGGAATTGTGTATAGAAAATAAACATATGTAAACCACTAACAGTATATTCTCATGTATCAGAAAGGTGTTGTCACACCTCCGCAGGTCTAGAACTTATGACTAGACTGACTATTATCAGTAATTAATATGAATATTAATTACCTGATATGTGACTTTCCACATTCTTTTCTTGGAGTTCACAAGGAAACATTTCAAATCCCACCATGTCAAAGGGCGTCAGTCACCTGTAAATATTCAAAAGAATGATAATATGTTCCTGCTACATGCTATACACAACAAAAAGTATAACACTCTAGGGCCAAAATTACTTATTTCAAAGATAAAGACTGTGGTCAGTCGGTCTGCATTTTATTATAAAAATTGTAGTCAGAGAGTCCACAGTCTATTTTAAATTTTATGCTCAATCGGTTCACAGTCTACTGTAAATTTGGTCAGGTAGTCCACATCTAGTCTATATGCTGTGGTCAGTCAGTCCATTCTTTATAATTAATGGCCTTCGGTTGAAACTCGAGCCATGACGACTTCATGTGTTAATGATCTTTAGGAAGATCAATCTTGTGCAAGACTATATCGGTCCACTAGGGCCTTCTTCACAATTATCTTGATAGTATCAATCCATTGGATTGTTTGCTGGTCTTGCACTTTGCTTTGGTCCTTCTATACTTAAAAGTATGATGTCCTTTTCCAGTGATTGCTGTCTTCCATTCAATCCTTAGATAACTGTAAATGCTGTTGTCAGTCAGTCCACAACTAATTCAAACGCTGTGGACTGTCAGTCCTTTTAAATGTTGTGGTCATTCAGTCCACAGTGTAATTTTAATAGTGTGGTCAGTCTCTTGTAATCACGGTATTGATTGTTACACAGCTGATTACAAGGTTATTCTATGAAATAGAATAGGGGATTCCTCCATTTAAAAGACAGAGGTTGGCCCACAGTCTAGTCTACCGGAAATGTGGTCAAGCAGTCCACACCTAGTGTGAAGGCTGTAGTCAGTCAGCCCATTTTTTATTATTAACGGCCTTCGGTTGAAATTCGAGCCATGACTACTGGATGAATTAACAATCTTTAGGAAGATCAATTTTGTGAAAGACAAGATAGATCCACTAGGGTCTTCTTCACCGTTATCTTGATAGTATCAATCCTTTGGATTGGTTGCTCGTCTTCCTCTCTGCCTTCTTCCTTCTATTCTTCCGAGTATGATGTCCCTTTCCAGTAATTGCTGTCTTCCAGTCAATCCATAGACTTGTGTAAATGCTGTTGTCAGTCAGTGCACGCCTAATTTAAATGCTGTGGACTGTCAGTCCTAGTAAATTTTGTGGTCAATTGGTCCACAGTGTAGTCTTAATACTGTGGTCAGTCTCTTGTAATCGCGGTATTGATTGTTACACCGCTGATTACAAGGCTATTCTATGAAACAGAATAAGGGATTCCTCACTTTAGAATACAGAAGATAAGGAAAAGAAATGTTCCTTATGTCTCTACCTAAGATATGGTTGTGTTATACTAGGAATTGTGTATAGAAAATAAAGATATGTAAACCACTAACATTATATTCTCATGTATCAGAAAGGTGTTGTCACACCTCCGCAGGTCTAGAACTTATGCCTAGACTGACTATTATCAGTAATTAATATGAATATTAATTACCTGTTATGTAACTTTCCACATTCTTTTCTTGGAGTTCACAAGGAAACATTTCAAATCCCACCATGTCAAAGGGCGTCAGTCACCTGTAAATATTCAAAAGAGTGATAATATGTTCCTGCTACATGCTATACACACCAAAGAGTATGATGGAAAAAGTAATCTGTAAAAAGTCGTAGTTGTGACAATATGTTTACAATAAAAATGAAACAAAAAAAAAACAATAGAGGAATATTTTTTTACTCTTGTTACAATACAGTAGTAGGTATTTATGTGAAATCTAATTTATTCAAATATAAGTCTTATTGTTTTTTTATGTGTAGTTTTTGTAGTATTATGTGACATTTTTAATATTTTTATTATAGTTTACAACCTACCCCCAATTTACCCTTTTAAAAATGAGGAGTGAGAGAGAGAAAAAAAGAAAAAGTGAAAAAATAAGTAATTAAAAAGTAAAAAGGTGCTATATTAACCTTTCTTTTCCTATTTATTCCCTTTACTATTCTAAAGACCCCTTGCATAGTCAATTTATTTCTGCAATGATTATATATAATTGTTTTTTCAACCCCCTTTTTTCTTCAGGTTTCAAATTATCCTCATTTAATTAACTCTGCTGAAAGGGAATTATGTCAGATCATAATAAAGGGTAAGATTCCATTGATCAGGGGCATACATATTAATCACTGAGCCCCATAGCAGAAGTTTTAATAGTCCCCTCACTCCACAAAAAAAAATTGGTAGTATCACAGAAAAGCATATCTTACAACTTTGCAGCCCTTCCAAATGTATTTTCTTCTCATTGAAGCCCTTAGATTCCACCATAAAGTATGAAACCAGCAAAAGTGCCCTCCCCCAAATACAGAGTTATACCCCCACAGTGAATTCCTCCACAGTACCCTCCTCATGCACAGAATAATAACCCTGCTGTCCCTCCCTTCCCTGACAAAGCATGGTGACCCCCAAGACAGTATGATGCCCCAACTGTGATCCCAACTCAGCCCTCCATACAATATGATGGCCCACACATAGCCCTCTATACAGAATAATGATCCCACACCCCTCCACACAGTAAGATGGCCCCAACACAATACTCCACATAGTAGGATGGCCCCAACACAGCCCTAGGCACAATATGATGGCCCCCACACAGCCCTCCATACAGTATAATGGCCCTCCACACAGTATGATGGCCCCAAAATGCACGACCATCCACACAGTATGATGGCCCCCACACAGTCCTCTAAACAGCATAATGACCCCCACACAACCCTGCACACAGTATGATGGACCATACTATCCCTCCAAAAGTATAATATTCCCAACAACGCCCTCCAAACAGTATAATAGCCCTCGCATAGCCTTGCAAACAAAATAATTGCCCATCACATAGTTCTCCAAACAGTATCTTAGCCCCCACACAACCCTCAAAACAGTATGATGAACCCCACACAAAGGTCCACAATATATAATTGCTTGTATACAGTATAACAGTGCCCACTATCACTTCAAACATTATATTGGCCCCTACACAGCCATACAAACATTATAATGGTCCCCCACATAGCCCTGCAAACAGTATTATGGCCCACACATAGCCGTCTATAGCGTATCATGGCCCCAACATAGCCCTCCATATAGTATAATGGCCCTCACATAGCTCCCACACAGTATAATGGTCCTCACATAGCCCTGCAAACAGAATAATGGCCCCACATAGTCCTCCATACAGTATAATGCCCCCACACAACCCTCCATACAGTATGATGGGCCCCACACAAACCTCCACATTGCTTAATTGCTCGTATACAGTATAATGGCCTCCACTAGACCTCCAGACAGTATAATGGCCCCCTAATAGCCATGCTAACAGTAGAATGATGGCCTCCCACATAGGCCTCCAAACAATATACCGGCCCCAACACAGCCTACACAAACTTCCACATTGTATAATTGCTCGTATACAGTATAATGGCCTCCACTAGCCCTCCAGACAGTATAATGCCCCCCCACATAGCCCTGCTAACAGTATAATTGCCCCCCTCACAGCCCTGAAAACAATATTATGGCCCACACTTAGCCCTCTGTATAGTATAATGGCCCACACAAAGCTGTCCAAATATTATAATGGCCCCCACATAGCCCTCCATATAGTATAATGGGCCCCACATAGCCCTACCAATAGTATAATGGCTCCCACGTAGCCCTTCATATAGAATATTGCCCCCACGTCACCCTCCATATAGTATAATGGACCCCATATAGCCTTTCATGTTGTATAATGGGCCCCACATAACATTTCATGTAGTATAATGGGCCCCACAAAGCCTTGTATTGTAGAATAACGGGCACCACATAGCCTCCCATATAGTATAATGGCCCCCACATAGCCTCCCATATAGTATAATGGGCCCCACGTAGCCTTCCATGTAATATAACAGACAGCTCCCTCTTCTGTCATTGCATTCAACTGTATGCTGATAGAGTTGAAAGTGTGATGCCGGGAGGGCAGGGGTGGGTATTGATGGTAAGTACCACTTTGCATTGGAAGACCCCACCCATCTTGAAAGTGCACAAAAAACATAAGTACTCCTGCTTAAGCCAAATGTTTCCTGCTTCATATCACATCATACTATGCCAATTTAAACTTGTTTCAATTCTGCAAAAACTATGTCCTCATACAGCTATGTTGATGGGAAAAATTATTCCTTGATATGAGGCAAGACTCTTTTTTTCATAAATCGTATTCTTGTGCAAAATATTATATATTGCTAGCAATATGAAGGCTATTTTGTATACAGATACACAAATATCCAGTTTAGTAGTTAGGGATTATAATGTATATAAAGAAATGTGACAAATGGCCTCCCACTTCCATCTTACTGTATGTATTTCTAACAGGGATGTCAAACTAAGACACACAGAGGGCCAAATAGAAAAACTTGGACAAAGTCGCGGGTCAACCAGTATACAGTATAATGGGCCCCACATAGTCCTCCATACAGTATAATGGGCCCCACATAGTCCTCCATACAGAATAATGGGTCCCACATAGTCTTCCATACAGAATAATGGGCCCCCCATAGTCCTCCATACAGAATAATGGGCCCGCCATAGTCGTGGGACAACCAGTATACAGAATAATGGGCCCCAAATAGTCCTCCATACAGACTAATGGGCCTCATAGTCCTCCATACAGACTAATTGGCCTCATAGTCCTCCATACAGAATAGTAGCCCAATATAGCGGTGGTGGTTCTGGTGTTACAGGCCAAATATAACCACCCTGCGGGCCAGATATGACCCATGGGCCAGAGTTTGACACGTGTAATCTATAATATGGAGATTTTACAGAACATGGAGACCTGGAACTAAAATCTATTGTGATCGATAGGATTGAATTACCTCTTCTGTGTCACCTTGTCCTCTTTCCCTCCTCCTGTCGGTGTGTGCTCCCTGTGATGGCAATGATCTGAACTGTGACTCTACAGCACCACGTTCTAACATAATATGATGTCACGTCTCTATGACATCACAAAAGAAGATGAGCAAAGGAATCTGGGGACAATGTGGTATGTTGCTGGCATCCAGCCTGCTTTTACCTTACCAGCAATTTACTAATCTCCAGTAACTCTCGAAAGTTTAATTTTCAATAAAGTGAAACTTATTTAATTTTAAAGTAAATTTGTATAAAATAAAAAGAATTATCAATTTTTTAAAAAAAATGAATAAAAGAACAAAATCATCCCAAGGTCTGGCAGTATTTTTACATAAATTTGGTCAGATTTTACCTTTAATGTTTCTGACACTGGTAAAATATGTGATTGGCTGTGATGAGGCCTCGTGTCACCATAATAATACCAGAAAGAGCAGGACATGTTGGAGCAGCTATGGGAACACAGGAGCAGTCAATGCTATCATGCACTGTGTGGGTTGCTGAAACACAGAATAAAGCCTTGTGGTCGCCATGTATCAAATGAGTCTGCGACAAAAAAGTAGTGGTTTTTCAAAATCAACCAAAAAGTCTACTCGCTCCGGACGCTTTATTGGTGGCACCATCATATTTATAATGGCAGTACTGATTTCTGAACTTCCTGGTCATTGTGACCCTCACTGAATCTTAAGATCACAGCTCTGCAATGTCCGAACAGACAGGAGGTCAAGCTTGTGCACTGCAGCTCCATTCATTCTCTAAGGGACTGCTGGAGTTGAATTAATTCAGCGGTATCTCAGGCAGTCCCGTAGACAATGAATGGAGCAGAGGTTTACATGCTGGACCTCCGATTTGCGTTATTGATCGATGAGGGTCCTAGTGGTTGGATCCCCAGCAATCAGGAAGTTATCACCTTTTCTATGGTATAAAATGAATTATGATATTTGGGTGCAATCTGACCCAAGGCCATTTTGGGGGATATGAGTCGCTAATTACATTAGTTTAACTTGCTGGCCTAGAATTAGTATGTATTCTAATTAATAAATTACTGATAGTAATTACCTGTGCCCTGTCACCTCTTCCACATCTTTATGCTTTACCACAATGACATCAACTGCACAAGTGATTGGAATGTAGAGAGCTGAATGTTCTAAGTAATTGTGACATCACCTCTCTATGACATCATCAGTGAGTACAAGCCAAGGATGCAGGAAAGGACATTGGATGATCACATTAAGTGTCATAAAGATGGAGAATGCTCAAGACATTATAAGGACAGATATTTAGGGGTTAGTAAAACCCACCTAACCACCCACCTTCCCTTAAAATAACAATACTTCACTACATACAGCTTCTTAATTGGAAAGGTGTCTGATCAGAGCTTTATTGAATGATGTATTCAACATGTAAAATATGAGAATTAATTTAAAAAAAAGTATAAAACACAGTACCCTGTAGTGATTACGAAAAAATTGCAGAGGGCACGCAGATGATATACATTTCCATTTACATACAGTCTTAATAGTCATAAACATCAACATAGTGGAAATATGTATATCTGCTAACTAGATTGGATCGACCAATCGGAACAGAATTAGAACCTATATAAAAATATCCGACAAATAGGTCTTTGATGTAAATAAAAGAGACCTTTATTATAACAAGTAGGGTACATGGTGATACAAACAGGGGTGGATTAAGAGTAGCCAGGGCCTCGGGCAGTTTAGAAGGTGTGGCCCCCCCCACAGGTACCCGATGTATCACGTGACATGTCACATGATCCCCTTTGATAGATCATGTGATAGGTCATGTGACTAACACAGATGCTTTTGTGACATCTGTAGACGGAAAATTATGGAATTTTTTTTTCCATTATGTACACAGCCCTATACATAACATAGCGCTATATATAGTAGAGCAGCGGTGGGAGAGTAATTTCCTTCAGGGGCCACATGAGAGACCATGACTGTTGTGGAAGGTGAATCAATAGGCTGAAATTAATTCTGCTCAATATTAATAATATTAACAAAATAATAAAAAAATATATTAATTGTATGATTCAGGCTATGTGCCCACGATACAGAAATGCTCCGGATTTATCCTGAGCGTTTCTGCATCTCCCTGGCAGAAAAAACGCATGCGGATTGTACATGCGGATTGTACATGCGGATTGTACATGCGGATTGTACATGCGGATTG
Organism: Phyllobates terribilis; assembly: GCF_046119375.1. Classification (NCBI taxonomy): domain Eukaryota; kingdom Metazoa; phylum Chordata; class Amphibia; order Anura; family Dendrobatidae; genus Phyllobates; species Phyllobates terribilis. The sequence continues at coordinate 177,871 of NW_027363307.1, forward strand.
TACATGCGGATTGTACATGCGGATTGTACATGCGGATTGTACTTGCGGATTGTACATGCGGATTGTACATGCGGATTGTACATGCGGGTTGTACATGCGGGTTGTACATGCGGATTGTACATGCGGATTGTACATGCGGATTGCACATGTGGATTGTACATGTGGATTGTACATGCGGATTGTACATGTGGATTGTACATGCGGATTGTACATGCGGGTTGTACATGCGGGTTGTACATGCGGATTGTACATGCGGATTGTACATGCGGATTGTACATGCGGATTGTACATGCGGATTGTACATGCGGATTGTACATGCGGATTGTACATGCGGGTTGTACATGCGGATTGTACATGCGGATTGTACATGCGGATTGTACATGCGGATTGTACATGCGGATTGTACATGCGGATTGTACATCCGGGTTGTACATGCGGATTGTACATGCGGATTGTACATGCGGATTGTACATGCGGATTGTACATGCGGGTTGTACATGTGGATTGTACATGTGGATTGTACATGCGGATTGTACATGCGGATTGTACATGCGGATTGTACATGCGGATTGTACATGTGGATTGTACATGCACATTGTACATGCGGATTGTACATGCGGGTTGTACATGCAGATTGTACATGTGGATTGTACATGCGGATTGTACATGCGGATTGTACATGCGGATTGTACATGTGGATTGTACATGCGGATTGTGCATGCGGATTGTACATGCGGATTGTACATGCGGGTTGTACATGCGGGTTGTACATGCGGATTGTACATGCGGATTGTACATGCGGGTTGTACATGCGGATTGTACATGCGGATTGTACATGCGTTTTCCTGCCAGGGACATGCAGGTGTGAAGCGTTCTTCACATACATTTCCGCATGCGGGTTGTCAGGCGCTTTCCAAGCGATTTTAGCATCACTAGGAAAGTGCTTATCAACTTGGTCACAGTATATAAATCCATGCAAACAGCATGGATTTATATATACTGTGATGAAAAGAATGTTTAAAATAAAAAATAAATCTATACTTACCTTCTGATGGCCCCTGGAGTCTTGCTTCTCTCCATTCTCCCTTGTCGGGAGATCGCGGCATTCTGAAGGACCTGCCGACGTCAGCGTTGCGTGACCCGTCATCTGACTATGACGTCAACGCAGGTCCTTCAGTCCATCGTGATCTGCCGGCATAAGAGGAAGAGCGCACTGGGGGGCCGCCAGAAGGTAAGTATAATATTTATTTTTAATTGTATTCTTTTTTTCACAGTTTCTATGGTACCCGGGTCCGGAGGAGAGTCTCCTGTCTTCTAGACCTGGGTACCATCTGCACATTGAAACGCGTGGATTCCGCATCTACATATGCAGTGATGCGTAATCAATGCGTTCCAATGCAAGTCAGTGGCGGCGAAAAAGCAGCACTTCCGCAAAATAATTGGTAGTGCTGCGTTTTTTTTCGCAATGATAATCCGCAGCGGAAATTTCCGCAGCATGTGCACAGCACATGCGGATTATCATTGGGGAACATGGCAGGCCTGCTACCAAGCATTTTTTTAAGCGTTTCTGCAGCGTTTTTGCCGCTGCGGAAAAGCTTAACCGCATCATGGGCACAAAGTCTTAATATTGAGCAGAATTAAGTATGCTGACATCCCCCTATATACAGTTTGAGCCCCCATATAACTCCCTATATATAGTATGAGTCCGCACATAGCTCTCTAGATACAGTATGAGCCGGTACATAGCTCCCTAGATACAGTATGAGCCCTCACATAGCTCCCTAGATACAGTATGAGCCCTCACATAGCTCCCTAGATACAGTATGAGCCCCCACATAGCTCCCTAGATATAGTATGAGCCCCCACATAGCTCACTAGATACAGTATGAGCCCGAACATAGCTCCCTAGATACAGTATGAGCCCGTACATAGCTCCCTAGATATAGTATGAGCGCCCACATAGCTCCCTAGATAAAGTATGAGCCCCCACATAGCTCCCTAGATACAGTATGAGCCCCCGCATAGCTCCCTAGATACAGTATGAGATCCCGCATAGCCCCTATATACAATATGAGCCCGCACATAGCCTCCTATATATAGTATGAGCCCCCACATAGCTACCTATATACAGTATGAGCCTGTATGTAGCTCCCTATATACAGTATGAGCCCCACATAGCTCCCTATATACAGTATGAGCACCCACATAGCTCCCTACATACAATATGAGCCCGTACATAGTTCCCTTCTCTGATCGATTGCTACCTGGGAGACATCTCTGACCACCGCTTGAGGTGGCCCGAAGGCACCCCCCTGACGGCTGTACCCAGGTCACATGCCCCCCCTGATTCCCCTAGGTATGGCCCTGTATATTTTATATGACAATACATGACTGGTATCTATAGTATAATCAGGGATGTGTCCTTCTGCCAGAAGCCTCTATAGATTGTGCAAGCGCAATACCTGCGCAGTCTGGCCACAGACAGAAAGACACATCCACATCCCAGACAGGGATGAGGAGTGTGGCGCCGGAGATCGCGGTATGCATAAGCACTGAGCGCATACTGTGATCTCCGGTACCATAAACACATACGTGTTCGGTCCTGTCATCTCTGGAAAGGCCAGGGGAGGAGTGTGGCGCAGGTTCCGATTTCCGGCGCTATTTTAGTGAAGACAAATATGAACAGTGTCTTCAACAAAATGGACAGCATGGTATGCGCATGCGCTTACTTTGGCGGCATTTTGTTGAATACACTCTGCACATTTGTATTCATTCAAATGAAACTAGATATCGCGCTGTGCGTACATGTGGAGCATAGACCAGAGTGAGGGGGGAGAATATACCAGGATGGGGGGAAGCATGGACCAGGATGGGGGAGTATACACCAGGATGGGGGAGCATATACCAGGATGGGGAGAAGCATGGACCAGGATGGGGGAGCATATACCATAATGGGGGGGAAGCATGGACCAGGATGAAGGAGCATACACCAGGATGGGGGAGCATATACCAGGATGGGTGACCAGGATGGGGAAGCATACACCAGTATGGGGGACCAGGATGGGGGAGCATATACCAGGATGGGGAAGCATACACCAGGATGGGGGAGCATATATCAGGATGGGGGACCAGGATGGGGGAGCATACACCAAGATGGCAGACCAGGATGGGGGAGCATATACCAGGATGGCAGACCAGGATGGGGGAGCATATACCAGGATGGGGGAGAATATACTAAGAGTCACCAGATCTGCACAAAAATTCAGAGTCCTGCAATAAATCACACTGAGCCCCTGCAGAGTGACCACACACATCAGCAGAGCGGATCCTGTACTGACTGATCAACCCTGAACCTACAGGACGTCACATACTATACTGCTCCATATATAATATGTGAGGTTCTGTAGGCAGGTTCAAGTGTGACCAGTACAGTGTATACCCATGTACAAAAAATGTCATCCAGTATATCGATTACTGTATGGTATACTGTGGTACAGACATCAGATTGGATATAACAATGTGTATAGCATATAACATCTAATGTCTGTATCACAGTATATCATACTAGCTATTGACCCTGTTCTACGCCCGGGTGGCGAGCTTTTTTAATGGTATATGCTCTCCCATCCTGGCCCCGTATCCTGGTATATGCTCCCCCATCCTGGTCCTCCATCCTGGTATATGCTTCCCCATCCTGCTCCCCCATCCTGGTATATGCTCCCCCATTCTGGTATATGCTTCCCCATCCTGGTCCCCCATCTTGGTATATTCTCCCCTATCCTGGTATATGCTCCCCCATCCTGGTCTGCCATCCTGGTGTATGCTTCCCCATCCTGGTCTCCCATCCTGGTATATGCTCCCCCATCCTGGTGCCCCATCCTGATATATGCTCCCCCACCCTGGTGTATACTTCCCCATCCTGGTATATGCTCCCCCATCCTGGTCCCCCATCCTGGTGTATGCTTTCCCATCCTGGTCCCCAATCCTGGTATATGCTCCCCGATTTTAGTGTATGCTCCCCCATCCTGGTGTATGCTCCTTCATCCTGGTCCATGCTTCTCCCCATCCTGGTATATGCTCCCACATCCTGGTATATGCTCCCCCATCCTGGTCCATGCTTCCCCCCATCCTGGTATATGCTCCCCCCTCACTCTGGTCCATGCTCCACATGTCCGCATAGCGGGATATCTGGTTTCATTTGAATGGATACAAATGTGCAGAGTGTATTCAACAAAATGGCGCCAAAGTACGCGCATGTGCATACCACGCTGTCCATTTTGTCGAAGACACTGTTCATATTTGTCTTCACTAAAATAGCGCCGGAAATCGACGCCTGCACCACACTCCTTCCCTGGCCTTTCCAGAGAGACAGGACCGAACACGTATGTGTTTATGGTGCTGGAGATCGCGGTATGCACTCAGTGCTTATGCATACCGCGATCTCCGGCGCCACACTCCTCATCCCTGTCTGGGATGTGGATGTGTCTTTCTGTCTGTGGCCAGACTGCGCAGGTATTGCGCTTGCACAATCTATAGAGGCTTCTGGCAGAAGGACACATCCCTGATTATACTATAGATACCAGTCATGTATTGTCATATAAAATATACAGGGCCATACCTAGGGGAGTCAGGGGGGGCATGTGACCTGGGTACAGCCGTCAGGGGGGTGCCTTCGGGCCACCTCATGCGGTGGTCAGAGGTGTCTCCCAGGTAGCTGCATTTTGCATTCGACCATTCTCTGAGCTGGCTGTGAAACCGGCAATCGATCAGAGAAGGGAGCTATGTACGGGCTCATATTGTATGCAGGGAGCTATGTGGGTGCTCATATTGTATATAGGGAGCTATGTGGGGCTCATACTGTATATAGGGAGCTATGTACGGGCTCATACTGTATATAGGGAGCTATGTGGGGCTCATACTGTATATAGGGAGCTATGTACGGGCTCAAACTGTATATAGGGAGCTATGTGGGGGCTCATACTATATATAGGAGGCTATGTGCGGGCTCATATTGTATATAGGGGCTATGCGGGATCTCATACTGTATCTAGGGAGCTATGTGGGGGCTCATACTGTATCTAGGGAGCTATGTGGGGGCTCATACTGTATCTAGGGAGCTATGTACGGGCTCATACTGTATCTAGGGAGCTATGTTCGGGCTCATACTGTATCTAGGGAGCTATGTACGGGCTCATACTGTATCTAGGGAGCTATGTGGGGGCTCATACTGTATCTAGGGAGCTATGTGGGGGCTCATACTATATCTAGGGAGCTATGTGGGGGCTCATACTGTATCTAGGGAGCTATGTGAGAGCTCATACTGTATCTAGAGAGCTATGTGTGGACTCATACTGTATCTAGGGAGTTATGTGGGGGATCAAACTGTATATAGGGGGATGTCAGCATACTTAATTCTGCTCAATATTAAGGCTTTGTGCCCATGATGCATTTAAGCGTTTCCACAGCGGCAAAAACGCTGCAGAAACGCTTAAAAAATGCTTGGTAGAAGGTCTGCCATGTTCCCCAATGATAATCCGCATGTGCTGTGCACATGCTGCGGAAATTTCCGCTGCGGATTATCATTGCGGAAAAAAAAGCAGCACTACCAATTATTTTGCAGAAGTGCTGCGTTTTCGCCGCCATTGACTTGCATTGGAACGCATGGATTACGCATCACTGCATATATAGATGCGGAATCCACGCGTTTCAATGTGCGGATGGTACCCAGGTCTAGAGGACAGGAGACTCTCCTCCGGACCCGGGTACCATAGAAACTGTGAAAAAAAGAATAAAATAAAAAATAAAATGTTATATTTACCTTCTGGCGGCCCCCCGGTGCGCTCTTCCTCTCATGCCGGCAGATCACGATGGACTGAAGGACCTGGGCTGACGTCATAGTCACGTGACGAGTCACGCAACGCTGACGTCGGCAGGTCCTTCAGTGTACCGCGATCTCCCGACAAGGGAGAATGGAGAGAAGCAAGACTCCAGGGGCCATCAGAAGGTAAGTATAGATTTATTTTTTATTTTAAACATTCTTTTCATCACAGTATATATAAATCCATGCTGTTTGCATGGATTTATATACTGTGACCAAGTTGATAAGAACTTTCCTAGTGATGCTAAAATCGCTTGGAAAGCGCCTGACAACCCGCATGCGGAAATGTATGTGAAGAACGCTTCACACCTGCATGTCCCTGGCAGGAAAACGCATGTACAATCCGCATGTACAATCCGCATGTACAATCTGCATGTACAATCCGCATGTACAATCGGCATGTGCAATCCACATGTACAATCCGCATGTACAATCCGCATGTACAATCCGCATGTACAATCCGCATGTACAATCCACATGTACAATCCGCATGTACAATCTGCATGTACAATCCGCATGTACAATCCGTATGTACAATCCACATGTACAATCGGCATGTACAATCCACATGTACAATCCGCATGTACAATGTGCATGTACAATCCGCATGTACAATCCGCATGTACAATCCGCATGTACAATCCGCATGTACAATCCGCATGTACAATCCGCATGCGTTTTTTCTGCCAGGGAGATGCAGAAACGCTCAGGAAAAATCTGGAGCATTTCTGTATCGTGGGCACATAGCCTGAGTCATACAATTAATATATTTTTTTATTATTTTGTTAATATTATTGATATTGAGCAGAATTAATTTCAGCCTATTGATTCACCTTCCACAACAGTCATGGTCTCTCATTTGGCCCCTAAAGGAAATTAATCTCCCACCGCTGCTCTACTATATATAGCGCTATGTTATGTATAGGGCTGTGTACATAATAGAAAAACATTTCCTTAATTTTCCATCTACAGATGTCACCAAAGCATCTGTGTTAGTCACATGACCTATCACATGATCTATCAAAGGGGATCATGTGACATGTCACGTGATACATCGGGTAACTGTGGGTGGGCCCACACCTTCTAAACTGCCCGGGGCCCTGGCTACTCTTAATCCACCCCTGGTCAGCCAACACCTAATTTAAATGCTGTGGACTGTCAGTCCTCGTAAATTTTGTGGTCAATTGGTCCACAGTGTAGTCTTAATAGTGTGGTCAGTCTCTTGTAATCGCGGTATTCATTGTTACACCGCTGATTACAAGGCTATTCTATGAAACAGAATAAGGGATTCCTCACTTTAGAAGACAGAGGACAAGGAAAAGAAATGTTCCTTATGTCTCTACCTAAGATATAGTTGTGTTATACTAGGAGTTGTGTATATAAAATATACATATGTAAACCACTAACAGTATATTCTCATGTATCAGAAAGGTGTTGTCACACCTCCACAGGTCTAGAATGACTATTATCAGTAATTAGTATGAATATTAATTACCTGTTATGTGACTTTCCACATTCTTTTCTTGGAGTCCACAAGGAAACATTTCAAATCCCACCATGTCAAAGGGCGTCAGTCACCTGTAAATATTCAAAAGAGTGATAATATGTTCCTGCTACATGCTATACACACCAAGAAGTATAACACTCTAGGGCCAAAATTACTTATTTCAAAGATAAAGACTGTGGTCAGTCGATCTGCATTTTATTATAAAAATTGTAGTCACACAGTCCACAGTCTATTTTAAATTTTATGCTCAATCGGTTCACAGTCTACTGTAAATGTGGTCAGGCAGTCCACATCTAGTGTATATGCTGTGGTCAGTCAGTCCATCCTTTATAATTAATGGCCTTCGGTTGAAACTCGAGCCATGACTGTTAGAACCCTTCTGTTTGTTTTTTTCCATCTTGTGTTTTGCGGTCACGTGACCATCTGCCTTTATATTCCAGCTCCGCCCTTGTGGCTGTGCTGGATTTCAGTGTGTGACTGTTTCTCTAGCCTGGTGCTTCGGTGTCTTTCTCAGTCATGTTCGCTTGGTCCTCTGGGACCTCTAGTACATTTTTGTCAGTTTGTATTTTTGTGTTCTGCAACAACTTCTCTGTTTAGGAGGTGTCCCATTTTTGTCCCAGTCCTTAGTTCTTTTAGGGACACCTCCCTTAATTCTATAGATCTTCGCTCAGACTAGCCGAGGACTAAGGCGGGTCTGTTCACTAGGAACAGGCAGCACGCTACATCGTAGGGATTCAGGTTAGTCTTACTGTAGGGACAGTTTTCCCCTATCTTTCCTTAGTACATGTTGCAGATCATAACAATGACGACTTAAGGAATTAACGATCTTTAGGAACATAAATTTTGTGAAAGACTACATAGGTCCACTAGGGTCTTCTCCACTGTTATCTTGATAGTGTCAATCCTTTGAATTGGCTGCTGGTCTTCCTCTTTGCTTTCTTCCTTCTATACTTCAAAGTATGATGTCGTTTTCCAGTGATTGCTGTCTTCCAGTCAATCCTTAGACTATTGTAAATGCTGTTCTCAGTCAGTCCACAACTAATTCAAACGCTGTGGACTGTCAATCCTTTTAAATGCTGTGGTCATTCAGTCCACAGTGTAGTCTTAATAGTGGGGTCAGTGTCTTGTAATTGCAGTATTGATTGTTACACCACTGATTACAAGGCTATTCTATGAAATAGAATAGGGGATTCCTCACTTTAGAAGACAGAGGTTGGCCCACAGTCTACCGTAAATATGATCAGGCAGTCCACAACTAGTGTGAATGCTGTGGTCAGTCAGTCCATTTTTTATTATTAACGGCCTTCGGTTGAAACTCTAGCCATGACGACTGGATGAATTAACGATCTTTAGGAAGATCAATCTTGTTCAAGACTAGATCGGTCCGCTAGGGTCTTCTCCACCGTTATCTTGATAGTATCAATCCTTTGGATTGGTTCCTGGTCTTCCTCTTTGCCTTCTTCCTTCTATTCTTCCGAGTATGATGTCCCTTTCCAGTAATTGCTGTCTTCCAGTCAATCCATAGACTAGTGTAAATGCTGTTGTCAGTCAGTCCACGCCTAAGTTAAATGCTGTGGACTGTCAGTCCTTGTAAATTTTGTGGTTAATTGGTTCACAGTGTAGTCTTAATACTGTGGTCAGTCTCTTGTAATCGCGGTATTGATTGTTACACCGCTGATTACAAGGCTATTCTATGAAACAGAATAAGGGATTCCTCACTTTAGAATACAGAAGATAAGGAAAAGAAATGTTCCTTATGTCTCTACCTAAGATATGGTTGTGTTATACTAGGAATTGTGTATAGAAAATAAACATATGTAAACCACTAACAGTATATTCTCATATATCAGAAAGGTGTTGTCACACCTCCGCAGGTCTAGAACTTATGCCTAGACTGACTTTTATCAGTAATTAATATGAATATTAATTACCTGTTATGTGATTTTCCACATTCTTTTCTTGGAGTTCACAAGGAAACATTTCAAATCTCACGATGTCAAAGGGCGTCAGTCACCTGTAAATATTCAAAAGAGTGATAATATGTTCCTGCTACATGCTATACACACCAAAAAGTATAACACTCTAGGGCCAAAATTACTTATTTCAAAGATAAAGACTGTGGTCAGTCGGTCTGCATTTTATTATAAAAATTGTAGTCAGAGAGTCCACAGTCTATTTTAAATTTTATGCTCAATCGGTTCACAGTCTACTGTAAATGTGGTCAGGCAGTCCACATCTAGTCTATATGCTGTGGTCAGTCAGTCCATCCTTGATAATTAATGGCCTTAGGTTGAAACTCAAGCCATGACGACTTGATGTATTAATGATCTTTAGGAAGATCAATCTTGTGCAAGACTAGATCGGTACACTAGTGCCTTCTTCACCATTATCTTGATAGTATCAATCCATTGGATTGTTTGCTGGTCTTACACTTTGCTTTGGTCCTTCTATGCTTCAAACTATCATGTCCTTTTCCAGTGATTGCTGTCTTCCATTCAATCCTTAGACTAGTGTAATTGCCGTTGTCAGTCAGTCCACAACTAATTCAAACGCTGTGGACTGTCAGTCCTTTTAAATGTTGTGGTCATTCAGTCCACAGTGTATTCTTAATAGTGTGGTCAATCTCTTGGAATCGCGGTATTGATTGTTACACCGCTGATTACAAGGCTATTCTATGAAATAGGATAGGGGATTCCACACTTTAGAAGACAGAGGTTGGCCCACAGTCTACTATAAATGTGATCAAGCAGTCCACACCTAGTGTGAATGCTGTGGTCAGTCAGCCCATTTTTTATTATTAACGGCCTTCTTTTGAAACTTGAGCTATGATGACTGGATGAATTAACGATCTTTAGGAAGATCTATTTTGTGAAAGACTTCATAGGTCCACTAGGGTCTTCTCCACCCTTATCTTGATAGTGTCAATCCTTTGGAACGGCTGCTGGTCTTCCTCTTTGCTTTCTTCCTTCTATACTTCAAAGTATGAAGTTCCTTTTCCCGTGATTGCTGTCTTCCAGTCAATCCTTAGATTAGTGTAAATGCTGTTGTTAGTCAGTCCACAACTAATTCATAGCTGTGGACTGTCAGTTCTTTTAAATGTTGTGGTCATTCAGTCCACAGTGTAATTTTAATAGTGTGGTCAATCTCTTGTAATTGCGGTATTGATTGTTACACCACTGATTACAAGGCTATTCTATGAAATAGGAAAGGGGATACCTCACTTTAGAAGTCAGAGGTTGGCCCACAGTCTACCGTAAATATGATCAGGCAGTCCACAACTAGTGTGAATGCTGTGGTCAGTCAGCCCATTTTTTATTATTAACGGCCTTCGGTTGAAACTCTAGCCATGACGACTTGATGAATTAACGATCTTTAGGAAGATCCATCTTGTTCAAGATTAGATCGGTCCACTAGGGTCTTCTCCACCATTATCTTGATAGTATCAATCCTTTTGATTGGTTGCTGGTCTTCCTCTTTGCCTTCTTCCTTCTATTCTTCCGAGTATGATGTCCCTTTCCAGTAATTGCTGTCTTCCAGTCAATCCATAGACTAGTGTAAATGCTGTTGTTAATCAGTCCACGCCTAATTTAAAAGCTGTGGACTGTCAGTCCTTGTAAATTTTGTGGTTAATTGGTCCACAGTGTAGTCTTAATACTGTGGTCAGTCTCTTGTAATCGCGGTATTGTAACACCGCTGATTACAAGGCTATTCTATGAAACAGAATAAGGGATTCCTCACTTTAGAATACAGAAGATAAGGAAAAGAAGTGTTCCTTATGTTTCTACCTAAGATATGGTTGTGTTATACTAGGAATTGTGTATAGAAAATATACATATGTAAACCACTAACAGTATATTCTCATGTATCAGAAAGGTGTTGTCACACCTCCGCAGGTCTAGAACTTATGCCTAGACTGACTATTATCAGTAAGTAATATGAATATTAATTACCTGTTATGTAACTTTCCACATTCTTTTCCTGGAGTCCACAAGGAAACATTTCAAATCCCACGATGTCAAAGGGCGTCAGTCACCTGTAAATATTCAAAAGAGTGATAATATGTTCCTGCTACATGCTATACACACCAAAAGGTATAACACTTTAGGGCCAAAATTACGTATTTCAAAGATAAAGATTGTGGTCAGTCGGTCTGTATTTTATTATAAAAATTGTAGTCAGAGAGTCCACAGTCTATTTTAAATTTTATAATCAATCGGTTCACAGTCTACTGTAAATGTGGTCAGGCAGTCCACATCTACTGTATATGCTGTTTTCAGTCAGTCCATCCCTTATAATTAATGGCCTTCGGTTGAAACTCGAGCCATGACGACTTGATGAATTAATGATCTTTAGGAAGATCAATCTTGTGCAAGATTAGATCGGTCCACTAGGGTCTTCTTCAGAATTATCTTGATAGTATCAATCCATTGGATTGTTTGCTGGTCTTGCTCTTTGCTTTCTTCTATACTTCAAACTATGATGTCTTTTTCCATTGATTGCTGTCTTCCATTCAATCCTTAAACTACTGTAAATGCTGTTGTCAGTCAGTCCTTTTAAATGTTGTGGTCATTCAGTCCACAGTGTAATTTTAATAGTTTGGTCAGTCTCTTGTAATCGCGGTATTGATTGTTACACAGCTGATTACAAGGTTATTCTATGAAATAGAATAGGGGATTCCTCCCTTTAAAAGACAGAGGTTGGCCCACAGTCTAGTCTACTATAAATGTGGTCCAGCAGTGCACACCTAGTGTGAATGCTGTAGTCAGTCAGCCCATTTTTTATTATTAACGGCCTTCGGTTGAAATTCGAGCCATGACTACTGGATGAATTAACGATCTTTAGGAAGATCAATTTTGTGAAAGACTAGATAGGTCCACTAGGGTCTTCTTCACCATAATCTTGATAGTATCAATCCATTGGATTGGTTGCTGGTCTTGTTCTTTGCTTTCTTCTATACTTCAAAGTATGATGTCCTTTTCCATTGATTGCTGTCTTCCATTCAATCCTTAGACTAGTGTAATTGCCGTTGTCAGTCAGTCCACAACTAATTCAAATGCTGTGGACTGTCAGTCCTTTTAAATGTTGTGGTCATTCAGTCCACAGTGTATTCTTAATAGTGTGGTCAATCTCTTGGAATCGCGGTATTGATTGTTACACCGCTGATTACAAGGCTATTCTATGAAATAGAATAGGGGATTCCTCACTTTAGAAGACAGAGGTTGGCCCACAGTCTACTATAAATGTGATCAAGCAGTCCACACCTAGTGTGAATGCTGTGGTCAGTCAGCCCATTTTTTATTATTAACGGCCTTCGGTTGAAACTCGACCTATGATGACTGTTTGAATTAAAGATCTTTAGGAAGATCAATTTTGTGAAAGACTTCATAGGTCCACTAGGGTCTTCTCCACCCTTATCTTGATAGTGTCAATCCTTTGGATTGGCTGCTGGTCTTCCTCTTTGCTTTCTTCCTTCTAAACTTCAAAGTATGAAGTTCCTTTTCCAGTGATTGCTGTCTTCCAGTCAATCCTTAGATTAGTGTAAATGCTGTTGTTAGTCAGTCCACAACTAATTCAAACGCTGGGGACTGTCAGTCCTTTTAAATGTTGTGGTCATTGAGTCCACAGTGTAATTTTAATATTGTGGTCAATCTCTTGTAATTGCGGTATTGATGGTTACACCGCTGATTACAAGGCTATTCTATGAAATAGCATAGGGGATACCTGACTTTAGAAGACAGAGGTTGGCCCACAGTCTAGTCTACTGTAAATGTGGTCAAGCAGTCCACACCTAGTGTGAATTCTGTTGTCAGGAAGTCCACACCTATTGTGAATGCTGTAGTCAGTCAGCCCATTTTTAACTATTAATGGCCTTCGGTTGAAATTCGAGCCATGACTACTGAATGAATTAACGATCTTTAGGAAGATCAATTTTGTGAAAGACTAGATAGGTCCACTAGGGTCTTCTTCACCATTATCTTGATAGTATCAATCCATTGGATTGGTTGCTGGTCTTGCTCTTTGCTTTCTTCTATACTTCAAACTATGATGTCCTTTTCCATTGATTGCTGTCTTCCATTCAAACCTTAGAATAGTGTAATTGCCGTTGTCAGTCAGTCCACAACTAATTCAAATGCTGTGGACTGTCAGTCCTTTTAAATGTTGTGGTCATTCAGTCCACAGTGTATTCTTAATAGTGTGGTCAATCGCTTGGAATCGCGGCATTGATTGTTACACCGCTGATTACAAGGCTATTCTATGAAATAGAATAGGGGATTCCTCGCTTTAGAAGACAGAGGTTGGCCCACAGTCTACTATAAATGTGATCAAGCAGTCCACACCTATTGTGAATGCTGTGGTCAGTCAGCCCATTTTTTTATTATTAATGGCCTTCGGTTGAAACTCGAGCTCTGACGACTTGATGAATTAACGATCTTTAGGAAGATCAATTTTGTGAAAGACTACATAGGTCCACTAGGGTGTTTTCCACTGTTATCTTGATAGTGTCAATCCTTTGGATTGGCTGCTGGTCTTCCTCTTTGCTTTCTTCCTTCTATACTTCAAAGTATGTTGTCCTTTTCCAGTGATTGCTGTCTTCCAGTCAATCCTTAGACTAGTGTAAATGCTGTTGTCAGTCAGTCCACAACTAATTCAAACGCTGTGGACTGTCAGTCCTTTTAAATGCTGTGGTCATTCAGTCCACAGTGTAGTCTTAATAGTGTGGTCACTGTCTTGTAATTGCAGTATTGATTGTTACACTGCTAATTACAAGGCTATTCTATGAAATAGAATAGGGGATTCCTCACTTTAGAAGACAGAGGTTGGCCCACAGTCTACCGTAAATATGATCAGGCAGTCCACAACTAGTGGACTTACTTATACCTACCATACCAAGCGTATTGATTTCCTGGACGTGAGTTTGGAGATTGATGCATTTTCGGCTATCCAGACTGACGTCTTCAGGAAATCTACGTCGGTTAACTCTTTGATCCACGCGAAGTCTGCCCATCATTTACCCGTGATCCGGGCTGTCCCGATCGGACAGTTCCTGAGGATGAGGCGTATCTGTTCTACAGACTCTAGGTTTGAAGCCCAGGATGCCGACCTCACTAGACGGTTTCAAAATCGCGGCTACAGTAACCGAAGCATTAGACGTGGCTATGATAGGGCACGGAGCGCATCTCGCAGTGGTTTACTATATTCGAATCGCGCTGGCCAGATGCGAGGCAGGGACGGGTCTGGGATGATCAGGTTTATCTCATCCTTCAATCATGAATGGGAAGGGATGCGTCAGATTCTGAGCCGCCATTGGGCGGTTCTTGGGACCGAACCTCTACTTCGTGACCATCTCGCACCCTTCCCGTCTATGACCGCTCGTCGAGGGAGGAATTTGAGGGACCTGCTCGTCTCAAGCCACTATGTCCCCCCTGTATCTAACCCGTTTGGCTCTCGCGGTCCCACTGTGGGATGTTTTCCGTGCGGCCACTGTCTTGCCTGCGCCAATGTCCTACGTAGTGCTATTTTCACGTCCTCTGACAGCTCCCGGGAATTTAAAATCTTACAGTACATCTCATGTGGCACTAGTAACGTAATATACTATGCCACTTGTGCATGCAATTTGATTTATATTGGTTTGACCTCCCGCGAGCTTCGGGTCAGGGTACGTGAGCACGTGCGGGACATTGGCGCGGCCAAGACAGTGGCCGACCCCCGGGAGCTGAAGACGCTTCCTAGACACTTCAAGGCCGCCTATGGATGCGATCCGAAAACATTGCAGATACGCGGCATTGAGGCGGTGCGCCTTGGCTCTCGGGGTGGTAACATGAAACAGCGCCTGGCTCAGAGGGAGGCGCGATGGATCGTGAATCTGGACACCGTGAGCCCACATGGTCTGAATGAGGCCTTAACTTTTGCTGCGTTTCTTTAAATAAGAAGGCATATATATTATACTATTATTATATTTTTTTATGTTCCTTGGCTCTATTCTCCTGTTTTTCTGGTTACCTCTGGAATCTTGTTCCCATGTGTGAGTCTCCTTCTTTTAACTTTGTTTATATTGCTCATTTTTAATATTTTTTTATTGTCCTCTTATTTAGTATTGATGTGCCGTACAACCGTTGAATATCCCCCTTTTCTGGGGACCACTTCCGCTGTTTCCAACAATTGTCACCATCTGGACATCTGTATGAAAATGTAACATCATAACCTCCCATGAGCACTGGATTATGAATAATTATATGGATGATGTGGTATACTTTGTATTTTACCAGGCATTATATACATATCTTTTTCCTTTGCTTTACACACATATTTACTATGTAGCCCTCTGGGGGTATTATTGTTATCCCTTAATATCATAGGTGGTGATTCATGTTGTTATATCTACCATGTGATGGGCGATTGACATAAAAGGGATTTGATTGTCTTGTATAATGGTGATTTATCTGTGGCCATAATGATATCTGTGAGCCATTCCTAATCCCGCTTATAGGGCTGGTCTTTTGTAACATCGATATACGCTGCGCGCATGCGCGCCGTGTGGCTTCCCTCTGGAGCGCGTGCCCCGCTATCTGTCGTCTCCGGCATTGTGTTGTCCACACGTGCTAGGGGGCATGACGGCCTGGTCACGCGCTCACGACAGGTGGCCCACGGCGCATGCGCCAACATGCGGAAGTCGTGTTATCGGGACGATCACGTGACATGTCACGTGATCCTCCAGTTCTCCATATTTAAGGTCCTCATGCACATCCAGTGATCCGCCTCTTGAGAAAGCCTTACGGTTGAGGGCGAAACGCGCGTCGAGGCGTTTTTTGTCCACATGGGCATTTGGCACTGAGCACTTTAAACCTCTGCATCCTTGGTAAGATGGCTCCTCTTATAATATTGAGCGAAGGGAACATTTGGGTGGTCTTATTGTCTATGATGATGTGATTCTACATACTGTCTGTTCGGCTACAACTGTTCCTTGAGTCAGCCTCTTGCCTTAAAGGTCCCCACTGCATTATTTTGATACCTGACATCCCCATGTGGGGTCATTATTGTGTCTCTGCATATTATCTAGTGCTACTATCACCTGGATTCTTTGTGTTTTCCCCATTTTCTAGTGCTATTAATTGCTATGATTACTTTGACATAATCATGTAAAGTTTCGATATGTAATAAAATAATACTCTTGATATGAATCACTCTTTTTCCTCTTTTGTTGTTATATTGTGTTTGGAGTGGAATTTATGCTGACCGTATATTATTGCACACGGTTTATCAGCTATGTTTCTATGTATTTACATAGGGCTTTTGTCTGTTTGCTAATCTGTTCTTGTGTTTCTTTAGCACTATTTAAGCCCGCCATGGACTTTCGAGCACGCGACAGTGCCTGGCTCGAGCAAATCAATAACGCATCCGAAGATGGGGGTACCCTAGGTTCGGGGGCTGACCAGAGTTTACAGGAGAATATTGCCAAGTTTAAGAACCTTTTGAAACGCCGCACGCGTATTTGGTGGAATCATGCATTTCTAGCTAAGTACATTGATAAGGGCCTCATTCCCAGGGGCTTGCGGGTCCAGATCTTTCCCTCCTTTAACATCGAGGATGAGGAATTTAAAAATGAGTGGGAATCACTAGCTGACACATGTTCGCGGGGCTTTTTGAGACTGTTGAGGCAGCTGAACGAGAAATCTATCAAAGACATAGAATTGGAAATTGAACAGATTCAACTTACTTTCAAATGTGATATGTCTAATGATCAGCTGCAGAAACTTAACGACGAGGTTGAGGTCGAATCACAGAGATGGGTCAAAGAAATCTTTACCAACAAAACCAAAAAATTCCAGAGAGATATCCAAGATAAAAAAACGAAACGTGTATATAGATGGAGGATACCCAGTGACCGATCTCGACCTCGCCATAGATTTCAGTCCAATTCCCGGTCAAGATCAGTATCCTCTGTATCAGGTGCCTCAGCAGATGATCAAGCCTTTCCCGTGGTTCCATCTCCTCAGGACAGACCAGCTGTTAACCTTCATAACAGGATTCAGACTAGAACAAGCAACAAGAAGAAGCTTGGTGCTTCTCAACAGGTTGGTGTCCCTGAGGATGGACCACGGGTTATAAATTTATCTACACATGCCTTAACTCGGGCTCAGGTGGAGGTCCTTGAGAGAGGGTTATCCTTTTCTCCCACGAGTTCTTTTGATTACTTCACAGCACTCAAGGATCTCCACCTGTTTGCCAGAAAATTAATTCTCAAAAAATTGCATCTTAGGTCGCGTGGTGACCCGGGATCCCTTGGTGCGGCGGAGCGAGATGCCTTATGCAATCTTGAGGAACTCCTCTCTGAACAGAGACCTACAATAGCAGGTGGGTCTCTTCGAAGTGTGAATTCAAGGTCCACACGGTTCCCTCCCCTGTCCCTGAGTCCAGCCGTAGAGATATTTGTGCGACTGGTAACTGACGACTTCAAGAAATTGTCGCCGCGACGGCAATTTGATAATTTGACTATGCAACAACGTATGGCTATAAAAGAATTGAAGTCATATAATGACATAATAATTAAACCAGCGGACAAGGGAGGGAATATTGTCGTGTGGCCTTGTATAAAATATGAGAAGGAGGCCTTCCGACAATTAAGGAATACTGATACCTATACTAAATTGTCACATAATCCTACGGTATCTTTCTCTGCGGCACTTCAGGGGATCCTTGGTCATGCATGCGACCAGGGAATTATTGATCGAAAAACTGTTGAGGCCCTGACAGTTAGTTTGCCTCGGATTGCCACATTCTATCTCCTCCCCAAGGTACACAAGGACCCCACCAACCCACCGGGACGTCCGATAGTGTCTGGACAAGGGGGTCTGTGTGAACCAATCTGCAGATATATCGATAGTTATTTAAAACCTTTGGTCGAGACTCTCCCTTCGTTTGTGAAGGACACTACGGACGTCCTTACTCGGGTTGATGGTGTCCTTGTCGAGCCAGGCATTATCATGGTCACGGCTGATGTGGAGGGTCTGTATACGTGTATTCGGCATGACCTGGGCCTTGAGTCGGTTCGCCTCTTCCTCGGAACCTCCGATCTGGACCGCCCGTGTCGTGAATTTCTCCTCGAGCTGCTCCACTTTGTTCTCTCGCATAATTACTTTCTATTTAAAGATGTCATGTACCTCCAGTGCCGTGGCACGGCTATGGGGGCGGCCTGCGCGCCGTCGTATGCCAACCTCTTCCTGGGTGCTTGGGAGAGGGATATTTTTGGTGACGACGGCGTGCCGGCCGTGGACCATGTCGTGTCATGGATGAGGTACATTGATGATATATTGTTTTTTTGGCGGGGGACGGTGGGGGAGCTTGAGGAGTTTATGGGACACCTAAACACCAATTCGCGGGGTATCAAACTTACTTATACCTACCATACCAAGCGTATTGATTTCCTGGACGTGAGTTTGGAGATTGATGCATTTTCGGCTATCCAGACTGACGTCTTCAGGAAATCTACGTCGGTTAACTCTTTGATCCACGCGAAGTCTGCCCATCATTTACCCGTGATCCGGGCTGTCCCGATCGGACAGTTCCTGAGGATGAGGCGTATCTGTTCTACAGACTCTAGCTTTGAAGCCCAGGCTGCCGACCTCACTAGACGGTTTCGAAATCGCGGCTACAGTAACCGAAGCATTAGACGTGGCTATGATAGGGCACGGAGCGCATCTCGCAGTGGTTTACTATATTCGAATCGCGCTGGCCAGATGCGAGGCAGGGACGGGTCTGGGATGATCAGGTTTATCTCATCCTTCAATCATGAATGGGAAGGGATGCGTCAGATTCTGAGCCGCCATTGGGCGGTTCTTGGGACCGAACCTCTACTTCGTGACCATCTCGCACCCTTCCCGTCTATGACCGCTGGTCGAGGGAGGAATTTGAGGGACCTGCTCGTCTCAAGCCACTATGTCCCCCTTGTATCTAACCCGTTTGGCTCTCGCGGTCCCACTGTGGGATGTTTTCCGTGCGGCCACTGTCTTGCCTGCGCCAATGTCCTACGTAGTGCTATTTTCACGTCCTCTGACAGCTCCCGGGAATTTAAAATCTTACAGTACATCTCATGTCGCACTAGTAACGTAATATACTATGCCACTTGTGGATGCAATTTGATTTATATTGGTTTGATCTCCCGCGAGCTTCGGGTCAGGGTACGTGAGCACATGCGGGACATTGGCGCGGCCAAGACAGTGGCCGACCCCCGGGAGCTGAAGACGCTTCCTAGACACTTCAAGGCCGCCCATGGATGCGATCCGAAAACATTGCAGATACGCGGCATTGAGGCGGTGCGCCTTGGCTCTCGGGGTGGTAACATGAAACAGCGCCTGGCTCAGAGGGAGGCGCGATGGATCGTGAATCTGGACACCGTGAGCTCACATGGTCTGAATGAGGCCTTAACTTTTGCTGCGTTTCTTTAAATAAGAAGGCATATATATTATACTATTATTATATTTTTTTATGTTCCTTGGCTCTATTCTCCTGTTTTTCTGGTTATCTCTGGAATCTTGTTCCCATGTGTGAGTCTCCTTCTTTTAACTTTGTTTATATTGCTCATTTTTAATATTTTTTTATTGTCCTCTTATTTAGTATTGATGTGCCGTACAACCGTTGAATATCCCCCTTTTTCTGGGGACCACTTCCGCTGTTTCCAACAATTGTCACCATCTGGACATCTGTATGAAAATGTAACATCATAACCTCCCATGAGCACTGGATTATGAATAATTATATGGATGATGTGGTATACTTTGTATTTTACCAGGCATTATATACATATCTTTTTCCTTTGATTTATGCACATATTTACTCTGTAGCCCTCTGGGGGTATTATTGTTATCCCTTAATATCATATGTGGTGATTCATATTGTTATATCTACCATGTGATGGGCGATTGACATAAAAGGGATTTGATTGTCTTGTATAATGGTGATTTATCTGTGGCCATAATGATATCTGTGAGCCATTAATAATCCCGCTTATAGGGCTGGTCTTTTGTAACATCAATATACGCTGCGCGCATGCGCGCCGTGTGGCTTCCCTCTAGAGCGCGTGCCCCGCTATCTGTCGTCTCCGGCATTGCGTTGTCCACACGTGCTAGGGGGCGTGACGGCCTGGTCACGCGCTCACGACAGGTGGCCCACGGCGCATGCGCCAACATGCGGAAGTCGTGTTATCGGGACGATCACGTGACATGTCACGTGATCCTCCAGTTCTCCATATTTAAGGTCCTCATGCACATCCAGTGATCCGCCTCTTGAGAAAGCCTTACGGTTGAGGGCGAAACGCGCGTCGAGGCGTTTTTTGTCCACATGGGCATTTGGCACTGAGCACTTTAAACCTCTGCATCCTTGGTAAGATGGCTCCTCTTATAATATTGAGCGAAGGGAACATTTGGGTGGTCTTATTGTCTATGATGATGTGATTCTACATACTGTCTGTTCTGCTACAACTGTTCCTTGAGTCAGCCTCTTGCCTTAAAGGTCCCCACTGCATTATTTTGATACCTGACATCCCCATGTGGGGTCATTATTGTGTCTCTGCATATTATCTAGTGCTACTATCCCCTGGATTCTTTGTGTGTTCCCCATTTTCTAGTGCTATTAATTGCTATGATTACTTTGACGTAATCATGTAAAGTTTCGATATGTAATAAAATAATACTCTTGATATGAATCACTCTTTTTCCTCTTTTGTTGTTATATTGTGTTTGGAGTGGAATTTATGCTGACCGTATATTATTGCACACGGTTTATCAGCTATGTTTCTATGTATTTACATAGGGCTTTTGTCTGTTTGCTAGTGTGAATGCTGTGGTCAGTCAGTCCATTTTTTATTATTAACGGCCTTCGGTTGAAACTCTAGCCATGACGACTGGATGAATTAACGATCTTTAGGAAGATCAATCTTGTTCAAGACTAGATCGGTCCACTAGGGTCTTCTCCACTGTTATCTTGATAGTATCAATCCTTTGGATTGGTTGCTGGTCTTCCTCTTTGCTTTCTTCCTTCTATTCTTCCGAGTATTATGTCTCTTTCCAGTAATTGCTGTCGTCCAGTCAATCCATAGACTAGTGTAAATGCTGTTGTCAGTCAGTCCACGCCTAATTTGAATGCTGTGGACTGTCAGTCCTTGTAAATTTTGTGGTTAATTGGTCCACAGTGTAGTCTTAATACTGTGGTCAGTCTCTTGTAATCGCTGTATTGATTGTTACACCGCTGATTACAAGGCTATTCTATGAAACAGAATAAGGGATTCCTCACTTTAGAATACAGAAGATAAGGAAAAGAAATGTTCCTTATGTCTCTACCTAAGATATGGTTGTGTTATACTAGGAATTGTGTATAGAAAATAAACATATGTAAACCACTAACAGTATATTCTCATGTATCAGAAAGGTGTTGTCACACCTCCGCAGGTCTAGAACTTATGCCTAGACTGACTATTATCAGTAATTAATATGAATATTAATTACCTGTTATGTGACTTTCCACATTCTTTTCTTGGAGTTCACAAGGAAACATTTCAAATCCCACGATGTCAAAGGGCGTCAGTCACCTGTGAATATTCAAAAGAGTGATAATATGTTCCAGCTACATGCTATACACACCAAAAAGTATAACACTCTAGGGCCAAAATTACTTATTTCAAAGATAAAGACTGTGGTCAGTCGGTCTGCATTTTATTGTAAAAATTGTAGTCAGAGAGTCCACAGTCTATTTTAAATTTTATGCTCAATCGGTTCACAGTCTACTGTAAATGATGTCAGGCAGTCCACATCTAGTGTATATGCTGTGGTCAGTCAGTCCAATCTTTATAATTAATGGCCTTCGGTTGAAACTCGAGCGATGATGACTTGATGTATTAATGATCTTTAGGAAGATCAATCTTGTGCAAGACTAGATCGGTCCACTAGGGCCTTCTTCACCATTATCTTGATAGTATCAATCCATTGGATTGTTTGCTGGTCTTGCACTTTGCTTTGGTCCTTCTATGCTTCAAAGTATGATGTCCTTTTCCAGTGATTGCTTTCTTCCATTCAATCCATAGATAACTGGAAATGCTGTTGTCAGTCAGTCCACAACTAATTCAAACGCTGTGGACTGTCAGTCCTTTTAAATGTTGTGGTCATTCAGTCCACAGTGTAATTTTAATAGTGTGGTCAGTCTCTTGTAATCGCGGTATTGATTGTTACACAGCTGATTACAAGGTTTTTCTATGAAATAGAATAGTGAATTCCTCCATTTAAAAGACAGAGGTTGGCCCACAGTCTAGTCTACTGGAAATGTGGTCAAGCAGTCCACACCTAGTGTGAATGCTGTAGTCAGTCAGCCCATTTTTTATTATTAACGGCCTTTGGTTGAAATTCGAGCCATGACTACTGGATGAATTAACGATCTTTAGGAAGATCAATTTTGTGAAAGACTAGATAGGTCCACTAGGGTCTTCTTCGCCATTATCTTGATAGTATCAATCCATTGGATTGGTTGCTGGTCTTGTTCTTTGCTTTCTTCTGTACTTCAAACTATGATGTTCTTTTCCATTGATTGCGGTCTTCCATTCAATAATTAGACTAGTGTAATTGCCGTTGTCAGTCAGTCCACAACTAATTCAAACGCTGTGGACTGTCAGTCCTTTTAAATGCTGTGGTCATTCAGTCCACAGTGTAGTTTTAATAGTGTGGTCAATCTCTTGGAATCGCGGTATTGATTGTTACACCGCTGATTACAAGGCTATTCTATGAAATAGAATAGGGGATTCCTCACTTTAGAAGACAGAGGTTGGCCCACAGTCTACTATAAATGTGGTCAGGCAGTCCACACCTATTGTGAATGCTGTGGTCAGTCAGCCCATTTTTTATTATTAACGGCCTTCGGTTGAAACTCGAGCTATGATGACTGTTTGAATTAACGATCTTTAGGAAGATCAATTTTGTGAAAGACTACATAGGTCCACTAGGGTCTTTTCCACTGCTATCTTGAGAGTGTCAATCCTTTGGATTGGCTGCTGGTCTTCCTCTTTGCTTTCTTCCTTCTATACTTCAAAGTATGATGTCCTTTTCCAGTGATTGCTGTCTTCCAGTCAATCCTTAGACTAGTGTAAATGCTGTTGTCAGTCAGTCAACAACTAATTCAAACGCTGTGGACTGTCAGTCCTTTTAAATGCTGTTGTCATTCAGTCCACAGTGTAGTCTTAATAGTGTGGTCAGTGTCTTGTAATTGCAGTATTGATTGTTACACTGCTAATTACAAGGCTATTCTATGAAATAGAATAGGGGATTCCTCCCTTTAAAAGACAGAGGTTGGCCCACAGTCTAGTCTACTATAAATGTGGTCAAGCGGTCCACACCTAGTGTGAATGCTGTAGTCAGTCAGCCCATTTTTTATTATTACGGCCTTCGGTTGAAATTCGAACCATGACTACTGAATGAATTAACGATCTTTAGGAAGATCAATTTTGTGAAAGAATAGATAGGTCCACAAGGGTCTTCTTCACCATTATCTTGATGGTATCAATCCATTGGATTGGTTGCTGGTCTTGCTCTTTGCTTTCTTCTATACTTCAAACTATGATGTCCTTTTCCATTGATTGCTGTCTTCCATTCAATCCTTAGACTAGTGTAATTGCCGTTGTCAGTCAGTCCACAACTAATTCAAATGCTGTGGACTGTCAGTCCTTTTAAATGTTGTGGTCATTCAGTCCACAGTGTATTCTTAATAGTGTGGTCAATCTCTTGGTATCGCGGTATTTATTGTTACACCGCTGATTACAAGGCTATTCTATGAAATAGAATAGGGGATTCCTCACTTTAGAAGACAGAGGCTGGCCCACAGTCTACTATAAATGTGACCAAGCAGTCCACACCTAGTGTGAATGCTGTGGTCAGTCAGCCCATTTTTTATTATTAACGGCCTTCGGTTGAAACTCGAGCTATGATGACTGTTTGAATTAAAGATCTTTAGGAAGATCAATTTTGTGAAAGACTTCATAGGTCCACTAGGGTCTTCTCCACCCTTATCTTGATAGTGTCAATCCTTTGGATTGGCTGCTGGTCTTCCTCTTTGCTTTCTTCCTTCTAAACTTCAAAGTATGAAGTTCCTTTTCCAGTGATTGCTGTCTTCCAGTCAATCCTTAGATTAGTGTAAATGCTGTTGTTAGTCAGTCCACAACTAATTCAAACGCTGGGGACTGTCAGTCCTTTTAAATGTTGTGGTCATTGAGTCCACAGTGTAATTTTAATAGTGTGGTCAATCTCTTGTAATTGCGGTATTGATTGTTACACCACTGATTACAAGGCTATTCTATGAAATAGGATAGGGGATACCTCACTTTAGAAGACAGAGGTTGGCCCACAGTCTAGTCTACTGTAAATGTGGTCAGGCAGTCCACACCTATTGTGAATGCTGTGGTCAGTCAGCCCATTTTTTATTATTAATGGCCTTCGGTTGAAACTCGAGCTATGACGACTTGATGAATTAACGATCTTTAGGAAGATCAATTTTGTGAAAGACTACATAGGTCCACTAAGGTCTTTTCCACTGTTATCTTGATAGTGTCAATCCTTTGGATTGGCTGCTGGTCTTCCTCTTTGCTTTCTTCCTTCTATACTTCAAAGTATGATGTCCTTTTCCAGTGATTGCTGTCTTCCAGTCAATCCTTAGACTAGTGTAAATGCTGTTGTCAGTCAGTCCACAACTAATTCAAACGCTGTGGACTGTCAGTCCTTTTAAATGCTGTGGTCATTCAGTCCACAGTGTAGTCTTAATAGTGTGGTCAGTGTCTTGTAATTGCAGTATTAATTGTTACACTGCTAATTACAAGGCTATTCTATCAAATAGAATAGGGGATTCCTCACTTTAGAAGACAGAGGTTGGCCCACAGTCTACCGTAAATACGATCAGGCAGTCCACAACTAGTGTGAATGTTGTGGTCAGTCAGTCCATTTTTTATTATTAACGGCCTTCGGTTGAAACTCTAGCCATGACAACTGGATGAATTAACGATCTTTAGGAAGATCAATCTTGTTCAAGACTAGATCGGTCCACAAGGGTCTTCTCCACCGTTATCTTGATAGTATCAATCCTTTGGATTGGTTGCTCGTCTTCCTCTTTGCCTTCTTCCTTCTATTCTTCCGAGTATGATGTCCCTTTCCAGTAATTGCTGTCTTCCAGTCAATCCATAGACTAGTGTAAATGCTGTTGTCAGTCAGTCCACGCCTAATTTAAATGATGTGGACTGTCAGTCCTTGTAAATTTTGTGGTTAATTGGTCCACAGTGTAGTCTTAATACTGTGGTCAGTCTCTTGTAATCGCGGTATTGATTGTTACACCGCTGATTACAAGGCTAATCTATGAAACAGAATAAGGGATTCCTCACTTTAGAATACAGAAGATAAGGAAAAGAAATGTTCCTTATGTCTCTACCTAAGATATAGTTGTGTTATACTATGAATTGTGTATAGAAAATAAACATATGTAAACCACTAACAGTATATTCTCATGTATCAGAAAAGTGTTGTCACACCTTCGCAGGTCTAGAACTTATGCCTAGACTGACTATTATCAGTAATTAATATGAATATTAATTACCTGTTATGTGACTTTCCACATTCTTTTCTTTGAGTTCACATGGAAACATTTCAAATCCCACCATGTCAAAGGGCGTCAGTCACCTGTAAATATTCAAAAGAGTGATAATATGTTCCTGCTACATGCTATACACACCAAAAGGTATAACACTCTAGGGCCAAAATTACTTATTTCAAAGATAAAGACTGTGGTCATTCGGTCTGCATTTTATTATAAAAATTGTAGTCAGAGAGTCCACAGTCTATTTTAAATTTTATGCTCAATCGGTTCACAGTCTACTGTAAATGTGGTCAGGCAGTCCACATCTAGTCTATATGCTGTGGTCAGTCAGTCCATTCTTTATAATTAATGGCCTTCGGTTGAAACTCGAGCCATGACGACTTGATGTATTAATGATCTTTAGGAAGATCAATCTTGTGCAAGACTAAATCGGTCCACTAGGGCCTTCTTCACCATTATCTTGATAGTATCAATCCATTGGATTGTTTGCTGGTCTTGCACTTTGCTTTGGTCCTTCTATACTTCAAAGTATGATGGCCTTTTCCAGTGATTGCTGTCTTCCATTCAATCCTTAGATAACTGTAAATGCTGTTGTCAGTCAGTACACAACTAATTCAAACGCTGTGGACTGTCAGTCCTTTTAAATGTTGTGGTCATTCAGTCCACAGTGTAATTTTAATAGTGTGGTCAGTCTCTTGTAATTACGGTATTGATTGTTACACCGCTGATTACAAGGCTATTCTATGAAACAGAATAAGGGATTCCTCACTTTAGAATACAGAAGATAAGGAAAAGAAGTGTTCCTTATGTCTCTACCTAAGATATGGTTGTGTTATACTAGGAATTGTGTATAGAAAATAAACATATGTAAACCACTAACAGTATATTCTCATGTATCAGAAAGGTGTTGTCACACCTCCGCAGGTCTAGAACTTATGCCTAGACTGACTATTATCAGTAATTAATATGAATATTAATTACCTCTTATGTGACTTTCCACATTCTTTTCTTGGAGTTCACAAGGAAACATTTCAAATCCCACGATGTCAAAGGGCGTCAGTCACCTGCAAATATTCAAAAGAGTGATAATATGTTCCTGCTACATGCTATACACACCAAAAAGTATAACACTCTAGGGCCAAAATTACTTATTTCAAAGATAAAGACTGTGGTCAGTCGGTCTGCATTGTATTATAAAAATTGTAGTCAGAGAGTCCACAGTCTATTTTAAATTTTATGCTCAATCGGCCCACAGTCTACTGTAAATGTGGTCAGGCAGTCCACATCTAGTCTATATGCTGTGGTCAGTCAGTCCATTCTTTATAATTAATGGCCTTCGGTTGAAACTCGAGCCATGACGACTTGATGCATTAATGATCTTTAGGAAGATCAATCTTGTGCAAGACTAGATCGGTCCACTAGGGCCTTCTTCACCATTATCTTGATAGTATCAATCCATTAGATTGTTTGCTGGTCTTGCACTTTGCTTTGGTCCTTCAATACTTCAAAGTATGATGTCCTTTTCCAGTGATTGCTGTCTTCCATTCAATCCTTAGATAACTGTAAATGCTGTTGTCAGTCAGTCCACAACTAATTCAAACGCTGTGGACTGTCAGTCCTTTTAAATGTTGTGCTCATTCAGTCCAAAGTGTATTCTTAATAGTGTGGTCAATCTCTTGGAATCGCGGTATTGATTGTTACACCGCTGATTACAAGACTATTCTGTGAAATAGGATAGGGGATTCCACACTTTAGAAGACAGAGGTTGGCCCACAGTCTACTATAAATGTGATCAAGCAGTCCACACCTAGTGTGAATGCTGTGGTCAGTCAGCCCATTTTTTATTACTAATGGACTTCGGTTGAAATTCAAGCCATGACTACTGGATGAATTAACGATCTTTAGGAAGATCAATTTTGTGAAAGACTACATAGGTCCACTAGGGTCTTTTCCACTGTTATCTTGATAGTGTCAATCCTTTGGATTGGCTGGTCGTCTTCCTCTTTGCTTTCTTCCTTCTATACTTCAAAGTATGATGTCCTTTTCCAGTGATTGCTGTCTTCCAGTCAATCCTTAAACTAGTGTAAATGCTGTTGTCAGCCAGTCCACACCTAATTCAAACGCTGTGGACTGTCAGTCCTTTTAAATGCTGTGGTCATTCAGTCCACAGTGTAGTCTTAATAGTCTGGTCAGTGTCTTGTAATTGCAGTATTGATTGTTACACTGCTAATTACAAGGCTATTCTATGAAATAGAATAGGGGATTCCTCCCTTTAAAAGACAGAGGTTGGCCCACAGTCTAGTCTACTATAAATGTGGTCAAGCAGTCCACACCTAGTGTGAATGCTGTAGTCAGTCAGCCCATTGTTTATTATTAACGGCCTTCGGTCGAAATTCGAGCCATGACTACTGGATGAATTAACGATCTTTAGGAAGATCAATTTTGTGAAAGACTAGATAGGTCCACTAGGGT
Source organism: Phyllobates terribilis (assembly GCF_046119375.1). Lineage (NCBI taxonomy): Eukaryota > Metazoa > Chordata > Amphibia > Anura > Dendrobatidae > Phyllobates > Phyllobates terribilis. Next base: position 206,340 of record NW_027363307.1, read on the forward strand.
CTTCTTCACCATTATCTTGATAGTATCAATCCATTGGATTGGTTGCTGGTCTTGCTCTTTGCTTTCTTCTATACTTCAAACTATGATGTCCTTTTCCATTGTTTGCTGTCTTCCATTCAATCCTTAGACTAGTGTAATTGCCGTTGTCAGTCAGTCCACAACTAATTCAAATGCTGTGGACTGTCAGTCCTTTTAAATGTTGTGGTCATTCAGTCCACAGTGTATTCTTAATAGTGTGGTCAATCTCTTGGAATCGCGGTATTGATTGTTACACCGCTGATTACAAAGCTATTCTATGAAATAGAATAGGGGATTCCTCACTTTAGAAGACAGAGGTTGGCCCACAGTCTACTATAAATGTGATCAGGCAGACCACAACTAGTGTGAATGCTGTGGTCAGTCAGTCCATTTTTTATTATTAACGGCCTTCGGTTGAAACTCTAGCCATGACGACTGGATAAATTAATGATCTTTAGGAAGATCAATCTTGTTCAAGACTAGATCGGTCCACTAGGGTCTTCTCCACCGTTATCTTGATGGTATCAATCCCTTGGATTGGTTGCTCATCTTCCTCTTTGCCTTCTTCCTTCTATTCTTCCGAGTATGATGTCCCTTTCCAGTAATTGCTGTCTTCCAGTCAATCCATAGACTAGTGTAAATGCTGTTGTCAGTCCACGCCTAATTTAAATGCTGTGGACTGTCAGTCCTTGTAAATTTTGTGGTTAATTGGTCCACAGTGTAGTCTTAATACTGTGGTCAGTCTCTTGTAATCGCGGTATTGATTGTTACACCGCTGATTACAAGGCTATTGTATGAAACAGAATAAGGGATTCCTCACGTTAGAATACAGAAGATAAGGAAAAGAAATGTTCCTTATGTCTCTACCTAAGATATGGTTGTGTTATACTAGGAATTGTGTATAGAAAATAAACATATGTAAACCACTAACAGTATATTCTCATATATCAGAAAGGTGTTGTCACACCTCCGCAGGTCTAGAACTTATGCCTAGGCTGACTATTATCAGTAATTAATATGAATATTAATTACCTGTTATGTGACTTTCCACATTCTTTTCTTGGAGTTCACAAGGAAACATTTCAAATCCCACCATGTCAAAGGGCATCAGTCACCTGCAAATATTCAAAAGAGTGATAATATGTTCCTGCTACATGCTATACACACCAAAAAGTATAACACTCTAGGGCCAAAATTACTTATTTCAAAGATAAAGGCTGTGGTCAGTCGGTCTGCATTTTATTATAAAAATTGTAGTCAGAGAGTCCACAGTCTATTTTAAATTTTATGCTCAATCGGTCCACAGTCTACTGTAAATGTGGTCAGGCAGTCCACATCTATTCTATATGCTGTGGTCAGTCAGTCCATTCTTTATAATTAATGGCCTTCGGTTGAAACTCGAGCCATGACGACTTGATGTATTAATGATCTTTAGGAAGATCAATCTTGTGCAAGACTAGATCGGTCCACTAGTGCCTTCTTCACCATTATCTTGATAGTATCAATCCATTGGATTGTTTGCTGGTCTTGCACTTTGCTTTGGTCCTTCTATACTTCACAGTATGATGTCCTTTTCCAGTGATTGCTGTCTTCCATTCAATCCTTAGATAAGTGTAAATGCTGATGTCAGTCAGTCCACAACTAATTCAAATGCTGTGGACTGTCAGTCCTTTTAAATGTTGTGGTCATTCAGTCCACAGTGTAATTTTAATAGTGTGGTCAGTCTCTTGTAATCGCGGTATTGATTGTTACACCGCTGATTACAAGGTTATTCTATGAAATAGAATAGAGGATTCCTCCATTTAAAAGACAGAGGTTGGCCCACAGTCTAGTCTACTGGAAATGTGGTCAAGAAGTCCACACCTAGTGTGAATGCTGTAGTCAGTCAGCCCATTTTTTATTATTAACGGCCTTCAGTTGAAATTCGAGCCATGATAACTGGATGAATTAACGATCTATAGGAAGATCAATTTTGTGAAAGACTAGATAGGTCCACTAGGGTCTTCTTCACCATTATCTTGATAGTATCAATCCATTGGATTGGTTGCTGGTCTTGCTCTTTGCTTTCTTCTATACTTCAAACTATGATGTCCTTTTCCATTGATTGCTGTCTTCCATTCAATCCTTAGACTAGTGTAATTGCCGTTGTCAGTCAGTCCACAACTAATTCAAATGCTGTGGACTGTCAGTCCTTTTAAATGCTGTGGTCATTCAGTCCACAGTGTATTCTTAATAGTGTGGTCAATCTCTTGGAATCGCGGTATTGATTGTTACACCACTGATTACAAGGCTATTCTATGAAATAGGATAGGGGATTCCACACTTTAGAAGACAGAGTTTGGCCCACAATCTACTATAAATGTGATCAAGCAGTCCACACCTAGTGTGAATGCTGTGGTCAGTCAGCCCATTTTTTATTATTAACGGCCTTCGGTTGAAACTCGAGCTATGACGACTGGATGAATTAACTATCTTCAGGAAGATCAATTTTGTGAAAGACTTCATAGGTCCACTAGGGTCTTCTCCACCCTTATCTTGATAGTGTCAATCCTTTGGATTGGCTGCTGGTCTTCCTCTTTGCTTTCTTCCTTCTATACTTCAAAGTATGAAGTTCCTTTTCCCTTGATTGCTGTCTTCCAGTCAATCCTTAGATTAGTGTAAATGCTGTTGTTAGTCAGTCCACAACTAATTCAAACGCTGTGGACTGTCAGTCCTTTTAAATGTTGTGGTCATTCAGTCCACAGTGTAATTTTAATAGTGTGGTCAATCTCTTGTAATTGCGGTATTGATGGTTACACCACTGATTACAAGGCTATTCTATGAAATAGGAAAGGGGATACCTCACTTTAGAAGACAGAGTTTGGCCCACAGTCTAGTCTACTGTAAATGTGGTCAAGCAGTCCACACCTAGTGTGAATGCTGTAGTCAGGCAGTCCACACTTATTGTGAATGCTGTGGTCAGGCAGCCCATTTTTTATTATTAATGGCCTTCGGTTGAAACTCGAGCTATGACGACTTGATGAATTAACGATCTTTAGGAAGATCAATTTTGTGAAAGACTACATAGGTCCACTAGGGTCTTCTCCACTGTTATCTTGATAGTGTCAATCCTTTGGATTGGCTGCTGGTCTTCCTCTTTGCTTTCTTCCTTCTATACTTCAAAGTATGATGTCCTTTTCCAGTGATTGCTGTCTTCCATTCAATCCTTAGACTAGTGTAATTGCCGTTGTCAGTCAGTCCACAACTAATACAAACGCTGTGGACTGTCAGTCCTTTTAAATGCTGTGGTCATTCAGTCCACAGTGTAGTCTTAATAGTGTGGTCAGTGTCTTGTAATTGCGGTATTGATTGTTACACTGCTGATTACAAGGCTATTCTATGAAAAAGAATAGGGGATTCCTCACTTTAGAAGACAGAGGTTGGCCCACAGTCTACCATAAATATGATCAGGCAGTCCACAACTAGTGTGAATGCTGTGGTCAGTCAGTCCATTTTTTATTATTAACAGCCTTCGGTTGAAACTCTAGCCATGACGACTGGATGAATTAACGATCTTTAGGAAGATCAATCTTGTTCAAGACTAGATCGGTCCACTAGGGTCTTCTCCACCGTTATCTTGATAGTATCAATCCTTTGGATTGGTTGCTGGTCTTCCTCTTTGCCTTCTTTCGTCTACTCTTCCGAGTATGATGTCCCTTTCCAGTAATTGCTGTCTTCCAGTCAATCCATAGACTAGTGTAAATGCTGTTGTCAGTCAGTCCACGCCTAATTTAAATGCTGTGGAATGTCAGTCCTTGTAAATTTTGTGGGTAATTGGTCCACAGTGTAGTCTTAATACTGTGGTCAGTCTCTTGTAATCGCGGTATTGATTGTTACACCGCTGATTACAAGGCTATTCTATGAAACAGAATAAGGGATTCCTCACTTTAGAATACAGAAGATAAGGAAAAGAAATGTTCCTTATGTCTCTACCTAAGATATAGTTGTGTTATACTAGGAATTGTGTATAGAAAATAAACATATGTAAACCACTAACAGTATATTCTCATGTATCAGAAAGGTGTTGTCACACCTCCACAGGTCTAGAACTTATGCCTAGACTGACTATTATCAGTAATTAATATGAATATTAATTACCTGTTATGTGACTTTCCACATTCTTTTCTTGGAGTTCACAAGGAAACATTTCAAATCCCACCATGTCAAAGGGCGTCAGTCACCTGTAAATATTCAAAAGAGTGATAATATGTTCCTGCTACACCAAAAAGTATAACACTCTAGGGCCAAAATTACTTATTTCAAAGATAAAGACTGTGGTCAGTCGGTCTGCATTTTATTATAAAAATTGTAGTCAGACAGTCCACACTCTATTTTAAATTTTATGCTCAATCGGTTCACAGTCTACTGTAAGTGTGGTCAAGCAGTCCACATCTAGTCTATATGCTGTGGTCAGTCAGTCAGTCCATTCTTTATAATTAATGGCCTTCGGTTGAAACTCGAGCCATGACGACTTGATGTATTAATGATCTTTAGGAAGATCAATCTTGTGCAAGATTAGATCGGTCCACTAGGGCCTTCTTCACCATTATATTGATAGTATCAATCCATTGGATTGTTTGCTGGTCTTGCACTTTGCTTTGGTCCTTCTATACTTCAAAGTATGATGTCCTTTTCCAGTGATTGCTGTCTTCCATTCAATCCTTAGACTACTCTAAATGCTGTTGTCAGTCGTTCCATAACTAATTCAAATGCTGTGGACTGTCAGTCCTTTTAAATGTTGTGGTCATTCAGTCCACAGTGTAGTCTTAATAGTGTGGTCAATCTCTTGTAATTGCGGTATTGATTGTTACACTGCTAATTACAAGGCTATTCTATGAAATAGAATAGGGGGTTCCTCACTTTAGAAGTCAGAGGTTGGCCCACAGTCTACCATAAATATGATCAGGCAGTCCACACCTAGTGTGAATGCTGTGGTCAGTCAGTCCATTTTTTATTATTAACGGCCTTCGGTTGAAACTCTAGCCATGACGACTGGATGAATTAACGATCTTTAGGAAGATCAATCTTTTCAAGACTAGATCGGTCCACTAGGGTCGTCTCCACCGTTATCTTGATAGTATCAATCCTTTGGATTGGTTGCTGGTCTTCCTCTTTGCCTTCTTCCTTCTATTCTTCCGAGTATGATGTCCCTTTCCAGTAATTGCTGTCTTCCAGTCAATCCATAGACTAGTGTAAATGCTGTTGTTAATCAGTCCACGCCTAATTTAAAAGCTGTGGACTGTCAGTCCTTGTAAATTTTGTGGTTCATTGGTCCACAGTGTAGTCTTAATACTGTGGTCAGTCTCTTGTAATCGTGGTTTTGATTGTTACACCGCTGATTACAAGGCTATTCTATGAAACAGAATAAGGGATTCCTCACTTTAGAATACAGAAGATAAGGAACAGAAGTGTTCCTTACGTCTCTACCTAAGATATGGTTGTGTTATACTAGGAATTGTGTATAGAAAATATACATATGTAAACCACTAACAGTATATTCTCATGTATCAGAAAGGTGTTGTCACACCTCCGCAGGTCTAGAACTTATGCCTAGACTGACTATTATCAGTAATTAATATGAATATTAATTACCTGTTATGTGACTTTCCACATTCTTTTCTTGGATTCCACAAGGAAACGTTTCAAATCCCACCATGTCAAAGGGCGTCAGTCACCTGTAAATATTCAAAAGAGTGATAATATGTTCCTGCTACATGCTATACACACCAAAAGGTATAACACTCTAGGGCCAAAATTACGTATTTCAAAGATAAAGACTGTGGTCAGTCGGTCTGTATTTTATTATAAAAATTGTATTCAGACAGTCCACAGTCTATTTTAAATTTTATAATCAATCGGTTCACAGTCTACTGTAAATGTGGTCAGGCAGTCCACATCTACTGTATATGCTGTTTTCAGTCAGTCCATCCTTTATAATTAATGGCCTTCGGTTGAAACTCGAGCCATGACGACCTGATGAATTAATGATCTTTAGGAAGATCAATCTTGTACAAGATTAGATCGGTCCACTAGGGCCTTCTTCAGAATTATCTTGATAGTATCAATCCATTGGATTGGTTGCTGGTCTTGCTCTTTGCTTTCTTCTATACTTCAAACTATGATGTCCTTTTCCATTGATTGCTGTCTTCCATTCAATCCTTAGACTAGTGTAATTGCCGTTGTCCGTCAGTCCACAACTAATTCAAATGCTGTGGACTGTCAGTCCTTTTAAATGTTGTGGTCATTCAGTCCACAGTGTAATTTTAATAGTGTGGTCAGTGTCTTGTAATCGCGGTATTGATTGTTACACAGCTGATTACAAGGTTATTCTATGAAATAGAATAGGGGATTCCTCCCTTTAGAAGACAGAGGTTGGCCCACAGTCTAGTCTACTATAAATGTGGTCAAGCAGTCCACACCTATTGTGAATGCTGTGGTCAGTCAGCCCATTTTTTATTATTAACGGCCTTCGGTTGAAACTCGAGCTATGATGACTGTTTGAATTAAAGATCTTTAGGAAGATCAATTTTGTGAAAGACTTCATAGGCCAATAGGGTCTTCTCCACCCTTATCTTGATAGTGTCAATCCTTTGGATTGGCTGCTGGTCTTCCTCTTTGCTTTCTTCCTTCTATACTTCAAAGTATGAAGTTCCTTTTCTTGTGATTGCTGTCTTCCAGTCAATCCTTAGATTAGTGTAAATGCTGTTGTTAGTCAGTCCACAACTAATTCAAACGCTGTGGACTGTCAGTCCTTTTAAATGTTGCGGTCATTCAGTCCACAGTGTAATTTTAATAGTGTGGTCAATCTTTGTAATTGCGGTATTGATGGTTACACCACTGATTACAAGGCTATTCTATGAAATAGGATAGGGGATACCTCACTTTAGAAGACAGAGGTTGGCCCACAGTCTAGTCTACTGTAAATGTGGTCAAGCAGTCCACACCTAGTGTGAATTCTGTAGTCAAGCAGTCCACACCTATTGTGAATGCTGTGGTCAGTCAGCCCATTTTTTATTATTAACGGCCTTCGGTTGAAACTCGAGCTATGATGACTGTTTGAATTAACGATCTTTAGGAAGATCAATTTTGTGAAAGACTAGATCGGTCCACTAGTGCCTTCTTCACCATTATCTTGATAGTATCAATCCATTGGATTGTTTGCTGGTCTTGCACTTTGCTTTGGTCCTTCTATGCTTCAAAGTATGATGTCCTTTTCCAGTGATTGCTGTCTTCCATTCAATCCTTAGATATCTGTAAATGCTGTTGTCAGTCAGTCCACAACTAATTCAAACGCTGTGGACTGTCAGTCCTTTTAAATGTTGTGGTCATTCAGTCCACAGTGTAATTTTAATAGTGTGGTCAGTCTCTTGTAATCGCGGTATTGATTGTTACACAGCTGATTACAAGGTTTTTCTATGAAATAGAATAGGGAATTCCTCCATTTAAAAGACAGAGGTTGGCCCACAGTCTAGTCTACTGGAAATGTGGTCAAGCAGTCCACACCTAGTGTGAATGCTGTAGTCAGTCAGCCCATTTTTTATTATTAACGGCCTTCGGTTGAAATTCGAGCCATGACTACAAGATGAATTAACGATCTTTAGGAAGATCAATTTTGTGAAAGACTAGATAGGTCCACTAGGGTCTTCTTCACCATTATCTTGATAGTATCAATCCATTGAATTGGTTGCTGGTCTTGCTCTTTGCTTTCTTCTATACTTCAAACTATGATGTCCTTTTCCATTGATTGCTGTCTTCCATTCAATCCTTAGACTAGTGTAATTGCCGTTGTCAGTCAGTCCACAACTAATTCAAACGCTGTGGACTGTCAGTCCTTTTAAATGCTGTGGTCATTCAGTCCACAGTGTAGTCTTAATAGTGTGGTCAGTGTCTTGTAATTGCAGTATTAATTGTTACACTGCTAATTACAAGGCTATTCTATCAAATAGAATAGGGGATTCCTCACTTTAGAAGACAGAGGTTGGCCCACAGTCTACCGTAAATACGATCAGGCAGTCCACAACTAGTGTGAATGTTGTGGTCAGTCAGTCCATTTTTTATTATTAACGGCCTTCGGTTGAAACTCTAGCCATGACAACTGGATGAATTAACGATCTTTAGGAAGATCAATCTTGTTCAAGACTAGATCGGTCCACAAGGGTCTTCTCCACCGTTATCTTGATAGTATCAATCCTTTGGATTGGTTGCTCGTCTTCCTCTTTGCCTTCTTCCTTCTATTCTTCCGAGTATGATGTCCCTTTCCAGTAATTGCTGTCTTCCAGTCAATCCATAGACTAGTGTAAATGCTGTTGTCAGTCAGTCCACGCCTAATTTAAATGATGTGGACTGTCAGTCCTTGTAAATTTTGTGGTTAATTGGTCCACAGTGTAGTCTTAATACTGTGGTCAGTCTCTTGTAATCGCGGTATTGATTGTTACACCGCTGATTACAAGGCTAATCTATGAAACAGAATAAGGGATTCCTCACTTTAGAATACAGAAGATAAGGAAAAGAAATGTTCCTTATGTCTCTACCTAAGATATAGTTGTGTTATACTATGAATTGTGTATAGAAAATAAACATATGTAAACCACTAACAGTATATTCTCATGTATCAGAAAAGTGTTGTCACACCTTCGCAGGTCTAGAACTTATGCCTAGACTGACTATTATCAGTAATTAATATGAATATTAATTACCTGTTATGTGACTTTCCACATTCTTTTCTTTGAGTTCACATGGAAACATTTCAAATCCCACCATGTCAAAGGGCGTCAGTCACCTGTAAATATTCAAAAGAGTGATAATATGTTCCTGCTACATGCTATACACACCAAAAGGTATAACACTCTAGGGCCAAAATTACTTATTTCAAAGATAAAGACTGTGGTCATTCGGTCTGCATTTTATTATAAAAATTGTAGTCAGAGAGTCCACAGTCTATTTTAAATTTTATGCTCAATCGGTTCACAGTCTACTGTAAATGTGGTCAGGCAGTCCACATCTAGTCTATATGCTGTGGTCAGTCAGTCCATTCTTTATAATTAATGGCCTTCGGTTGAAACTCGAGCCATGACGACTTGATGTATTAATGATCTTTAGGAAGATCAATCTTGTGCAAGACTAGATCGGTCCACTAGGGCCTTCTTCACCATTATCTTGATAGTATCAATCCATTGGATTGTTTGCTGGTCTTGCACTTTGCTTTGGTCCTTCTATACTTCAAAGTATGATGGCCTTTTCCAGTGATTGCTGTCTTCCATTCAATCCTTAGATAACTGTAAATGCTGTTGTCAGTCAGTACACAACTAATTCAAACGCTGTGGACTGTCAGTCCTTTTAAATGTTGTGGTCATTCAGTCCACAGTGTAATTTTAATAGTGTGGTCAGTCTCTTGTAATTACGGTATTGATTGTTACACCGCTGATTACAAGGCTATTCTATGAAACAGAATAAGGGATTCCTCACTTTAGAATACAGAAGATAAGGAAAAGAAGTGTTCCTTATGTCTCTACCTAAGATATGGTTGTGTTATACTAGGAATTGTGTATAGAAAATAAACATATGTAAACCACTAACAGTATATTCTCATGTATCAGAAAGGTGTTGTCACACCTCCGCAGGTCTAGAACTTATGCCTAGACTGACTATTATCAGTAATTAATATGAATATTAATTACCTCTTATGTGACTTTCCACATTCTTTTCTTGGAGTTCACAAGGAAACATTTCAAATCCCACGATGTCAAAGGGCGTCAGTCACCTGCAAATATTCAAAAGAGTGATAATATGTTCCTGCTACATGCTATACACACCAAAAAGTATAACACTCTAGGGCCAAAATTACTTATTTCAAAGATAAAGACTGTGGTCAGTCGGTCTGCATTGTATTATAAAAATTGTAGTCAGAGAGTCCACAGTCTATTTTAAATTTTATGCTCAATCGGCCCACAGTCTACTGTAAATGTGGTCAGGCAGTCCACATCTAGTCTATATGCTGTGGTCAGTCAGTCCATTCTTTATAATTAATGGCCTTCGGTTGAAACTCGAGCCATGACGACTTGATGCATTAATGATCTTTAGGAAGATCAATCTTGTGCAAGACTAGATCGGTCCACTAGGGCCTTCTTCACCATTATCTTGATAGTATCAATCCATTAGATTGTTTGCTGGTCTTGCACTTTGCTTTGGTCCTTCAATACTTCAAAGTATGATGTCCTTTTCCAGTGATTGCTGTCTTCCATTCAATCCTTAGATAACTGTAAATGCTGTTGTCAGTCAGTCCACAACTAATTCAAACGCTGTGGACTGTCAGTCCTTTTAAATGTTGTGCTCATTCAGTCCAAAGTGTATTCTTAATAGTGTGGTCAATCTCTTGGAATCGCGGTATTGATTGTTACACCGCTGATTACAAGACTATTCTGTGAAATAGGATAGGGGATTCCACACTTTAGAAGACAGAGGTTGGCCCACAGTCTACTATAAATGTGATCAAGCAGTCCACACCTAGTGTGAATGCTGTGGTCAGTCAGCCCATTTTTTATTACTAATGGACTTCGGTTGAAATTCAAGCCATGACTACTGGATGAATTAACGATCTTTAGGAAGATCAATTTTGTGAAAGACTACATAGGTCCACTAGGGTCTTTTCCACTGTTATCTTGATAGTGTCAATCCTTTGGATTGGCTGGTCGTCTTCCTCTTTGCTTTCTTCCTTCTATACTTCAAAGTATGATGTCCTTTTCCAGTGATTGCTGTCTTCCAGTCAATCCTTAAACTAGTGTAAATGCTGTTGTCAGCCAGTCCACACCTAATTCAAACGCTGTGGACTGTCAGTCCTTTTAAATGCTGTGGTCATTCAGTCCACAGTGTAGTCTTAATAGTCTGGTCAGTGTCTTGTAATTGCAGTATTGATTGTTACACTGCTAATTACAAGGCTATTCTATGAAATAGAATAGGGGATTCCTCCCTTTAAAAGACAGAGGTTGGCCCACAGTCTAGTCTACTATAAATGTGGTCAAGCAGTCCACACCTAGTGTGAATGCTGTAGTCAGTCAGCCCATTGTTTATTATTAACGGCCTTCGGTCGAAATTCGAGCCATGACTACTGGATGAATTAACGATCTTTAGGAAGATCAATTTTGTGAAAGACTAGATAGGTCCACTAGGGTCTTCTTCACCATTATCTTGATAGTATCAATCCATTGGATTGGTTGCTGGTCTTGCTCTTTGCTTTCTTCTATACTTCAAACTATGATGTCCTTTTCCATTGTTTGCTGTCTTCCATTCAATCCTTAGACTAGTGTAATTGCCGTTGTCAGTCAGTCCACAACTAATTCAAATGCTGTGGACTGTCAGTCCTTTTAAATGTTGTGGTCATTCAGTCCACAGTGTATTCTTAATAGTGTGGTCAATCTCTTGGAATCGCGGTATTGATTGTTACACCGCTGATTACAAAGCTATTCTATGAAATAGAATAGGGGATTCCTCACTTTAGAAGACAGAGGTTGGCCCACAGTCTACTATAAATGTGATCAGGCAGACCACAACTAGTGTGAATGCTGTGGTCAGTCAGTCCATTTTTTATTATTAACGGCCTTCGGTTGAAACTCTAGCCATGACGACTGGATAAATTAATGATCTTTAGGAAGATCAATCTTGTTCAAGACTAGATCGGTCCACTAGGGTCTTCTCCACCGTTATCTTGATGGTATCAATCCTTTGGATTGGTTGCTCATCTTCCTCTTTGCCTTCTTCCTTCTATTCTTCCGAGTATGATGTCCCTTTCCAGTAATTGCTGTCTTCCAGTCAATCCATAGACTAGTGTAAATGCTGTTGTCAGTCCACGCCTAATTTAAATGCTGTGGACTGTCAGTCCTTGTAAATTTTGTGGTTAATTGGTCCACAGTGTAGTCTTAATACTGTGGTCAGTCTCTTGTAATCGCGGTATTGATTGTTACACCGCTGATTACAAGGCTATTGTATGAAACAGAATAAGGGATTCCTCACGTTAGAATACAGAAGATAAGGAAAAGAAATGTTCCTTATGTCTCTACCTAAGATATGGTTGTGTTATACTAGGAATTGTGTATAGAAAATAAACATATGTAAACCACTAACAGTATATTCTCATATATCAGAAAGGTGTTGTCACACCTCCGCAGGTCTAGAACTTATGCCTAGGCTGACTATTATCAGTAATTAATATGAATATTAATTACCTGTTATGTGACTTTCCACGTTCTTTTCTTGGAGTTCACAAGGAAACATTTCAAATCCCACCATGTCAAAGGGCATCAGTCACCTGCAAATATTCAAAAGAGTGATAATATGTTCCTGCTACATGCTATACACACCAAAAAGTATAACACTCTAGGGCCAAAATTACTTATTTCAAAGATAAAGGCTGTGGTCAGTCGGTCTGCATTTTATTATAAAAATTGTAGTCAGAGAGTCCACAGTCTATTTTAAATTTTATGCTCAATCGGTCCACAGTCTACTGTAAATGTGGTCAGGCAGTCCACATCTATTCTATATGCTGTGGTCAGTCAGTCCATTCTTTATAATTAATGGCCTTCGGTTGAAACTCGAGCCATGACGACTTGATGTATTAATGATCTTTAGGAAGATCAATCTTGTGCAAGACTAGATCGGTCCACTAGTGCCTTCTTCACCATTATCTTGATAGTATCAATCCATTGGATTGTTTGCTGGTCTTGCACTTTGCTTTGGTCCTTCTATACTTCACAGTATGATGTCCTTTTCCAGTGATTGCTGTCTTCCATTCAATCCTTAGATAAGTGTAAATGCTGATGTCAGTCAGTCCACAACTAATTCAAATGCTGTGGACTGTCAGTCCTTTTAAATGTTGTGGTCATTCAGTCCACAGTGTAATTTTAATAGTGTGGTCAGTCTCTTGTAATCGCGGTATTGATTGTTACACCGCTGATTACAAGGTTATTCTATGAAATAGAATAGAGGATTCCTCCATTTAAAAGACAGAGGTTGGCCCACAGTCTAGTCTACTGGAAATGTGGTCAAGAAGTCCACACCTAGTGTGAATGCTGTAGTCAGTCAGCCCATTTTTTATTATTAACGGCCTTCAGTTGAAATTCGAGCCATGATAACTGGATGAATTAACGATCTATAGGAAGATCAATTTTGTGAAAGACTAGATAGGTCCACTAGGGTCTTCTTCACCATTATCTTGATAGTATCAATCCATTGGATTGGTTGCTGGTCTTGCTCTTTGCTTTCTTCTATACTTCAAACTATGATGTCCTTTTCCATTGATTGCTGTCTTCCATTCAATCCTTAGACTAGTGTAATTGCCGTTGTCAGTCAGTCCACAACTAATTCAAATGCTGTGGACTGTCAGTCCTTTTAAATGCTGTGGTCATTCAGTCCACAGTGTATTCTTAATAGTGTGGTCAATCTCTTGGAATCGCGGTATTGATTGTTACACCACTGATTACAAGGCTATTCTATGAAATAGGATAGGGGATTCCACACTTTAGAAGACAGAGTTTGGCCCACAATCTACTATAAATGTGATCAAGCAGTCCACACCTAGTGTGAATGCTGTGGTCAGTCAGCCCATTTTTTATTATTAACGGCCTTCGGTTGAAACTCGAGCTATGACGACTGGATGAATTAACTATCTTCAGGAAGATCAATTTTGTGAAAGACTTCATAGGTCCACTAGGGTCTTCTCCACCCTTATCTTGATAGTGTCAATCCTTTGGATTGGCTGCTGGTCTTCCTCTTTGCTTTCTTCCTTCTATACTTCAAAGCATGAAGTTCCTTTTCCCTTGATTGCTGTCTTCCAGTCAATCCTTAGATTAGTGTAAATGCTGTTGTTAGTCAGTCCACAACTAATTCAAACGCTGTGGACTGTCAGTCCTTTTAAATGTTGTGGTCATTCAGTCCACAGTGTAATTTTAATAGTGTGGTCAATCTCTTGTAATTGCGGTATTGATGGTTACACCACTGATTACAAGGCTATTCTATGAAATAGGAAAGGGGATACCTCACTTTAGAAGACAGAGTTTGGCCCACAGTCTAGTCTACTGTAAATGTGGTCAAGCAGTCCACACCTAGTGTGAATGCTGTAGTCAGGCAGTCCACACTTATTGTGAATGCTGTGGTCATGCAGCCCATTTTTTATTATTAATGGCCTTCGGTTGAAACTCGAGCTATGACGACTTGATGAATTAACGATCTTTAGGAAGATCAATTTTGTGAAAGACTACATAGGTCCACTAGGGTCTTCTCCACTGTTATCTTGATAGTGTCAATCCTTTGGATTGGCTGCTGGTCTTCCTCTTTGCTTTCTTCCTTCTATACTTCAAAGTATGATGTCCTTTTCCAGTGATTGCTGTCTTCCATTCAATCCTTAGACTAGTGTAATTGCCGTTGTCAGTCAGTCCACAACTAATACAAACGCTGTGGATTGTCAGTCCTTTTAAATGCTGTGGTCATTCAGTCCACAGTGTAGTCTTAATAGTGTGGTCAGTGTCTTGTAATTGCGGTATTGATTGTTACACTGCTGATTACAAGGCTATTCTATGAAAAAGAATAGGGGATTCCTCACTTTAGAAGACAGAGGTTGGCCCACAGTCTACCATAAATATGATCAGGCAGTCCACAACTAGTGTGAATGCTGTGGTCAGTCAGTCCATTTTTTATTATTAACAGCCTTCGGTTGAAACTCTAGCCATGACGACTGGATGAATTAACGATCTTTAGGAAGATCAATCTTGTTCAAGACTAGATCGGTCCACTAGGGTCTTCTCCACCGTTATCTTGATAGTATCAATCCTTTGGATTGGTTGCTGGTCTTCCTCTTTGCCTTCTTTCGTCTACTCTTCCGAGTATGATGTCCCTTTCCAGTAATTGCTGTCTTCCAGTCAATCCATAGACTAGTGTAAATGCTGTTGTCAGTCAGTCCACGCCTAATTTAAATGCTGTGGAATGTCAGTCCTTGTAAATTTTGTGGGTAATTGGTCCACAGTGTAGTCTTAATACTGTGGTCAGTCTCTTGTAATCGCGGTATTGATTGTTACACCGCTGATTACAAGGCTATTCTATGAAACAGAATAAGGGATTCCTCACTTTAGAATACAGAAGATAAGGAAAAGAAATGTTCCTTATGTCTCTACCTAAGATAAAGTTGTGTTATACTAGGAATTGTGTATAGAAAATAAACATATGTAAACCACTAACAGTATATTCTCATGTATCAGAAAGGTGTTGTCACACCTCCACAGGTCTAGAACTTATGCCTAGACTGACTATTATCAGTAATTAATATGAATATTAATTACCTGTTATGTGACTTTCCACATTCTTTTCTTGGAGTTCACAAGGAAACATTTCAAATCCCACCATGTCAAAGGGCGTCAGTCACCTGTAAATATTCAAAAGAGTGATAATATGTTCCTGCTACACCAAAAAGTATAACACTCTAGGGCCAAAATTACTTATTTCAAAGATAAAGACTGTGGTCAGTCGGTCTGCATTTTATTATAAAAATTGTAGTCAGACAGTCCACACTCTATTTTAAATTTTATGCTCAATCGGTTCACAGTCTACTGTAAGTGTGGTCAAGCAGTCCACATCTAGTCTATATGCTGTGGTCAGTCAGTCAGTCCATTCTTTATAATTAATGGCCTTCGGTTGAAACTCGAGCCATGACGACTTGATGTATTAATGATCTTTAGGAAGATCAATCTTGTGCAAGATTAGATCGGTCCACTAGGGCCTTCTTCACCATTATATTGATAGTATCAATCCATTGGATTGTTTGCTGGTCTTGCACTTTGCTTTGGTCCTTCTATACTTCAAAGTATGATGTCCTTTTCCAGTGATTGCTGTCTTCCATTCAATCCTTAGACTACTCTAAATGCTGTTGTCAGTCGTTCCATAACTAATTCAAATGCTGTGGACTGTCAGTCCTTTTAAATGTTGTGGTCATTCAGTCCACAGTGTAGTCTTAATAGTGTGGTCAATCTCTTGTAATTGCGGTATTGATTGTTACACTGCTAATTACAAGGCTATTCTATGAAATAGAATAGGGGGTTCCTCACTTTAGAAGTCAGAGGTTGGCCCACAGTCTACCATAAATATGATCAGGCAGTCCACACCTAGTGTGAATGCTGTGGTCAGTCAGTCCATTTTTTATTATTAACGGCCTTCGGTTGAAACTCTAGCCATGACGACTGGATGAATTAACGATCTTTAGGAAGATCAATCTTTTCAAGACTAGATCGGTCCACTAGGGTCGTCTCCACCGTTATCTTGATAGTATCAATCCTTTGGATTGGTTGCTGGTCTTCCTCTTTGCCTTCTTCCTTCTATTCTTCCGAGTATGATGTCCCTTTCCAGTAATTGCTGTCTTCCAGTCAATCCATAGACTAGTGTAAATGCTGTTGTTAATCAGTCCACGCCTAATTTAAAAGCTGTGGACTGTCAGTCCTTGTAAATTTTGTGGTTCATTGGTCCACAGTGTAGTCTTAATACTGTGGTCAGTCTCTTGTAATCGTGGTTTTGATTGTTACACCGCTGATTACAAGGCTATTCTATGAAACAGAATAAGGGATTCCTCACTTTAGAATACAGAAGATAAGGAACAGAAGTGTTCCTTACGTCTCTACCTAAGATATGGTTGTGTTATACTAGGAATTGTGTATAGAAAATATACATATGTAAACCACTAACAGTATATTCTCATGTATCAGAAAGGTGTTGTCACACCTCCGCAGGTCTAGAACTTATGCCTAGACTGACTATTATCAGTAATTAATATGAATATTAATTACCTGTTATGTGACTTTCCACATTCTTTTCTTGGATTCCACAAGGAAACGTTTCAAATCCCACCATGTCAAAGGGCGTCAGTCACCTGTAAATATTCAAAAGAGTGATAATATGTTCCTGCTACATGCTATACACACCAAAAGGTATAACACTCTAGGGCCAAAATTACGTATTTCAAAGATAAAGACTGTGGTCAGTCGGTCTGTATTTTATTATAAAAATTGTATTCAGACAGTCCACAGTCTATTTTAAATTATATAATCAATCGGTTCACAGTCTACTGTAAATGTGGTCAGGCAGTCCACATCTACTGTATATGCTGTTTTCAGTCAGTCCATCCTTTATAATTAATGGCCTTCGGTTGAAACTCGAGCCATGACGACCTGATGAATTAATGATCTTTAGGAAGATCAATCTTGTACAAGATTAGATCGGTCCACTAGGGCCTTCTTCAGAATTATCTTGATAGTATCAATCCATTGGATTGGTTGCTGGTCTTGCTCTTTGCTTTCTTCTATACTTCAAACTATGATGTCCTTTTCCATTGATTGCTGTCTTCCATTCAATCCTTAGACTAGTGTAATTGCCGTTGTCCGTCAGTCCACAACTAATTCAAATGCTGTGGACTGTCAGTCCTTTTAAATGTTGTGGTCATTCAGTCCACAGTGTAATTTTAATAGTGTGGTCAGTGTCTTGTAATCGCGGTATTGATTGTTACACAGCTGATTACAAGGTTATTCTATGAAATAGAATAGGGGATTCCTCCCTTTAGAAGACAGAGGTTGGCCCACAGTCTAGTCTACTATAAATGTGGTCAAGCAGTCCACACCTATTGTGAATGCTGTGGTCAGTCAGCCCATTTTTTATTATTAACGGCCTTCGGTTGAAACTCGAGCTATGATGACTGTTTGAATTAAAGATCTTTAGGAAGATCAATTTTGTGAAAGACTTCATAGGCCAATAGGGTCTTCTCCACCCTTATCTTGATAGTGTCAATCCTTTGGATTGGCTGCTGATCTTCCTCTTTGCTTTCTTCCTTCTATACTTCAAAGTATGAAGTTCCTTTTCTTGTGATTGCTGTCTTCCAGTCAATCCTTAGATTAGTGTAAATGCTGTTGTTAGTCAGTCCACAACTAATTCAAACGCTGTGGACTGTCAGTCCTTTTAAATGTTGCGGTCATTCAGTCCACAGTGTAATTTTAATAGTGTGGTCAATCTTTGTAATTGCGGTATTGATGGTTACACCACTGATTACAAGGCTATTCTATGAAATAGGATAGGGGATACCTCACTTTAGAAGACAGAGGTTGGCCCACAGTCTAGTCTACTGTAAATGTGGTCAAGCAGTCCACACCTAGTGTGAATTCTGTAGTCAAGCAGTCCACACCTATTGTGAATGCTGTGGTCAGTCAGCCCATTTTTTATTATTAACGGCGTTCGGTTGAAACTCGAGCTATGATGACTGTTTGAATTAACGATCTTTAGGAAGATCAATTTTGTGAAAGACTAGATCGGTCCACTAGTGCCTTCTTCACCATTATCTTGATAGTATCAATCCATTGGATTGTTTGCTGGTCTTGCACTTTGCTTTGGTCCTTCTATGCTTCAAAGTATGATGTCCTTTTCCAGTGATTGCTGTCTTCCATTCAATCCTTAGATATCTGTAAATGCTGTTGTCAGTCAGTCCACAACTAATTCAAACGCTGTGGACTGTCAGTCCTTTTAAATGTTGTGGTCATTCAGTCCACAGTGTAATTTTAATAGTGTGGTCAGTCTCTTGTAATCGCGGTATTGATTGTTACACAGCTGATTACAAGGTTTTTCTATGAAATAGAATAGGGAATTCCTCCATTTAAAAGACAGAGGTTGGCCCCCAGTCTAGTCTACTGGAAATGTGGTCAAGCAGTCCACACCTAGTGTGAATGCTGTAGTCAGTCAGCCCATTTTTTATTATTAACGGCCTTCGGTTGAAATTCGAGCCATGACTACAAGATGAATTAACGATCTTTAGGAAGATCAATTTTGTGAAAGACTAGATAGGTCCACTAGGGTCTTCTTCACCATTATCTTGATAGTATCAATCCATTGAATTGGTTGCTGGTCTTGCTCTTTGCTTTCTTCTATACTTCAAACTATGATGTCCTTTTCCATTGATTGCTGTCTTCCATTCAATCCTTAGACTAGTGTAATTGCCGTTGTCAGTCAGTCCACAACTAATTCAAACGCTGTTGACTGTCAGTCCTTTTAAATGTTGTGGTCATTCAGTCCACAGTGTATTCTTAGTAGTGTGGTCAATCTCTTGGAATCGTGGTATTGATTGTTACACTGCTGATTACAAGGCTATTCTATGAAATAGGATAGGGGTTTCCACACTTTAGAAGACAGAGGTTGGCCCACAGTCTACTATAAATGTGATCAAGCTGTCCACACCTAGTGTGAACGCTGTGGTCAGTCAGCCCATTTTTTATTATTAACGGCCTTCGGTTGAAACTCGAGCTATGACGACTGGATGAATTAACGATCTTTAGGAAGATCAATTTTGTGAAAGACTTCATAGGTCCACTAGGGTCTTCTCCACCCTTATCTTGATAGTTTCAATCCTTTGGATTGGCTGCTGGTCTTCCTCTTTGCTTTCTTCCTTCTATAATTCAAAGTATGAAGTTCCTTTTCCCGTGATTGCTGTCTTCCAGTCAATCCTTAGATTAGTGTAAATGCTGTTGTCAGTCAGACCACAACTAATTCAAACGCTGTGGACTGTCAGTCCTTTTAAATGTTGTGGTCATTCAGTCCACAGTGTAATTTTAATAGTGTGGTCAATCTCTTGTAATTGTGGTATTGATTGTTACACCACTGATTAGAAGGCTATTCTATGAAATAGGAAAGGGGATACCTCACTTTAGAAGACAGAGGTTGGCCCACAGTCTAGTCTACTGTAAATGTGGTCAAGCAGTCCACACCTAGTGTGAATGCTGCAGTCAGGCAGTCCACACCCATTGTGAATGCTGTGGTCAGTCAGCCCATTTTTTATTATTAATGGCCTTCGGTTGAAACTCGAGCTATGACGACTTGATGAATTAACGATCTTTAGGAAGATCAATTTTGTGAAAGACTACATAGGTCCCCTAGGGTCTTTTCCACTGTTATCTTGATAGTGTCAATCCTTTGGATTGGCTGCTGGTCTTCCTCTTTGCTTTCTTCCTTCTATACTTCAAAGTATGATGTCCTTTTCCAGTGATTGCTGTCTTCCAGTCAATCCTTAGACTAGTGTAAATGCTGTTGTCAGTCAGTCCACAACTAATTCAAACGCTGTGGACTGTCAGTCCTTTTAAATGCTGTGGTCATTCAGTCCACAGTGTAGTCTTAATAGTGTGGTCAGTGTCTTGTAATTGCAGTATTGATTGTTACACTGCTAATTACAAGGCTATTCTATGAAATAGAATAGGGGATTCCTCACTTTAGAAGACAGAGGTTGACCCACAGTCTACCGTAAATATGATCAGGCAGTCCACAACTAGTGTGAATGCTGTGGTCAGTCAGTCCATTTTTTATTATTAACGGCCTTCGGTTGAAACTCTAGCCATAACGACTGGATGAATTAACAATCTTTAGGAAGATCAATCTTGTTCAAGACTAGATCGGTCCACTAGGGTCTTCTCCACCGTTATCTTGATAGTATCAATCCATTGGATTGGTTGCTGGTCTTCCTCTTTGCCTTCTTCCTTCTATTCTTCCGAGTATGATGTCCCTTTCCAGTAATTGCTGTCTTCCAGTCAATCCATAGACTAGTGTAAATGCTGTTGTCAGTCAGTCCACGCCGAATTTAAATGCTGTGGACTGTCAGTCCTTGCAAATTTTGTGGTTAATTGGTCCACAGTGTAGTCTTAATACTGTGGTCAGTCTCTTGTAATTGCAGTATTGATTGTTACACCGCTGATTACAAGGCTATTCTATGAAACAGAATAAGGGATTCCTCACTTTAGAATACAGAAGATAAGGAAGAGAAATGTTCCTTATGTCTCTAGCTAAGATATAGTTGTGTTATACTAGGAATTGTGTATAGAAAATAAACATATGTAAACCACTAACAGTATATTCTCATGTATCAGAAAGGTGTTGTCACACCTCCGCAGGTCTAGAACTTATGCCTAGACTGACTATTATCAGTAATTAATATGAATATTAATTACCTGTTATGTGACTTTCCACATTCTTTTCTTTGAGTTCACAAGGAAACATTTCAAATCCCACCATGTCAAAGGGCGTCAGTCACCTGTAAATATTCAAAAGAGTGATAATTTGTTCCTGCTACATGCTATACACACCAAAAAGTATAACACTCTAGGGCCAAAATTACTTATATCAAAGATAAAGACTGTGGTCAGTCGGTCTGCATTTTATTATAAAAATTGTAGTCAGACAGTCCACAGTCTATTTTTAATTTTATGCTCAATCGGTCCACAGTCTACTGTAAATGTGGTCAGGCAGTCCACATCTAGTCTATATGCTGTGGTCAGTCAGTCCATTCTTTATAATTAATGGCCTTCGGTTGAAACTCGAGCCATGACGACTTAATGTATTAATGATCTTTAGGAAGATCAATCTTGTGCAAGACTAGATCGGTCCACTAGGGCCTTCTTCACCATTATCTTGATAGTATCAATCCATTGGATTGTTTGCTGGTCTTGCACTTTGCTTTGGTCCTTCTATACTTCAAAGTATGATGTCCTTTTCCAGTGATTGCTGTCTTCCATTCAATCCTTAGATAACTGTAAATGCTGTTGTCAGTCAGTCCACAACTAATTCAAATGCTGTGGACTGTCAGTCCTTTTAAATGTTGTGGTCATTCAGTCCACAGTGTAATTTTAATAGTGTGGTCAGTCTCTTGTAATCGCGGTATTGATTGTTACACAGCTGATTACAAGGTTATTCTATGAAATAGAAAAGGGGATTCCTCACTTTAGAAGACAGAGGTTGGCCCACAGTCTACTATAAATGTGGTCAGGCAGTCCACACCTATTGTGAATGCTGTGGTCTGTCAGCCCATTTTTTATTATTAACGGCCTTCGGTTGAAACTCGAGCTATGACGACTTGATGAATTAACGATCTTTAGGAAGATCAATTTTGTGAAAGACTACATAGGTCCACTCCGGTCTTTTCCACTGCTATCTTGATAGTGTCATTCCTTTGGATTGGCTGCTGGTCTTCCTCTTTGCTTTCTTCCTTCTATACTTCAAAGTATGATGTCCTTTTCCAGTGATTGCTGTCTTACAGTCAATGCTTAGACTAGTGTAAATGCTGTTGTCAGTCAGTCCACAACTAATTCAAACGCTGTGGACTGTCAGTCCTTTTAAATGCTGCGGTCATTCAGTCCACATTGTAGTCTTAATAGTGTGGTCAGTGTCTTGTAATTGCAGTATTGATTGTTACACTGCTAATTACAAGGCTATTCTATGAAATAGAATAGGGGATTCCTCCCTTTAAAAGACAGAGGTTGGCCCACAGTCTAGTCTACTATAAATGTGGTCAAGCAGTCCACACCTAGTGTGAATGCTGTAGTCAGTCAGCCCATTTTTTATTATTAACGGCCTTCGGTTGAAATTCGAGCCATGACTACTGGATGAATTAACGATCTTTAGGAAGATCAATTTTGTGAAAGAATAGATAGGTCCACAAAGGTCTTCTTCACCATTATCTTGATGGTATCAATCCATTGGATTGGTTGCTGGTCTTGCTCTTTGCTTTCTTCTATACTTCAAACTATGATGTCCTTTTCCATTGATTGCTGTCTTCCATTCAATCCTTAGACTAGTGTAATTGCCGTTGTCAGTCAGTCCACAACTAATTCAAATGCTGTGGACTGTCATTCCTTTTAAATGTTGTGGTCATTCAGTCCACAGTGTATTCTTAATAGTGTGGTCAATCTCTTGTTATCGCGGTATTTATTGTTACACCGCTGATTACAAGGCTATTCTATGAAATAGAATAGGGGATTCCTCACTTTAGAAGACAGCGGTTGGCCCACAGTCTAAAATATATGTGACCAAGCAGTCCACACCTAGTGTGAATGCTGTGGTCAGTCAGCCCATTTTTTATTATTTCCGGCCTTCGGTTGAAACTCGAGCTATGATGACTGTTTGAATTAACGATCCTAAGGAAGATCAATTTTGTGAAAGACTTCATAGGTCCACTAGGGTCTTCTCCACCCTTATCTTGATAGTGTCAATCCTTTGGATTGGCTGCTGGTCTTCCTCTTTGCTTTCTTCCTACTATACTTCAAAGTATGAAGTTTCTTTTCCTGTGATTGCTGTCTTCCATTCAATCCTTAGACTAGTGTAAATGCTGTTGTTAGTCAGTCCACAATTAATTCAAATGCTGTGGACTGTCAGTCCTTTTAAATGTTGTGGTCATTCAGTCCACAGTGTTATTTTAATAGTGTGTTCAATCTCTTGTAATTGCGGTATTGATTGTTACACCACTGATTACAAGGCTATTCTATGAAATAGGATAGGGGATACCTCACTTTAGAAGACAGAGGTTGGCCCACAGTATAGTCTACTGTAAATGTGGTTAGGCAGTCCACACCTAGTGTGAATGCTGTGGTCAGTCAGCCCATTGTTTATTATTAACGGCCTTCGGTTGAAACTCGAGCTATGATGACTGTTTGAATTAACGATCTTTAGGAAGATCAATTTTGTGAAAGACTACATAGGTCCACTAGGGTCTTCTCCACTGTTATCTTGATAGTGTCAATCCTTTGGATTGGCTGCTGGTCTTCCTCTTTGCTTTCTTCCTTCTATACTTCAAAGTATGATGTCCTTTTCCAATGATTGCTGTCTTCCAGTCAATCCTTAGATTAGTGTAAATGCTGTTGTCGGTCAGTCCACAACTAATTCAAACGCTGTGGACTGTCAGTCCTTTTAAATGCTGTGGTCATTCAGTCCACAGTGTAGTCTTAGGCTATGTGCCCACGTTGCATTTATGAAGCAGAAAATTTCTGCTGCATAAATGCAAGTCCTCTCCCGGAAAAACGCATGCGGAATTCCGCACGCGTTTATCGCGCTTTTTTCGCGCGTTTATCACGCGTTTTCCACATGCGGAATTGCCTTGCGTTTTTTATGCATTGGACAAAGGCAATTCTGCTTGCGGAAACGCAAAATTAAATGACATGCTGCGGATTTTTGAACGCGGCATAAACGCTGCGGAAAAATCCGCAGCATGTGCATAGAAGTTGCGGAAACCCATTGGGGATCATGTGGTGCGGGTTACCAAGCGTTTTACAAGCGTTTCCGCTGCGGAAATTCCGCATCAAAAACGCTTGTAAAACGCTACGTGGGCACACAGCCTTAATAGTGTGGTCAGTGTCTTGTAATTGCAGTATTGATTGTTACACTGCTAATTACAAGGCTATTCTATGAAATAGAATAGGGGATTCCTTACTCTAAAAGACAGAGGTTGGCCCACAGTCTACCGTAAATATGATCAGGCAGTCCACAACTTATGTGAATGCTGTGGTCAGTCCGTCCATCTTTTATTATTAACGGCCTTCGGTTGAAACTCTAGCCATGACGACTGGATGAATTAACGATCTTTAGGAAGATCAATCTTGCTCAAGACTATATCGGTCCACTAGGGTCTTCTCCACCGTTATCTTGATAGTATCAATCCTTTGGATTGGTTGCTCGTCTTACTCTTTGACTTCTTCCTTCTATTCTTCCGAGTATGATGTCCCTTTCCAGTAATTGCTGTCTTCCAGTCAATCAATAGACTAGTGTAAATGCTGTTGTCAGTCAGTCCACGCCTAATTTAAATGCTGTGGACTGTCAGTCCTTGTAAATTTTGTGGATAATTGGTCCACAGTGTAGTCTTAATACTGTGGTCAGTCTCTTGTAATCGCGGTATTGATTGTTACACCGCTGATTACAAGGCTATTCTATGAAACAGAATAAGGGATTCCTCACTTTAGAATACAGAAGATAAGGAAAAGAAATGTTCCTTATGTCTCTACCTAAGATATAGTTGTGTTATACTAGGAATTGTGTATAGAAAATAAACATATGTAAACCACTAACAGTATATTCTCATGTATCAGAAAGGTGTTGTCACACCTCCGCAGGTCTAGAACTTATGCCTAGACTGACTATTATCAGTAATTAATATGAATATTAATTACCTGTTATGTGACTTTCCACATTCTTTTCTTGGAGTTCACGAGGAAACATATCAAATCCCACGATGTCAAAGGGCGTCAGTCACCTGCAAATATTCAAAAGAGTGATAATATGTTCCTGCTACATGCTATACACACCAAAAAGTATAACACTCTAGGGCCAAAATTACTTATTTCAAAGATAAAGACTGTGGTCAGTCGGTCTGCATTTTATTATAAAAATTGTAGTCAGAGAGTCCACAGTCTATTTTAAATTTTATGCTCAATCGGTTCACAGTCTACTGTAAATGTGGTCAGGCAGTTCACATCTAGTCTATATGCTGTGGTCAGTCAGTCCATTCTTTATAATTAATGGCCTTCGGTTGAAACTCGAGCCATGACGACTTGATGTATTAATGATCTTTAGGAAGATCAATCTTGTGCAAGACTAGATCGGTCCACTAGGGCCTTCTTCACCATTATCTTGATAGTATCAATCCATTGGATTGTTTGCTGGTCTTGCACTTTGCTTTGGTCCTTCTATACTTCAAAGTATGATGTCCTTTTCCAGTGATTGCTGTCTTCCATTCAATCCTTAGAATACTGTAAATGCTGTTGTCAGTCAGTCCACAACTAATTCAAATGCTGTGGACTGTCAGTCCTTTTAAATGTTGTGGTCATTCAGTCCACAGTGTAATTTTAATAGTGTGGTCAGTCTCTTGTAATCGCGGTATTGATTGTTACACCGCTGATTACAAGGTTATTCTATGAAATAGAATAGGGGATTCCTCCATTTAAAAGACAGAGGTTGGCCCACAGTCTAGTCTACTGGAAATGTGGTCAAGCAGTCCACACCTAGTGTGAATGCTGTAGTCAGTCAGCCCATTTTTTATTATTAACGGCCTTCGGTTGAAATTCGAGCCATGACTACTGGATGAATTAACGATCTTTAGGAAGATCAATTTTGTGAAAGACTAGATAGCTCCACTAGGGTCTTCTTCGACATTATCTTGATAGTATCAATCCATTGGATTGGTTGCTGGTCTTGCTCTTTGCTTTCTTCTACACTTCAAACTATGATGTCCTTTTCCATTGATTGCTGTCTTCCATTCAATCCTTAGACTAGTGTAATTGCCGTTGTCAGTCAGTCCACAACTAATTAAAATGCTGTGGACTGTCAGTCCTTTTAAATGTTGTGGTCATTCAGTCCACAGTGTATTCTTAATTGCGTGGTCAATCTCTTGGAATCGCGGTATTGATTGTTACACCGCTGATTACAAGGCTATTCTATGAAATAGAATAGGGGATTCCTCACTTTAGAAGATAGAGGTTGGCCCACAGTCTACTATAAATGTGATCAAGCAGGCCACACCTAGTGTGAATGCTGTGGTCAGTCAGCCCATTGTTTATTATTAACGGCCTTCGGTTGAAACTCGAGCTATGATGACTGTTTGAATTAACGATCTTTAGGAAGATCAATTTTGTGAAAGACTTCATAGGTCCACTAGGGTCTTTTCCACTGTTATCTTGATAGTGTCAATCCTTTGGATTGGCTGCTGATCTTCCTCTTTGCTTTCTTCCTTCTATACTTCAAAGTATGAAGTTCCTTTTCCCGTGATTGCTGTCTTCCAGTCAATCCTTAGATTAGTGTAAATGCTGTTGTTAGTCAGTCCACAACTAATTCAAATGCTGTGGACTGTCAGTCCTTTTAAATGTTGTGGTCATTCAGTCCACAGTTTAATTTTAATAGTGTGGTCAATCTCTTGTAATTGCGGAATTGATTGTTACACCACTGATTACAAGGCTATTCTATGAAATAGGAAAGGGGATTCCTCACTTTAGAAGACAGAGGTTGGCCCACAGTCTAGTCTACTGTAAATGTGGTCAAGCAGTCCACACCTAGTGTGAATGCTGTAGTCAGGCAGTCCACACCTATCGTGAATGCTGTGGTCAGTCAGCCCATTTGTTTATTATTAATGGCCTTCGGTTGAAACTCGAGCTAAGACGACTTGATGAATTAACGATCTTTAGGAAGATCAATTTTGTGAAAGACTACATAGGTCCACTAGGGTCTTCTCCACTGTTATCTTGATAGTGTCAATCCTTTGGATTGGCTGCTGGTCTTCCTCTTTGCTTTCTTCCTTCTATACTTCAAAGTAGGATGTCCTTTTCCAGTGATTGCTGTCTTCCAGTCAATTCTTAGACTAGTGTAAATGCTGTTGTCAGTCAGTCCACAACTAATTCAAACGCTGTGGACTGTCAGTCCTTTTAAATGCTGTGGTCATTCAGTCCACAGTGTAGTCTTAATAGTGTGGTCAGTGTCTTGTAATTGCGGTATTGATTGTTACACTGCTGATTACAAGGCTATTCTATGAAATAGAATAGGGGGTTCCTCACTTTAGAAGACAGAGGTTGGCCCACAGTCTACCGTAAATATGATCAGGCAGCCCACAACTAGTGTGAATGCTGTGGTCAGTCAGTCCATTTTTTATTATTAACGGCCTTCGGTTGAAACTCTAGCCATGACGACTTGAAGAATTAACGATCTTTAGGAAGATTAATCTTGTTCAAGACTAGATCTGTCCACTAGGGTCTTCTCCACCGTTATCTTGATAGTATCAATCCTTTGGATTGGTTGCTGGTCTTCCTCTTTGCCTTCTTCCTTCTATTCTTCCGAGTATGATGTCCTTTTCCAGTAATTGCTGTCTTCCAGTCAATCCATAGACTAGTGTAAATGCTGTTGTCAGTCAGTCCACACCTAATTTAAATGCTGTGGACTGTCAGTAATTGTAAATTTTGTGGTTAATTGGTCCACAGTGTAGTCTTAATACTGTAGTCAGTCTCTTGTAATCGCGGTATTGATTGTTACACCGCTGATTACAAGGCTATTCTATGAAACAGAATAAGGGATTCCTCATTTTAGAATACAGAAGATAAGGAAAAGAAATGTTCCTTATGTCTCTACCTAAGATATAGTTGTGTTATACTAGGACTTGTGTATAGAAAATAAACATATGTAAACCACTAACAGTATATTCTCATGTATCAGAAAGGTGTTGTCACACCTCCGCAGGTCTAGAACTTATGCCTAGACTGACTATTATCAGTAATTAATATGAATATTAATTACCTGTTATGTGACTTTCCACATTCTTTTATTGGAGTTTACAAGGAAACATTTCAAATCCCACGATGTCAAAGGGCGTCAGTCACCTGTAAATATTCAAAAGAGTGATAATATGTTCCTGCTACATGCTATACACACCAAAAAGTATAACACTCTAGGGCCAAAAATACTTATTTCAAAGATAAAGACTGTGGTCAGTCGGTCTGCATATTATTATAAAAATTGTAGTCAGACAGTCCACAGTCTACTTTAAATTTTATGCTCAATCGGTTCACACTCTACTGTAAATGTGGTCAGGCAGGCCACATCTAGTCTATATGCTGTGGTCAGTCAGTCAGTCCATTCTTTATTATTAACGGCCTTCGGTTGAAACTCGAGCCATGACGACTTGATGTATTAATGATCTTTAGGAAGATCAATCTTGTGCAAGACTAGATCGGTCCACTAGGGCCTTCTTCACCATTATCTTGATAGTATCAATCCATTGGATTGTTTGCTGGTCTTGCACTTTGCTTTGGTCCTTCTATACTTCAAAGTATGATGTCCTTTTCCAGTGATTGCTGTCTTCCATTCAATCCTTAGACTACTGTAAATGCTGTTGTCAGTCAGTCCACAACTAATTCAAATGCTGTGGACTATCAGTCCTTTTAAATCTTGTGGTCATTCAGTCCACAGTGTAATTTTAATAGTGTGGTCAATCTCTTGTAATCGCGGTATTGATTGTTACACCGCTGATTACAAGGCTATTCTATGAAATAGAATAGGGGATTCCTCACTTTAGAAGACAGAGGTTGGCCAACAGTCTACTATAAATGTGATCATGCAGTCCACACCTAGTGTGAATGCTGTGGTCAGTCAGCCCATTTTTTATTATTAACAGCCTTCGGTTGAAACTCGAGCTATGACGACTGGATGAATTAACGATCTTTAGGAAGATCAATTTTGTGAAAGACTTCATAGGTCCACTAGGGTCTTCTCCACCCTTATCTTAATAGTGTCAATCCTTTGGATTGGCTGCTGGTCTTCCTCTTTGCTTTCTTCCTTCTATACTTCAAAGTATGAAGTTCCTTTTCCAGTGATTGCTGTCTTCCAGTCAATCCTTAGATTAGTGTAAATGCTGTTGTTAGTCAGTCCACAACTAATTCAAACGCTGTGGACTGTCAGTCCTTTTAAATGTTGTGGTCATTCAGTCCACAGTGTAATTTTAATAGTGTGTTCAATCTCTTGTAATTGCGGTATTGATTGTTACACCACTGATTACAAGGCTATTCTATGAAATAGGAAAGGGGATACCTCACTTTAGAAGACAGAGGTTGGACCACAGTCTAGTCTACTGTAAATGTGGTCAAGCAGTCCACACCTAGTGTGAATGCTGTAGTCAGGCAGTCCACACATATTGTGAATGCTGTGGTCAGTCAGCCCATTTTTTATTATTAATGACCTTCGGTTGAAACTCGAGCTATGACGACTTGATGAATTAACGATCTTTAGGAAGATCAATTTTGTGAAAGACTACATAGGTCCACTAGGGTCTTCTCCACTGTTATCTTGATAGTGTCAATCCTTTGGATTGGTTGCTGGTCTTCCTCTTTGCTTTCTTCCTTCTATACTTCAAAGTATGATGTCCTTTTCCAGTGATTGCTGTCTTCCAGTCAATCCATAGACTAGTGTAAATGCTGTTGTCAGTCAGTCCACGCCTAATTTAAATTATGTGGACTGTCAGTCCTTGTAAATTTTGTGGTCAATTGGTCCACAGTGTAGTCTTAATACTGTGGTCAGTCTCTTGTAATCGCGGTATTGATTGTTACACCGCTGATTACAAGGCTATTCTATGAAACAGAATAAGGGATTCCTCACTTTAGAATACAGAAGATAAGGAAAAGAAATGTTCCTTATGTCTCTACCTAAGATATAGTTGTGTTATACTAGGAATTGTGTATAGAAAATAAAGATATGTAAACCACTAACAGTATATTCTCATGTATCAGAAAGGTGTTGTCACACCTCCGCAGGTCTAGAACTTATGCCTAGACTGACTATTATCAGTAATTAATATGAATATTAATTACCTGTTATGTGACTTTCCACATTCTTTTCTTGGAGTTCACAAGGAAACATTTCAAATCCCACGATGTCAAAGGGCGTCAGTCACCTGTAAATATTCAAAAGAGTGATAATATGTTCCTGCTACATGCTATACACACCAAAAAGTATGATGGAAAAAGTAATCTGTAAAAAGTCGTAGTTGTGACAATATGTTTACAATAAAAATGAAACAAAAAAAAAAACAATAGAGGAATATTTTTTTACTCTTGTTACAATACAGTAGTAGGTATTTATGTGAAATCTAATTTATTCAAATATAAGTCTTATTGTTTTTTTATGTGTAGTTTTTGTAGTATTATGTGACATTTTTAATATTTTTATTATAGTTTACAACGTACCCCCAATTTACACTTTTAAAAATGAGGAGTGAGAGAGAGAAAAAAAGAAAAAGTGAAAAAATAAGTAATTAAAAAGTAAAAAGGTGCTATATTAACCTTTCTTTTCCTATTTATTCCCTTTACTATTCTAAAGACCCCTTGCATAGTCAATTTATTTCTGCAATGATTATATATAATTGTTTTTTCAACCCCCTTTTTTCTTCAGGTTTCAAATTATCCTCATTTAATTAACTCTGCTGAAAGGGAATTATGTCAGATCATAATAAAGGGTAAGATTCCATTGATCAGGGGCATACATATTAATCACTGAGCCCCATAGCAGAAGTTTTAATAGTCCCCTCACTCCACAAAAAAAAATTGGTAGTATCACAGAAAAGCATATCTTACAACTTTGCAGCCCTTCCAAATGTATTTTCTTCTCATTGAAGCCCTTAGATTCCACCATAAAGTATGAAACCAGCAAAAGTGCCTTCCCCCAAATACAGTTATACCCCCACAGTGAATTCCTCCACAGTACCCTCCTCATGCACAGAATAATAACCCTGCTGTCCCTCCCTTCCCTGACAAAGTATGGTGACCCCCAAGACAGTATGATGCCCCAACTGTGATCCTAACACAGCCCTCCATACAATATGATGGCCCACACATAGCCCTCTATACAGAATAATGATCCCACACCCCTCCACACAGTAAGATGGCCCCAACACAATACTCCACATAGTAGGATGGCCCCAACACAGCCCTAGGCACAATATGATGGCCCCCACACAGCCCTCCATACAGTATAATGGCCCTCCACACAGTATGATGGACCCAAAATGCACGACCATCCACACAGTATGATGGCCCCCACACAGTCCTCTAAACAGCATAATGACCCCCACACAACCCTGCACACAGTATGATGGACCATACTATCCCTCCAAAAGTATAATATTCCCAACAACGCCCTCCAAACAGTATAATGGCCCTCGCATAGCCTTGCAAACAAAATAATTGCCCATCAAATAGTTCTCCAAACAGTATCTTAGCCCCCACACAACCCTCAAAACAGTATGATGAGCCCCACACAAAGGTCCACACTGTATAATTGCTTGTATACAGTATAATAGTGCCCACTATCACTTCAAACATTATATTGGCCCCTACACAGCCATACAAACATTATAATGGTCCCCCACATAGCCCTCCATATAGTATAATGGCTCCCACGTAGCCCTTCATATAGAATATTGCCCCTACGTCACCCTCCATATAGTATAATGGCTCCCATATAGCCCTTCATATAGAATATTGCTCCCACGTCACCCTCCATATAGTATAATGGACCCCATATAGCCTTTCATGTTGTATAATGGGCCCCACATAACATTTCATGTAGTATAATGGGCCCCACAAAGCCTTGTATTGTAGAATAACGGGCACCACATAGCCTCCCATATAGTATAATGGCCCCCACATAGTCTCCCATATAGAATAATGGGCCCCACGTAGCCTTCCATGTAATATAACGGACAGCTCCCTCTTCTGTCATTGCATTCAACTGTATGCTGATAGAGTTGAAAGTGTGATGCCGGGAGGGCAGGGGTGGGTATTGATGGTAAGTACCACTTTGTATTGGAAGACCCCACCCATCTTGAAAGTGCACAAAAAACATAAGTACTCCTGCTTAAGCCAAATGTTTCCTGCTTCATATCACATCATACTATGCCAATTTAAACTTGTTTCAATTCTGCAAAAACTATGTCCTCATACAGCTATGTTGATGGGAAAAATTATTCCTTGATATGAGGCAAGACTCTTTTTTTCATAAATCGTATTCTTGTGCAAAATATTATATATTGCTAGCAATATGAAGGCTATTTTGTATACAGATACACAAATATCCAGTTTAGTAGTTAGGGATTATAATGTATATAAAGAAATGTGACAAATGGCCTCCCACTTCCATCTTACTGTATGTATTTCTAACAGGGATGTCAAACTGAGACACACAGAGGGCCAAATAGAAAAACTTGGACAAAGTCGCGGGTCAACCAGTATACAGTATAATGGGCCCCACATAGTCCTCCATACAGTATAATGGGCCCCACATAGTCCTCCATACAGAATAATGGGCCCCACATAGTCCTCCATACAGAATAATGGGTACCACATAGTCCTCCATACAGAATAATGGGCCCCACATAGTCCTCCATACAGAATAATGGGTCCCACATAGTCCTCCATACAGAATAATGGGCCCCACATAGTCCTCCATACAGAATAATGGGCCCCCCATAGTCGTGGGACAACCAGTATACAGAATAATGGGCCCCAAATAGTCCTCCATACAGACTAATGGGCCTCATAGTCCTCCATACAGAATAGTAGCCCAATATAGCGGTGGCGGTTCTGGTGTTACAGGCCAAATATAACCACCCTGCGGGCCAGATATGATCCATGGGCCAGAGTTTGACACGTGTAATCTATAATATGGAGATTTTACAGAACATGGAGACCTGGAACTAAAATCTATTGTGATCGATAGGATTGAATTACCTCTTCTGTGTCACCTTGTCCTCTTTCCCTCCTCCTGTCGGTGTGTGCTCCCTGTGATGGCAATGATCTGAACTGTGACTCTACAGCACCACATTCTAACATAATATGATGTCACGCCTCTATGACATCACAAAAGAAGATGAGGAAAGGAATCTGGGGACAATGTGGTATGTTGCTGGCATCCAGCCTGCTTTTACCTTACCAGCAATTTACTAATCTCCAGTAACTCTCGAAAGTTTAATTTTCAATAAAGTGAAACTTATTTAATTTTAAAGTAAATTTGTATAAAATAAAAAGAATTATCAATTTTTTTAAAAAAATGAATAAAAGAACAAAATCATCCCAAGGTCTGGCAGTATTTTTACATAAATTTGGTTAGATTTTACCTTTAATGTTTCTGACACTGGTAAAATATGTGATTGGCTGTGATGAGGCCTCGTGTCACCATAATAATACCAGAAAGAGCAGGACATGTTGGAGCAGCTATGGGAACACAGGAGCAGTCAATGATATCATGCACTGTGTGGGTTGCTGAAACACAGAATAAAGCCTTGTGGTCGCCATGTATCAAATGTGTCTGCGACAAAAAAGTAGTGGTTTTTCAAAATCAACCAAAAAGTCTACTCGCTCCGGACGCTTTGTTGGTGGCACCATCATATTTATAATGGCAGTACTGATTTTTGAACTTCCTGGTCATTGTGACCCTCACTGAATCTTAAGATCACAGCTCTGCAATGTCCGAACAGACAGGAGGTCAAGCTTGTGCACTGCAGCTCCATTCATTCTCTAAGGGACTGCTGGAGTTGAATTATTTCAGCGGTATCTCAGGCAGTCCCGTAGACAATGAATGGAGCAGAGGTTTACATGCTGGACCTCCGATTTGCGTTATTGATCGATGAGGGTCCTAGTGGTTGGATCCCCAGCAATCAGGAAGTTATCACCTTTTCTATGGCATAAAATGAATTATGATATTTGGGTGCAATCTGACCCAAGGACATTTTGGGGGATATGAGTCGCTAATTACATTAGTTTAACTTGCTGGCCTAGAATTAGTATGTATTCTAATTAATAAATTAATGAAAGTAATTACCTGTGCCCTGTCACCTCTTCCACATCTTTATGCTTTACCACAATGACATCAACTGCACAAGTGATTGGAATGTAGAGAGCTGAATGTTCTAAGTAATTGTGACATCACCTCTCTATGACATCATCAGTGAGTACAAGCCAAGGATGCAGGAAAGGACATTGGATGATCACATTAAGTGTCATAAAGATGGAGAATGCTCAAGACATTATAAGGACAGATATTTAGGGGTTAGTAAAACCCACCTAACCACCCACCTTCCCTTAAAATAACAATACTTCACTACATACAGCTTCTTAATTGGAAAGGTGTCTGATCAGAGCTTTATTGAATGATGTATTCAACATGTAAAATATGAGAATTAATTTAAAAAAAAGTATAAAATACAGTACCCTGTAGTGATTACGAAAAAATTGCAGAGGGCACGCAGATGATATACATTTCCATTTACATACAGTCTTAATAGTCATAAACATCAACATAGTGGAAATATGTATATCTGCTAACTAGATTGGATCGACCAATCGGAACAGAATTAGAACCTATATAAAAATATCCGACAAATAGGTCTTTGATGTAAATAAAAGAGACCTTTATTATAACAAGTAGGGTACATGGTGATACAAACAGGGGTGGATTAAGAGTAGCCAGGGCCTCGGGCAGTTTAGAAGGTGTGGCCCCCCCCACAGGTACCCGATGTATCACGTGACATGTCACATGATCCCCTTTGATAGATCATGTGATAGGTCATGTGACTAACACAGATGCTTTTGTGACATCTGTAGACGGAAAATTATGGAATTTTTTTTTCCATTATGTACACAGCCCTATACATAACATAGCGCTATATATAGTAGAGCAGCGGTGGGAGAGTAATTTCCTTCAGGGGCCACATGAGAGACCATGACTGTTGTGGAAGGTGAATCAATAGGCTGAAATTAATTCTGCTCAATATTAATAATATTAACAAAATAATAAAAAAATATATTAATTGTATGATTCAGGCTAAGTGCCCACGATACAGAAATGCTCCGGATTTATCCTGAGCGTTTCTGCATCTCCCTGGCAGAAAAAACGCATGCAGATTGAACTTGCGGATTGTACATGCGGATTGTACATGCGGATTGTACATGCGGATTGTACATGTGGATTGTACATGCAGATTGAACATGCGGATTGTACATGCGGATTGTACATGTGGATTGTACATGTGGATTGTACTTGCGGATTGTACTTGCGGATTGTACATGCGGATTGTACATGCGGATTGTACATGCGGATAGTACATGTGGATTGTACATGCGGATTGTACATGCGGGTTGTACATGCGGATTGTACATGCGGATTGTACATGCGGGTTGTACATGCGGATTGTACATGCGGATTGTACATGCGGATTGTACATGCGTTTTCCTGCCAGGGACATGCAGGTGTGAAGCGTTCTTCACATACATTTCCGCATGCGGGTTGACAAGCGCTTTCCAAGCGATTTTAGCATCACTAGGAAAGTTCTTATCAACTTGGTCACAGTATATAAATCCATGCAAACAGCATGGATTTATATATACTGTGATGAAAAGAATGTTTAAAATAAAAAAATAAATCTATACTTACCTTCTGATGGCCCCTGGAGTCTTGCTTCTCTCCATTCTCCCTTGTCGGGAGATCGCGGTACACTGAAGGACCTGCCGACGTCAGCGTTGCGTGACCCGTCATCTGACTATGACGTCAGCCCAGGTCCTTCAGTCCATCGTGATCTGCCGGCATAAGAGGAAGAGCGCACCGGGGGGCCGCCAGAAGGTAAATATAACATTTATTTTTAATTGTATTCTTTTTTTCACAGTTTCTATGGTACCCGGGTCCGGAGGAGAGTCTCCTGTCTTCTAGACCTGGGTACCATCTGCACATTGAAACGCGTGGATTCCGCATCTACATATGCAGTGATGCGTAATCCATGCGTTCCAATGCAAGTCAATGGCGGCGAAAAAGCAGCACTTCCGCAAAATAATTGGTAGTGCTGCGTTTTTTTTCGCAATGATAATCCGCAGCGGAAATTTCCGCAGCATGTGCACAGCACATGCGGATTATCATTGGGGAACATGGCAGACCTTCTGCCAAGCATTTTTTTAAGCGTTTCTGCAGCGTTTTTGCCAATGCGGAAAAGCTTAACAGCATCATGGGCACAAAGTCTTAATATTGAGCAGAATTAAGTATGCTGACATCCCCCTATATACAGTTTGAGCCCCCACATAACTCCCTATATATAGTATGAGTCCGCACATAGCTCTCTAGATACAGTATGAGCCGGTACATAGCTCCCTAGATACAGTATGAGCCCTCACATAGCTCCCTAGATACAGTATGAGCCCTCACATAGCTCCCTAGATACAGTATGAGCCCCCACATAGCTCCCTAGATATAGTATGAGCCCCCACATAGCTCACTAGATACAGTATGAGCCCGAACATAGCTCCCTAGATACAGTATGAGCCCGTACATAGCTCCCTAGATATAGTATGAGCGCCCACATAGCTCCCTAAAGTATGAGCCCCCACATAGCTCCCTAGATACAGTATGAGCCCCCGCATAGCTCCCTAGATACAGTATGAGATCCCGCATAGCCCCTATATACAATATGAGCCCGCACATAGCCTCCTATATATAGTATGAGCCCCCACATAGCTACCTATATACAGTATGAGCCTGTATGTAGCTCGCTATATACAGTATGAGCCCCACATAGCTCCCTATATACAGTATCAGCACCCACATAGCTCCCTACATACAATCTGAGCCCATACATAGTTCCCTTCTCTGATCGATTGCTACCTGGGAGACATCTCTGACCACCGCATGAGGTGGCCCGAAGGCACCCCCCTGACGGCTGTACCCAGGTCACATGCCCCCCCTGATTCCCCTAGGTATGGCCCTGTATATTTTATATGACAATACATGACTGGTATCTATAGTATAATCAGGGATGTGTCCTTCTGCCAGAAGCCTCTATAGATTGTGCAAGCGCAATACCTGCGCAGTCTGGCCACAGACAGAAAGACACATCCACATCCCAGACAGGGATGAGGAGTGTGGCGCCGGAGATCGCGGTATGCATAAGCACTGAGCGCATACTGCGATCTCCGGTACCATAAACACATACATGTTCGGTCCTGTCATCTCTGGAAAGGCCAGGGGAGGAGTGTGGCGCAGGTTCCGATTTCCGGCGCTATTTTAGTGAAGACAAATATGAACAGTGTCTTCGACAAAATGGACAGCATGGTATGCGCATGCGCTTACTTTGGCGCCATTTTGTTGAATACACTCTGCACATTTGTATTCATTCAAATGAAACTAGATATCGCGCTGTGCGGACATGTGGAGCATGGACCAGAGTGAGGGGGGAGAATATACCAGGATGGGGGGAAGCATGGACCAGGATGGGGGAGTATATACCAGGATGGGGGAGCATATACTAGGATGGGTGACCAGGATGGGGAAGCATACACCAGTATGGGGGACCAGGATGGGGGAGCATATACCAGGATGGGGAAGCATACACCAGGATGGGGGAGCATATATCAGGATGGGGGACCAGGATGGGGGAGCATACACCAAGATGGCAGACCAGGATGGGGGAGCATATACCAGGATGGCAGACCAGGATGGGGGAGCATATACCAGGATGGGGGAGAATATACTAAGAGTCACCAGATCTGCACAAAAATTCAGAGTCCTGCAATAAATCACACTGAGCCCCTGCAGAGTGACCACACACATCAGCAGAGCGGATCCTGTACTGACTGATCAACCCTGAACCTACAGGACGTCACATACTATACTGCTCCATATATAATATGTGAGGTTCTGTAGGCAGGTTCAAGTGTGACCAGTACAGTGTATACCCATGTACAAAAAATGTCATCCAGTATATCGATTACTGTATGGTATACTGTGGTACAGACATCAGATTGGATATAACAATGTGTATAGCATATAACATCTAATGTCTGTATCACAGTATATCATACTAGCTATTGAACCTGTACTACGCCCGGGTGGCGAGCTTTTTTAATGGTATATGCTCTCCCATCCTGGCCCCGTATCCTGGTATATGCTCCCCCATCCTGGTCCTCCATCCTGGTATATGCTTCCCCATCCTGCTCCCCCATCCTGGTATATGCTCCCCCATTCTGGTATATGCTTCCCCATCCTGGTCCCCCATCTTGGTATATTCTCCCCTATCCTGGTATATGCTCCCCCATCCTGGTCTGCCATCCTGGTGTATGCTTCCCCATCCTGGTATATGCTCCCCCATCCTGGTGCCCCATCCTGATATATGCTCCCCCACCCTGGTGTATACTTCCCCATCCTGGTATATGCTTCCCCATCCTGGTCCCCCATCCTGGTGTATGCTTTCCCATCCTGGTCCCCAATCCTGGTATATGCTCCCCGATTTTAGTGTATGCTCCCCCATCCTGGTGTATGCTCCTTCATCCTGGTCCATGCTTCTCCCCATCCTGGTATATGCTCCCACATCCTGGTATATGCTCCCCCATCCTGGTCCATGCTTCCCCCCATCCTGGTATATGCTCCCCCCTCACTCTGGTCCATGCTCCACATGTCCGCATAGCGGGATATCTGGTTTCATTTGAATGGATACAAATGTGCAGAGTGTATTCAACAAAATGGCGCCAAAGTACGCGCATGTGCATACCACGCTGTCCATTTTGTCGAAGACACTGTTCATATTTGTCTTCACTAAAATAGCGCCGGAAATCGACGCCTGCACCACACTCCTTCCCTGGCCTTTCCAGAGAGACAGGACCGAACACGTATGTGTTTATGGTGCTGGAGATCGCGGTATGCGCTCAGTGCTTATGCATACCGCGATCTCCGGCGCCACACTCCTCATCCCTGTCTGGGATGTGGATGTGTCTTTCTGTCTGTGGCCAGACTGCGCAGGTATTGCGCTTGCACAATCTATAGAGGCTTCTGGCAGAAGGACACATCCCTGATTATACTATAGATACCAGTCATGTATTGTCATATAAAATATACAGGGCCATACCTAGGGGAATCAGGGGGGGCATGTGACCTGGGTACAGCCGTCAGGGGGGTGCCTTCGGGCCACCTCATGCGGTGGTCAGAGGTGTCTCCCAGGTAGCTGCATTTTGCATTCGACCATTCTCTGAGCTGGCTGTGAAACCGGCAATCGATCAGAGAAGGGAGCTATGTACGGGCTCATATTGTATGCAGGGAGCTATGTGGGTGCTCATACTGTATATAGGGAGCTATGTGGGGCTCATACTGTATATAGGGAGCTATGTGGGGGCTCATACTATATCTAGGGAGCTATGTACGGGCTCATACTGTATATAGGGAGCTATGTGGGGCTCATACTGTATATAGGGAGCTATGTACGGGCTCATAATGTATATAGGGAGCTATGTGGGGGCTCATACTATATATAGGAGGCTATGTGCGGGCTCATATTGTATATAGGGGCTATGCGGGATTTCATACTGTATCTAGGGAGCTATGTGGGGGCTCATACTGTATCTAGGGAGCTATGTGGGGGCTCATACTGTATCTAGGGAGCTATGTACGGGCTCATACTGTATCTAGGGAGCTATGTTCGGGCTCATACTGTATCTAGGGAGCTATGTACGGGCTCATACTGTATCTAGGGAGCTATGTGGGGGCTCATACTGTATCTAGGGAGCTATGTGGGGGCTCATACTATATCTAGGGAGCTATGTGGGGGCTCATACTGTATCTAGGGAGCTATGTGAGAGCTCATACTGTATCTAGAGAGCTATGTGTGGACTCATACTGTATCTAGGGAGTTATGTGGGGGCTCAAACTGTATATAGGGGGATGTCAGCATACTTAATTCTGCTCAATATTAAGGCTTTGTGCCCATGATGCATTTAAGCGTTTCCACAGCGGCAAAAACGCTGCAGAAACGCTTAAAAAATGCTTGGTAGAAGGTCTGCCATGTTCCCCAATGATAATCCGCATGTGCTGTGCACATGCTGCGGAAATTTCCGCTGCGGATTATCATTGCGGAAAAAAAAGCAGCACTACCAATTATTTTGCAGAAGTGCTGCGTTTTCGCCGCCATTGACTTGCATTGGAACGCATGGATTACGCATCACTGCATATATAGATGCGGAATCCACGCGTTTCAATGTGCGGATGGTACCCAGGTCTAGAGGACAGGAGACTCTCCTCCGGACCCGGGTACCATAGAAACTGTGAAAAAAAGAATAAGATAAAAAATAAAATGTTATATTTACCTTCTGGCGGCCCCCCGGTGCGCTCTTCCTCTCATGCCGGCAGATCACGATGGACTGAAGGACCTGGGCTGACGTCATAGTCACGTGACGGGTCACGCAACGCTGACGTCGGCAGGTCCTTCAGTGTACCGCGATCTCCCGACAAGGGAGAATGGAGAGAAGCAAGACTCCAGGGGCCATCAGAAGGTAAGTATAGATTTATTTTTTATTTTTAAACATTCTTTTCATCACAGTATATATAAATCCATGCTGTTTGCATGGATTTATATACTGTGACCAAGTTGATAAGAACTTTCCTAGTGATGCTAAAATCGCTTGGAAAGCGCCTGACAACCCGCATGCGGAAATGCATGTGAAGAACGCTTCACACCTGCATGTCCCTGGCAGGAAAACGCATGTACAATCCGCATGTACAATCTGCATGTACAATCCGCATGTACAATCCGCATGTACAAACCGCATGTACAACCCGCATGTACAATCGGCATGTACAATCCGCATGTACAATCAGCATGTACAATCCACATGTACAATCCGCATGTACAATCCGCATGTACAATCCGCATGTACAATCAACATGTACAATCCGCATGTACAATCCACATGTACAATGTGCATGTACAATCCGCATGTACAATCCGCATGTACAATCCGCATGTACAATCCGCATGCGTTTTTTCTGCCAGGGAGATGCAGAAACGCTCAGTAAAAATCCGGAGCATTTCTGTATCGTGGGCACATAGCCTGAGTCATACAATTAATATATTTTTTTATTATTTTGTTAATATTATTGATATTGAGCAGAATTAATTTCAGCCTATTGATTCACCTTCCACAACAGTCATGGTCTCTCATTTGGCCCCTCAAGGAAATTACTCTCCCACCGCTGCTCTACTATATATAGCGCTATGTTATGTATAGGGCTGTGTACATAATAGAAAAACATTTCCTTAATTTTCCATCTACAGATGTCACCAAAGCATCTGTGTTAGTCACATGACCTATCACATGATCTATCAAAGGGGATCATGTGACATGTCACGTGATACATCGGGTAACTGTGGGTGGGCCCACACCTTCTAAACTGCCCGGGGCCCTGGCTACTCTTAATCCACCCCTGGTCAGCCAACACCTAATTTAAATGCTGTGGACTGTCAGTCCTCGTAAATTTTGTGGTTAATTGGTCCACAGTGTAGTCTTAATACTGTGGTCAGTCTCTTGTAATCGCGGTATTGATTGTTACACCGCTGATTACAAGGCTATTCTATGAAACAGAATAAGGGATTCCTCACTTTAGAATACAGAAGATAAGGAAAAGAAATGTTCCTTATGTCTCTACCTAAGATATAGTTGTGTTATACTAGGAATTGTGTATAGAAAATAAACATATGTAAACCACTAACAGTATATTCTCATGTATCAGAAAGGTGTTGTCACACCTCCGCAGGTCTAGAACTTATGCCTAGACTGACTATTATCAGTAATTAATATGAATATTAATTACCTGTTATGTGACTTTCCACATTCTTTTCTTGGAGTTCACAAGGAAACATTTCAAATCCCACGATGTCAAAGGGCGTCAGTCACCTGTAAATATTCAAAAGAGTGATAATATGTTCCTGCTACATGCTATACACACCAAAAAGTATAACACTCTAGGGCCAAAATTACTTATTTCAAAGATAAAGACTGTGGTCAGTCGGTCTGCATTTTATTATAAAAATTGTAGTCAGAGAGTCCAAAGTCTATTTTAAATTTTATGCTCAATCGGTTCACAGTCTACTGTAAATGTGGTCAGGCTGTCCACATCTAGTCTATATGCTGTGGTCAGTCAGTCCATCCTTTATAATTAATGGCCTTCGGTTGAAACTCGAGCCATG
The DNA here is from genome assembly GCF_046119375.1 of Phyllobates terribilis. Classification (NCBI taxonomy): domain Eukaryota; kingdom Metazoa; phylum Chordata; class Amphibia; order Anura; family Dendrobatidae; genus Phyllobates; species Phyllobates terribilis. The sequence continues at coordinate 248,734 of NW_027363307.1, forward strand.
ACGACTTGATGTATTAATGACCTTTAGGAAGATCAATCTTGTGCAAGACTAGATCGGTCCACTAGTGCCTTCTTCACCATTATCTTGATAGTATCAATCCATTGGATTGTTTGCTGGTCTTGCACTTTGCTTTGGTCCTTCTATGCTTCAAAGTATGATGTCCTTTTCCAGTGATTGCTGTCTTCCATTCAATCCTTAGATTAGTGTAATTGCCGTTGTCAGTCAGTCCACAACTAATTCAAACGCTGTGGACTGTCAGTCCTTTTAAATGTTGTGGTCATTCAGTCCACAGTGTATTTTTAATAGTGTGGTCAATCTCTTGGAATCGCGGTATTGATTGTTACACAGCTGATTACAAGGCTATTCTATGAAATAGGATAGGGGATTCCACACTTTAGAAGACAGAGGTTGGCCCACAGTCTACTATAAATGTGATCAAGCAGTCCACACCTAGTGTGAATGCTGTGGTCAGTCAGCCCATTTTTTATTATTAACGGCCTTCGGTTGAAACTCGAGCTATGATGACTGGATGAATTAACGATCTTTAGGAAGATCAATTTTGTGAAAGACTTCATAGGTCCACTAGGGTCTTCTCCACCCTTATCTTGATAGTGTCAATACTTTGGATTGGCTGCTGGTCTTCCTCTTTGCTTTCTTCCTTCTATACTTCAAAGTATGAAGTTCCTTTTCCCGTGATTGCTGTCTTCCAGTCAATCCTTAGATTAGTGTAAATGCTGTTGTTAGTCAGTCCACAACTAATTCATAGCTGTGGACTGTCAGTCCTTTTAAATGTTGTGGTCATTCAGTCCACAGTGTAATTTTGATAGTGTGGTCAATCTCTTGTAATTGCGGTATTGATTGTTACACCACTGATTACAAGGCTATTCTATGAAATAGGAAAGGGGATACCTCACTTTAGAAGTCAGAGGTTGGCCCACAGTCTACCGTAAATATGATCAGGCAGTCCACAACTAGTGTGAATGCTGTGGTCAGTCAGTCCATTTTTTATTATTAACGGCCTTCGGTTGAAACTCTAGCCATGACGACTGGATGAATTAATGATTTTTAGGAAGATCCATCTTGTTCAAGACTAGATCGGTCCACTAGGGTCCTCTCCACCATTATCTTGATAGTATCAATCCTTTGGATTGGTTGCTGGTCTTCCTCTTTGCCTTCTTCCTTCTATTCTTCCGAGTATGATGTCCCTTTCCAGTAATTGCTGTCTTCCAGTCAATCCATAGACTAGTGTAAATGCTGTTGTTAATCAGTCCACGCCTAATTTAAAAGCTGTGGACTGTGAGTCCTTGTAAATTTTGTGGTTAATTGGTCCACAGTGTAGTCTTAATACTGTGGTCAGTCTCTTGTAATCGCGGTATTGATTGTTACACCGCTGATTACAAGGTTATTCTATGAAACAGAATAAGGGATTCCTCACTTTAGAATACATAAGATAAGGAACAGAAGTGTTCCTTATGTCTCTACCTAAGATATGGTTGTGTTATACTAGGAATTGTGTATAGAAAATATACATATGTAAACCACTAACAGTATATTCTCATGTATCAGAAAGGTGTTGTCACACCTCCGCAGGTCTAGAACTTATGCCTAGACTGACTATTATCAGTAATTAATATGAATATTAATTACCTGTTATGTGACTTTCCACATTCTTTTCTTGGAGTTCTCATGGAAACATTTCAAATCCCACCATGTCAAAGGGCGTCAGTCACCTGTAAATATTCAAAAGAGTGATAATATGTTCCTGCTACATGCTATACACACCAAAAGGTATAACACTCTGGGGCCAAAATTACGTATTTCAAAGATAAAGACTGTGGTCAGTCGGTCTGTATTTTATTATAAAAATTGTAGTCAGAGAGTCCACAGTCTATTTTAAATTTTATAATCAATCGGTTCACAGTCTACTGTAAATGTGGTCAGGCAGTCCACATCTACTGTATATGCTGTTTTCAGTCAGTCCATCCTTTATAATTAATGGCCTTCGGTTGAAACTCGAGCCATGACGACTTGATGAATTAATGATCTTTAGGAAGATCAATCTTGTGCAAGATTAGATCGGTCCACTAGGGTTTTCTTCAGAATTATCTTGATGGTATCAATCCATTGGATTGTTTGCTGGTCTTGCTCTTTGCTTTCTTCTATACTTCAAACTATGATGTCCTTTTCCATTGATTGCTGTCTTCCATTCAATCCTTAGACTAGTGTAATTGCCGTTGTCAGTCAGTCCACAACTAATTCAAATGCTGTGGACTGTCAGTCCTTTTAAATGTTGTGGTCATTCAGTCCACAGTGTAATTTTAATAGTGTGGTCAATCTCTTGTAATCGCGGTATTGATTGTTACACAGCTGATTACAAGGTTATTCTATGAAATAGAATAGGGGATTCCTCCCTTTAAAAGACAGAGGTTGGCCCACAGTCTAGTCTACTGTAAATGTGGTCAAGCAGTCCACACGTAGTGTGAATGCTGTGGTCAGTCAGCCCATTTTTTATTATTAACGGCCTTCGTTTAAAACTCGAGCTATGATGACTTGATGAATTAACGATCTTTAGGAAGATCAATTTTGTGAAAGACTTCATAGGTCCACTAGGGTCTTCTCCACCCTTATCTTGATAGTGTCAATCCTTTGGATTGGCTGCTGGTCTTCCTCTTTGCTTTCTTCCTTCTATACTTCAAAGTATGAAGTTCCTTTTCCTGTGATTGCTGACTTCCAGTCAATCCTTAGATTAGTGTAAATGCTGTTGTTAGTCAGTCCACAACTAATTCAAACGCTGTGGACTGTCAGTCTTTTTAAATTCTGTGGTCATTCAGCCCACAGTGTAATTTTAATAGTGTGGTCAATGTCTTGTAATTGCGGTATTGATTGTTACACCACTGATTACAAGGCTATTCTTTGAAATAGGATAGGGGATACCTCACTTTAGAATACAGATTTTGGCCCACAGTCTAGTCTACTGTAAATGTGGTCAAGCAGTCCACACCTAGTGTGAATGCTGTAGTCAGGCAGTCCACACCTATTGTGAATGCTGTGGTCAGTCAGCCCATTTTTTATTATTAACGGACTTCGGTTGAAACTCGAGCTATGACGACTAGATGAATTAACGATCTTTAAGAAGATCAATTTTGTGAAAGACTTCATAGGTCCACTAGGGTCTTCTCCACCCTAATCTTGATAGTGTCAATCCTTTGGATTGGCTGCTGGTCTTCCTCTTTGCTTTCTTCCTTCTATACTTCAAAGTATGAAGTTCCTTTTCCAGTGATTGCTGTCTTCCAGTCAATCCTTAGATTAGTGTAAATGCTGCTGTCAGTCAGTCCACAACTAATTCAAACGCTGTGGACTGTCAGTCTTTTTAAATGCTGTGGTCATTCAGTCCACAGTGTAATTTTAATAGTGTGGTCAGTCTCTTGTAATCACGGTATTGATTGTTACACCACTGATTACAAGGCTATTCTTTGAAATAGGATAGGGGATACCTCACTTTAGAATACAGAGGTTGGCCCACAGTCTAGTCTACTGTAAATGTGGTCAAGCAGTCCACACCTATTGTGAATGCTGTAGTCAGGCAGTCCACACCTATTGTGAATGCTGTGGTCAGTCAGCCCATTTTTTATTATTAACGGCCTTCGGTTGAAACTCGAGCTATGACGACTTGATGAATTAACAATCTTTAGGAAGATCAATTTTGTGAAAGACTACATAGGTCCACTAGGGTCTTCTTCACTGTTTTCTTGAAAGTGTCAATCCTTTGGATTGGCTGCTGGTCTTCCTCTTTGCTTTCTTCCTTCTATACTTAAAAGTATGATGTCCTTTTCCAATGATTGCTGTCTTCCAGTCAATCCTTAGACTAGTGTAAATGCTGTTGTCAGTCAGTCCACAACTAATTCAAACGCTGTGGACTGTCAGTCCTATTAAATGCTGTGGTCATTCGGTCCACAGTGTAGTCTTAATAGTGTGGTCAGTGTCTTGTAATTGCGGTATTGATTGTTACACTGCTGATTACAAGGATATTCTATGAAATAGAATAGGGGATTCCTCACTTTAGAAGACAGAGGTTGGCCCACAGTCTACCGTAAGTATTATCAGGCAGTCCACAACTAGTGTGAATGCTGTAGTCAGTCAGTCCATTTTTTATTATTAACGGCCTTCGGTTGAAACTCTTGCCATGACGACTGGATGAAATAACGATCTTTAGGAAGATCAACCTTGTTCAACACTAGATCGGTCCACTAGGGTCTTCTCCACCGTTATCTTGATAGTATCAATCCTGTGGATTGGTTGCTGGTCTTCCTCTTTGCCTTCTTCCTTCTATTCTTCCGAGTATGATGTCCCTTTCCAGTAATTGCTGTCTTCCAGTCAATCCATAGACTAGTGTAAATGCTGTTGTCAGTCAGTCCATGCCTAATTTAAATGCTGTTGACTGTTAGTCCTTGTAAATTTTGTGGTTAATTGGTCCACAGTGTAATCTTAATACTGTGGTCAGTCTCTTGTAAGCGCGGTATTGATTGTTACACCGCTGATTACAAGGCTATTCTATATAACAGAATAAGGGATTCCTCACTTTAGAATACAGAAGATAAGGAAAAGAAGTGTTCCTTATGTCTCTACCTAAGATATAGTTGTGTTATACTAGGAATTGTGTATAGAAAATAAAGATATGTAAATCACTAACAGTATATTCTCATGTATCAGAATGGTGTTGTCACACCTCCGCAGGTCTAGAACTTATGCCTAGACTGACTATTATCAGTAATTAATATGAATATTAATTACCTGTTATGGGACTTTCCACATTCTTTTCTTGGAGTTCACAAGGAAACATTTCAAATCCCACCATGTCAAAGGGCGTCAGTCACCTGTAAATATTCAAAAGAGTGATAATATGTTCCTGCTACATGCTATACACACCAAAAAGTATAACACTCTAGGGCCAAAATTACTTATTTCAAAGATAAAGACTGTGGTCAGTCGGTCTGCATTTTATTGTAAAAATTGTAGTCAGAGAGTCCACAGTCTATTTTAAATTTTATGCTCAATCGGTTCACAGTCTACTGTAAATGAGGTCAGGCAGCCCACATCTAGTGTATATGGTGTGGTCAGTCAGTCCATTCTTTATAATTAATGGCCTTCGGTTGAAACTCGAGCCATGACGACTTGATGTATTAATGATCTTTAGGAAGATCAATCTTGTGCAAGACTAGATCGGTCCACTAGTGCCTTCTTCACCATTATCTTGATAGTATCAATCCATTGGATTGTTTGCTGGTCTTGCACTTTGCTTTCTTCCTTCTATGCTTCAAAGTATGATGTCCTTTTCCAGTGATTGCTGTCTTCCATTCAATCCTTAGATAACTGTAAATGCTGTTGTCAGTCAGTCCACAACTAAATCAAACGCTGTGGACTGTCAGTCCTTTTAAATGTTGTGGTCATTCAGTCCACAGTGTAATTTTAATAGTGTGGTCAGTCTCTTGTAATCGCGGTATTGATTGTTACACAGCTGATTACAAGGTTTTTCTATGAAATAGAATAGGGAATTCCTCCATTTAAAAGACAGAGGTTGGCCCACAGTTTAGTCTACTGGAAATGTGGTCAAGCAGTCCACACCTGGTGTGAATGCTGTAGTCAGTCAGCCCATTTTTTATTATTAACGGCCTTCGGTTGAAATTCGAGCCATGACTACTGGATGAATTAACGACCTTTAGGAAGATCAATTTTGTGAAAGACTAGATAGGTCCACTAGGGTCTTCTTCGCCATTATCTTGATAGTATCAATCCATTGGATTGGTTGCTGGTCTTGTTCTTTGCTTTCTTCTATACTTCAAACTATGATGTCCTTTTCCATTGATTGCTGTCTTCCATTCAATCCTTAGACTAGTGTAATTGCCGTTGTCAGTCAGTCCACAACTAATTCAAACGCTGTGGACTGTCAGTCCTTTTAAATGTTGTGGTCATTCAGTCCACAGTGTAGTCTTAATAGTGTCGTCAATCTCTTGGAATCGCGGTATTGATTGTTACACCGCTGATTACAAGGCTATTCTATGAAATAGGATAGGGGATTCCACACTTTAGAAGACAGAGGTTGGCCCACAATCTACTATAAATGTGATAAAGCAGTCCACACCTAGTGTGAATGCTGTGGTGAGTCAGCCCATTTTTTATTATTAACGGCCTTCGGTCGAAACTCGAGCTATGACGACTGGATGAATTAACGATCTTTAGGAAGATCAATTTTGTGAAAGACTTCATAGGTCCACTAGGGTCTTCTCCACCCTTATCTTGATAGTGTCAATCCTTTGGATTGGCTGCTGGTCTTCCTCTTTGTTTTTTTCCTTCTATACTTCAAAGTATGAAGTTCCTTTTCCCGTGATTGCTGTCTTCCAGTCAATATTTAGATTAGTGTAAATGCTGTTGTTAGTCAGTCCACAACTAATTCAAACGCTGTGGACTGTCAGTCCTTTTAAATGTTGTGGTCATTCAGTCCACAGTGTAATTTTAATAGTGTGGTCAATCTCTTGTAATTGCGGTATTGATGGTTACACCACTGATTACAAGGCTATTCTATGAAATAGGAAAGGGGATACCTCACTTTAGAAGACAGAGTTTGGCCCACAGTCTAGTCTACTGTAAATGTGGTCAAGCAGTCCACACCTAGTTTGAATGCTGTAGTCAGGCAGTCCACACTTATTGTGAATGCTGTGGTCAGTCAGTCCATTTTTTATTATTAACGGCCTTCGGTTGAAACTCTAGCCATGACGACTGGATGAATTAACGATCTTTAGGAAGATCCATCTTGTTCAAGACTAGATCGGTCCACTAGGGTCTTCTCCACCATTATCTTGATAGTATCAATCCTTTGGATTGGTTGCTGGTCTTCCTCTTTGCCTTCTTCCTTCTATTCTTCCGAGTATGATGTCCCTTTCCAGTAATTGCTGTCTTCCAGTCAATCCATAGACTAGTGTAAATGCTGTTGTTAATCAGTCCACGCCTGATTTAAATGCTGTGGACTGTCAGTCCTTGTAAATTTTGTGGTTAATTGGTCCACAGTGTAGTCTTAATACTGTGGTCAGTCTCTTGTAATCGCGGTATTGATTGTTACACCGCTGATTACAAGGCTATTCTATGAAACAGAATAACGGATTCCTCACTTTAGAATACAGAAGATAAGGAAAAGAAGTGTTCCTTATGTCTCTACCTGAGATATGGTTGTGTTATACTAGGAATTGTGTATAGAAAATATACATATGTAAACCACTAACAGTATATTCTCATGTATCAGAAAGGTGTTGTCACACCTCCGCAGGTCTAGAACTTATGCCTAGACTGACTATTATCAGTAATTAATATGAATATTAATTACCTGTTATGTAACTTTCCACATTCTTTTCTTGGAGTCCACAAGGAAACATTTCAAATCCCACCATGTCAAAGGGCGTCAGTCACCTGTAAATATTCAAAAGAGTGATAATATGATCCTGCTACATGCTATACACACCAAAAGGTATAACACTCTAGGGCCAAAATTACGTATTTCAAAGATAAAGACTGTGGTCAGTCGGTCTGTATTTTATTATAAAAATTGTATTCAGACAGTCCACAGTCTATTTTAAATTTTATAATCAATCGGTTCACAGTCTACTGTAAATGTGGTCAGGCAGTCCACATCTACTGTAAATGCTGTTTTCAGTCAGTCCATCCTTTATAATTAATGGCCTTCGGTTGAAACTCGAGCCATGACGACTTGATGAATTAATGATCTTTAGGAAGATCAATCTTGTGCAAGATTAGATCGGTCCACTAGGGTCTTCTTCAGAATTATCTTGATAGTATCAATCCATTGGATTGGTTGCTGGTCTTGCTCTTTGCTTTCTTCTATACTTCAAACTATGTTGTCCTTTTCCATTGATTGCTGTCTTCCATTCAATCCTTAGACTAGGGTAAATGCTGTTGTCAGTCAGTCCACAACTAATTCAAACGCTGTGGACTGTCAGTCCTTTTAAATGTTGTGGTCATTCAGTCCACCGTGTAATTTTAATAGTGTGGTCAGTCTCTTGTAATCGCGGTATTGATTGTTACACAGCTGATTACAAGGTTATTCTATGAAATAGAATAGGGGATTCCTCCCTTTAGAAGACAGAGGTTGGCCCACAGTCTAGTCTACTATAAATGTGGTCAAGCAGTCCACACCTATTGTGAATGCTGTGGTCAGTCAGCCCATTTTTTATTATTAACGGCCTTCGGTTGAAACTCGAGCTATGATGACTGTTTGAATTAAAGATCTTTAGGAAGATCAATTTTGTGAAAGACTTCATACGTCCACTAGGGTCATCTCCACCCTTATCTTGATAGTGTCAATCCTTTGGATTGGCTGCTGGTCTTCCTCTTTGCTTTCTTCCTTCTATACTTCAAAGTATTAAGTTCCTTTTCTTGTGATTGCTGTCTTCCAGTCAATCCTTAGATTAGTGTAAATGCTGTTGTTAGTCAGTCCACAACTAATTCAAACGCTGTGGACTGTCAGTCCTTTTAAATGTTGCGGTCATTCAGTCCACAGTGTAATTTTAATAGTGTGGTCAATCTCTTGTAATTGCGGTATTGATGGTTACACCACTGATTACAAGGCTATTCTATGAAATAGGATAGGGGATACCTCACTTTAGAAGACAGAGGTTGGCCCACAGTCTAGTCTACTGTAAATGTGGTCAAGCAGTCCACACCTAGTGTGAATTCTTTAGTCAGGCAGTCCACACCTATTGTGAATGCTGTGGTCAGTCAACCCATTTTTTTTATTATTAATGGCCTTCGGTTGAAACTTGAGCTCTGACGACTTGATGAATTAACGATCTTTAGGAAGATCAATTTTGTGAAAGACTACATAGGTCCACTAGGGTCTTTTCCTCTGTTATCTTGATAGTGTCAATCCTTTGGATTGGCTGCTGTTCTTCCTCTTTGCTTTCTTCCTTCTATACTTCAAAGTATGATGTCTTTTTCCAGTGATTGCTGTCTTCCAGTCAATCCTTAGACTACTGTAAATGCTGTTGTCAGTCAGTCCACAACTAATTCAAACGCTGTGGACTGTCAGTCCTTTTAAATGCTGTGGTCAGTCAGTCCACAGTGTAGTCTTAATAGTGTGGTCAGTGTCTTGTAATTGCAGTATTGATTGTTACACTGCTAATTACAAGGCTATTCTATGAAATAGAATAGGGGATTCCTCACTTTAGAAGACAGAGGTTGGCCCACAGTCTACCGTAAATATGATCAGGCAGTCCACAACTAGTGTGAATGCTGTAGCCAGTCAGTCCATTTTTTATTATTAACGGCCTTTGGTTGAAACTCGAGCCATGACGACTTGATGTATTAATGATCTTTAGGAAGATCAATCTTGTTCAAGACTAGATCGGTCCACTAGGGCCTTCTTCACCATTATCTTGATAGTATCAATCCATTGGATTGTTTGCTGGTCTTGCACTTTGCTTTGGTCCTTCTATACTTCAAAGTATGATGTCCTTTTCCAGTGATTGCTGTCTTCCATTCAAACCTTAAACTACTGTAAATGCTGTTGTCAGTCAGTCCACAACTAATTCAAATGCTGTAGACTGTCAGTCCTTTTAAATGTTGTGGTCATTCAGTCCACAGTGTAATTTTAATAGTGTGGTCAGTCTCTTGTAATCGCGGTATTGATTGTTACACAGCTGATTACAAGGTTATTCTATGAAATAGAATAGGGGATTCCTCCCTTTAAAAGACAGAGGTTGGCCCACAGTCTAGTCTACTATAAATGTGGTCAAGCAGTCCACACCTAGTGTGAAGGCTGTAGTCAGTCAGCCCATTTTTTATTATTAACGGCCTTCGGTTGAAATTCGAGCCATGAATACTGGATGAATTAACGATCTTTAAGAAGATCAATTTTGTGAAAGACTAGATAGGTCCACTAGGGTCTTCTTCACCATTATCTTGATAGTATCAATCCATTGGATTGGTTGCTGGTCTTGCTCTTTGCTTTCTTCTATACTTCAAACTATGATGTCCTTTTCCATTGATTGCTGTCTTCCATTCAATCCTTAGACTAGTGTAATTGCCGTTGTCAGTCAGTCCACAACTAATTCAAATGCTGTGGACTGTCAGTCCTTTTAAATGTTGTGGTCATTCAGTCCACAGTGTATTCTTAATAGTGTGGTCAATCTCTTGGAATCGCGGTATTGATTGTTACACCGTTGATTACAAGTCTATTCTATGAAATAGAATAGGGGATTCCTCACTTTAGAAGACAGAGGTTGGCCCACAGTCTACTATAAATGAAATCAAGCAGTCCACACCTAGTGTGAATGCTGTGGACAGTCAGCCCATTTTTTAATATTAACGGCCTTCGGTTGAAACTCGAGCTATGATGACTGTTTGAATTAACGATCTTTAGGAAGATCAATTTTGTGAAAGACTTCATAGGTCCACTAGGGTCTTCTCCACCCTTATCTTGATAGTGTCAATCCTTTGGATTGGCTGCTGGTCTTCGTCTTTGCTTTCTTCCTTCTATACTTCAAAGTATGAAGTTCCTTTTCCTGTGATTGCTATCTTCCAGTCAATCCTTAGACTAGTGTAAATGCTGTTGTCAGTCAGTCCACAACTAATTCAAACGCTGTGGACTGTCAGTCCTTTTAAATGTTGTGGTCATTCAGTCCACAGTGTAATTTTAATAGTGTGGTCAATCTCTTGTAATTGCGGTATTGATTGTTACACCACTGATTACAAGGCTATTCTATGAAATAGGATAGGGGATACCTCACTTTAGTAGACAGAGGTTGGCCCACAGTCTAGTCTACTGTAAATGTGGTCAAGCAGTCCACACCTAGTGTGAATTCTGTATTCAGGCAGTCCACACCTATTGTGAATGCTGTGGTCAGTCAGCCCATTTTTTTATTATTAATGGCCTTCGGTTGAAACTCGAGCTATGACGACTTGATGAATTAACGATCTTTAGAAAGATCAATTTTGTGAAAGACTACATAGGTCCACTAGGGTCTTTTCCACTGTTATCTTGATAGTGTCAATCCTTTGGAACGGCTGCTGGTCTTCCCCTTTGCTTTCTTCCTTCTATACTTCAAAGTATGATGTCCTTTTCCAGTGATTGCTGTCTTCCAGTCAATCCTTAGACTAGTGTAATTGCTGTTGTCAGTCAGTCCACAACTAATTCAAACGCTGTGGACTGTCAGTCCTTTTAAATGCTGTGGTCATTCAGTCCACAGTGTAGTCTTAATAGTGTGGTCAGTGTCTTGTAATTGCGTTATTGATTGTTACACTGCTGATTACAAGGCTATTCTATGAAATAGAATTGGGGATTCCTCACTTTAGAAGACAGAGGTTGGCCCACAGTCTACCGTAAATATGATCAGGCAGTCCACAACTAGTGTGAATGCTGTGGTTAGTCAGTCCATCTTTTATTATTAACAGCCTTCGGTTGAAACTCTAGCCATGACGACTGGATGAATTAACGATCTTTAGGAAGATCAATTTTGTGAAAGACTACATAGGTTCACTAGGGTCTTTTCCACTGTTATCTTGATAGTGTCAATCCTTTGGATTGGCTGCTGTTCTTCCTCTTTGCTTTCTTCCTTCTATACTTCAAAGTATGATGTCCTTTTCCAGTGATTGCTGTCTTCCATTCAATCCTTAGATAACTGTAAATGCTGTTGTCAGTCAGTCCACAACTAATTCAAATGCTGTGGACTGTTAGTCCTTTTAAATGTTGTGGTCATTCAATCCACAGTGTAATTTTAATAGTGTGGTCAGTCTCTTGTAATCGCGGTATTGATTGTTACACTACTAATTACAAAGCTATTCTATGAAATAGAATAGGGGATTCCTCACTTTAGAAGACAGAGGTTGGCCCACAGTCTACCGTAAATATGATCAGGCAGTCCACAACTAGTGTGAATGCTGTGGTCAGTCAGTCCATTTTTTTTATTAACGGCCTTCGGTTGAAACTCTAGCCATGACGACTGGATGAATTAATGATCTTTAGGAAGATCAATCTTGTTCAAGACTAGATCGGTCCACTAGGGTATTCTCCACCGTTATCTTGATAGTATCAATCCTTTGGATTGGTTGCTGGTCTTCCTCTTTGCCTTCTTCCTTCTATTCTTCCGAGTATGATGTCCCTTTCCAGTAATTGCTGTCTTCCAGTCAATCCATAGACTAGTATAAATGCTGTTGTCAGTCAGTCCACGCCTAATTTAAATGCTGTGGACTGTCAGTCCTTGTAAATTATGTGGTTAATTGGTCCACAGTGTAGTCTTAATACTGTGGTCAGTCTCTTGTAATCACGGTATTGATTGTTACAACGCTGATTACAAGGCTATTCTATGAAACAGAATAAGGGATTCCTCACTTTAGAATACAGAAGATAAGGAAAAGAAGTGTTCCTTATGTCTCTACCTCAGATATGGTTGTGTTATACTAGGAATTGTGTATAGAAAATAAACATATGTAAACCACTAACAGTATATTCTCATGTATCAGAAAGGTGTTGTCACACCTCCGCAGGTGTAGAACTTATACCTAGACTGACTATTATCAGTAATTAATATGAATATTAATTACCTGTTATGTGACTTTAGACATTCTTTTCTTTGAGTTCACATGGAAACATTTCAAATCCCACGATGTCAAAGGGCGTCAGTCACCTGTAAATATTCAAAAGAGTGATAATATGTTCCTGCTACAAGCTATACACACCAAACAGTATAACACTCTAGGGCCAAAATTACTTATTTCAAAGATAAAGACTGTGGTCATTCGGTCTGTATTTTATTATAAAAATTGTAGTCAGAGAGTCCACAGTCTATTTTAAATTTTATGCTCAATCGGTTCACAGTCTACTGTAAATGTGGTCAGGCAGTCCAAATCTAGTCTATATGCTGTGGTCAGTCAGTCCATTCTTTATAATTAATGGCCTTCGGTTGAAACTCGAGCCATGACGACTTGATGTATTAATGATCTTTAGGAAGATCAATCCTGTGCAAGACTAGATCGGTCCACTAGGGCCTTCTTCACCATTATCTTGATAGTATCAATCCATTGGATTGTTTGCTGGTCTTGCATTTTGCTTTGGTCCTTCTATACTTCAAAGTATGATGTCCTTTTCCAGTGATTGCTGTCTTCCATTCAATCCTTAGATAACTGTAAAGGCTGTTGTCAGTCAGTCCACAACTAATTCAAACGCTGTAGACTCTCATTCCTTTTAAATGTTGTGGTCATTCAGTCCACAGTGTAATTTTAATAGTGTGGTCAGTCTCTTGTAATCGCGGTATTGATTGTTACACAGCTGATTACAAGGTTATTCTATGAAATAGAATAGGGGATTCCTCCATTTAAAAGACAGAGGTTGGCCCACAGTCTAGTCTATTGGAAATGGGGTCAAGCAGTCCACACCTAGTGTGAATGCTCTAGTCAGTCAGCCCATGTTTTTTTATTAACGGCCTTCGGTTGAAATTCGAGCCATGACTACTGGATGAATTAACGATCTTTAGGAAGATCAATTTTGTGAAAGACTAGATAGGTCCACGAGGGTCTTCTTCACCATTATCTTGATAGTATCAATCCATTGGATTGGTTGCTGGTCTTGCTCTTTGCTTTCTTCTATACTTCAAACTATGATGTCCTTTTCCAGTGATTGCTGTCTTCCATTCAATCCTTAGACTAGTGTAATTGCCGTTGTCAGTCAGTCCACAACTAATTCAAATGCTGTGGACTGTCAGTCCTTTTAAATGTTGTGGTCATTCAGTCCACAGTGTATTCTTAATAGTGTGGTCAATCTCTTGGAATCGCGGTATTGATTGTTACACCGCTGATTACAAGGCTATTCTATGAAATAGAATAGGGGATTCCTCACTTTAGAAGACAGAGGTTGGCCCACAGTCTACTATAAATGTGATCAAGCAGTCCACACCTAGTGTGAATGCTATGGTCAGTCAGCCCATTTTTTATTATTAACGGCCTTCGGTTGAAACTCGAGCTATGATGACTGTTTGAATTAACGATCTTTAGGAAGATCTATTTTGTGAAAGACTTCATAGGTCCACTAGCGTCTTCTCCACCCTTATCTTGATAGTGTCAATCCTTTGGATTGGCTGCTGGTCTTCCTCTTTGCTTTCTTCCTTCTATACTTCAAAGTATGAAGTTCCTTTTCCTGTGATTGCTGTCTTCCAGTCAATCCTTAGATTAGTGTAAATGCTGTTGTTAGTCAGTCCACAACTAATTCAAACGCTGTGGACTGTCAGTCCTTTTAAATGTTGTGGTCATTCAGTCCACAGTGTAATTTTAATAGTGTGGTCAGTCTCTTGTAATCGCGGTATTGATTGTTACACTACTAATTACAAAGCTATTCTATGAAATAGAATAGGGGATTCCTCACTTTAGAAGACAGAGCTTGGCCCACAGTCTACCGTAAATATGATCAGGCAGTCCACAACTAGTGTGAATGCTGTGGTCAGTCAGTCCATTTTTTTTATTAACGGCCTTCGGCTGAAACTCTAGCTATGACGACTGGATGAATTAATGATCTTTAGGAAGATCAATCTTGTTCAAGACTAGATCGGTCCACTAGGGTATTCTCCACCGTTATCTTGATAGTATCAATCCTTTGTATTGGTTGCTGGTCTTCCTCTTTGCCTTCTTCCTTCTATTCTTCCGAGTATGATGTCCCTTTCCAGTAATTGCTGTCTTCCAGTCAATCCGTAGACTAGTATAAATGCTGTTGTCAGTCAGTCCACGCCTAATTTAAATGCTGTGGACTGTCAGTCCTTGTAAATTTTGTGGATAATTGGTCCACAGTGTAGTCTTAATACTGTGGTCAGTCTCTTGTAATCACGGTATTGATTGTTACACCGCTGATTACAAGGCTATTCTATGAAACAGAATAAGGGATTCCTCACTTTAGAATACAGAAGATAAGGAAAAGAAGTGTTCCTTATGTCTCTACCTAAGATATGGTTGTGTTATACTTGGAATTGTGTATAGAAAATAAACATATGTAAACCACTAACAGTATATTCTCATGTATCAGAAAGGTGTTGTCACACCTCCGCAGGTCTAGAACTTATGCCTAGACTGACTATTATCAGTAATTAATATGAATATTAATTACCTGTTATGTGACTTTCCACATTCTTTTCTTGGAGTTCACAAGGAAACATTTCAAATCCCACGATGTCAAAGGGCGTCAGTCACCTGTAAATATTCAAAAGAGTGATATGTTCCTGCTACATGCTATACACACCAAAAAGTATAACAATCTAGGGCCAAAATTACTTATTTCAAAGATAAAGACTGTGGACAGTCCGTCTGCATTTTATTATAAAAATTGTAGTCACAGAGTCCACAGTCTATTTTAAATTTTATGCTCAATCGGTCCACAGTCTACTGTAAATGTGGTCAGGCAGTCCACATCTAGTCTATATGCTGTGGTCAGTCAGTCCATTCTTAATAATTAATGGCCTTCGGTTGAAACTCGAGCCATGATGACTTGATGTATTAATGATCTTTAGGAAGATCAATCTTGTGCAAGACTAGATCGGTCCACTAGGGCCTTCTTCACCATTATCTTGATAGTATCAATCCATTGGATTGTTTGCTGGTCTTGCACTTTGCTTTGGTCCTTCTATACTTCAAAGTATGATGTCCTTTTCCAGTGATTGCTGTCTTCCATTCAATCCTTAGATAACTGTAAATGCTGTTGTCAGTCAGTCCACAACTAATTCAAATGCTGTGGACTGTCAGTCCTTTTAAATGTTGTGGTCATTCAGTCCATAGTGTAATTTTAAAATTGTGGTCAGTCTCTTGTAATCGCGGTATTGATTGTTACACAGCTGATTACAAGGTTATTCTATGAAATAGAATAGGGGATTCATCCATTTAAAAACAGAGGTTGGCCCACAGTCTAGTCTACTGGAAATGTGGTCAAGCAGTCCACACCTAGTGTGAATGCTGTAGTCAGTCAGCCCATTTTTTATTATTAACGGCCTTCGGTTGAAATTCGAGCCATGACTACTGGATGAATTAACGATCTTTAGGAAGATCAATTTTGTGAAAGACTAGATAGGTCCACTAAGGTCTTCTTCACCATTATCTTGATAGTATCAATCCATTGGATTGGTTGCTGGTCTTGCTCTTTGCTTTCTTCTATACTTCAAACTATGATGTCCTTTTCCATTGATTGCTGTCTTCCATTCAATCCTTAGACTAGTGTAATTGCTGTTGTCAGTCAGTCCACAACTAATTCAAACGCTGTGGACTGTCAGTCCTTTTAAATGCTGTGGTCATTCAGTCCACAGTGTAGTCTTAATAGTGTGGTCAATCTCTTGGAATCGCGGTATTGATTGTTACACCGCTGATTACAAGGCTATTCTATGAAATAGAATAGGGGATTCCACACTTTAGAAGACAGAGGTTGGCCCACAGTCTACTATAAATGTGGTCAGGCAGCCCACACCTATTGTGAATGCTGTGGTTAGTCAGCCCATTTTTTATTATTAACGGCCTTCGGTTGAAACTCGAGCTATGATGACTGTTTGAATTAACGATCTTTAGGAAGATCAATTTTGTGAAAGACTACATAGGTCCACTAGGGTCTTTTCCACTGTTATCTTGATAGTGTCAATCCTTTGGATTGGCTGCTCGTCTTCCTCTTTGCTTTCTTCCTTCTATACTTCAAAGTATGATGTCCTTTTCCAGTGATTGCTGTCTTCCAGTCAATCCTTAGACTAGTGTAAATGCTGTTGTCAGCCAGTCCACAACTAATTCAAACGCTGTGGACTGTCAGTCCTTTTAAATGCTGTGGTCATTCAGTCCACAGTGTAGTCTTAATAGTGTGGTCAGTGTCTTGTAATTGCAGTATTGATTGTTCCACTGATAATTACAAGGCTATTCTATGAAATAGAATAGGGGATTCCTCCCTTTAAAAGACAGAGGTTGGCCCACAGTCTAGTCTACTATAAATGTGGTCAAGCAGTCCACACCTAGTGTGAATGCTATAGTCAGTCAGCCCATTTTTTATTATTAACGGCCTTCGGTTGAAATTCGAGCCATGACTACTGGATGAATTAATGATCTTTAGGAAGATCAATTTTGTGAAAGACTAGATAGGTCCACTAGGGTCTTCTTCACCATTATCTTGATAGTATCAATCCATTGGATTGGTTGCTGGTCTTGCTCTTGGCTTTCTTCTATACTTCAAACTATGATGTCCTTTTCCATTGTTTGCTGTCTTCCATTCAATCCTTAGACTAGTGTAATTGCCGTTGTCAGTCAGTCCACAACTAATTCAAATGCTGTGGACTGTCAGTCCTTTTAAATGTTGTGGTCATTCAGTCCACAGTGTATTCTTAATAGTGTGGTCAATCTCTTGGAATCGCGGTATTGATTGTTACACCGCTGATTACAAGGCTATTCTATGAAATAGAATAGGGGATTCCTCACTTTAGAAGACAGAGGTTGGCCCACAGTCTACTATAAATGTGATCAGGCAGTCCACAACTAGTGTGAATGCTGTGGTCAGTCAGTCCATTTTTTATTATTAACGGCCTTCGGTTGAAACTCTAGCCATGACGACTGAATAAATTAATGATCTTTAGGAAGATCAATCTTGTTCAAGACTAGATCGGTCCAGAGGGTCTTCTCCACCGTTATCTTGATGGTATCAATCCTTTGGATTGGTTGCTCATCTTCCTCTTTGCCTTCTTCCTTCTATTCTTCCGAGTATGATGTCCCTTTCCAGTAATTGCTGTCGTCCAGTCAATCCATAGACTAGTGTAAATGCTGTTGTCAGTCAGTCCACGCCTAATTTAAATGCTGTGGACTGTCAGTCCTTGTAAATTTTGTGGTTAATTGGTCCACAGTGTAGTCTTAATACTGTGGTCAGTCTCTTGTAATCGCGGTATTGATTGTTACACCGCTGATTACAAGGCTATTCTATGAAACAGAATAAGGGATTCCTCACTTTAGAATACAGAAGATAAGAAAAAGAAATGTTCCTTATGTCTCTACCTAAGATATATTTGTGTTATACTAGGAATTGTGTATAGATAATAAACATATGTAAACCACTAACAGTATATTCTCATGTATCAGAAAGGTGTTGTCACACCTCCGCAGGTCTAGAACTTATGCCTAGACTGACTATTATCAGTAATTAATATGAATATTAATTACCTGTTATGTGACTTTCCACATTCTTTTCTTGGAGTTCACAAGGAAACATTTCAAATCCCACCATGTCAAAGGTCGTCAGTCACCTGCAAATATTCAAAAGAGTGATAATATGTTCCTGCTACATGCTATACACACCAAAAAGTATAACACTCTAGGGCCAAAATTACTTATTTCAAAGATAAAGACTGTGGTCAGTCGGTCTGCATTTTATTATAAAAATTGTAGTCAGAGAGTCCACAGTCTATTTTAAATTTTATGCTCAATCGGTCCACAGTCTACTGTAAATGTGGTCAGGCAGTCCACATCTAGTCTATATGCTGTGGTCAGTCAGTCCATTCTTTATAATTAATGGCCTTCGGTTGAAACTCGAGCCATGACGACTTGATGTATTAATGATCTTTAGGAAGATCAATCTTGTGCAAGACTAGATCGGTCCACTAGGGCCTTCTTCACCATTATCTTGATAGTATCAATCCATTGGATTGTTTGCTGGTCTTGCACTTTGCTTTGGTCCTTCTATACTTCACAGTATGATGTCCTTTTCCAGTGATTGCTGTCTTCCATTCAATCCTTAGATAACTGTAAATGCTGATGTCAGTCAGTCCACAACTAATTCAAATGCTGTGGACTGTCAGTCCTTTTAAATGTTGTGGTCATTCAGTCCACAGTGTAATTTTAATAGTGTGGTCAGTCTCTTGTAATCGCGGTATTGATTGTTACACCGCTGATTACAAGGTTATTCTATGAAATAGAATAGAGGATTCCTCCATTTAAAAGACAGAGGTTGGTCCACAGTCTAGTCTACTGGAAATGTGGTCAAGCAGTCCACACCTAGTGTGAATGCTGTAGTCAGTCAGCCCATTTTTTATTATTAACGGCCTTCGGTTTAAATTCGAGCCATGACTACTGGATGAATTAACGATCTTTAGGAAGATCAATTTTGTGAAAGACTAGATAGGTCCACTAAGGTCTTCTTCACCATTATCTTGATAGTATCAATCCATTGGATTGGTTGCTGGTCTTGCTCTTTGCTTTCTTCTATACTTCAAACTATGATGTCCTTTTCCATTGATTGCTGTCTTCCATTCAATCCTTAGACTAGTGTAATTGCCGTTGTCAGTCAGTCCACAACTAATTCAAATGCTGTGGACTGTCAATCCTTTTAAATGTTGTGGTCATTCAGTCCACAGTGTATTCTTAATAGTGTGGTCAATCTCTTGGAATCGCGGTATTGATTGTTACACCGCTGATTACAAGGCTATTCTATGAATTAGAATAGGGGATTCCTCAATTTAGAAGATAGAGGTTGGCCCACAGTCTACTATAAATGTGATCAAGCAGTCCACACCAGTGTGAATGCTGTGGTCAGTCAGCCCATTGTTTATTATTAACGGCCTTCGGTTGAAACTCGAGCTATGATGACTGTTTGAATTAACGATCTTTAGGAAGATCAATTTTGTGAAAGACTACATAGGTCCACTAGGGTCTTCTCCACTGTTATTTTGATAGTGTCAATCCTTTGGATTGGCTGCTGGTCTTCCTCTTTGCTTTCTTCCTTCTATACTTCAAAGTATGATGTCCTTTTCCAATGATTGCTGTCTTCCAGTCAATCCTTAGATTAGTGTAAATGCTGTTGTCGGTCAGTCCACAACTAATTCAAACGCTGTGGACTGTCAATCCTTTTAAATGTTGTGGTCATTCAGTCCACAGTGTATTCTTAGTAGTGTTGTCAATCTCTTGGAATCGCGGTATTGATTGTTACACCGCTGATTACAAGGCTATTCTATGAAATACGATAGGGGATTCCACACTTTAGAAGACAGAGGTTGGCCCACAGTCTACTATAAATGTGATCAAGCAGTCCACACCTAGTGTGAATGCTTTGGTCAGTCAGCCCATTTTTTATTATTAACCGCCTTCGGTTGAAACTCGAACTATGACGACTGGATGAATTAACGATCTTTAGGAAGATCAATCTTGTGCAAGACTAGATCAGTCCACTAGGGCCTTCTTCACCATTATCTTGATAGTAACAATCTATCGGATTGTTTGCTGGTCTTGCACTTTGCTTTGGTCCTTCTATACTTCAAAGTATGATGTCCTTTTCCAGTGATTGCTGTCTTCCATTCAATCCTTAGATAACTGTAAATGCTGTTGTCAGTCAGTCCACAACTAATTCAAACGCTGTGGACTGTCAGTCCTTTTAAATGTTGTGGTCATTCAGTCCACAGTGTAATTTTAATAGTGTGGTCAGTCTCTTGTAATCGCGGTATTGATTGTTACACAGCTGATTACAAGGTTATTCTATGAAATAGAATAGAGGATTCCTCCATTTAAAAGACAGAGGTTGGCCCACAGTCTAGTCTACTGGAAATGTGGTCAAGCAGTCCACACCTAGTGTGAATGCTGTAGTCAGTCAGCCCAATTTTTATTATTAACGGCCTTCGGTTGAAATTCGAGCAATTGCTATTGGATGAATTAACGATCATTAGGAAGATCAATTTTGTGAAAGACTAGATAGGTCCACTAGGGTCTTCTTCACCATTATCTTGATACTATCAATCCATTGGATTGGTTGCTGGTCTTGCTCTTTGCTTTCTTCTATACTTCAAACTATGATGTCCTTTTCCATTGATTGCTGTCTTCCATTCAATCCTTAGACTAGTGTAATTGCCGTTGTCAGTCAGTCCACAACTAATTCAAACGCTGTGGACTGTCAGTCCTTTTAAATGTTGTGGTCATTCAGTCCACAGTGTATTCTTAGTAGTGAGGTCAATCTCTTGTAATTGCAGTATTGATTGTTACACTGCTAATTACAAGGCTATTCTATGAAATAGAATAGGGGATTCCACACTTTAGAAGACAGAGGTTGGCCCACAGTCTACTATAAATGTGATCAAGCAGTCCACACCTAGTGTGAATGCTGTGGTCAGTCAGCCCATTTTTTATTATTAACGGCCTTCGGTTGAAACTCGAGCTATGTCGACTGGATGAATTAACGATCTATAGGAAGATCAATTTTGTGAAAGACTTCATAGGTCCACTAGGGTCTTCTCCACCCTTATCTTGATAGTTTCAATCCTTTGGATTGGCTGCTGGTCTTCCTCTTTGCTTTCTTCCTTCTATACTTCAAAGTATGAAGTTCCTTTTACCGTGATTGCTGTCTTCCAGTCAATCCTTAGATTAGTGTAAATGCTGTTGTTAGTCAGTCCACAACTAATTCAAACGCTGTAGACTGTCATTCCTTTTAAATGTTGTGGTCATTCAGTCCACAGTGTAATTTTAATAGTGTGGACAATCTCTTGTAATTGCGGTATTGATTTTTACACCACTGATTACAAGGCTATTCTATGAAATAGGAAAGGGGATACCTCACTTTAGAAGACAGAGGTTGGCCCACAGTCTAGTCTACTGTAAATGTGGTCAAGCAGTCCACACCTAGTGTAAATGCTGTAGTCAGGCAGTCCACACCTATTGTGAATGCTGTGGTCAGTCAGCCCATTTTTTATTATTAATGGCCTTCGGTTGAAACTCGAGCTATGACGACTTGATGAATTAACGATCTTTAGAAAGATCAATTTTGTGAAAGACTACATAGGTCCACTAGGGTCTTCTCCACTGTTATCTTGATAGTGTCAATCCTTTGGAACGGCTGCTGGTCTTCCCCTTTGCTTTCTTCCTTCTATACTTCAAAGTATGATGTCCTTTTCCAGTGATTGCTGTCTTCCAGTCAATCCTTAGACTAGTGTAAATGCTGTTGTCAGTCAGTCCACAACTAATTCAAACGCTGTGGACTGTCAGTCCTTTTAAATGCTGTGGACATTCAGTCCACAGTGTAGTCTTAATAGTGTGGTCAGTGTCTTGTAATTGCGGTATTGATTGTTACACTGCTGATTACAAGGCTATTCTATGAAATAGAATAGGGGATTCCTCACTTTAGAATACAGAGGTTGGCCCACAGTCTACCGTAAATATGATCAGGCAGTCCACAACTAGTGTGAATGCTGTGGTCAGTCAGCCCATTTTTTATTATTAACGGCCTTCGGTTGAAACTCGAGCTATGACGACTGGATGAATTAACGATCTTTAGGAAGATCAATTTTGTGAAAGACTTCATAGGTCCACTAGGGTCTTCTCCACCCTTATCTTGATAGTGTCAATCCTTTGGATTGGCTGCTGGTCTTCCTCTTTGCTTTCTTCCT
Organism: Phyllobates terribilis; assembly: GCF_046119375.1. Classification (NCBI taxonomy): domain Eukaryota; kingdom Metazoa; phylum Chordata; class Amphibia; order Anura; family Dendrobatidae; genus Phyllobates; species Phyllobates terribilis. The sequence continues at coordinate 271,149 of NW_027363307.1, forward strand.
TCTATACTTCAAAGTATGAAGTTCCTTTTCCCGTGATTGCTGTCTTCCAGTCAATCCTTAGATTAGTGTAAATGCTGTTGTTAGTCAGTCCACAACTAATTCAAACGCTGTAGACTGTCATTCCTTTTAAATGTTGTGGTCATTCAGTCCACAGTGTAATTTTAATAGTGTGGACAATCTCTTGTAATTGCGGTATTGATTGTTACACCACTGATTACAAGGCTATTCTATGAAATAGGAAAGGGGATACCTCACTTTAGAAGACAGAGGTTGGCCCACAGTCTAGTCTACTGTAAATGTGGTCAAGCAGTAAACACCTAGTGTAAATGCTGTAGTCAGGCAGTCCTTAACTAGTGTGAATGCTGTGGTCAGTCAGTCCATTTTTTATTATTAACGGCCTTCGGTTGAAACTCTAGCCATGACGACTGGATGAATTAATGATCTTTAGGAAGATCAATCTTGTTCAAGACTAGATCGGTCCACTAGGGTCTTCTCCACCGTTATCTTGATGGTATCAATCCTTTGGATTGGTTGCTCATCTTCCTCTTTGCCTTCTTCCTTCTATTCTTCCGAGTTTGATGTCTCTTTCCAGTGATTGCTGTCTTCCAGTCAATCCATAGACTAGTGTAAATGCTGTTGTCAGTCCACGCCTAATTTAAATGCTGTGGACTGTCAGTCCTTGTAAATTTTGTGGTTAATTGGTCCACAGTGTAGTCTTAATACTGTGGTCAGTTTCTTGTAATCGAGGTATTGATTGTTACACCGCTGATTACAAGGCTATTCTATGAAACAGAATAAGGGATTCCTCACTTTAGAATACAGAAGATAAGGAAAAGAAATGTTCCTTATGTCTCTACCTAAGTTATAGTTGTGTTATACTAGGAATTGTGAATAGAAAATAAACATATGTAAACCACTAACAGTATATTCTCATGTATCAGAAAGGTGTTGTCACACCTCCGCAGGTCTAGAACTTATGCCTAGACTGACTATTATCAGTAATTAATATGAATATTAATTACCTGTTATGTGACTTTCCACATTCTTTTCTTGGAGTTCACAAGCAAACATTTCAAATCCAACGATGTCAAAGGGCGTCAGTCACCTGCAAATATTCAAAAGAGTGATAATATGTTCCTGCTACATGCTATACACACCAAAAAGTATAACACTCTAGGGCCAAAATTACTTATTTCAAAGATAAAGACTGTGGTCAGTCGGTCTGCATTTTATTATAAAAATTGTAGTCAGAGAGTCCACAGTCTATTTTAAATTTTATGCTCAATCGGTCCACAGTCTACTGTAAATGTGGTCAGGCAGTCCACATCTAGTCTATATGCTGTGGTCAGTCAGTCCATTTTTTATTATTAACGGCCTTCGGTTGAAACTCTAGCCATGAAGACTGGATGAATTAACGGTCTTTAGGAAGATAAATCTTGTTCAAGACTATATCGGTCCATTAGGGTCTTCTTCACCATTATCTTGATAGTATCAATCCATTGGATTGGTTGCTGGTCTTGCTCTTTGCTTTCTTCTATACTTCAAACTATGATGTCCTTTTCCATTGATTGCTGTCTTTCATTCAATCCTTAGACTAGTGTAATTGCCGTTGTCAGTCAGTACACAACTAATTCAAACGCTGTGGACTGTCAGTCCTTTTAAATGTTGTGGTCATTCAGTCCACAGTGTATTCTTAGTAGTGTGGTCAATCTCTTGGAATCGCGGTATTGATTGTTACACCGCTGATTACAAGGCTATTCTATGAAATAGGATAGGGGATTCCACACTTTAGAAGACAGAGGTTAGCCCACAGTCTACTATAAAAGTGATCAAGCAGTCCACACCTAGTGTGAATGCTGTGGTCAGTCAGCCCATTTTTTATTATTAACGGCCTAAGGTTGAAACTCGAGCTATGACGACTGGATGAATTAACGATCTTTGTGAAAGACTTCATAGGTCCACTAGGGTCTTCTCCTCCCTTATCTTGATAGTTTCAATCCTTTGGATTGGCTGCTGGTCTTCCTCTTTGCTTTCTTCCTTCTATACTTCAAAGTATGAAGTTCCTTTTCCCAAGATTGCTGTCTTCCAGTCAATCCTTAGATTAGTGTAAATGCTGTTGTTAGTCAGTCCACAACTAATTCAAACGCTGTGGACTGTCAGTCCTTTTAAATGCTGTGGTCATTCAGTCCACAGTGTAGTCTTAATAGTGTGGTCAGTGTCTTGTAATTGCGGTATTGATTGTTACACTGCTGATTACAAGGCTATTCTATGAAATAGAATAGGGGGTTCCTCACTTTACAAGACAGAGGTTGGCCCACAGTCTACCGTAAATATAATCAGGCAGTACACAACTAGTGTGAATGCTGTGGTCAGTCAGTCCATTTTTTATTATTAATGGCCTTCGGTTGAAACTCTAGCCATGACGACTGGATGAATTAACGATCTTTAGGAAGATCAATCTTGTTCAAAACTAGATCTGTCCACTAGGGTCTTCTCCACCGTTATCTTGATAGTATCAATCCTTTGGATTGGTTTCTGGTCTTCCTCTTTGCCTTCTTCCTTCTATTCTTCCGAGAATGATGTCCCTTTCCAGTAATTGCTGTCTTCCAGTCAATACATAGACTAGTGTAAATGCTGTTGTCAGTCAGTCCACGCCTAATTTAAATGCTGTGGACTGTCAGTAATTGTAAATTTTGTGGTTAATTGGTCCACAGTGTAGTCTTAATACTGTGGTCAGTCTCTTGTAATCGCGGTATTGATTGTTACACCGCTGATTTCAAGGCTATCCTATGAAACAGAATAAGGGATTCCTCACTTTAGAATACAGAAGATAAGGAAAAGAAGTGTTCCTTATGTCTCTACCTAAGATATAGTTGTGTTATACTAGGAATTGTGTATAGAAAATAAACATATGTAAACCACTAACAGTATATTCTCATGTATCAGAAAGGTGTTGTCACACCTCCGCAGGTCTAGAACTTATGCCTAGACTGACTATTATCAGTAATTAATATGAATATTAATTACCTGTTATGTGACTTTCCACATTCTTTTCTTGGAGTTCACAAGGAAACATTTCAAATCCCACCATGTCAAAGGGCGTCAGTCACCTGTAAATATTCAAAAGAGTGATAATATGTTCCTGCTACATGCTATACACACCAAAAAGTATAACACTCTAGGGCCAAAATTACTTATTTCAAAGATAAAGACTGTGGTCATTCGGTCTGCATTTTATTATAAAAATTGTAGTCAGAGAGTCCACAGTCTATTTTAAATTTTATGCTCAATCGGTTCACAGTCTACTGTAAATGTGGTCAGGCAGGCCACATCTAGTCTATATGCTGTGGTCAGTCAGTCAGTCCATTCTTTATAATTAATGGCCTTCGGTTGAAACTTGAGCCATGACGAGTTGATGTATTAATGATCTTTAGGAAGATCAATCTTGTGCAAGACTAGATCGGTCCACTAGGGCCTTCATCACCATTATCTTGATAGTATCAATCCATTGGATTGTTTGCTGGTCTTGCACTTTGCTTTGGTCCTTCTATACTTCAAAGTATGATGTCCTTTTCCAGTGATTGCTGTCTTCCATTCAATCCTTAGACTACTGTAAATGCTGTTGTCAGTCAGTGCACAACTAATTCAAATGCTGTGGATTGTTAGTCCTTTTAAATGTTGTGGTCATTCAGTCCACAGTGTAATTTTAATAGTGTGGTCAGTCTCTTGTAATCGCGGTATTGATTGTTACACAGCTGATTACAAGGTTATTCTATGAAATAGAATAGGGGATTCCTCCCTTTAAAAGACAGAGGTTGGCCCACAGTCTAGTCTACTATAAATGTCAAGCAGTCCACAACTAGCGTGAATGTTGTAGTCAGTCAGCCCATTTTTTATTATTAACGGCCTTCGGTTGAAATTCGAGCCATGACTACTGGATGAATTAACGATCTTTAGGAAGATCAATTTTGTGAAAGACTAGATAGGTCCACTAGGGTCTTCTTCACCATTATCTTGATAGTGTCAATCCTTTGGATTGGCTGCTGGTCTTCCTCTTTGCTTTCTTCCTTCTATACTTCAAAGTATGAAGTTCCTTTTCCCATGATTGCTGTCTTCCAGTCAATTCTTAGATTAGTGTAAATGCTGTTGTTAGTCAGTCCACAACTAATTCAAATGCTGTGGACTGTCAGTCCTTTTAAATGTTGTGGTCATTCAGTCCACAGTGTAATTTTAATAGTGTGTTCAATCTCTTGTAATTGCGGTATTGATTGTTACACCACTGATTACAAGGCTATTCTATGAAATAGGAAAGGGGATACCTCACTTTAGAAGACAGAGGTTGGCCCACAGTCTAGTCTACTGTAAATGTGGTCAAGCAGTCCACACCTAGTGTGAATGCTGTAGTCAGGCAGTCCACACATATTGTGAATGCTGTGGTCAGTCAGCCCATTTTTTATTATTAATGACCTTCGGTTGAAACTCGAGCTATGACGACTTGATGAATTAACGATCTTTAGGAAGATCAATTTTGTGAAAGACTACATAGGTCCACTAGGGTCTTCTCCACTGTTATCTTGATAGTGTCAATCCTTTGGATTGGCTACTGGTCTTCCTCTTTGCTTTCTTCCTTCTATACTTCAAAGTATGATGTCCTTTTCCAGTGATTGCTGTCTTCCAGTCAATCCTTAGACTAGTGTAAATGCTGTTGTCAGTCAGTCCACGCCTAATTTAAATGCTGTGGACTGTCAGTCCTTGTAAATTTTGTGGTCAATTGGTCCACAGTGTAGTCTTAATTAGTGTTGAGCCACCCCCGTAGTGTTCGAGTTCGGTTCGGTTCGTCGAACACCCGTGTGTTCGCCGAACTGTTCGTCGAACTGTTCGTCGAACACCTTCGAACACCGTTAAAACCAATGGCAGGCAAACAAAAACACATAGAAACACATAGAAAACACCTTCAAAGGTGTCCAAAAGCTGACAAACTGCTCAGAAGACATAACTAACACATGGAAAAGTGACAAGTACATATAGTCATGCGAAAATAAAAGAGGTGGAGGAGTAAAAGGAGGGGGAGACACAGATATAGGCATGTCATGCCCTTCTAAAATCCAAAAAGTGAGAAGCCGACACGGCCAGTCCGCTCCTGCCCGTGCCACCTCCGTGTCGCCGGGTTTGTGCCAGAGCCGCGGTGAACCCTGATGACCAGCCCCCCTCTCCAAATACTGGTGCCTGTCCGCTGGTGGGTCGAGCGAGCCCCCCTTTGGTGGAGGCAGCTCTAAGCTTTTTAATTTAAATTGTCTCTCTAATTTGAATGAATACACTTTAAATCCATTTACAAGGATCTATTGGAGGGCAAGTCTCATGCCAGCAGCCGCGTAATTCCAGCTCCAGTAGCGTCCACTAAAGCTGCTGCAGTTAAAAAGCTTTTATAAGGATCGAGCTCGGCTGTCCACAGCAAGGCATCCTACTGCCAGTCCCAGCCCCTATGCCTTGGGGTGCCTCCTGATGCTCTTCACTAAGTATCCCATGGTCCCGAAGCATTTCCTTTGAAAAAATTAAGTGTCTAAACTACAGGTGGTGTAGCTTGCTTAACAGCCGGGATAATCCGCTGACTAGCAGACACTGCTACTAGGCACAAAGTATTTCCTGGGCTAGATGCAGTTAAAAATTTGTAATTAGATACTCTCGTTGGATGTTGAGAAAGCATTCCATAGAGTCTCCTGGCACGCCATATATGATTCTCTTAAAAAGCTTGGGGTAGGGGTCTAGGGGACCCTTTTATAGCCAAAATCACGGCCCTGTATCACAATACGTCACCTAGGCTGAAGATAAATGGAACTGTAGCACCCTGAGGGCTCGGTTGCTACAGACGTATTGCACCTCACCCAGAGGTGTGATATCTCACTCTCAGGTAAGGATGGAGTGTGGATCAGGACCCGACACCTGCATGCATTACACCACATTGCCGTGGGGCAGGGCAACCAATATGCCCCTGAGATGGGCACGACAGTCCCTGTCCCTGGCTGGAGTGGGGGGAGGGAACACTGAGGAAGGGGAACCCTGTAGTGCAGGAGCAGGGAGGAAGCAGTTCCTGGGTGCATTGAGAAGGGAGTATAAAAGGTGGGCACCATCTTAGTTCAGTGCAGAGAAGTCTGAGCAGAAGTGGCAGGGAGCAGGGGCTCTGCATGAGCTCTGCTCCGGAGGCGGGCCTAGTAACAGAGGCCCAGGCCTGCAAGAGGGAGAAGGAAGGAAGAGGAGCGGAGAAGGCTCCAGGAACGAGGAATGAAGGGATCCCAGGGGTGCGGACGGGCGAGTCGCCACCGCACGCCCGAATCCACCTGCGTGGAGGGGTCAGGCCAAAGGGGGAGACCGGTCCCCGAACTAGTGGAGGCAGGAAACGACCCTCAGCTAGAAACCGGAGGCTCTGACATTTTATGTGGCGCAGCCCCTCGCTACACCCGCTAGGAAGGCACCACATAGGGTCAGGGAAACTGGCGCCAAGTTTACCAAGAGGAGGCCCGAGGCAGCCGGACAGAAGTGTTGGTAAGAAAGGCCAGACAAAAGACACACAAAGGGGGTCCTGTGAAGTGCTCCAAAGTTATCTGGGAGTTGTCTGAGCCCCATACCTGGTGAGCACAGTACGACGTGGGCAGCCGTTACCTGCAGACGTGGTCTGGATAATAAGAACTGTGAGTAAAGGCCCTGAACTGCATCACTGACTCCGTGTCGTTACTGCTGCTGCCCTGCACCATCACCCCCATCCTCCGCATACACTGCCCTGAGGCTATACTCCTCCCGTGGGGAGTTATGCTACGCTCTGCTGCACCCACAACACCAGCCTCAGTGGTCTGCCCTGTAGCGGCGGTTCACTCTGACCGCAATCCACGGGTGGCGTAGTCGGACATTTAAACATCAAAACCACATAAATAGTTCCGCCACTGGTTTGACCGCCCTGAGCCACGGAACCGGGTCGCCGCCACGAAGACTACAACCACCAGCATCCACCAAAAAGGGTCCGGCTCCGGGTGTCCCAAGGCCCAGGGGGTGCGTCAGAACATTTTCATCACCTTTCACAATCACCAATGGGACAAGGCAGTGATGTCCTCTGTCCCCTCTCTTATACATCCTAGTGACGGAGCACCTGCTCTCATCAATTCGCCATAACCCCAATATTAGGTGGATTGAGGTGGGAGGCACCGAGTACAAGTGCTCTCTATTTGCTGATGATGTCCTAGTATATATCACTCAATCACATATATCCATCCATGCTGTTATGGCTGAAATAGATCACTTTGTTACATGGTAAAATTTTAAAATCAATGCAGCGAAGTCTGAGGCCCTCGATGTCTCCCTCCCAAAATCCATATAGGATTCCATCCAGTCCAACTTTCCCTTTGCCTGGCCCTCACAGGGTATCAAATACTTAGGAATTCCTATTCATAGAGACCTCTCCCATCTATGTTATCTTAATTTTGGGCCCTTTATTGAACAATTCCATACAGACCACGGTTGGCAAGTTAGAACTGTAAGATTCACTACGTGAACCACTGGTGTTTTGTGGAAAAGCACATGTACACTGCGTTCCAAATTATTATGCAAAAAGTGTTTAGGAGTGATAAGGGAAGAATTTGTTTGTTTGTCAGTTAAACTCATTGATGGTGATGTGTGTCAGGGCTCTTTATATCACTGTAAGCAAATTGCAGACACCTGTGCTAATTAGTTTGGCAGGTGTGTCCAATGAAAGGCAAGACTACTTAAGAAGGCTCTCTCACATTATTAAGCAGCCTACATTTTCTGCCAAAATGGGAAAGAAAAAGGATGTGTCGGCTGCTGAGAAGCAACAAATTGTGGAGTGTTTAGGTCAAGGCATGACTACAATCAACATTGTGCGATGATCAGGATGAAGTGTCTTGGCAATCAAGAAGTATGTAGCTGATTCACAGTACACACGTGTGCGTGCTGATAAGGGCAAATTGAGGACTCTTTCCTACAGGCAATTACGTCAGGTTGAAAGAGCAGCGGCAAAAAAGCCTTGTCATAGCAGCAGACAAGTTTTTGAAGCTGCTTGTGCCTCCAACGTCCCCCGAACAACAAGATGCAGGGTCCTTCAGAGGTTTGCAGCTGTGCTTGCGCCATCCTATCGACCTCCTCTATCCACTTCACACAAGCAGAAACGGCTCCAGTGGGCCAAACATTACATGAAGACTGATTTCAAAACTGTTTTGTTCACGGATGAGTGCCGTGCAGCGCTCGATGGTCCAGATGGATGGAGTGGAGGATGGCTGGTTGATGGACACCCCACGCAAACACGGCTACAGCGCCAACAAGGAGGAGGTGGAGTAATGTTTTGGGCTGGAATCATGGGGAGAGAGATTGTCGGCCCCTTTAGGATCCCTGAAGGCGCTAAAGATGAACTCCATAATGTATGTGGATTTTCTCAAACAGCACTTCCTGCCATGGTTCAACAAGAAGAACCGTGTATTTCACAGCAAGATCATTTTTCTGCATGATAATGCACCATCTCATGCTGCACATAAAACATCTGCATCTCTGGCTGATATGGGCATAAAAGGGGACAAACTTATGGTGTGACCCCCATGCTCCCCTGACCTCTACCCCATTCAGATCCTTTGGAGCATCATTAAAAGGAGTGTCTATGATGGCGGGAGGCAGTTCACATCTAAGCAACAGCTCTGGGAGGGTATTCTGTCCTCATGCAAAACAATTGAAGCAGAAACCATCCAAAACCTGACAAATTCAATGGACGAGAGAGTTCAGAAGCTCCTTTCGAACAAGGGGTCCTATGTGAAAATGTAACATCACCTACAATAAAGTTTTGAGTTGAAAACTGTTTGATTTCAGTTTCTAACAACCTGCTAATGCTTATAATTTCAAAAATGACCATTTTTTTGGTCTTTATTAAAATGAAAAGGTTGATCGAAAAGTTTGGGGGATCTAAGAGTGTGGCAACCCAGTAGTCATGATTACTTCGAATTCTGACAATATGAGGGTCATGCTGCAGGTAATGCAGCAAGAAGGCACTTATGTGCCTTGCGCATCTCGGAGCCCCAAAATTATTTTCCGGGCTAGATGCAGCTAAAAATTATTTTTAATTTTAAATCTGGTGAAGCTTTAGTATAGATGGCCTAATAGGATCAGTGCTGCACACTGCTACAAAGCCCAAATTATTTTCCAGTCAAGATACAGATAAACATGATTAGTAATTTGAAAGCTTAAAACGTTTGGTAGGGTGATTTTAACCAATCATCAAGCTTTTACTCTCCCCAGGATGACACAGGGGTAGAAAAGTCGTTTCGGATCCATGATTTGTTCATCTTTATGAACGTGAGTCTGTCTACATTATCAGTGGAGAGCCGCGTGCGCTTATCTGTCAGCACACCACCAGCAGCGCTGAACACACGTTCAGACAGAACGCTGGCTGCGGGGCATGACAAGATCTCCAAGGCGTAAGTGGCTAGCTCCGGCCATTTATCCAGATTGGAAGCCCAAAAAGAGCAAGGGTCCAGTGACAAAGTCGTGGCTTCAATGTTTACTTGGAGATACTCCTGTACCATCGTCTCTAGGCGTTGACTATGTGTCAGACTTCTTGTCTCCTGTGGCCTTGCAAAGGATGGGCTAAAAAAGTGGTGAAATGATTCCGCAAAATTGATGTTACCAGCAGATACTGTGGTTCTGTTACGGTTTGAGTGCTGAACACTTGACGGTCCCACGGTTGGCAAGTTGGAACTGTGAGATTCACTACGTGCACCACTGGTATTTTGTGGAAAAGCACATGTAAGATTCTGCAACAGTCTCTGCTGATACTCCTGCATGCGTGCATCCCTTTCTATGGCAGGAATAATTTCTGCAAATTTACTTTTGTACCGGGGATCTAACAGTGTGGCAACCCAGTAGTCAGGATTATTTCTAATTCTCACAATTCGAGGGTCATGTTGCAGGTAGTGCAGCAAGAAGGCACTCATGTGTGTTGCGCATCCAGGAGCACCAAGTCCCTGTTGTGTTGGTGGCGAGGTAACAATCATGCTTCCTTCCTCTGTCCTCTCCCCCCAACCTCGCACAACAGAAATGTGATCAAGGTCTCCCTCATCTGATGAGTCTTCCATCAGTTCGTCCTCCACTTCTTCCTGGGCTCCTGCACCTTCCTCACTAGTTTGGCTGCTACCATGCGCCCTGGTAAAACCATCTCCCCCACCCTCACATGCCTGCCGCTTTGGTGCTGCCGACCGTCTGGACCTTGCAGATGTTAGCCCTTCCGCATACAACTCCTCCTCCTCTACTTCCTCCACCTCCTCTTGTGCCACCACCTGACTCCGAATTCTGTTTAACATGTGCTCCAGCATGTAAATCACCGGAATAGTCATGCTGATAATGGCATCGTCAGCACTAAACATCATCGTCGCCATTTCAAAACTGTGCAGAAGGGTGCATAGGTCCCTGATCTGAGACCACTCCTCCAGCGTGATTTGCCCCACCTCTGAATCTCGTTGGCCCAGGCTATACGTCAGAACGTATTGCACCAGGGCTTGTCGGTGCTGCCACAGTCGCTGCAACATGTGCAGAGTTGTATTCCACCGGGTAGGCACATCGCATTTTAGCCGGTGAAGTGGCAGGCCCAACGACTTCTGTAGAGATGTAAGTCGCTGAGCTGCGGGATGCGAACGGCGGAAGTGAGCACACAGCGACCGTGCCCTCTGCAGAAGGCCATCTAGTCTGGGATAGTGGACTAAAAATTGCTGGACAACCAGGTTCAACACATGAGCCATACAAGGCACGTGTGTGACATTGCCCCGGCGAAGGGCCGCACCCAGGTTTGCAGCATTGTCGCACACGGCCTTCCCTGGTTTCAGGTCCAGTGGAGACAACCATTCATGAAATTGGTTCTCCAGAGCTGACCACAACTCCTCAGCTGTGTGACTCACATTTCCCAGACATTTCAATGTAAAAACCGCCTGATGACGTTGAGCCCTACTGCCAGCATAGTAAGGAGGTGTGCAGGATCCCTTCTGCGCAGTTAGAAAGCTTGTGGCATGACCAGACAGGCTTTGGGTGCAGGTGGAAGACCGAGAGGAGGTTGAGGAGGCAGAAGCAGTGGAGGAACTTTGACATAAAGAGGATTGACGCACAACTCGTGGGGACGGCAAGACTTGTACAGCAGCCCCTTGTCCTGCTGTCACCATAGTTACCCAGTGCCCAGTCAGCGACATGTAACGCCCCTGTCCATGCCTACTCGTCCAAGTGTCTGTGGTGAAATGCACCCTGTCACACACAGAGTTTCTCAAAGAAGCGGTGATGTTGTGTGCGACATGCTGGTGGAGCGCAGGCACACCTTTCTTTGAGAAGTAGTGCCGACTGGGCATCTGGTACTGGGGCACTGCGACGGACATAAGGTCTCGAAAATCCTCTGTGTCCACCAGGCGGAAAGGCAGCATTTCTGTAGCCAAGAGCTTGCAGATGGTGAAATTCAACCTCTTAGCTTTCTCATGGCTAGGAGGAAATGGTCTTTTACTTGTCCACATCTGAGGGACCGAGGGCTGGCTATTGTGCTTAGACGGGGTTGATAAGGGTGTCCCCGGCAAACTGCCGGTCTGTGAGGAAGATGCAGGCGGACATGTTAGGTTGCCTTGATCCAAAGGTGGTGCTATCGATGTCGGACAGCGCTCAACATGAGCTGGTGTTACCACCTCCAAAGAAAATGATGACCTGCCAATCACGCTGGCTGTTGCGGGTAAAGAGGTGGCAGGTCTGCGCCCCAAAACAGGTGTGACTGCTGTCCCCCCAGTCACAGAGGATGAAGAGGCCGCGGATGCACAAGATATGGCAGACGGTGGTTGGCCCGGCCGGCTAGGCCGCATTGTAGCACACTGAGCTTCCCACTGCAACTTATGCTTCATGTCCATGTGCCGGTTCATGCATGAAGTACTCAAACTATGTATTTTTTGGCCTCTACTTAGCTTTTGCTGACAAATGTTACAGATAACACGAGTTGGGTCATCTTTATCGATCTGAAAAAATGCCCAGGCTATGCAAGGCTTAGCACCCATGCGACCTGAAGAGCCACCACGACTTGTGGTGAGAGGCAGAGTTGTGTTTGAGGATGCAGTTGTTGACGTGCTTCCAGTACTACGTCTCTGTCCAGGAAGGCGCAACCTGACCTCGTCGTCACTAGCATCTTCCTCCACCTCCTCTGCTGACCTCATCTCTTGGCTGACTGTGGGTTGACAGTAAGTGGGATCTCCAACCTCATCATCATCACCCTGTGCGTTATCACACCCGTCGTCCTCAGAGCCAACCTGTTCCTGCCCTGACAAAAAACTAAAGTTGTCGCTCCAATCAGGTATTTGAGTCTTATCATCGTCTTCCTCATTGTCTCCACCAACAGGAGTTACAGTTTGGGAATGAGGGTCTACATTATGGTCAGAACCTTCTGCGTCTGGTCCTGGATTCGACTCATAAAGATTCTGGGCATCAGTGCAGATCATTTCCTCGTCTGGATTCACAGAAGTGCTGGAGTCGACCTCTGATTCCCAGGCTATAGTATGAGTAAACAGCTCTGCAGACTCAACCATCTGTTCTACCTCATACTCAGACGGGCAGCTGGAGATTTGGGAGCTGTGAGGAAGCAAGTGCGATTGGGGTGACACCTTTGAGGACTGGAGTATTTGTGATGTTGAAGTTGATGTGGAGGAGAGCCCACTTAAAGGAGCACTTGATATCCGTTGAAGCACCTGCTGTTTTTGTGCCTCATCTGGAATTTGTAGCGATTGGCGTGGCCGTAAGAAAGGGATCTTATCAAATTGTCCGCTAAAAGAAGTAGACATTTTAGTTTGGCTGGAAGATGGTCTTTCTTCTGCAGATGTTACTGTTGCTTTAACACCTACCCCACGGACACAACCTTTTTTCCCCTTCCCAACACGCCTATTCCCCTTTCCACCAGCAGCAGGCCTTTTTCCACTCATTTTGGTGGTTAACTAATTCACAACTCTGGAGTTGTTTGCACAAAAAAACAATGGATGGTAACCGAGCAGAGCTGAGTGGCCAAACTGTGGTATTAGGCCAAAACTATTGGCTGGGATAGATGCAGAAAAAAATTATATTCAATTTGCAACCTGATGGAGGTCTGTATAGATGGATTAATAGAACAAGACCCACACACAGCTAGAAGCCCAATATTTTTTCAGAGGTAGATGCAGAAAAAAATATATTCAGTTTGCAACCTGATGGAGGTCAGTATAGATGGACTAATACAACAAGTCCCACACAGCTAGAAGCCCAATATTTTTTCAGAGGTAGATGCAGAAAAAAATATATTCAGTTTGCAACCTGATGGAGGTCAGTATAGATGGACTAATACAACAAGTCCCACACACAGCTAGAAGCCCAATATTTTTTCAGAGGTAGATGCAGAAAAAAATCTATTCAGTTTGCAACCTGATGGAGGTTAGTATAGATGGACTAATACAACAAGTCCCACACACAGCTAGAAGCCCAATATTTTTTCAGAGGTAGATGCAGAAAAAAATCTATTCAGTTTGCAACCTGATGGAGGTCAGTATAGATGGACTAATACAACAAGTCCTACACACTGCTAGAAGGCCAAATATTTTTTCAGAGCTAGATGCAGAAAAAAATTATATTCAGTTTGCAACCTGATGGAGGTCAGTATAGATGGACTAACAGAGAAAGTCCCACACACTACTAGAAGGCCAAATATTTTTTCAGAGCTAGATGCATACAAAAAATTATTTTGAATTTGCAACCTGATGGAGGTCAGTATAGGTGGACTAATAGAGAAAGTCCCACACACTGCTAGAAGGCCAAATATTTTTTCAGAGCTAGATGCAGAAAAAAATTATATTCAGTTTGCAACCTGATGGAGGTCTGTATAGATGGATTAATAGAACAAGACCCACACACAGCTAGAAGTCCAATATTTTTTCAGAGGTAGATGCAGAAAAAAATATATTCAGTTTGCAACCTGATGGAGGTCAGTATAGATGGACTAATACAACAAGTCCCACACACAGCTAGAAGCCCAATATTTTTTCAGAGGTAGATGCAGAAAAAAATCTATTCAGTTTGCAACCTGATGGAGGTCAGTATAGATGGACTAATACAACAAGTCCCACACACAGCTAGAAGCCCAATATTTTTTCAGAGGTAGATGCAGAAAAAAATCTATTCAGTTTGCAACCTGATGGAGGTCAGTATAGATGGACTAATACAACAAGTCCCACACACTGCTAGAAGGCCAAATATTTTTTCAGAGCTAGATGCAGAAAAAAATTATATTCAGTTTGCAACCTGATGGAGGTCAGTATAGATGGACTAACAGAGAAAGTCCCACACACTACTAGAAGGCCAAATATTTTTTCAGAGCTAGATGCATACAAAAAATTATTTTGAATTTGCAACCTGATGGAGGTCAGTATAGGTGGACTAATAGAGAAAGTCCCACCCACTGCTAGAAGGCCAAATATTTTTTCAGAGCTAGATGCAGAAAAAAATTATATTCAGTTTGCAACCTGATGGAGGTCTGTATAGATGGATTAATAGAACAAGACCCACACACAGCTAGAAGCCCAATATTTTTTCAGAGGTAGATGCAGAAAAAAATATATTCAGTTTGCAACCTGATGGAGGTCAGTATAGATGGACTAATACAACAAGTCCCACACACAGCTAGAAGCCCAAATATTTTTTCAGAGGTACTGTAGATGCAGATAAAAATTATTTTGAATTTGCAACCTGATGGAGGTCAGTATAGGTGGACTAATAGAGAAAGTCCCACACACTGCTAGAAGGCCAAATATTTTTTCAGAGCTAGATGCAGAAAAAAATTATATTCAGTTTGCAACCTGATGGAGGTCAGTATAGATGGACTAATAGAACAAGTCCCACACACTGCTAGAAGCCCAATATTTTTTCAGAGGTAGATGCAGAAAAAAATATATTCAGTTTGCAACCTGATGGAGGTCAGTATAGATGGACTAATACAACAAGTCCCACACACAGCTAGAAGCCCAAATATTTTTTCAGAGGTACTGTAGATGCAGATAAAAATTATTTTGAATTTGAACCTGATGGAGATCAGTATAGGTGGACTAATAGAGAAAGTCCCACACACAGCTAGAAGGCCAAATATTTTTTCAGAGCTAGATGCAGAAAAAAATTATATTCAGTTTGCAACCTGATGGAGGTCTGTATAGATGGATTAATAGAACAAGACCCACACACAGCTAGAAGCCCAATATTTTTTCAGAGGTAGATGCAGAAAAATATATATTCAGTTTGCAACCTGATGGAGGTCAGTATAGATGGACTAATACAACAAGTCCCACACACAGCTAGAAGCCCAAATATTTTTTCAGAGGTACTGTAGATGCAGATAAAAATTATTTTGAATTTGCAACCTGATGGAGGTCAGTATAGATGGACTAATAGAGAAAGTCCGACACACTGCTAGAAGGCCAAATATTTTTTGAGAGCTAGATGCAGAAAAAAATTATATTCAGTTTGCAACCTGATGGAGGTCAGTATAGATGGACTAATAGAATGATGCTATGCCCAAAAGATTTTACTTCACTAGGTGCAGTAAAAAAATTGGTATTCTATACACAGGTGGTATATCTTGCAACACAGATAGGCTACTCCACTGACTAACACACTCTGCAATAGGCCAAAAAGGATTAGCTTTGCTAGATTCAGCCAAATGCTGTGAAAAAAACTTGCACAGCACTGGCACAGACCTGCCTGGCAAAAACTGATAGGAACTGATGTAACCTAGTCCTGAAAAGGACTCCAATTACAATTAGTCTTTACTCCCACAATCTATCTATTTAAGAGCACAGACCTCCCTGGTAAAAGTCGTAGGAAATGCTGTAACCTAGTCCTTAAAAGGACTGCAATCACAACTATTCCCTACTCCCAAGCTATCTGTATATTTGTGCGAAAATTGGCTTGAAATTAACAAGGTATAGCGCACACAGCAACAGCGGTGCCGTCTAACACGCAGCTGCAGCAGTGAGAAAATGGTGGCGACGGGGAAAATGGCTTGGTCTTATAGGGCAAGGACATGCGACATACACTGCCAATGACACATGCCCTTGCTTGTGTGAAAAAAAGCACTTCGCTCCGTGTGTGCGCTGCTGATAGGCTGACAGATTGCACCTCCCCACTGCAAATGCGGGAAAGAGAAAAAAAAATGGAGATCTTCATTGTTCCTGCAGAGATCCATCCCCTGCCCCTCCCCCCACCCCGCTGTACACTCAAACTGCGTATTAACATTAATTTTCATCATTACTGAGAAAAAATCCAGTTATGATTTTGGTGCACGAACAGTTATCGAACATAACCTCGAACAGCCGAATTTTTCTCAAATTGTTCGTGTTCGCCGAATGACTCGAACACCGCCCAAAACAGCTCGAATTTGAGATTGGCGAACAGTTCGAGTAGAACAACGCTCATCTCTAGTCTTAATACTGTGGTCAGTCTCTTGTAATCGCGGTATTGATTGTTACACCGCTGATTACAAGGCTATTCTATGAAACAGAATAAGGGATTCCTCACTTTAGAATACAGAAGATAAGGAAAAGAAATGTTCCTTATGTCTCTACCTAAGATATAGTTGTGTTATACTAGGAATTGTGTATAGAAAATAAAGATATGTAAACCACTAACAGTATATTCTCATGTATCAGAAAGGTGTTGTCACACCTCCGCAGGTCTAGAACTTATGCCTAGACTGACTATTATCAGTAAGTAATATGAATATTAATTACCTGTTATGTGACTTTCCACATTCTTTTCTTGGAGTTCACAAGGAAACATTTCAAATCCCACCATGTCAAAGGGCGTCAGTCACCTGTAAATATTCAAAAGAGTGATAATATGTTCCTGCTACATGCTATACACACCAAAAAGTATGATGGAAAAAGTAATCTGTAAAAAGTCGTAGTTGTGACAATATGTTTACAATAAAAATGAAACAAAAAAAAAAACAATAGAGGAATATTTTTTTACTCTTGTTACAATACAGTAGTAGGTATTTATGTGAAATCTAATTTATTCAAATATAAGTCTTATTGTTTTTTTATGTGTAGTTTTTGTAGTATTATGTGACATTTTTAATATTTTTATTATAGTTTACAACCTACCCCCAATTTACCCTTTTAAAAATGAGGAGTGAGAGAGAGAAAAAAAGAAAAAGTGAAAAAATAAGTAAATAAAAAGTAAAAAGGTGCTATATTAACCTTTCTTTTCCTATTTATTCCCTTTACTATTCTAAAGACCCCTTGCATAGTCAATTTATTTCTGCAATGATTATATATAATTGTTTTTTCAACCCCCTTTTTTCTTCAGGTTTCAAATTATCCTCATTTAATTAACTCTGCTGAAAGGGAATTATGTCAGATCATAATAAAGGGTAAGATTCCATTGATCAGGGGCATACATATTAATCACTGAGCCCCATAGCAGAAGTTTTAATAGTCCCCTCACTCCACAAAAAAAAATTGGTAGTATCACAGAAAAGCATATCTTACAACTTTGCAGCCCTTCCAAATGTATTTTCTTCTCATTGAAGCCCTTAGATTCCACCATAAAGTATGAAACCAGCAAAAGTGCCCTCCCCCAAATACAGAGTTATACCCCCACAGTGAATTCCTCCACAGTACCCTCCTCATGCACAGAATAATAACCCTGCTGTCCCTCCCTTCCCTGACAAAGCATGGTGACCCCCAAGACAGTATGATGCCCCAACTGTGATCCTAACACAGCCCTCCATACAATATGATGGCCCACACATAGCCCTCTATACAGAATAATGATCCCACACCCCTCCACACAGTAAGATGGCCCCAACACAATACTCCACATAGTAGGATGGCCCCAACACAGCCCTAGGCACAATATGATGGCCCCCACACAGCCCTCCATACAGTATAATGGCCCTCCACACAGTATGATGGCCCCAAAATGCACGACCATCCACACAGTATGATGGCCCCCACACAGTCCTCTAAACAGCATAATGACCCCCACACAACCCTGCACACAGTATGATGGACCATACTATCCCTCCAAAAGTATAATATTCCCAACAACGCCCTCCAAACAGTATAATGGCCCTCGCATAGCCTTGCAAACAAAATAATTGCCCATCACATAGTTCTCCAAACAGTATCTTAGCCCCCACACAACCCTCAAAACAGTATGATGAGCCCCACACAAAGGTCCACACTGTATAATTGCTTGTATACAGTATAATAGTGCCCACTATCACTTCAAACATTATATTGGCCCCTACACAGCCATACAAACATTATAATGGTCCCCCACATAGCCCTGCAAACAGTATTATGGCCCTCACATAGCTCCCACACAGTATAATGGGCCCCACATAGTCCTCCATACAGAATAATGGGCCCCCCATAGTCGTGGGACAACCAGTATACAGAATAATGGGCCCCAAATAGTCCTCCATACAGACTAATGGGCCTCATAGTCCTCCATACAGAATAGTGGCCCAATATAGCGGTGGCGGTTCTGGTGTTACAGGCCAAATATAACCACCCTGCGGGCCAGATATGACCCATGGGCCAGAGTTTGACACGTGTAATCTATAATATGGAGATTTTACAGAACATGGAGACCTGGAACTAAAATCTATTGTGATCGATAGGATTGAATTACCTCTTCTGTGTCACCTTGTCCTCTTTCCCTCCTCCTGTCGGTGTGTGCTCCCTGTGATGGCAATGATCTGAACTGTGACTCTACAGCACCACGTTCTAACATAATATGATGTCACGCCTCTATGACATCACAAAAGAAGATGAGGAAAGGAATCTGGGGACAATGTGGTATGTTGCTGGCATCCAGCCTGCTTTTACCTTACCAGCAATTTACTAATCTCCAGTAACTCTCGAAAGTTTAATTTTCAATAAAGTGAAACTTATTTAATTTTAAAGTAAATTTGTATAAAATAAAAAGAATTATCAATTTTTTTAAAAAAATGAATAAAAGAACAAAATCATCCCAAGGTCTGGCAGTATTTTTACATAAATTTGGTTAGATTTTACCTTTAATGTTTCTGACACTGGTAAAATATGTGATTGGCTGTGATGAGGCCTCGTGTCACCATAATAATACCAGAAAGAGCAGGACATGTTGGAGCAGCTATGGGAACACAGGAGCAGTCAATGCTATCATGCACTGTGTGGGTTGCTGAAACACAGAATAAAGCCTTGTGGTCGCCATGTATCAAATGAGTCTGCGACAAAAAAGTAGTGGTTTTTCAAAATCAACCAAAAAGTCTACTCGCTCCGGACGCTTTATTGGTGGCAGCATCATATTTATAATGGCAGTACTGATTTTTGAACTTCCTGGTCATTGTGACCCTCACTGAATCTTAAGATCACAGCTCTGCAATGTCCGAACAGACAGGAGGTCAAGCTTGTGTACTGCAGCTCCATTCATTCTCTAAGGGACTGCTGGAGTTGAATTAATTCAGCGGTATCTCAGGCAGTCCCGTAGACAATGAATGGAGCAGAGGTTTACATGCTGGACCTCCGATTTGCGTTATTGATCGATGAGGGTCCTAGTGGTTGGATCCCCAGCAATCAGGAAGTTATCACCTTTTCTATGGTATAAAATGAATTATGATATTTGGGTGCAATCTGACCCAAGGCCATTTTGGGGGATATGAGTCGCTAATTACATTAGTTTAACTTGCTGGCCTAGAATTAGTATGTATTCTAATTAATAAATTACTGATAGTAATTACCTGTGCCCTGTTACCTCTTCCACATCTTTATGCTTTACCACAATGACATCAACTGCACAAGTGATTGGAATGTAGAGAGCTGAATGTTCTAAGTAATTGTGACATCACCTCTCTATGACATCATCATTAGTGAGTACAAGCCAAGGATGCAGGAAAGGACATTGGATGATCACATTAAGTGTCATAAAGATGGAGAATGCTCAAGACATTATAAGGACAGATATTTAGGGGTTAGTAAAACCTACCTAACCACCCACCTTCCCTTAAAATAACAATACTTCACTACATACAGCTTCTTAATTGGAAAGGTGTCTGATCAGAGCTTTATTGAATGATGTATTCAACATGTAAAATATGAGAATTAATTTAAAAAAAAGTATAAAATACAGTACCCTGTAGTGATTACGAAAAAATTGCAGAGGGCACGCAGATGATATACATTTCCATTTACATACAGTCTTAATAGTCATAAACATCAACATAGTGGAAATATGTATATCTGCTAACTAGATTGGATCGACCAATCGGAACAGAATTAGAACCTATATAAAAATATCCGACAAATAGGTCTTTGATGTAAATAAAAGAGACCTTTATTATAACAAGTAGGGTACATGGTGATACAAACAGGGGTGGATTAAGAGTAGCCAGGGCCTCGGGCAGTTTAGAAGGTGTGGCCCCCCCCACAGGTACCCGATGTATCACGTGACATGTCACATGATCCCCTTTGATAGATCATGTGATAGGTCATGTGACTAACACAGATGCTTTTGTGACATCTGTAGACGGAAAATTATGGAATTTTTTTTCCATTATGTACACAGCCCTATACATAACATAGCGCTATATATAGTAGAGCAGCGGTGGGAGAGTAATTTCCTTCAGGGGCCACATGAGAGACCATGACTGTTGTGGAAGGTGAATCAATAGGCTGAAATTAATTCTGCTCAATATTAATAATATTAACAAAATAATAAAAAAATATATTAATTGTATGATTCAGGCTAAGTGCCCACGATACAGAAATGCTCCGGATTTATCCTGAGCGTTTCTGCATCTCCCTGGCAGAAAAAACGCATGCAGATTGAACATGCGGATTGTACATGCGGAATGTACATGCGGATTGTACATGCGGATTGTACATGCGGATTGTACATGCGGATTGTACATGCGGATTGTACTTGCGGATTGTACATGCGGATTGTACATGCGGATTGTACTTGCGGATTGTACATGCGGATTGTACTTGCGGATTGTACATACGGATTGTACATGCGGATTGTACATGCGGATTGTACATGCGGATTGTACATGCGGATTGTACTTGCGGATTGTACATGCGGATTGTACATGCGGATTGTACTTGCGGATTGTACTTGCGGATTGTACATACGGATTGTACATGCGGATTGTACATGCGGATTGTACATGCGGATTGTACATGCGGATTGTACATGCGGATTGTACATGCGGATTGTACTTGCGGATTGTACATGCGGATTGTACATGCGGATTGTACTTGCGGATTGTACATACGGATTGTACATGCGGATTGTACATGCGGATTGTACATGCAGATTGAACATGCGGATTGTACTTGCGGATTGTACATGCGGATTGTACATGCGGATTGTACATGCGGATTGTACATGCGGATTGTACATGCGGATTGTACATGCGGGTTGTACATGCGGATTGTACATGCGTTTTCCTGCCAGGGACATGCAGGTGTGAAGCGTTCTTCACATGCATTTCCGCATGCGGGTTGACAAGCGCTTTCCAAGCGATTTTAGCATCACTAGGAAAGTTCTTATCAACTTGGTCACACTATATAAATCCATGCAAACAGCATGGATTTATATACTGTGATGAAAAGAATGTTTAAAATAAAAAATAAATCTATACTTACCTTCTGATGGCCCCTGGAGTCTTGCTTCTCTCCATTCTCCCTTGTCGGGAGATCGCGGTACACTGAAGGACCTGCCGACGTCAGCGTTGCGTGACCGTCATCTGACTATGACGTCAGCCCAGGTCCTTCAGTCCATCGTGATCTGCCGGCATGAGAGGAAGAGCGCACCGGGGGGCCGCCAGAAGGTAAATATAACATTTATTTTTAATTGTATTCTTTTTTTCACAGTTTCTATGGTACCCGGGTCCGGAGGAGAGTCTCCTGTCTTCTAGACCTGGGTACCATCTGCACATTGAAACGCGTGGATTCCGCATCTATATATGCAGTGATGCGTAATCCATGCGTTCCAATGCAAGTCAATGGCGGCGAAAAAGCAGCACTTCCGCAAAATAATTGGTAGTGCTGCGTTTTTTTTCGCAATGATAATCCGCAGCGGAAATTTCCACAGCATGTGCACAGCACATGCGGATTATCATTGGGGAACATGGCAGACCTTCTACCAAGCATTTTTTTAAGCGTTTCTGCAGCGTTTTTGCCGCTGCGGAAAAGCTTAACCGCATCATGGGCACAAAGTCTTAATATTGAGCAGAATTAAGTATGCTGACATCCCCCTATATACAGTTTGAGCCCTCACATAGCTCCCTAGATACAGTATGAGCCCCCACATAGCTCCCTAGATATAGTATGAGCCCCCACATAGCTCACTAGATTCAGTATGAGCCCGAACATAGCTCCCTAGATACAGTATGAGCCCGTACATAGCTCCCTAGATATAGTATGAGCGCCCACATAGCTCCCTAGATAAAGTATGAGCCCCCACATAGCTCCCTAGATACAGTATGAGCCCCCGCATAGCTCCCTAGATACAGTATGAGATCCCGCATAGCCCCTATATACAATATGAGCCCGCACATAGCCTCCTATATATAGTATGAGCCCCCACATAGCTACCTATATACAGTATGAGCCTGTATGTAGCTCCCTATATACAGTATGAGCCCCACATAGCTCCCTATATACAGTATGAGCACCCACATAGCTCCCTACATACAATATGAGCCCGTACATAGTTCCCTTCTCTGATCGATTGCTACCTGGGAGACATCTCTGACCACCGCATGAGGTGGCCCGAAGGCACCCCCCTGACGGCTGTACCCAGGTCACATGCCCCCCCTGATTCCCCTAGGTATGGCCCTGTATATTTTATATGACAATACATGACTGGTATCTATAGTATAATCAGGGATGTGTCCTTCTGCCAGAAGCCTCTATAGATTGTGCAAGCGCAATACCTGCGCAGTCTGGCCACAGACAGAAAGACACATCCACATCCCAGACAGGGATGAGGAGTGTGGTGCCGGAGATCGCGGTATGCATAAGCACTGAGCGCATACTGCGATCTCCGGTACCATAAACACATACATGTTCGGTCCTGTCATCTCTGGAAAGGCCAGGGGAGGAGTGTGGCGCAGGTTCCGATTTCCGGCGCTATTTTAGTGAAGACAAATATGAACAGTGTCTTCGACAAAATGGACAGCATGGTATGCGCATGCGTTTACTTTGGCGCCATTTTGTTGAATACACTCTGCACATTTGTATTCATTCAAATGAAACTAGATATCTGTCACGGGTGTATCGCCACGAAGATCGTCACGATTACACAGCCTGACTTCTCGCAGCTGACTTTTTGGTGCTTTGTGTTTTCGGCAGTGAGGGAGTTAATTCTCTCTCTCTCTGTGCTAGACGAGGTCCAGCCTCGCCCAGCTGCAATCAATGTTGCTGTAGTGAGACTCCTTCAAATGCCTGCTGGTCTGTTTGGGAAGTGTCGGTGAAAGCATTTCATACAGACTAACAGAGCGGATCGTGGTATTTGGAGTTTCTGAGATAAGTGTATTTGGAGTGTTTTTTCCCTTCCTCGCTTTATCATTTATCTCCTTTCCCGTTGGTGTTCCCTCTGTTGTAGTTGTGTAGTTTTTGTATGCAAGGTGGTTTTGGTTTTTCCCTTGTACTGTCTCGTTCGTCTAAGTACTGTGTGTGGGCATATTATTACTTGTCCTCTTTTGTTGTGATCGGGGTCCTTCTCAGGACTAGATTACTTAGGTGCAGGGATCCTCAGGAGGTAGGGGTTACGCTGGCGGCCTGGACCTCTGTACCTTTAACAGTACCTCCAGGTTGAGGGATTAGTCAGGGCCCCAGCTTAGGGTCAGCTTAGGCCCCCTACCTCCAGTATACAGAGACAGCGTGACATTTTCACCGACCCACTTAGTTTTTCTCCAGCTACCATGGATCCAGTAGCCGGTCTAGCTCGGCAGTTGCAGAGTTTGTCCATGGAGCTGGCGGACGTTAGGTCCAAGGTTTTGCATCCTCAGGAGCAAGCCGGACCAGAACCTAAAGTAGCTCTCCCTGACAGGTTCACTGGGGGGCGGGACAAGTTTTTTGTTTTCCGGGAGGCATGCAAATTGTACTTTCGGCTGCGGCCTCAGTCATCGGGGAGTGAAGAACAAAGGGTGGGAATTGTCATCTCGCTCCTACAAGGGGACCCACAATCTTGGGCGTTCTCTCTTCCCCCGGGCTCCCCGGCTCTCCAGTCAGTGGATAGGTTTTTCGCTGCTCTGGGACTCGTATATGATGACCCGGATCTCTCTTGCTGAGTCTAAGTTACGTAGGATCCAGCAGGGAGATCGTCCGGCGGAGGAATTCTGTTCGGAGTTCCGTAGGTGGGCCACGGACACCCAGTGGAATGACCCGGCTCTTAGGAGCCAGTTTTGTCAAGGTTTATCCGACAAATTACAGGATGTGTTGGCACAGTATGACTCTCCCGCGTCACTGGAAGCCGCTATGGCCCTGGCTATTCGCGTTGACAGACGGCTTCGGGAGAGGTGCGGGATAACTCGACCCCCTGTGATGACTCCACCTCCTACAAGGTCCCCTCATATGGTGGTTCCCCTGGTCAGTCCAGAGGAGCCTATGCAATTAGGAGGGACATCATTTCGGGGGAGGGGACCGGTGGTGCGCCATAAGACAGGAAGGTGTTTCTTCTGCGGGAGAAAGGGACATTTTATTGGGGGGTGTCCATCCCGTCCCTTGCAGAGTGAAGAGTCGTCGGAAAACTGTTGATCCCAGGTTGTGTGGTGGACGGCAATCTGGGAGTAGGTATTTCGTCCCTAGGTTCGTCTCAGTTTCTCGTACCGGCGGAGGTGGTGGTGGGTAGTGTTGAGCCACCCCCGTAGTGTTCGAGTTCGGTTCGGTTCGTCGAACACCCGTGTGTTCGCCGAACTGTTCGTCGAATTGTTCGTCGAACACCTTCGAACACCGTTAAAACCAATGGCAGGCAAACAAAAACACATAGAAACACATAGAAAACACCTTCAAAGGTGTCCAAAAGCTGACAAACTGCTCAGAAGACACAACTAACACATGGAAAAGTGACAAGTACATATAGTCATGCGAAAAGAAAAGAGGTGGAGGAGTAAAAGGAGGGGGAGACACAGATATAGGCATGTCATGCCCTTCTAAAATCCAAAAAGTGAGAAGCCGAGACGGCCAGTCCGCTCCTGCCCGTGCCACCTCCGTGTCGCCGGGTTTGTGCCAGAGCCGCGGTGAACCCTGACGGCCAGCCCCCCTCTCCCAATACTGGTGCCTGTCCGCTGGTGGGTCGAGAGAGCCCCCCTGTGGTGGAGGCAGCTCTAAGCTATTTAATTTAAATTGTCCCTCTAATTTGAATGAATACACTTTAAATCCATTTACAAGGATCTATTGGAGGGCAAGTCTCATGCCAGCAGCCGCGTAATTCCAGCTCCAGTAGCGTCCACTAAAGCTGCTGCAGTTAAAAAGCTTTTATAAGGATCGAGCTCGGCTGTCCACCGCAAGGCATCCTAGTGCCAGTCCCAGCCCCTATGCCTTGGGGTGCCTCCTGATGCTCTTCACTAAGTATCCCGTGGTCCCGAAGCATTTCCTTTGAAAAAATTAAGTGTCCAAACTACAGGTGGTGTAGCTTGCTTAACAGCCGGGATAATCCGCTGACTAGCAGACACTGCTACTAGGCACAAAGTATTTCCTGGGCTAGATGCAGTTAAAAATTTGTAAGTAGATACTCTCGTTGGATGCTGAGAAAGCATTCCATAGAGTCTCCTGGCACGCCATATATGATTCTCTTAAAAAGCTTGGGGTAGGGGTCTAGGGGACCCTTTTATAGCCAAAATCACGGCCCTGTATCACAATACGTCACCTAGGCTGAAGATAAATGGAACTGTAGCACCGAGGGCTCGGTTGCTACAGACGTATTGCACCTCACCCAGAGGTGTGATATCTCACTCTCAGATAAGAATGGAGTGTGGATCAGGACCCGACACCTGCATGCATTACACCACATTGCCGTGGGGCAGGGCGACCAATATGCCCCTGAGATGGGCACGACAGTCCCTGTCCCTGGCTGGAGTGGGGGGAGGGAACACTGAGGAAGGGGAACCCTGCAGTGCAGGAGCAGGGACGAAGCAGTTCCTGGGTGCATTGAGAAGGGAGTATAAAAGGTGGGCACCATCTTAGTTCAGTGCAGAGAAGTCTGAGCAGAAGTGGCAGGGAGCAGGGGCTCTGCATGAGCTCTGCTCCGGAGGCGGGCCTAGTAACAGAGGCCCAGGCCTGCAAGAGGGAGAAGGAAGGAAGAGGAGCGGAGAAGGCTCCAGGAACGAGGAATGAAGGGATCCCAGGGGTGCGGACGGGCGAGTCGCCACCGCATGCCCGAATCCACCTGCGTGGAGGGGTCAGGCCAAAGGGGGAGACCGGTCCCCGAACTAGTGGAGGCAGGAAACGACCCTCAGCTAGAAACCGGAGGCTCTGACATTTTATGTGGCGCAGCCCCTTGCTCCACCCGCTAGGAAGGCACCACATAGGGTCAGGGAAACTGGCGCCAAGTTTACCAAGAGGAGGCCCAAGGCAGCCGGACAGAAGTGTTGGTAAGAAAGGCCAGACAAAGGACACACAAAGGGGGTCCTGTGAAGCGCTCCAAAGTTATCTGGGAGTTGTCTGAGCCCCTCACCTGGTGAGCACAGTACGA
Organism: Phyllobates terribilis; assembly: GCF_046119375.1. Classification (NCBI taxonomy): domain Eukaryota; kingdom Metazoa; phylum Chordata; class Amphibia; order Anura; family Dendrobatidae; genus Phyllobates; species Phyllobates terribilis. The sequence goes on from NW_027363307.1 coordinate 297,909, forward strand.
CGTGGGCAGCCGTTACCTGCAGACGTGGTCTGGATAATAAGAACTGTGAGTAAAGGCCCTGAACTGCATCACTGACTCCGTGTCGTTACTGCTGCTGCCCTGCACCATCACCCCCATCCTCCGCATACACTGCCCTGAGGCTATACTCCTCCCGTGGGGAGTTATGCTACGCTCTGCTGCACCCACAACACCAGGGGGTGCGTCAGAACATTTTCATCACCTTTCACAATCACCAATGGGACAAGGCAGTGATGTCCTCTGTCCCCTCTCTTATACATCCTAGTGACGGAGCACCTGCTCTCATCAATTCGCCATAACCCCAATATTAGGTGGATTGAGGTGGGAGGCACCGAGTACAAGTGCTCTCTATTTGCTGATGATGTCCTAGTATATATCACTCAATCACATATATCCATCCCTGCTGTTATGGCTGAAATAGATCACTTTGTTACATGGTAAAATTTTAAAATCAATGCAGCGAAGTCTGAGGCCCTCGATGTCTCCCTCCCTAAATCCATATAGGATTCCATCCAGTCCAACTTTCCCTTTGCCTGGCCCTTACAGGGTATCAAATACTTAGGAATTCCTATTCATAGAGACCTCTCCCATCTATGTTATCTTAATTTTGGGCCCTTTATTGAACAATTCCATACGTGAACCACTGGTGTTTTGTGGAAAAGCACATGTACACCGCGTTCCAAATTATTATGCAAAAAGTGTTTAGAAGTGATAAGGGAAGAATTTGTTTGTTTGTCAGTTAAACTCATTGATGGTGATGTGTGTCAGGGCTCTTTATATCACTGTAAGCAATTGCAGACACCTGTGCTAATTAGTTTGGCAGGTGTGTCCAATGAAAGGCAAGACTACTTAAGAAGGCTCTCTCACATTATTAAGCAGCCTACATTTTCTGCCAAAATGGGAAAGAAAAAGGATGTGTCGGCTGCTGAGAAGCAACAAATTGTGGAATGTTTAGGTCAAGGCATGACTACAATCAACATTGTGCGATGATCAGGATGAAGTGTCTTGGCAATCAAGAAGTATGTAGCTGATTCACAGTACACACGTGTGCGTGCTGATAAGGGCAAATTGAGGACTCTTTCCTACAGGCAATTACGTCAGGTTGAAAGAGCAGCGGCAAAAAAGCCTTGTCATAGCAGCAGACAAGTTTTTGAAGCTGCTTGTGCCTCCAACGTCCCCCGAACAACAAGATGCAGGGTCCTTCAGAGGTTTGCAGCTGTGCATACGCCATCCTGTCGACCTCCTCTATCCACTTCACACAAGCAGAAACGGCTCCAGTGGGCCAAACATTACATGAAGACTGATTTCAAAACTGTTTTGTTCACGGATGAGTGCCGTGCAGCGCTCGATGGTCCAGATGAATGGAGTGGAGGATGGCTGGTTGATGGACACCCCACGCAAACACGGCTACAGCGCCAACAAGGAGGAGGTGGAGTAATGTTTTGGGCTGGAATCATGGGGAGAGAGATTGTCGGCCCCTTTAGGATCCCTGAAGGCGCTAAAGATGAACTCCATAATGTATGTGGATTTTCTCAAACAGCACTTCCTGCCATGGTTCAAGAAGAAGAACCGTGTATTTCACAGCAAGATCATTTTTCTGCATGATAATGCACCATCTCATGCTGCACATAAAACATCTGCATCTCTGGCTGATATGGGCATAAAAGGGGACAAACTTATGGTGTGACCCCCATGCTCCCCTGACCTCTACCCCATTCAGAACCTTTGGAGCATCATTAAAAGGAGTGTCTATGATGGCGGGAGGCAGTTCACATCTAAGCAACAGCTCTGGGAGGGTATTCTGTCCTCATGCAAAACAATTGAAGCAGAAACCATCCAAAACCTGACAAATTCAATGGACGAGAGAGTTCAGAAGCTCCTTTCGAACAAGGGGTCCTATGTGAAAATGTAACATCACCTAGAATAAAGTTTTGAGTTGAAAACTGTTTGATTTCAGTTTCTAACAACCTGCTAATGCTTATAATTTCAAAAATGACCATTTTTTTGGTCTTTATTAAAATGAAAAGGTTGATCGAAAAGTTTGGGGGATCTAAGAGTGTGGCAACCCAGTAGTCATGATTACTTCGAATTCTGACAATATGAGGGTCATGCTGCAGGTAGTGCAGCAAGAAGGCACTTATGTGTCTTGCGCATCTCGGAGCCCCAAAATTATTTTCCGGGCTAGATGCAGCTAAAAATTATTTTTAATTTTAAATCTGGTGAAGCTTATTATAGATGGCCTAATAGGATCAGTGCTGCACACTGCTACAAAGCCCAAATTATTTTCCAGTCAAGATACAGATAAACATGATTAGTAATTTGAAAGCTTAAAACGGTTGGTAGGGTGATTTTAACCAATCATCAAGCTTTTACTCTCCCCAGGATGACACAGGGGTAGAAAAGTCGTTTCGGATCCATGATTTGTTCATCTTTATGAACGTGAGTCTGTCTACATTATCAGTGGAGAGCCGCGTGCGCTTATCTGTCAGCACACCACCAGCAGCGCTGAACACACGTTCAGACAGAACGCTGGCTGCGGGGCATGACAAGATCTCCAAGGCGTAAGTGGCTAGCTCCAGCCATTTATCCAGATTGGAAGCCCAAAAAGAGCAAGGGTCCAGTGACACAGTCGTGGCTTCAATGTTTACTTGGAGATACTCCTGTACCATCGTCTCTAGGCGTTGACTATGTGTCAGACTTCTTGTCTCCTGTGGCCTTGCAAAGGATGGGCTAAAAAAGTGGTGAAATGATTCCGCAAAATTGATGTTACCAGCAGATACTGTGGTTCTGTTACGGTTTGAGTGCTGAACACTTGACGGTCCCACGGTTGGCAAGTTGGAACTGTGAGATTCACTACGTGCACCACTGGTATTTTGTGGAAAAGCACATGTAAGATTCTGCAACAGTCTCTGCTGATACTCCTGCATGCGTGCATCCCTTTCTATGGCAGGAATAATTTCTGCAAATTTACTTTTGTACCGGGGATCTAACAGTGTGGCAACCCAGTAGTCAGGATTATTTCCAATTCTCACAATTCGAGGGTCATGTTGCAGGTAGTGCAGCAAGAAGGCACTCATGTGTGTTGCGCATCCAGGAGCACCAAGTCCCTGTTGTGTTGGTGGCGAGGTAACAATCATGCTTCCTTCCTCTGTCCTCTCCCCCCAACCTCGCACAACAGAAATGTGATCAAGGTCTCCCTCATCTGATGAGTCTTCCATCAGTTCGTCCTCCACTTCTTCCTGGGCTCCTGCACCTTCCTCACTAGTTTGGCTGCTACCATGCGCCCTGGTAAAATCATCTCCCCCACCCTCACATGCCTGCCGCCCTGGTGCTGCCGACCGTCTGGACCTTGCAGATGTTAGCCCTTCCGCATACAACTCCTCCTCCTCTACTTCCTCCACCTCCTCTTGTGCCACCACCTGACTCCGAATTCTGTTTAACATGTGCTCCAGCATGTAAATCACCAGAATAGTCATGCTGATAATGGCATCGTCAGCACTAAACATCTTCGTCGCCATTTCAAAACTGTGCAGAAGGGTGCATAGGTCCCTGATCTGAGACCACTCCTCCAGCGTGATTTGCCCCACCTCTGAATCTCGTTGGCCCAGGCTATACGTCAGAACGTATTGCACCAGGGCTTGTCGGTGCTGCCACAGTCGCTGCAACATGTGCAGAGTTGAATTCCACCGGGTAGGCACATCGCATTTTAGCCGGTGAAGTGGCAGGCCCAACAACTTCTGTAGAGATGTAAGTCGCTGAGCTGCGAGATGCGAACGGCGGAAGTGAGCACACAGCGACCGTGCCCTCTGCAGAAGGCCATCTAGTCTGGGATAGTGGGCTAAAAATTGCTGGACAACCAGGTTCAACACGTGAGCCATACAAGGCACGTGTGTGACATTGCCCCGGCGAAGGGCCGCACCCAGGTTTGCAGCATTGTCGCACACGGCCTTCCCTGGTTTCAGGTCCAGTGGAGACAACCATTCATGAAATTGGTTCTCCAGAGATGACCACAACTCCTCAACTGTGTGACTCACATTTCCCAGACATTTCAATGTAAAAACCGCCTGATGACGTTGAGCCCTACTGCCAGCATAGTAAGGAGGTGTGCAGGATCCCTTCTGCGCAGTTAGAAAGCTTGTGGCATGACCAGACAGGCTTTGGGTGCAGGTGGAAGACCGAGAGGAGGTTGAGGAGGCAGAAGCAGTGGAGGAAAAATGACATAAAGAGGATTGACGCACAACTCGTGGGGACGGCAAGACTTGGACAGCAGCCCCTTGTCCTGCTGTCACCATAGTTACCCAGTGCCCAGTCAGCGACATGTAACGCCCCTGTCCATGCCTACTCGTCCAAGTGTCTGTGGTGAAATGCACCCTGTCACACACAGAGTTTCTCAAAGAAGCGGTGATGTTGTGTGCGACATGCTGGTGGAGCGCAGGCACACCTTTCTTTGAGAAGTAGTGCCGACTGGGCATCTGGTACTGGGGCACTGCGACGGACATAAGGTCTCGAAAATCCTCTGTGTCCACCAGGCGGAAAGGCAGCATTTCTGTAGCCAAGAGCTTGCAGATGGTGAAATTCAACCTCTTAGCTTTCTCATGGCTAGGAGGAAATGGTCTTTTACTTGTCCACATCTGAGGGACCGAGGGCTGGCTATTGTGCTTAGACGGGGTTGATAAGGGTGTCCCCGGCAAACTGCCGGTCTGTGAGGAAGATGCAGGCGGACATGTTAGGTTGCCTTGATCCAAAGGTGGTGCTATCGATGTCGGACAGCGCTCAAGACCAGCTGGTGTTACCACCTCCAAAGAAAATGATGACCTGCCAATCACGCTGGCTGTTGCGGGTAAAGAGGTGGCAGGTCTGCGCCCCAAAACAGGTGTGACTGCTGTCCCCCCAGTCACAGAGGATGAAGAGGCCGCGGATGCACAAGATATGGCAGACGGTGGTTGGCCCGGCCGGCTAGACCGCATTGTAGCACACTGAGCTTCCCACTGCAACTTATGCTTCATGTCCATGTGCCGGTTCATGCATGAAGTACTCAAACTATATATTTTTTGGCCTCTACTTAGCTTTTGCTGACAAATGTTACAGATAACACGAGTTGGGTCATCTTTATCGATCTGAAAAAATGCCCAGGCTATGCAAGGCTTAGCACCCATGCGACCTGAAGAGCCACCACGACTTGTGGTGAGAGGCAGAGTTGTGTTTGAGGATGCAGTTGTTGACGTGCTTCCAGTACTACGTCTCTGTCCAGGAAGGCGCAACCTGACCTCATCGTCACTAGCATCTTCCTCCACCTCCTCTGCTGACCTCATCTCTTGGCTGACTGTGGGTTGACAGTAAGTGGGATCTCCGACCTCATCATCATCACCCTGTGCGTTATCACACCCGTCGTCCTCAGAGCCAACCTGTTCCTGCCCTGACAAAAAACTAAAGTTGTTGCTCCAATCAGGTATTTGAGTCTTATCATCGTCTTCCTCATTGTCTCCACCAACAGGAGTTACAGTTTGGGAATGAGGGTCTACATTATGGTCAGAACCTTCTGCGTCTGGTCCTGGATCCGACTCATAAAGATTCTGGGCATCAGTGCAGATCATTTCCTCGTCTGGATTCACAGAAGCGCTGGAGTCGACCTCTGATTCCCAGGCTATAGTATGAGTAAACAGCTCTGCAGACTCAACCATCTGTTCTACCTCATACTCAGATGGGCAGCTGGAGATTTGGGAGCTGTGAGGAAGCAAGTGCGATTTGGGTGACACCTTTGAGGACTGGAGTATTTGTGATGTTGAAGTTGATGTGGAGGAGAGCCCACTTAAAGGAGCACTTGATATCCGTTGAAGCACCTGCTGTTTTTGTGCCTCATCTGGAATTTGTAGCGATTGGCGTGGCCGTAAGAAAGGGATCTTATCACATTGTCCGCTAAAAGAAGTAGACATTTTAGTTTGGCTGGAAGATGGTCTTTCTTCTGCACCTACCCCACGGACACAACCTTTTTTCCCCTTCCCAACACGCCTATTCCCCTTTCCACCAGCAGCAGGCCTTTTTCCTCTCATTTTGGTGGTTAACTAATTCACAACTCTGGAGTTGTTTGCACAAAAAAACAATGGATGGTAACCGAGCAGAGCTGAGTGGCCAAACTGTGGTATTAGGCCAAAACTATTGGCTGGGTTAGATGCAGAAAAAAATTATTTTTAATTTGCAACCTGATGGAGGTCAGTATAGATGGACTAATAGACCAAGTCCCACACACCGCTAGAAGCCCAAATATTTTTTCAGAGCTAGATGCAGAAATTTTTTTTATTCAATTTGCAACCTGATGGAGGTCAGTATAGATGGACTAATAGACCAAGTCCCACACACTGCTAGAAGCCCAAATATTTTTTCAGAGCTAGATGCAGAAAAAAATTATTTTTAATTTGCAACCTGATGGAGGTCAGTATAGATGGACTAATAGACCAAGTCCCACACACCGCTAGAAGCCCAAATATTTTTTCAGAGCTAGATGCAGAAAAAAATTATTTTTAATTTGCAACCTGATGGAGGTCAGTATAGATGGACTAATAGACCAAGTCCCACACACCGCTAGAAGCCCAAATATTTTTTCAGAGCTAGATGCAGAAAAAAATTATATTCAATTTGCAACCTGCTGGAGGTCAGTATAGAAGGACTAATAGAACAAGTCCCACACACTGCTAGAAGCCCAAATATTTTTTCAGATCTAAATGAAGAAAAAAATTATTTTTAATTTGCAACCTGATGGAGGTCAGTATAGATGGACTAATAGACCAAGTCCCACACACTGCTAGAAGCCCAAATATTTTTTCAGAGCTAGATGCAGAAAAAAATTATTTTTAATTTGCAACCTGATGGAGGTCAGTATAGATGGACTAATAGACCAAGTCCCACACACTGCTAGAAGCCCAAATATTTTTTCAGAGCTAGATGCAGAAAAAAATTATTTTTAATTTGCAACCTGATGGAGGTCAGTATAGATGGACTAATAGAACAAGTCCCACACGCTGCTAGAAGCCCAAATATTTTTTCAGCGATAAATGAAGAATAAAATTATTTTTAATTTGCAACCTGATGGAGGTCAGTATAGATGGACTAATAGACCAAGTCCCACACACTGCTAGAAGCCCAAATATTTTTTCAGAGCTAGATGCAGAAAAAAATTATTTTTAATTTGCAACCTGATGGAGGTCAGTATAGATGGACTAATAGACCAAGTCCCACACACTGCTAGAAGCCCAAATATTTTTTCAGAGCTAGATGCAGAAAAAAATTATTTTTAATTTGCAACCTGATGGAGGTCAGTATAGATGGACTAATAGAACAAGTCCCACACGCTGCTAGAAGCCCAAATATTTTTTCAGCGATAAATGAAGAATAAAATTATTTTTAATTTGCAACCTGATGGAGGTCAGTATAGATGGACTAATAGACCAAGTCCCACACACTGCTAGAAGCCCAAATATTTTTTCAGAGCTAGATGCAGAAAAAAATTATTTTTAATTTGCAACCTGATGGAGGTCAGTATAGATGGACTAATAGACCAAGTCCCACACACCGCTAGAAGCCCAAATATTTTTTCAGAGCTAGATGCAGAAAAAAATTATATTCAATTTGCAACCTGCTGGAGGTCAGTATAGAAGGACTAATAGAACAAGTCCCACACACTGCTAGAAGCCCAAATATTTTTTCAGAGCTAAATGAAGAAAAAAATTATTTTTAATTTGCAACCTGATGGAGGTCAGTATAGATGGACTAATAGACCAAGTCCCACACACTGCTAGAAGCCCAAATATTTTTTCAGAGCTAGATGCAGAAAAAAATTATATTCAGTTTGCAACCTGATGGAGGTCAGTATAGATGGACTAATAGAATGATGCTATGCCCAAAAGATTTTACTTCACTAGGTGCAGTAAAAAAATTGGTATTCTATACACAGGTGTTATATCTTGCAACACAGATAGGCTACTCCACTGACTAACACACTCTGCAATAGGCCAAAAAGGATTAGCTTTGCTAGATTCAGCCAAATGCTGTGAAAAAAACTTGCACAGCACTGGCACAGACCTGACTGGCAAAAACTGATAGGAACTGATGTAACCTAGTCCTGAAAAGGACTCCAATTACAATTAGTCTTTACTCCCACAATCTATCTATTTAAGAGCACAGACCTGCCTGATAAAAGTCGTAGGAAATGCTGTAACCTAGTCCTTAAAAGGACTGCAATCACAACTATTCCCTACTCCCAAGCTATCTGTATATTTGTGCGAAAATTGGCTTGAAATTAACAAGGTATAGCGCACACAGCAACAGCGGTGCCGTCTAACACGCAGCTGCAGCAGTGAGAAAATGGTGGCGACGGGGAAAATGGCTTGGTCTTATAGGGCAAGGACATGTGACATACACTGCCAATCACACATGCCCTTGCTTGTGTGAAAAAAAGCACTTCGCTCCGTGTGTGCGCTGCTGATAGGCTGACAGATTGCACCTCCCCACTGCAAATGCGGGAAAGAGAAAAAAAAATGGAGATCTTCATTGTTCCTGCAGAGATCCATCCCCTGCCCCTCCCCCCGCCCCGCTGTACACTCAAACTGCGTATTAACATTAATTTTCATCATTACTGAGAAAAAATCCAGTTATGATTTTGGTGCACGAACAGTTATCGAACATAACCTCGAACAGCCGAATTTTTCTCAAATTGTTCGTGTTCGCCGACCGGCTCGAACACCGCCCAAAACAGCTCGAATTTGAGATTGGCGAACAGTTCGAGTAGAACAACGCTCATCTCTAGTGGTGGGTACGAGAACTGAGAGGATATCTGTTCTTCTGGATAGTGGGGCCGGGGCTAATCTGGTTGATGCTCGGTTTGCCCGGGTTCAAGGTATGCGATTGAGTGAGTTGGCTAAACCCATCCCCATATTCTCGATCGATGCCAGGCCTCTCGGTCAGGGAAGTTTTTTGCAAGCTGTGCATGACGTAAAACTTCAAGTGGGGGCGATACATAAAGAACTGTTGTCTTGCTACGTGTTGGAGGGTCTTCCCACTCCTATAGTGTTGGGCCTTCCTTGGTTAACTAAGCATAACCCGGTTATTAATTGGCAAACCAGAGAGATAAGCCAATGGAGTAAATTCTGTAATAAAAACTGCATGAACACGGTCATCGGTGCGGTTACTCCTTGGGTCTTACCTCCATTTCTGGCGGACTTTGAGGATGTATTCTCGGAGAAAGGGTGTCAGGAACTACCTCCTCATCGCGAGTATGACTGTTCTGTAAAACTGCTCCCTGAGGCCAAGTTACCTAAAGCTAGGTTGTATAACCTTTCTGGTCCTGAGAGGCAGGCCATGAAGGATTATATTTCAGAAAGTCTGGCTAAGGGGCATATTAGACCTTCATCTTCACCGGTGGCTGCGGGGTTCTTCTTTGTTAAGAAGAAAGATGGAGGCCTACGCCCTTGCCTGGATTTCCGTGAACTTAATCGGATTACGGTCCGAGATCCGTATCCACTCCCACTTATTCCCGATCTCTTTAATCAGATCGTGGGCGCCAAATGGTTCTCTAAGTTGGATCTCAGGGGGGCGTACAATCTGATTAGGATGAAGGAGGGGGATGAGTGGAAGACGGCGTTTAACACTCCGGAGGGGCATTATGAGAACCTTGTCATGCCATTCGGTCTGACTAATGCCCCGGCGGTGTTCCAACACTTTGTTAATGACATTTTTCGCCGCCTGGTGGGACAGTTTGTTGTCATATATCTGGATGATATCTTAATTTACTCGCCGGATCTGGTGTCTCATCAGGAGCACGTTAGGCAGGTGTTACAGATCTTGCGGGATAATAAACTGTATGCCAAATGGGAAAAGTGTGTGTTCGCCGTACAGGAACTCCAGTTTTTAGGCTTCCTGGTTTCAGCGTCCGGTTTTCGTATGGACCCTGGGAAAGTGCGGGCAGTTCTTGAGTGGGATCGGCCAGAGAATCTTAAGGCACTACAACGTTTCCTGGAGTTTGCTAATTATTACCGGAAGTTCATTCGTAATTTCTCGTCCATGGTTAAGCCTCTTACAGACATGACTAAAAAGGGGACGGATTTTTCTAGGTGGTCTGACAAGGCTTGTCAAGCATTCTCCTCCTTGAAAAAATGTTTTGCCTCGGCACCCATACTCATTCAACCTGATGCGTCACAGCCATTCATTGTAGAGGTAGACGCTTCCGAGGTAGGGGTGGGAGCAGTATTGTCACAGGGTTTGTCCCCTGGTAAGTGGCATCCGTGCGCCTTTTTCTCTAAAAAATTGTCGTCCGCTGAGAGGAATTACGATGTCGGCAATAGGGAACTCTTGGCCATTAAGTTAGCTTTTGAGGAGTGGCGCCATTTTTTGGAGGGGGCAGTCCATCCGGTCACCGTCATCACCGATCACAAGAACCTGCTATATCTGGAGTCCGCGAAACGTCTGAATCCCAGACAAGCTAGGTGGTCATTGTTTTTTACCAGGTTTAATTTTGTCGTTACATATCGTCCTGGGTCAAAAAATGTAAAGGCGGATGCCTTATCTCGTAGTTTCCCTGGGGCCGGGAATACGGACGACCCGATTCCTATCCTTCAGGAGGGGGTGGTGGTTTCGGCAGTATGCTCTGAGCTGGAGGAGGAGGTATTGGAGGCTCAGGGGGACGCCCCTGTTGGACCTCCGGAGAGACTGTTTGTTCCAGATCAGTTGCGACAAAAGGTGATCGAGGCACACCATAACTCAGTTTTGGCAGGACACCCGGGGAGTAAAGCAACTGTGGATCTCCTCTCGCGTCGGTTTTGGTGGCCTAACTTACATAAGGAGGTGGTAACTTTTGTCGCGTCCTGTGGGGTTTGTGCGCGCTCTAAGACCTCACATACCCGTCCGTCTGGGGCCCTCTTACCTTTGAAGATCCCGGAGCGTCCTTGGACTCATCTGTCTATGGACTTTATTACGGACCTCCCTCCGTCTTCGGGTAAAACGGTCATACTCGTTGTAGTGGACAGGTTCAGCAAGATGGCAAATTTTATCGCTCTTCCGGCTCTCCCTAATGCTAAAACTCTTGCGCAGGTGTTCATTGGGGAGATTTTGAGGCTTCACGGGGTACCCTCCGATGTGGTGTCTGATCGGGGGTCTCAGTTTGTGTCCAAGTTCTGGAAGGCGTTTTGTGCACGGCGGGGGATGCATTTGTCATTCTCATCGGCTTTTCACCCTCAGACCAATGGTCAGACGGAACGTATGAACCAGAGCTTGGAGACATATCTCCGGTGTTTTGTGTCAGAGAACCAGGAGGACTGGGCTTCTTTCTTACCTCTGGCAGAGTTTGCTCTTAATAATAGGCGGAGCGAGTCCACTGGTAAGTCCCCGTTTTTTGGGGCATATGGTTTTCACCCCCAGTTTTGTACTTTCAATAGGGGAGGCTCTTCGGGGGTTCCTGAGGAGGAACGATTTTCCTCATCACTCGCTTCAGTATGGAGAGGGGTGCTGAAGAATCTGAATACTATGGGGAACCGATACAAACGTATGGCTGATAGGAGGAGAGTGTCTGGTCCGGACCTAAGTGTGAACGATCGGGTATGGTTGTCTACCAGGAATATTAAACTTAAGGTTCCCTCCTGGAAACTGGGTCCCAGGTTCATCGGGCCGTACAGAATCAGTTCTATTATTAATCCGGTGGCATTCCGTCTTGACCTCCCCCCTACGTTTAAAATTCACAACGTGTTCCACAGATCGTTGCTTAAGAGGTATGTGGCGCCGGTGGTACCGTCACCTTTACCTCCCCCTCCAGTGGTGGTCAATGGTAACTTGGAGTTCCAGGTATCAAGGGTCATCGATTCACGTTTTAATCGCCGGTCCCTTCAGTACCTGGTTCATTGGAAAGGGTATGGTCCTGAGGAGAGGATGTGGGTTCCTGCGTCGGATATTAACGCAGACCGATTAGTTCGGGCCTTCCACACGACTCACCCGGATAAACCTGGCCCTGAGGGTCTGGAGGCCCCTCGTAGAAGTGGGGGTACTGTCACGGGTGTATCGCCACGAAGATCGTCACGATTACACAGCCTGACTTCTCGCAGCTGACTTTTTGGTGCTTTGTGTTTTCGGCAGTGAGGGAGTTAATTCTCTCTCTCTCTGTGCTAGACGAGGTCCAGCCTCGCCCAGCTGCAATCAGTGTTGCTGTAGTGAGACTCCTTCAAATGCCTGCTGGTCTGTTTGGGAAGTGTCGGTGAAAGCATTTCATACAGACTAACAGAGCGGATCGTGGTATTTGGAGTTTCTGAGATAAGTGTATTTGGAGTGTTTTTTCCCTTCCTCGCTTTATCATTTATCTCCTTTCCCGTTGGTGTTCCCTCTGTTGTAGTTGTGTAGTTTTTGTATGCAAGGTGGTTTTGGTTTTTCCCTTGTACTGTCTCGTTCGTCTAAGTACTGTGTGTGGGCATATTATTACTTGTCCTCTTTTGTTGTGATCGGGGTCCTTCTCAGGACTAGATTACTTAGGTGCAGGGATCCTCAGGAGGTAGGGGTTACGCTGGCGGCCTGGACCTCTGTACCTTTAACAGTACCTCCAGGTTGAGGGATTAGTCAGGGCCCCAGCTTAGGGTCAGCTTAGGCCCCCTACCTCCAGTATACAGAGACAGCGTGACAATATCGCGCTGTGCGTACATGTGGAGCATAGACTAGAGTGAGGGGGGAGAATATACCAGGATGGGGGGAAGCATGGACCAGGATGGGGGAGTATATACCAGGATGGGGGAGCATATACCAGGATGGGGAGAAGCATGGACCAGGATGGGGGAGCATATACCATAATGGGGGGGAATCATGGACCAGGATGAAGGAGCATACACCAGGATGGGGGAGCATATACCAGGATAGGTGACCAGGATGGGGAAGCATACACCAGTGTGGGGGACCAGGATGGGGGAGCATATACCAGGATGGGGAAGCATACACCAGGATGGGGGAGCATATATCAGGATGTAGGACCAGGATGGGGGAGCATACACCAAGATGGCAGACCAGGATGGGGGAGCATATACCAGGATGGCAGACCAGGATGGGGGAGCATATACCAGGATGGGGGAGAATATACTAAGAGTCACCAGATCTGCACAAAAATTCAGAGTCCTGCAATAAATCACACTGAGCCCCTGCAGAGTGACCACACACATCAGCAGAGCGGATCCTGTACTGACTGATCAACCCTGAACCTACAGGACGTCACATACTATGCTGCTCCATATATAATATGTGAGGTTCTGTAGGCAGGTTCAAGTGTGACCAGTACAGTGTATACCCATGTACAAAAAATGTCATCCAGTATATCGATTACTGTATGGTATACTGTGGTACAGACATCAGATTGGATATAACAATGTGTATAGCATATAACATCTAATGTCTGTATCACAGTATATCATACTAGCTACTGACCCTGTTCTACGCCCGGGTGGCGAGCTTTTTTAATGGTATATGCTCTCCCATCCTGGCCCTGTATCCTGGTATATGCTCCCCCATCCTGGTCCTCCATCCTGGTATATGCTTCCCCATCCTGCTCCCCCATCCTGGTATATGCTCCTCCATTCTGGTATATGCTTCCCCATCCTGGTCCCCCATCTTGGTATATTCTCCCCTATGCTGGTATATGCTCCCCCATCCTGGTCTGCCATCCTGGTGTATGCTTCCCCATCCTGGTCTCCCATCCTGGTATATGCTCCCCCATCCTGGTGCCCCATCCTGATATATGCTCTCCCACCCTGGTGTATACTTCCCCATCCTGGTATATGCTCCCCCATCCTGGTCCCCCATCCTGGTGTATGCTTTCCCATCCTGGTCCCCAATCCTGGTATATGCTCCCCGATTTTAGTGTATGCTCCCCCATCCTGGTGTATGCTCCTTCATCCTGGTCCATGCTTCTCCCCATCCTGGTATATGCTCCCACATCCTGGTATATGCTCCCCCATCCTGGTCCATGCTTCCCCCCATCCTGGTATATGCTCCCCCCCTCACTCTGGTCCATGCTCCACATGTCCGCATAGCGGGATATCTGATTTCATTTGAATGGATACAAATGTGCAGAGTGTATTCAACAAAATGGCACCAAAGTACGCGCATGTGCATACCACGCTGTCCATTTTGTCGAAGACACTGTTCATATTTGTCTTCACTAAAATAGCGCCGGAAATCGACGCCTGCACCACACTCCTTCCCTGGCCTTTCCAGAGAGACAGGACCGAACACGTATGTGTTTATGATGCTGGAGATCGCGGTATGCGCTCAGTGCTTATGCATACCGCGATCTCCGGCGCCACACTCCTCATCCCTGTCTGGGATGTGGATGTGTCTTTCTGTCTGTGGCCAGACTGCGCAGGTATTGCGCTTGCACAATCTATAGAGGCTTCTGGCAGAAGGACACATCCCTGATTATACTATAGATACCAGTCATGTATTGTCATATAAAATATACAGGGCCATACCTAGGGGAGTCAGGGGGGGCATGTGACCTGGGTACAGCCATCAGGGGGGTGCCTTCGGGCCACCTCATGCGGTGGTCAGAGGTGTCTCCCAGGTAGCTGCATTTTGCATTCGACCATTCTGTGAGCAGGCTGTGGAACCGGCAATCGATCAGAGAAGGGAGCTATGTACGGGCTCATATTGTATGCAGGGAGCTATGTGGTTGCTCATACTGTATATAGGGAGCTATGTGGGGCTCATACTGTATATAGGGAGCTATGTACGGGCTCATACTGTATATAGGGAGCTATGTGGTTGCTCATACTATATATAGGAGGCTATGTGCGGGCTCATATTGTATATAGGGGCTATGCGGGATCTCATACTGTATCTAGGGAGCTATGTGGGGGCTCATACTGTATCTAGGGAGCTATGTGGGGGCTCATACTGTATCTAGGGAGCTATGTACGGGCTCATACTGTATCTAGGGAGCTATGTTCGGGCTCATACTGTATCTAGGGAGCTATGTGGGGGCTCATACTGTATCTAGGGAGCTATGTGGGGGCTCATACTATATCTAGGGAGCTATGTGGGGGCTCATACTATATCTAGGGAGCTATGTGGGGGCTCATACTGTATCTAGGGAGCTATGTGAGAGCTCATACTGTATCTAGAGAGCTATGTGTGGACTCATACTGTATCTAGGGAGTTATGTGGGGCTCAAACTGTATATAGGGGGATGTCAGCATACTTAATTCTGCTCAATATTAAGGCTTTGTGCCCATGATGCATTTAAGCGTTTCCACAGCGGCAAAAACGCTGCAGAAACGCTTAAAAAATGCTTGGTAGAAGGTCTGCCATGTTCCCCAATGATAATCCGCATGTGCTGTGCACATGCTGCGGAAATTTCCGCTGCGGATTATCATTGCGGAAAAAAAAGCAGCACTACCAATTATTTTGCAGAAGTGCTGCGTTTTCGCCGCCATTGACTTGCATTGGAACGCATGGATTACGCATCACTGCATATATAGATGCGGAATCCACGCGTTTCAATGTGCGGATGGTACCCAGGTCTAGAGGACAGGAGACTCTCCTCCGGACCCGGGTACCATAGAAACTGTGAAAAAAAGAATAAAATAAAAAATAAAATGTTATATTTACCTTCTGGCGGCCCCCCGGTGCGCTCTTCCTCTCATGCCGGCAGATCACGATGGACTGAAGGACCTGGGCTGACGTCATAGTCACGTGACGGGTCACGCAACGCTGACGTCGGCAGGTCCTTCAGTGTACCGCGATCTCCCGACAAGGGAGAATGGAGAGAAGCAAGACTCCAGGGGCCATCAGAAGGTAAGTATAGATTTATTTTTTATTTTTAAACATTCTTTTCATCACAGTATATATAAATCCATGCTGTTTGCATGGATTTATATACTGTGACCAAGTTGATAAGAACTTTCCTAGTGACGCTAAAATCGCTTAGAAAGCGCCTGACAACCCGCATGCGGAAATGCATGTGAAGAACGCTTCACACCTGCATGTCCCTGGCAGGAAAACGCATGTACAATCCGCATGTACAATCCGCATGTACAATCTGCATGTACAATCCGCATGTACAATCCGCATGTACAATCCGCATGTACAATCGGCATGTACAATCCACATGTACAATCCGCATGTACAATCCGCATGTACAATCCGCATGTACAATCCGCATGTACAATCCGCATGTACAATCCGCATGTACAATCCGCATGTACAATCTGCATGTACAATCCGCATGTACAATCCGCATGTACAACCGGCATGTACAATCGGCATGTACAATCGGCATGTACAATCGGCATGTACAATCCACATGTACAATCCGCATGTACAATCTGCATGTACAATCCGCATGTACAATCCGCATGTACAATCCGCATGTACAATCCACATGTACAATGTGCATGTACAATCCGCATGTACAATCCGCATGTACAATCCGCATGCGTTTTTTCTGCCAGGGAGATGCAGAAACGCTCAGGAAAAATCCGGAGCATTTCTGTATCGTGGGCACATAGCCTGAGTCATACAATTAATATATTTTTTTATTATTTTGTTAATATTATTGATATAGAGCAGAATTAATTTCAGCCTATTGATTCACCTTCCACAACAGTCATGGTCTCTCATGTGGCCCCTGAAGGAAATTACTCTCCCACCGCTGCTCTACTATATATAGCGCTATGTTATGTATAGGGCTGTGTACATAATAGAAAAACATTTCCTTAATTTTCCATCTACAGATGTCACCAAAGCATCTGTGTTAGTCACATGACCTATCACATGATCTATCAAAGGGGATCATGTGACATGTCACGTGATACATCGGGTAACTGTGGGTGGGCCCACACCTTCTAAACTGCCCGGGGCCCTGGCTACTCTTAATCCACCCCTGGTCAGCCAACACCTAATTTAAATGCTGTGGACTGTCAGTCCTCGTAAATTTTGTGGTTAATTGGTCCACAGTGTAGTCTTAATAGTGTGGTCAGTCTCTTGTAATCGCGGTATTGATTGTTACACCGCTGATTACAAGGCTATTCTATGAAATAGAATAGGGGATTTCTCACTTTAGAAGACAGAGGACAAGGAAAAGAAATGTTCCTTATGTCTCTATTTAAGATATAGTTGTGTTATACTAGGAGTTGTGTATATAAAATATACATATGTAAACCACTAACAGTATATTCTCATGTATCAGAAAGGCGTTGTCACACCTCCGCAGGTCTAGAACTTATGCCTAGACTGACTATTATCAGTAATTAATATGAATATTAATTACCTGTTATGTGACTTTCCACATTCTTTTCTTGGAGTCCACAAGGAAACATTTCAAATCCCACAATGTCAAAGGGCGTCAGTCACCTGTAAATATTCAAAAGAGTGATAATATGTTCCTGCTACATGCTATACACACCAAAAAGTATAACACTCTAGGGCCAAAATTACTTATTTCAAAGATAAAGACTGTGGTCAGTCGGTCTGCATTTTATTATAAAAATTGTAGTCAGACAGTCCACAGTCTATTTTAAATTTTATGCTCAATCGGTTCACAGTCTACTGTAAATGTGGTCAGGCAGTCCACATCTAGTGTATATGCTGTGGTTAGTCAGTCCATCCTTTATAATTAATGGCCTTCGGTTGAAACTCGAGCCATGACTGTTAGAACCCTTCTGTTTGTTTTTTTCCATCTTGTGTTTTGCGGTCACGTGACCATCTGCCTTTATATTCCAGCTCCGCCCTTGTGGCTTTGCTGGATTTCAGTGTGTGACTGTTTCTCTAGCCTGGTGCTTCAGTGTCTTTCTCAGTCATGTTCGCTTGGTCCTCTGGGACCTCTAGTACATTTTTGTCAGTTTGTATTTTTGTGTTCTGCAACAACTTCTCTGTTTAGGAGGTGTCCCATTTTTGTCCCAGTCCTTAGTTCTTTTAGGGACACCTTCCTTAATTCTATAGATCTTCGCTCAGACTAGCCGAGGACTAAGGCGGGTCTGTTCACTAGGAACAGGCAGCCCGCTACATCGTAGGGATTCAGGTTAGTCTTACTGTAGGGACAGTTTTCCCCTATCTTTCCTTAGTACATGTTGCAGATCATAACAATGACGACTTAATGAATTAACGATCTTTAGGTACATAAATTTTGTGAAAGACTACATAGGTCCACTAGGGTCTTCTCCACTGTTATCTTGATAGTGTCAATCCTTTGAATTGGCTGCTGGTCTTCCTCTTTGCTTTCTTCTTTCTATACTTCAAAGTATGATGTCGTTTTCCAGTGATTGCTGTCTTCCAGTCAATCCTTAGACTATTGTAAATGCTGTTCTCAGTCAGTGCACAGTGTAATTTTAATTGTGTGGTCAGTCTCTTGTAATCGCGGTATTGATTGTTACACCACTGATTACAAGGCTATTCTATGAAATAGAATAGGGGATTCCTCACTTTAGAAGACAGAGGTTGGCCCACAGTATACTGTAAATATGATCAGGCAGTCCACAACCAGTGTGAATGCTGTGGTCAGTCAGCCCATTTTTTATTATTAACGACCTTCGGTTGAAACTCTAGCAATGACGACTGGATAAATTAACAATCTTTGGGAAGAACATTTTTGTGCAAGACAAGATAGGTCCACTAGGGTTTTCTTCACCATTATCTTGATAGCATCAATCCATTGGATTGGTTGCTGGTCTTCCTGTTTGGTTTCTTCCTTTTATACTTAAAAGCATGATGTCCTTTTCCAGTGATTGCTGCCTTCCGTTCAATCCTTAGACTAGTGTAAATGCTGTTGTCAGTCAGTCCACAACTAATTCAAATGCTGTGGACTGTCAGTCCTTTTAAATGTTGTGGTCATTCAGTCCACAGTGTAATTTTAATAGTGTGGGCAATCTCTTGTAATCGCGGTATTGATTGCTACACCGCTGATTACAAGACTATTCTATGAAATAGAATAGGGGATTCCTCCCTTTAAAAGACAGAGGTTGGCCCACAGTCTAGTCTACTGTGAAAGTGGTCAAGCAGTCCACACCTAGTGTGAGTTCCGTAGTCAGGCAGTCCACAAATACTGTGAATGCTGTGGTCAGTCAGCCCATTTTTTTTATTAACGACCTTCGGTTGAAACTCGAGCCATGACGACTGGATGAATTAAATATCTTTAGGAAGATCAATTTTGTGAAAGACAACATAGGTCCACTAGGGTCTTTTCCACCTTTATTTTGATAATGTCAATCCTTTGGATTGGCTGCTGGTCTTCCTCTTTGCTTTCTTCCTTCTATACTTCAAAGTATGATGTCCTTTTCCAGTGATTGCTGTCTTCCAGTCAATCCTTAGACTAGTGTAAATGCTGTTGTCAGTCAGTCCACAACTAATTCAAACGCTGTGGACTGTCAGTCCTTTTAAATGCTGTGGTCATTCAGTCCACAGTGTAGTCTTAATAGTGTGGTCAGTGTCTTGTAATTGCAGTATTGATTGTTACACTGCTAATTACAAGGCTATTCTATGAAATAGAATAGAGGATTCCTCACTTTAGAAAACAGAGGTTGGCCCACAGTCTACCGTAAATATGATCAGGCAGTCCACAACTAGTGTGAATGCTGTGGTCAGTCAGTCCATTTTTTATTATTAACGGCCTTCGGTTGAAACTCTAGCCATGACGACTGGATGAATTAACGATCTTTAGGAAGATCAATCTTGTTCAAGACTAGATCGGTCCACTAGGGTCTTCTCCACCGTTATCTTGATAGTATCAATCCTTTGGATTGGTTGCTGGTCTTCCTCTTTGCCTTCTTCCTTCTATTCTTCCGAGTATGATGTCCCTTTCCAGTAATTGCTGTCTTCCAGTCAATCCATAGACTAGTGTAAATGCTGTTGTCAGTCAGTTCACGCCTAAGTTAAATGCTGTGGACTGTCAGTCCTTGTAAATTTTGTGGTTAATTGTTTCACAGTGTAGTCTTAATACTGTGGTCAGTCTCTTGTAATCGCGGTATTGATTGTTACACCGCTGATTACAAGGCTATTCTATGAAACAGAATAAGGGATTCCTCACTTTAGAATACAGAAGATAAGGAAAATAAATGTTCCTTATGTCTCTACCTAAGATATGGTTGTGTTATACTAGGAATTGTGTATAGAAAATAAACATATGTAAACCACTAACAGTATATTCTCATGTATCAGAAAGGTGTTGTCACACCTCCGCAGGTCTAGAACTTATGCCTAGACTGACTATTATCAGTAATTAATATGAATATTAATTACCTGTTATGTGATTTTCCACATTCTTTTCTTGGAGTTCACAAGGAAACATTTCAAATCTCACGATGTCAAAGGGCGTCAGTCACCTGTAAATATTCAAAAGAGTGATAATATGTTCCTGCTACATGCTATACACACCAAAAAGTATAACACTCTAGGGCCAAAATTACTTATTTCAAAGATAAAGACTGTGGTCAGTCGGTCTGCATTTTATTATAAAAATTGTAGACAGAGAGTCCACAGTCTATTTTAAATTTTATGCTCAATCGGTTCACAGTCTACTGTAAATGTGGTCAGGCAGTCCACATCTAGTCTATATGCTGTGGTCAGTCAGTCCATCATTTATAATTAATGGCCTTCGGTTGAAACTCAAGCCATGACGACTTGATGTATTAATGATCTTTAGGAAGATCAATCTTGTGCAAGACTAGATCGGTACACTAGTGCCTTCTTCACCATTATCTTGATAGTATCAATCCATTGGATTGTTTGCTGGTCTTGCACTTTGCTTTGGTCCTTCTATGCTTCAAAGTATGATGTCCTTTTCCATTGATTGCTGTCTTCCATTCAATCCTTAGACTAGTGTAATTGCCGTTGTCAGTCAGTCCACAACTAATTCAAATGCTGTGGACTGTCAGTCCTTTTAAATGTTGTGGTCATTCAGTCCACAGTGTATTCTTAATAGTGTGGTCAATCTCTTGGAATCGCGGTATTGATTGTTACACCGCTGATTACAAGGCTATTCTATGAAATAGGATAGGGGATTCCACACTTTAGAAGACAGAGGTTGGCCCACAGTCTACTATAAATGTGATCAAGCAGTCCACACCTAGTGTGAATGCTGTGGTCAGTCAGCCCATTTTTTATTATTAACGGCCTTCGGTTGAAACTCGAGCTATGATGACTGGATGAATTAACGATCTTTAGGAAGATCAATTTTGTGAAAGACTTCATAGGTCCACTAGGGTCTTCTCCACCCTTATCTTGATAGTGTCAATACTTTGGATTGGCTGCTGGTCTTCCTCTTTGCTTTCTTCCTTCTATACTTCAAAGTATGAAGTTCCTTTTCCCGTGATTGCTGTCTTCCAGTCAATCCTTAGATTAGTGTAAATGCTGTTGTTATTCAGTCCACAACTAATTCATAGCTGTGGACTGTCAGTTCTTTTAAATGTTGTGGTCATTCAGTCCACAGTGTAATTTTAATAGTGTGGTCAATCTCTTGTAATTGCGGTATTGATTGTTACACCACTGATTACAAGGCTATTCTATGAAATAGGAAAGGGGATACCTCACTTTAGAAGTCAGAGGTTGGCCCACAGTCTACCGTAAATATGATCAGGCAGTCCACAACTAGTGTGAATGCTGTGGTCAGTCAGTCCATTTTTTATTACTAACGGCCTTCGGTTGAAACTCTAACCATGACGACTGGATGAATTAACGATCTTTAGGAAGATCCATCTTGTTCAAGACTAGATCGGTCCACTAGGGTCTTCTCCACCATTATCTTGATAGTATCAATCCTTTGGATTGGTTGCTGGTCTTCCTCTTTGCCTTCTTCCTTCTATTCTTCCGAGTATGATGTCCCTTTCCAGTAATTGCTGTCTTCCAGTCAATCCATAGACTAGTGTAAATGCTGTTGTTAATCAGTCCACGCCTAATTTAAAAGCTGTGGACTGTCAGTCCTTGTAAATTTTGTGGTTAATTGGTCCACAGTGTAGTCTTAATACTGTGGTCAGTCTCTTGTAATCGCGGTATTGATTGTTACACTGCTGATTACAAGGCTATTCTATGAAACAGAATAAGGGATTCCTCACTTTAGAATACAGAAGATAAGGAACAGAAGTGTTCCTTATGTCTCTACCTAAGATATGGTTGTGTTATACTAGGAATTGTGTATAGAAAATATACATATGTAAACCACTAACAGTATATTCTCATGTATCAGAAAGGTGTTGTCACACCTCCGCAGGTCTAGAACTTAAGCCTAGACTGACTATTATCAGTAATTAATATGAATATTAATTACCTGTTATGTGACTTTCCACATTCTTTTCTTGGAGTTCACAAGGAAACATTTCAAATCCCACCATGTCAAAGGGCGTCAGTCACCTGTAAATATTCAAAAGAGTGATAATATGTTCCTGCTACATGCTATACACACCAAAAGGTATAACACTCTAGGGCCAAAATTACGTATTTCAAAGATAAAGACTGTGGTCAGTCGGTCTGCATTTTATTATAAAAATTGTAGTCAGACAGTCCACAGTCTATTTTAAATTTTATAATCAATCGGTTCACAGTCTACTGTAAATGTGGTCAGGCAGTCCACATCTAGTCTATATGCTGTTTTCAGTCAGTCCATCCTTTATAATTAATGGCCTTCGGTTGAAACTCGAGCCATGACGACTTGATGAATTAATGATCTTTAGGAAGATCAATCTTGTGCAAGATTAGATCGGTCCACTAGGGTCTTCTTCAGAATTATCTTGATAGTATCAATCCATTGGATTGGTTGCTGGTCTTGCTCTTTGCTTTCTTCTATACTTCAAACTATGATGTCCTTTTCCATTGATTGCTGTCTTCCATTCAATCCTTAGACTAGTGTAATTGCCGTTGTCAGTCAGTCCACAACTAATTCAAATGCTGTGGACTGTCAGTCCTTTTAAATGTTGTGGTCATTCAGTCCACAGTGTAATTTTAATAGTGTGGTCAATCTCTTGTAATCGCGGTATTGATTGTTACACAGCTGATTACAAGGTTATTCTATGAAATAGAATAGGGGATTCCTCCCTTTAAAAGACAGAGGTTGGCCCACAGTCTAGTCTACTATAAATGTGGTCAAGCAGTCCACACGTAGTGTGAATGCTGTGGTCAGTCAGCCCATTTTTTATTATTAACGGCCTTCGTTTAAAACTCGAGCTATGATGACTTGATGAATTAATGATCTTTAGGAAGATCAATTTTGTGAAAGACTTCATAGGTCCACTAGGGTCTTCTCCACCCTTATCTTGATAGTGTCAATCCTTTGGATTGGCTGCTGGTCTTCCTCTTTGCTTTCTTCCTTCTATACTTCAAAGTATGAAGTTCCTTTTCCTGTGATTGCTGTCTTCCAGTCAATCCTTAGATTAGTGTAAATGCTGTTGTTAGTCAGTCCACAACTAATTCAAACGCTGTTGACTGTCAGTCTTTTTAAATGCTGTGGTCATTCAGCCCACAGTGTAATTTTAATAGTGTGGTCAATGTCTTGTAATTGCGGTATTGATTGTTACACCACTGATTACAAGGCTTTTCTTTGAAATAGGAGAGGGGATACCTCACTTTAGAATACAGAGGTTGGCCCACAGTCTAGTCTACTGTAAATGTGGTCAAGCAGTCCACACCTAGTGTGAATGCTGTAGTCAGGCAGTCCACACCTATTGTGAATGCTGTGGTCAGTCAGCCCATTTTTTATTATTAACGGCCTTTGGTTGAAACTCGAGCTATGACGACTAGATGAATTAACGATCTTTAAGTAGATCAATTTTGTGAAAGACTTCATAGGTCCACTAGGGTCTTCTCCACCCTAATCTTGATAGTG
The DNA here is from genome assembly GCF_046119375.1 of Phyllobates terribilis. Lineage (NCBI taxonomy): Eukaryota > Metazoa > Chordata > Amphibia > Anura > Dendrobatidae > Phyllobates > Phyllobates terribilis. The sequence goes on from NW_027363307.1 coordinate 321,745, forward strand.
TCAATCCTTTGGATTGGCTGCTGGTCTTCCTCTTTGCTTTCTTCCTTCTATACTTCAAAGTATGAAGTTCCTTTTCCAGTGATTGCTGTCTTCCAGTCAATCCTTAGATTAGTGTAAATGCTGTAGTCAGGCAGTCCACACCTATTGTGAATGCTGTGGTCAGTCAGCCCTTTTTTTATTATTAACGGCCTTCGGTTGAAACTCGAGCTATGACGACTTGATGAATTAACAATCTTTAGGAAGATCAATTTTGTGAAAGAATACATAGGTCCACTAGGGTCTTCTTCACTGTTTTCTTGAAAGTGTCAATCCTTTGGATTGGCTGCTGGTCTTCCTCTTTGCTTTCTTCCTTCTATACTTAAAAGTATGATGTCCTTTTCCAATGATTGCTGTCTTCCAGTCAATCCTTAGACTAGTGTAAATGCTGTTGTCAGTCAGTCCACAACTAATTCAAACGCTGTGGACTGTCAGTCCTATTAAATGCTGTGGTCATTCGGTCCACAGTGTAGTCTTAATAGTGTGGTCAGTGTCTTGTAATTGCGGTATTGATTGTTACACTGGTGATTACAAGGATATTCTATGAAATAGAATAGGGGTTCCTCACTTTAGAAGACAGAGGTTGGCCCACAGTCTACCGTAAATATTATCAGGCAGTCCACAACTAGTGTGAATGCTGTAGTCAGTCAGTCCATGTTTTATTATTAACGGCCTTCGGTTGAAACTCTTGCCATGACGACTGGATGAAATAACGATCTTTAGGAAGATCAACCTTGTTCAACACTAGATCGGTCCACTAGGGTCTTCTCCACCGTTATCTTGATAGTATCAATTATGTGGATTGGTTGCCGGTCTTCCTCTTTGCCTTCTTCCTTCTATTCTTCCGAGTATGATGTCCCTTTCCAGTAATTGCTGTCTTCCAGTCAATCCATAGACTAGTGTAAATGCTGTTGTCAGTCAGTCCACGCCTAATTTAAATGCTGTTGACTGTCAGTCCTTGTAAATTTTGTGGTTAATTGGTCCACAGTGTAATCTTAATACTGTGGTCAGTCTCTTGTAATCGCGGTATTGATTGTTACACCGCTGATTACAAGGCTATTCTATATAACAGAATAAGGGATTCCTCACTTTAGAATACAGAAGATAAGGAAAAGAAGTGTTCCTTATGTCTCTACCTAAGATATAGTTGTGTTATACTAGGAATTGTGTATAGAAAATATACATATGTAAACCACTAACAGTATATTCTCATGTATCAGAAAGGTGTTGTCACACCTCGGCAGGTCTAGAACTTATGCCTAGACTGACTATTATCAGTAATTAATATGAATATTAATTACCTGTTATGTGACTTTCCACATTCTTTTCTTGGAGTTCACAAGGAAACATTTCAAATCCCACCATGTCAAAGGGCGTCAGTCACCTGTAAATATTCAAAAGAGTGATAATATGTTCCTGCTACATGCTATACACACCAAAAGGTATAACACTCTAGGGCCAAAATTACTTATTTCAAAGCTAAAGACTGTGGTCAGTCGGTCTGCATTTTATTATAAAAATTGTAGTCAGAGAGTCCACAGTCTATTTTAAATTTTATGCTCAATCGGTCCACAGTCTACTGTAAATGTGGTCAGGCAGTCCACATCTAGTCTATATGCTGTGGTCAGTCAGTCCATCCTTTATAATTAATGGCCTTCGGTTGAAACTCGAGCCATGATGACTTGATGTATTAATGATCTTTAGGAAGATCAATATTGTGCAAGACTAGATCGGTCCACTAGGGCCTTCTTCACCATTATCTTGATAGTATCAATCCATTGGATTGTTTGCTGGTCTTGCACTTTGCTTTGGTCCTTCTATACTTCAAAGTATGATGTCCTTTTCGAGTGATTGCTGTCTTCCATTCAATCCTTAGATAACTGTAAATGCTGTTGTCAGTCAGTCCACAACTAATTCAAACGCTGTGGACTGTCAGTCCTTTTAAATGTTGTGGTCATTCAGTCCACAGTGTAATTTTAATAGTGTGGTCAGTCTCTTGTAATTGCGGTATTGATTGTTACACAGCTGATTACAAGGTTATTCTATGAAATAGAATAGAGGATTCCTCCATTTAAAAGACAGAGGTTGGCCCACAGTCTAGTCTACTGGAAATGTGGTCAAGCAGTCCACACCTAGTGTGAATGCTGTAGTCAGTCAGCCCATTTTTTATTATTAACGGCCTTCGGTTGAATTTCGAGCAATTGCTATTGGATGAATTAACGATCATTAGGAAGATCAATTTTGTGAAAGACTAGATAGGTCCACTAGGGTCTTCTTCACCATTATCTTGATAGTATCAATCCATTGGATTGGTTGCTGGTCTTGCTCTTTGCTTTCTTCTATACTTCAAACTATGATGTCCTTTTCCATTGATTGCTGTCTTCCATTCAATCCTTAGACTAGTGTAATTGCCGTTGTCAGTCAGTCCACAACTAATTCAAACGCTGTGGACTGTCAGTCCTTTTAAATGTTGTGGTCATTCCGTCCACAGTGTATTCTTAGTAGTGTGGTCAATCTCTTGGAATCGCGGTATTGACTGTTACACCACTGATTACAAGGCTATTCTATGAAATAGGATAGGGGATTCCACACTTTAGAAGACAGAGGTTGGCCCACAGTCTACTATAAATGTGATCAAGCAGTCCACACCTAGTGTGAATGCTGTGGTCAGTCAGCCCATTTTTTATTATTAACGGCCTTCGGTTGAAACTCGAGCTATGACGACTGGATGAATTAACGATCTTTAGGAAGATCAATTTTGTGAAAGACTTCATAGGTCCACTAGGGTCTTCTCCACCCTTATCTTGATAGTTTAAATCCTTTGGATTGGCTGCTGGTCTTCCTCTTTGCTTTCTTCCTTCTATACTTCAAAGTATGAAGTTCCTTTTCCCGTGATTGCTGTCTTCCAGTCAATCCTTAGATTAGTGTAAATGCTGTTGTTAGTCAGTCCACAACTAATTCAAACGCTGTAGACTGTCATTCCTTTTAAATGTTGTGGTCATTCAGTCCACAGTGTAATTTTAATAGTGTGGACAATCTCTTGTAATTGCGGTATTGATTGTTAGACCACTGATTACAAGGCTATTCTATGAAATAGGAAAGGGGATACCTCACTTTAGAAGACAGAGGCTGGCCCACAGTCTAGTCTACTGTAAATGTGGTCAAGCAGTCCACACCTAGTGTAAATGCTGTAGTCAGGCAGTCCACACCTATTGTGAATGCTGTGGTCACTCAGCCCATTTTTTATTATTAATGGCCTTCGGTTGAAACTCGAGCTATGACGACTTGATGAATTAACGATCTTTAGAAAGATCAATTTTGTGAAAGACTACATAGGTCCACTAGGGTCTTCTCCACTGTTATCTTGATAGTGTCAATCCTTTGGAACGGCTGCTGGTCTTCCCCTTTGCTTTCTTCCTTCTATACTTCAAAGTATGATGTCCTTTTCCAGTGATTGCTGTCTTCCAGTCAATCCTTAGACTAGTGTAAATGCTGTTGTCAGTCAGTCCACAACTAATTCAAACGCTGTGGACTGTCAGTCCTTTTAAATGTTGTGGTCATTCAGTCCACAGTGTAGTCTTAATAGTGTGGTCAGTGTCTTGTAATTGCGGTATTGGTTGTTGCACTGCTGATTACAAGGCTATTCTATGAAATAGAATAGGGGATTCCTCAAATTAGAAGACAGAGGTTGGCCCACAGTCTACCGTAAATATGATCAGGCAGTCCACAACTAGTGTGAATGCTGTGGTCAGTCAGTCCATTTTTTATTATTAACGGCCTTCGGTTGAAACTCTAGCCATGATGACTTGATAAATTAACGATCTTTAGAAAGATCAATCTTTTCAAGACTAGATCGGTCTACTAGGGTCTTCTCCACCGTTATCTTGATAGTATCTATCCTTTGGATTGGTTGCTGGTCTTCCTCTTTGCCTTCTTCCTTCTATTCTTCCGAGTATGATGTCCCTTTCCAGTAATTGCTGTCTTCCAGTCAATCAATAGACTAGTGTAAATGCTGTTGTCAGTCAGTCCACGCCTAATTTAAATGCTATGGACTGTCAGTCCTTGTAAATTTTGTGGTTAATTGGTCCACAGTGTAGTCTTAATACTGTGGTCAGTCACTTGTAATCGCGGTATTGATTGTTACACCGCTGATTACAAGGCTATTCTATGAAACAGAATAAGGGATTCCTCACTTTAGAATACAGAAGATAAGGAAAAGAAGTGTTCCTTATGTCTCTACCTAAGATATATTTGTGTTATACTAGGAATTGTGTATAGAAAATAAACATATGTAAACCACTAACAGTATATTCTCATGTATCAGAAAGGTGTTGTCACACCTCCGCAGGTCTAGAACTTATACCTAGACTGACTATTATCAGTAATTAATATGAATATTAATTACCTGTTATGTGACTTTCCACATTCTTTTCTTGGAGTTCACAAGGAAACATTTAAAATCCCACCATGTCAAAGGGCGTCAGTCACCTGTAAATATTCAAAATAGTGATAATATGTTCATGCTACATGCTATACACACCAAAATATATAACACTCTAGGGCCAAAATTACTTATTTCAAAGATAAAGATTGTGGTCATTCGGTCTGCATTTTATTATAAAAATTGTAGTCAGAGGGTCCACAGTCTATTTTAAATTTTATGCTCAATCGGCTCACAGTCTACTGTAAATGTTGTCAGGCAGTCCACATCTAGTCTATATGCTGTGGTCAGTCAGTCCATTCTTTATAATTAATGGCCTTCGGTTGAAACTCGAGCCATGACTACTGGATGAATTAACGATCTTTAGGAAGATCAATCTTGTGCAAGACTAGATCGGTCCACTAGGGCCTTCTTCACCATTATCTTGATAGTATCAATCCATTGGATTGTTTGCTGGTCTTGCACTTTGCTTTGGTCCTTCTATACTTCAAAGTATGATGTCCTTTTCCAGTGATTGCTGTCTTCCATTCAATCCTTAGACTACTGTAAATGCCGTTGTCAGTCAGTCCACAACTAATTCAAATGCTGTGGATTGTTAGTCCTTTTAAATGTTGTGGTCATTCAGTCCACAGTGTAATTTTAATAGTGTGGTCAGTCTCTTGTAATCGCGGTATTGATTGTTACACAGCTGATTACAAGGTTATTCTATGAAATAGAATAGGGGATTCCTCCCTTTAAAAGACAGAGGTTGGCCCACAGTCTAGTCTACTATAAATGTGGTCAAGCAGTCCACAACTAGCGTGAATGCTGTAGTCAGTCAGCCCATTTTTTATTATTAACGGCCTTCGGTTGAAATTCGAGCCATGACTACTGGATGAATTAACGATCTTTAGGAAGATCAATTTTGTGAAAGACTAGATAGGTCCAGTAGGGTCTTCTTCACCATTATCTTGATAGTATCAATCCATTGGATTGGTTGCTGGTCTTGCTCTTTGCTTTGGTCCTTCTATACTTCAAAGTATGATGTCCTTTTCCAGTGATTGCTGTCTTCCATTCAATCCTTAGACTACTGTAAATGCCGTTGTCAGTCAGTCCACAACTAATTCAAATGCTGTGGATTGTTAGTCCTTTTAAATGTTGTGGTCATTCAGTCCACAGTGTAATTTTAATAGTGTGGTCAGTCTCTTGTAATCGCGGTATTGATTGTTACACAGCTGATTACAAGGTTATTCTATGAAATAGAATAGGGGATTCCTCACTTTAGAAGACAGAGGTTGGCCCACAGTCTACTATAAATGTGATCAAGAAGTCCACACCTAGTGTGAATGCTGTGGTCAGTCAGCCCATATTTTATTATTAACGGCCTTCGGTTGAAACTCGAGCTATGACGACTGGATGAATTAACGATCTTTAGGAAGATCAATTTTGTGAAAGACTTCATAGGTCTACTAGGGTCTTCTGCACCCTTATCTTGATAGTGTCAATCCTTTGGATTGGCTGCTGGTCTTCCTCTTTGCTTTCTTCCTTCTATACTTCAAAGTATGATGTCCTTTTCCAGTGATTGCTGTCTTCCAGTCAATCCTTAGATTAGTGTAAATGCTTTTGTCAGTCAGTCCACAACTAATTCAAACGCTGTGGACTGTCAGTCCTTTTAAATGTTGTGGTCATTCAGTCCACAGTGTAATTTTAATAGTGTGGACAATCTCTTGTAATTGCGGCATTGATTGTTATACCACTGATTACAAGGCTATTCTATGAAATAGGAAAGGGGATACCTCACTTTAGAAGACAGAGGTTGGCCCACAGTCTAGTCTACTGTAAATGTGGTCAAGCAGTCCACACCTCGTGTGAATGCTGTTGTCAGACAGTCCATTTTTTATTATTAATGACCTTCGGTTGAAACTCGAGCTATGGCGACTTGATGAATTAACGATCTTTAGGAAGATCAATTTTGTGAAAGACTACATAGGTCCACTAGGGTCTTCTCTAGAGATGAGCGTTGTTCTACTCGAACTGTTCGCCAATTTCAAATTCGAGCTGTTTTGGGCGGTGTTCGAGCCGGTCGGCGAACACGAACAATTTGAGAAAAATTCGGCTGTTCGAGGTTATGTTCGATAACTGTTCGTGCACCAAAATCATAACTGGATTTTTTCTCAGTAATGATGAAAATTAATGTTAATACGCAGTTTGAGTGTACAGCGGGGCAGGGGATGGATCTCTGCAGGAACAATGAAGATCTCCATTTTTTTTTCTCTTTCCCGCATTTGCAGTGGGGAGGTGCAATCTGTCAGCCTATCAGCAGCGCACACACGGAGCGAAGTGCTTTTTTTCACACAAGCAAGGGCATGTGTGATTGGCAGTGTCACATGTCCTTGCCCTATAAGACCAAGCCATTTTCCCCGTCGCCACCATTTTCTCACTGCTGCAGCTGCGTGTTAGACGGCACCGCTGTTGCTGTGTGCGCTATACCTTGTTAATTTCAAGCCAATTTTCGCACAAATATACAGATAGCTTGGGAGTAGGGAATAGTTGTGATTGCAGTCCTTTTAAGGACTAGGTTACAGCGTTTCCTACGACTTTTATCAAGCAGGTCTGTGCTCTTAAATAGATAGATTGTGGGAGTAAAGACTAATTGTAATTGGAGTCCTTTTCAGGACTAGGTTACATCAGTTCCTATCAGTTTTTGCCAGGCAGGTCTGTGCCAGTGCTGTGCAATTTTTTTTCACAGCATTTGGCTGAATCTAGCAAAGCTAATCCTTTTTGGCCTATTGCAGAGTGTGTTAGTCAGTGGAGTAGCCTATCTGTGTTGCAAGATATACCACCTGTGTATAGAATACCAATTTTTTTACTGCACCTAGTGAAGTAAAATCTTTTGGGCATAGCATCATTCTATTAGTCCATCTATACTGACCTCCATCAGGTTGCAAATTAAAAATAATTTTTTTCTTCATTTATCTCTGAAAAAATATTTGGGCTTCTAGCAGCGTGTGGGACTTGTTCTATTAGTCCATCTATACTGACCTCCATCAGGTTGCAAATTAAAAATAATTTTTTTCTGCATCTAGCTCTGAAAAAATATTTGGGCTTCTAGCAGTGTGTGGGACTTGGTCTATTAGTCCATCTATACTGACCTCCATCAGGTTGCAAATTAAAAATAATTTTTTTCTTCATTTATCTCTGAAAAAATATTTGGGCTTCTAGCAGCGTGTGGGACTTGTTCTATTAGTCCATCTATACTGACCTCCATCAGGTTGCAAATTAAAAATAATTTTTTTCTGCATCTAGCTCTGAAAAAATATTTGGGCTTCTAGCAGTGTGTGGGACTTGGTCTATTAGTCCATCTATACTGACCTCCATCAGGTTGCAAATTAAAAATAATTTTTTTCTGCATCTAGCTCTGAAAAAATATTTGGGCTTCTAGCAGTGTGTGGGACTTGGTCTATTAGTCCATCTATACTGACCTCCATCAGGTTGCAAATTGAATAAAAAAAATTTCTGCATCTAGCTCTGAAAAAATATTTGGGCTTCTAGCGGTGTGTGGGACTTGGTCTATTAGTCCATCTATACTGACCTCCATCAGGTTGCAAATTAAAAATAATTTTTTTCTGCATCTAGCCCAGCCAATAGTTTTGGCCTAATACCACAGTTTAGCCACTCAGCTCTGCTCGGTTACCATCCATTGTTTTTTTGTGCAAACAACTCCAGAGTTGTGAATTAGTTAACCACCAAAATGAGTGGAAAAAGGCCTGCTGCTGGTGGAAAGGGTAATAGGCGTGTTGGGAAGGGGAAAAAAGGTTGTGTCCGTGGGGTAGGTGCAGAAGAAAGACCATCTTCCAGCCAAACTAAAATGTCTACTTCTTTTAGCGGACAATGTGATAAGATCCCTTTCTTACGGCCACGCCAATCGCTACAAATTCCAGATGAGGCACAAAAACAGCAGGTGCTTCAACGGATATCAAGTGCTCCTTTAAGTGGGCTCTCCTCCACATCAACTTCAACATCACAAATACTCCAGTCCTCAAAGGTGTCACCCAAATCGCACTTGCTTCCTCACAGCTCCCAAATCTCCAGCTGCCCGTCTGAGTATGAGGTAGAACAGATGGTTGAGTCTGCAGAGCTGTTTACTCATACTATAGCCTGGGAATCAGAGGTCGACTCCAGCGCTTCTGTGAATCCAGACGAGGAAATGATCTGCACTGATGCCCAGAATCTTTATGAGTCGGATCCAGGACCAGACGCAGAAGGTTCTGACCATAATGTAGACCCTCATTCCCAAACTGTAACTCCTGTTGGTGGAGACAATGAGGAAGACGATGATAAGACTCAAATACCTGATTGGAGCGACAACTTTAGTTTTTTGTCAGGGCAGGAACAGGTTGGCTCTGAGGACGACGGGTGTGATAACGCACAGGGTGATGATGATGAGGTCGGAGATCCCACTTACTGTCAACCCACAGTCAGCCAAGAGATGAGGTCAGCAGAGGAGGTGGAGGAAGATGCTAGTGACGACGAGGTCAGGTTGCGCCTTCCTGGACAGAGACGTAGTACTGGAAGCACGTCAACAACTGCATCCTCAAACACAACTCTGCCTCTCACCACAAGTCGTGGTGGCTCTTCAGGTCGCATGGGTGCTAAGCCTTGCATAGCCTGGGCATTTTTTCAGATCGATAAAGATGACCCAACTCGTGTTATCTGTAACATTTGTCAGCAAAAGCTAAGTAGAGGCCAAAAAATACATAGTTTGAGTACTTCATGCATGAACCGGCACATGGACATGAAGCATAAGTTGCAGTGGGAAGCTCAGTGTGCTACAATGCGGCCTAGCCGGCCGGGCCAACCACTGTCTGCCATATCTTGTGCATCTGCGGCCTCTTCATCCTCTGTGACTGGGGGGACAGCAGTCACACCTGTTTTGGGGCGCAGACCTGCCACCTCTTTACCCGCAACAGCCAGCGTGATTGGCAGGTCATCATTTTCTTTGGAGGTGGTAACACCAGCTGGTCTTGAGCGCTGTCCGACATCGATAGCACCACCTTTGGATCAAGGCAACCTAACATGTCCACCTGCATCTTCCTCACAGACCGGCAGTTTGCCGGGGACACCCTTATCAACCCCGTCTAAGCACAATAGCCAGCCCTCGGACCCTCAGATGTGGACAAGTAAAAGACCATTTCCTCCTAGCCATGAGAAAGCTAAGAGGTTGAATTTCACCATCTGCAAGCTCTTGGCTACAGAAATGCTGCCTTTCCGCCTGGTGGACACAGAGGATTTTCGAGACCTTATGTCCGTCGCAGTGCCCCAGTACCAGATGCCCAGTCAGCACTACTTCTCAAAGAAAGGTGTGCCTGCGCTCCACCAGCATGTCGCACACAACATCACCGCTTCTTTGAGAAACTCTGTGTGTGACAGGGTGCATTTCACCACAGACACTTGGACGAGTAGGCATGGACAGGGGCGTTACATGTCGCTGACTGGGCACTGGGTAACTATGGTGACAGCAGGACAAGGGGCTGCTGTCCAAGTCTTGCCATCCCCACGAGTTGTGCGTCAATCCTCTTTATGTCAAAGTTCCTCCACTGCTTCTGCCTCCTCAACCTCCTCTCGGTCTTCCACCTGCACCCAAAGCCTGTCTGGTCATGCCACAAGCTTTCTAACTGCGCAGAAGGGATCCTGCACACCTCCTTACTATGCTGGCAGTAGGGCTCAACGTCATCAGGCGGTTTTTACATTGAAATGTCTGGGAAATGTGAGTCACACAGCTGAGGAGTTGTGGTCAGCTCTGGAGAACCAATTTCATGAATGGTTGTCTCCACTGGACCTGAAACCAGGGAAGGCCGTGTGCGACAATGCTGCAAACCTGGGTGCGGCCCTTCGCCGGGGCAATGTCACACACATGCCTTGTATGGCTCACGTGTTGAACCTGGTTGTCCAGCAATTTTTAGCCCACTATCCCAGACTAGATGGCCTTCTGCAGAGGGCACGGTCGCTGTGTGCTCACTTCCGCCGTTCGCATCCCGCAGCTCAGCGACTTACATCTCTACAGAAGTCGTTGGGCCTGCCACTTCACCGGCTAAAATGCGATGTGCCTACCCGGTGGAATTCAACTCTGCACATGTTGCAGCGACTGTGGCAGCACCGACAAGCCCTGGTGCAATACGTTCTGACGTATAGCCTGGGCCAACGAGATTCAGAGGTGGGGCAAATCACGCTGGAGGAGTGGTCTCAGATCAGGGACCAATGCACCCTTCTGCACAGTTTTGAAATGGCGACGAAGATGTTTAGTGCTGACGATGCCATTATCAGCATGACTATTCCGGTGATTTACATGCTGGAGCACATGTTAAACAGAATTCGGAGTCAGGTGGTGGCACAAGAGGAGGTGGAGGAAGTAGAGGAGGAGGAGTTGTATGCGGAAGGGCTAACATCTGCAAGGTCCAGACGGTCGGCAGCACCAAGGCGGCAGGCATGTGAGGGTGGGGGAGATGATTTTACCAGGGCGCATGGTAGCAGCCAAACTAGTGAGGAAGGTGCAGGAGCCCAGGAAGAAGTGGAGGACGAACTGATGGAAGACTCATCAGATGAGGGAGACCTTGATCACATTTCTGTTGTGCGAGGTTGGGGGGAGAGGACAGAGGAAGGAAGCATGATTGTTACCTCGCCACCAACACAACAGGGACTTGGTGCTCCTGGATGCGCAACACACATGAGTGCCTTCTTGCTGCACTACCTGCAACATGACCCTCGAATTGTGAGAATTAGAAATAATCCTGACTACTGGGTTGCCACACTGTTAGATCCCCGGTACAAAAGTAAATTTGCAGAAATTATTCCTGCCATAGAAAGGGATGCACGCATGCAGGAGTATCAGCAGTAGTGTTGAGCCACCCCCGTAGTGTTCGGGTTCGGTTCGGTTCGTCGAACACCGGGATGTTCGAGGAACTGTTCGTCGAACTGTTCGTCGAACACCTTAGAACACCGTCGAACACCGTTAAAACCAATGGCAGGCAAACAAAAACACATAGAAACACATAGAAAACACCTGCAAAGGTGTCCAAAAGCTGACAAACTGCTCAGAAGACACTCTCTTTAAAAAAGCCGGCCGGCAAATTCAGCAGCGGCATACACCGGTACCCGACAATTTAGACAAGAAGGAATAGAGCATCACACATAGATTAGATAGATAGAAACATGTCAGTCACACATATAAGAAGCACAGTGACAGTGTTGGTTACTGCACTTGTCATTTAGTGTAAAGGATTTATTAAAAAAAATATTAGTGTTTTCATGCACCGTCTCTTTAAAAAAGCCGGCCGGCAATTCAGCATCTGTACCCAACAATTTAGAACAGAAAGAATAGAGCTTCACACATAGATTAGATAGATAGAAACATGTCAGTCACATATATAATAAGTACAGTGATAGTGTTGCTTACTGTACTTGTCATTTAGTGTAAAGGATTTATTTAAAAAAATAATAGTGTTTTCATGCACTGTCTCTTTAAAAAAGCCGGCCGGCAATTCAGCAGCGGTACCCGACAATTTAGAACAGAAAGATAGAGCATCACACATAGATTAGATAGATAGAAACATGTCAGTCACATATATATGAAGTACAGTGATAGTGTTGGTTACTCTACTTGTCATTTAGTATTAAAATAAAGGATTTATTATTAAAAAAATTGGCGTGGGGTTCCCCTTAATTTTAGGCTCTAGCGGAGGTTAAGCAGACGGCTGGGGCAGATGTTTGAAGCCTGGGAAGGGGGTAATACCCACGGAGCTTCCCAGGCTACTAATATCAGCCCCCAGCTGAATACATAGCCTTTACTAGCTATTAAAATGGGGGACCCCCCCAAAAAAATGACGTGGGGTCCCCCCTAATTTAATAGCTAGCAAAGGCTAGGCAGACAGCTGGGGGCTGATATTAATAGCCCAGGAAGGGAGCCATGAATATTGGCCCCCTCCCAGGCTAGAAACACCAGCCGTCAGCCGCCCCAGAAATGGCGCATTCATAGGATGCGCCAATTCTGGCACTTAGCCTCGCTCTTCCACGCTGCCCTGGTGCGGTGGCAGGGGGTAATAGGGTTGGGGTTGATGTCAGCTTATAATGCCAGCTGACATCAAGCCCAGGTTAGTAATGGAGAGGCGTCTATAAGACACCCCCATTACTAACCCCATAGTCAAAGTTAAAAAAAACACAAACACCCAGAATAAAGTCCTTTAATTGAAATAAAGACACAATCCTTTATTGTTCTAAATTAAACCATACTTACCATCACGCCCATTCCAGCTGAAGCCAACGATCTCCTGAAATAAAAGAAAAATAATAAAGCAACATCATCCTTACCTTTCCATGGTTCCCATGACAGCTTCAGCTCTGCTACATCGAGATGACAGGCTGGACCGCAGCAGAACGCTGCCATCCAGCCTGTCATCCCGCAGACACTGAGAAGCGCAGGCTTGCTTGAGCTCCACAGTGTCTCTCTGTGAGGGCATCCAGATGAGCCGAGTTGATGTCCAATGAACTCGGCTCACCTCATGCACGTCACTGACAGCGTGGGAAAATTCTCCTGCACTCAGCGCTTCAGCGTGGGAGAATTCTCACACTGAAGCGCTGAGTGCAGGAGAATTCTCCCACGCTGTCAGTGACGTGCAGGAGGTGAGCTGAGTTCATTGGACATGAGCTCACCTTATGCACGTCACTGACAGCGTGGGAAAATTCTCCTGCACTCAGCGCTTCAGCGTGGGAGAATTCTCACGCTGAAGCGCTGAGTGCAGGAGAATTCTCCCACGCTGTCAGTGACGTGCAGGAGGTGAGCTGAGTTCATTGGACATGAGCTCACCTTATGCACGTCACTGACAGCGTGGGAGAATTCTCCTGCACTCACCGCTTCAGCGTGAGAATTTTCCCACGCTGTCAGTGACGTGCATGAGGTGAGCCGAGTTCATTGGACATGAACTCGGCTCATCTGGATGTCGTCACAGAGAGACGCTGAGCAGCGCAAGCAAGCCTGCGCTTCTCAGTGTCTGCGGGATGAGAGGCTGGATGGCAGCGTTCTGCTGCGGTCCAGCCTGTCATCTCGATGTAGCAGAGCTGAAGCTGTCGTGGGAACCATGGAAAGGTAAGGATGAGGTTGCTTTATTATTTTTCTTTTATTGCAGGAGATCGTTGGCTTCAGCTGGAATGGGCGTGACGGTAAGTATGGTTTAATTTAGAACAATAAAGGATTGTGTCTTTATTTCAATTAAAGGACTTTATTCTGGGTGTTTGTGTTTTTTTTAACTTTGACTATGGGGTTAGTAATGGGGGTGTCTTATAGACGCCTCTCCATTACTAACCTGGGCTTGATGTCAGCTGGCATTATAAGCTGACATCAACCCCAACCCTATTACCCCCTGCCACCGCACCAGGGCAGCGTGGAAGAGCGAGGCTAAGTGCCAGAATTGGCGCATCCTATGAATGCGCCATTTCTGGGGCGGCTGACGGCTGGTGTTTCTAGCCTGGGAGGGGGCCAATATTCATGGCTCCCTTCCTGGGCTATTAATATCAGCCCCCAGCTGTCTGCCTAGCCTTTGCTAGCTATTAAATTAGGGGGGACCCCATGTCATTTTTTTGGGGGGGTCCCCCATTTTAATAGCTAGTAAAGGCTATGTATTCAGCTGGGGGCTGATATTAGTAGCCTGGGAAGCTCCGTGGGTATTACCCCCTTCCCAGGCTTCAAACATCTGCCCCAGCCGTCTGCTTAACCTCCGCTAGAGCCTAAAATTAAGGGGAACCCCACGCCAATTTTTTTAATAATAAATCCTTTATTTTAATACTAAATGACAAGTACAGTAACCAACACTATCACTGTACTTCATATATATGTGACTGACATGTTTCTATCTATCTAATCTATGTGTGAAGCTCTATTCTGTCTGTTCTAAATTGTCGGGTACCGCTGCTGAATTGCCGGCCGGCTTTTTTAAAGAGACGGTGCATGAAAACACTATTATTTTTTTTGATAAATCCTTTACGCTAAATGACAAGTACAGTAAGCAACACTGTCACTGTACTTCGTATATATGTGGCTGACATGTTTCTATCTATCTAATCTATGTGTGAAGCTCTATTCTTTCGGTTCTAAATTGTCGGGTACAGGTGTATGCCGCTGCTGAATTGCCGGCTTTTCATGTTTCACTGTTGGCACTGTTCCCATCGATTTGGGCAATCACTGTAATGCCACAACCACCATGGCTGTGGCATTACAGTGAGTGGCAGACAATCCCTGCATGATTGGTGCTCTAAATAGCGCCAGACATGCAGGACACGCTTTTGGTGCACGAACAGTTATCGAACATAACCTCGAACAGCCGAATTTTTTGCAAATCGTTCGGGTTCGTCGAACAACTCGAACACCGCCCAAAACAGCTCGAATTTGAGATTGGCGAACAGTTCTAGTCGAACACCGCTCATCTCTAATCAGCAGAGACTGTTGCAGAATCTTACATGTGCTTTTCCACAAAATACCAGTGGTGCACGTAGTGAATCTCACAGTTCCAACTTGCCAACCGTGGGACCGTCAAGTGTTCAGCACTCAAACCGTAACAGAACCACAGTATCTGCTGGTAACATCAATTTTGCGGAATCATTTCACCACTTTTTTAGCCCATCCTTTGCAAGGCCACAGGAGACAAGAAGTCTGACACATAGTCAACGCCTAGAGACGATGGTACAGGAGTATCTCCAAGTAAACATTGAAGCCACGACTGTGTCACTGGACCCTTGCTCTTTTTGGGCTTCCAATCTGGATAAATGGCCGGAGCTAGCCACTTACGCCTTGGAGATCTTGTCATGCCCCGCAGCCAGCGTTCTGTCTGAACGTGTGTTCAGCGCTGCTGGTGGTGTGCTGACAGATAAGCGCACGCGGCTCTCCACTGATAATGTAGACAGACTCACGTTCATAAAGATGAACAAATCATGGATCCGAAACGACTTTTCTACCCCTGTGTCATCCTGGGGAGAGTAAAAGCTTGATGATTGGTTAAAATCACCCTACCAACCGTTTTAAGCTTTCAAATTACTAATCATGTTTATCTGTATCTTGACTGGAAAATAATTTGGGCTTTGTAGCAGTGTGCAGCACTGATCCTATTAGGCCATCTATAATAAGCTTCACCAGATTTAAAATTAAAAATAATTTTTAGCTGCATCTAGCCCGGAAAATAATTTTGGGGCTCCGAGATGCGCAAGACACATAAGTGCCTTCTTGCTGCACTACCTGCAGCATGACCCTCATATTGTCAGAATTCGAAGTAATCATGACTACTGGGTTGCCACACTCTTAGATCCCCCAAACTTTTCGATCAACCTTTTCATTTTAATAAAGACCAAAAAAATGGTCATTTTTGAAATTATAAGCATTAGCAGGTTGTTAGAAACTGAAATCAAACAGTTTTCAACTCAAAACTTTATTCTAGGTGATGTTACATTTTCACATAGGACCCCTTGTTCGAAAGGAGCTTCTGAACTCTCTCGTGCATTGAATTTGTCAGGTTTTGGATGGTTTCTGCTTCAATTGTTTTGCATGAGGACAGAATACCCTCCCAGAGCTGTTGCTTAGATGTGAACTGCCTCCCGCCATCATAGACACTCCTTTTAATGATGCTCCAAAGGTTCTGAATGGGGTAGAGGTCAGGGGAGCATGGGGGTCACACCATAAGTTTGTCCCCTTTTATGCCCATATCAGCCAGAGATGCAGATGTTTTATGTGCAGCATGAGATGGTGCATTATCATGCAGAAAAATGATCTTGCTGTGAAATACACGGTTCTTCTTCTTGAACCATGGCAGGAAGTGCTGTTTGAGAAAATCCACATACATTATGGAGTTCATCTTTAGCGCCTTCAGGGATCCTAAAGGGGCCGACAATCTCTCTCCCCATGATTCCAGCCCAAAACATTACTCCACCTCCTCCTTGTTGGCGCTGTAGCCGTGTTTGCGTAGGGTGTCCATCAACCAGCCATCCTCCACTCCATTCATCTGGACCATCGAGCGCTGCACGGCACTCATCCGTGAACAAAACAGTTTTGAAATCAGTCTTCATGTAATGTTTGGCCCACTGGAGCCGTTTCTGCTTGTGTGAAGTGGATAGAGGAGGTCGACAGGATGGCGTATGCACAGCTGCAAACCTCTGAAGGACCCTGCATCTTGTTGTTCGGGGGACGTTGGAGGCACAAGCAGCTTCAAAAACTTGTCTGCTGCTATGACAAGGCTTTTTTGCCGCTGCTCTTTCAACCTGACGTAATTGCCTGTAGGAAAGTGTCCTCAATTTGCCCTTATCAGCACGCACACGTGTGTACTGTGAATCAGCTACATACTTCTTGATTGCCAAGACACTTCATCCTGATCATCGCACAATGTTGATTGTAGTCATGCCTTGACCTAAACACTCCACAATTTGTTGCTTCTCAGCAGCCGACACATCCTTTTTCTTTCCCATTTTGGCAGAAAATGTAGGCTGCTTAATAATGTGAGAGAGCCTTCTTAAGTAGTCTTGCCTTTCATTGGACACACCTGCCAAACTAATTAGCACAGGTGTCTGCAATTGCTTACAGTGATATAAAGAGCCCTGACACACATCACCATCAATGAGTTTAACTGACAAACAAACAAATTCTTCCCTTATCACTCCTAAACACTTTTTGCATAATAATTTGGAACGCGGTGTACATGTGCTTTTCCACAAAACACCAGTGGTTCACGTAGTGAATCTTACAGTTCTAACTTGCCAACCGTGGTCTGTATGGAATTGTTCAATAAAGGGCCCAAAATTAAGATAACATAGATGGGAGAGGTCTCTATGAATAGGAATTCCTAAGTATTTGATACCCTGTGAGGGCCAGGCAAAGGGAAAGTTGGACTGGATGGAATCCTATATGGATTTAGGGAGGGAGACATCGAGGGCCTCAGACTTCGCTGCATTGATTTTAAAATTTTACCATGTAACAAAGTGATCTATTTCAGCCATAACAGCAGGGATGGATATATGTGATTGAGTGATATATACTAGGACATCATCAGCAAATAGAGAGCACTTGTACTCGGTGCCTCCCACCTCAATCCACCTAATATTGGGGTTATGGCGAATTGATGAGAGCAGGTGCTCCGTCACTAGGATGAAACTCGAGCTATGATGACTGTTTGAATTAACGATCTTTAGGAAGATCAATTTTGTGAAAGACTACAGCTATGATGACTGTTTGAATTAACGATCTTTAGGAAGATCAATTTTGTGAAAGACTACATAGGTCCACTAGGGTCTTTTCCACTGTTATCTTGATAGTGTCAATCCTTTGGATTGGCTGCTGGTCTTCCTCTTTGCTTTCTTCCTTCTATACTTCAAAGTATGATGTCCTTTTCCAGTGATTGCTGTCTTCCAGTCAATCCTTAGATTAGTGTAAATGCTGTTGTCAGTCAGTCCACAACTAATTCAAATGCTGTAGACTGTCAGTCCTTTTAAATGTTGTGGTCATTCAGTCCACAGTGTATTCTTAATAGCGTGGTCAATCTCTTGGAATAGCGGTATTGATTGTTACACCGCTGATTACAAGGCTATTCTATGAAATAGAATAGGGGATTCCTCACTCTAAAAGACAGAGGTTGGCCCACAGTCTACCATAAATATGATCAGGCAGTCCACAACTAGTGTGAATGCTGTGGTCAGTCAGTCCATTTTTTACTATTAACGGCCTTCGGTTGAAACTCTAGCCATGACGACTGGATGAATTAACGATCTTTAGGAAGATCAATCTTGTTCAAGACTATATCGGTCCAATAGGGTCTTCTTCACCATTATCTTGATAGTATCAATCCATTGGATTGGTTGCTGGTCTTGCTCTTTGCTTTCTTCTTTACTTCAAACTATGATGTCCTTTTCCATTGATTGCTGTCTTCCATTCAATCCTTAGACTAGTGTAATTGCCGTTGTCAGTCAGTCCACAACTAATTCAAACGCTGTGGACTGTCAGTCCTTTTGAATGTTGTGGTCATTCAGTCCACAGTGTATTCTTAGTAGTGTGGTCAATCTCTTGGAATCGCGGTATTGATTGTTACACCGCTGATTACAAGGCTATTCTATGAAATAGGATAGGGGATTCCACACTTTAGAAGACAGAGGTTACCCCACAGTCTACTATAAATGTGATCAAGCAGTCCACACCTAGTGTGAATGCTGTGGTCAGTCAGCCCATTTTTTTATTATTAACGGCCTAAGGTTGAAACTCGAGCTATGACGACTGGATGAATTAACGATCTTTGTGAAAGACTTCATAGGTCCACTAGGGTCTTCTCCACTCTTATCTTGATAGTTTCAATCCTTTGGATTGGCTGCTGGTCTTCCTCTTTGCTTTCTTCCTTCTATACTTCAAAGTATGAAGTTCCTTTTCCCATGATTGCTGTCTTCCAGTCAATCCTTAGATGAGTGTAAATGCTGTTGTTAGTCAGTCCACAACTAATTCAAACGCTGTGGACTGTCAGTCCTTTTAAATGTTGTCGTCATTCAGTCCACAGTGTAATTTTAATAGTGTGGTCAATCTCTTGTAATTGCGGTATTAATTGTTGCACCACTGATTACAAGGCTATTCTATGAAATAGGAAAGGGGATACCTCACTTTAGAAGACAGAGGTTGGCCCACAGTCTAGTCTACTGTAAATGTGGTCAAGCAGTCCACACCTAGTGTGAATGCTGTAGTCAGGCAGTCCACACCTAGTGTGAATGCTGTAGTCAGTCAGCCCATTTTTTATTATTAACGGCCTTCGGTTGAAATTCGAGCCATGACTACTGGATGAATTAACGATCTTTAGGAAGATCAATTTTGTGAAAGACTAGATAGGTCCACTAGGGTCTTCTTCAACATTATCTTGATAGTATCAATCCATTGGATTGGTTGCTGGTCTTGCTCTTTGCTTTCTTCTATACTTCAAACTATGATGTCCTTTTCCATTGATTGCTGTCTTCCATACAATGCTTAGACTAGTGTAATTGCCGTTGTCAGTCATTCCACAACTAATTCAAATGCTGTGGACTGTCAGTCCTTTTAAATGCTGTGGTCATTCAGTCCACAGTGTATTCTTAATAGTGTGGTCAATCTCTTGGAATCGCGGTATTGATTGTTACACCACTGATTACAAGGCTATTCTATGAAATAGAATAGGGGATTCCTCACTTTAGAAGACAGAGGTTGGCCCACAGTCTACTATAAATGTGATCAAGCAGTCCACACCTAGTGTGAATGCTGTGGTCAGTCAGCCCATTTTTTATTATTAACGGCCTTCGGTTGAAACTCGAGCTATGACGACTGGATGAATTAACGATCTTTAGGAAGATCAATTTTGTGAAAGACTTCATAGGTCCACTAGGGTCTTCTCCACCCTTATCTTGATAGTGTCAATCCTTTGAATTGGCTGCTGGTCTTCCTCTTTGATTTCTTCCTTCTATACTTCAAAGTATGAAGTTCCTTTTCCATTGATTGCTGTCTACCAGTCAATCCTTAGATTAGTGTAAATATTGTTGTTAGTCAGTCCACAACTAATTCAAACGCTGTGGACTGTCAGTCCTTTTAAATGTTGTGGTCATTCAGTCCACAGTGTAATTTTAATAGTGTGTTCAATCTCTTGTAATTGCGGTATTGATTGTTACACCACTGATTACAAGAATATTCTATGAAATAGGAAAGGGGATACCTCACTTTAGAAGACAGAGGTTGGCCCACAGTCTAGTCTAATGTAAATGTGGTCAAGCAGTCCACACCTAGTGTGAATGCTGTAGTCAGTCAGTCCACACCTATTGTGAATGCTGTGGTCAGTCAGCCCATTTTTTATTATTAATGGCCTTCGGTTGAAACTCGAGCTATGACGACTTGATGAATTAACGATCTTTAGGAAGATCAATTTTGTGAAAGACTACATAGGTCCACTAGGGTCTTCTCCACTGTTATCTTGATAGTGTCAATCCTTTGGATTGGCTGCTGGTCTTCCTCTTTGCTTTCTTCCTACTATACTTCAAAGTATGATGTCCTTTTCCAGTGATTGCTGTCTTCCAGTCAATCCTTAGACTAGTGTAAATGCTGTTGTCAGTCAGTCCACAACTAATTCAAACGCTGTGGACTGTCAGTCCTTTTAAATGCTGTGGTCATTCAGTCCACAGTGTAGTCTTAATAGTGTGGTCAGTGTCTTGTAATTGCGGTATTGATTGTTACACTGCTGATTACAAGGCTATTCTATGAAAAAGAATAGGGGGTTCCTCACTATAGAAGACAGAGGTTGGCCCACAGTCTGCCGTAAATATGATCAGGCAGTCCACAACTAGTGTGAATAGTGTGGTCAGTCAGTCCATTTTTTATTATTAACGGCCTTCGGTTGAAACTCTAGCCATGACGACTGGATGAATTAACGATCTTTAGGAAGATCAATCTTGTTCAAGACTAGATCGGTCCACTAGGGTCTTCTCCACCGTTATCTTGATAGTATCAATCCTTTGGATTGGTTGCTGGTCTTCCTCTTTGCCTTCTTCCTTCTATTCTTCCGAGTATGATGTCCCTTTCCAGTAATTGCTGTCTTCCAGTCAATCCATAGACTAGTGTAAATGCTGTTGTCAGTCAGTCCACGCCTAATTTAAATGCTGTGGACTGTCAGTCCTTGTAAATTTTGTGGTTAATTGGTCCACAGTGTAGTCTTAATACTGTGGTCAGTCTCTTGTAATCGCGGTATTGATTGTTACACCGCTGATAACAAGGCTATTCTATGAAACAGAATAAGGGATTCCTCACTTTAGAATACAGAAGATAAGGAAAAGAAGTGTTCCTTATGTCTCTACCTAAGATATAGTTGTGTTATACTAGGATTTGTGTATTGAAAATAAACATATGTAAACCACTAACAGTATATTCTCATGTATCAGAAAAGTGTTGTCACACCTCCGCAGGTCTAGAACTTAAGCCTAGACTGACTATTATCAGTAATTAATATGAATATTAATTACTTGTTATGTGACTTTCCACATTCTTTTCTTGGAGTTCACAAGGAAACATTTCAAATCCCACGATGTCAAAGGGCGTCAGTCACCTGCAAATATTCAAAAGAGTGATAATATGTTCCTGCTACAAGCTATACACACCAAAAAGTATAACACTCTAGGGCCAAAATTACTTATTTCAAAGATAAAGACTGTGGTCAGTCGGTCTGCATTTTATTATAAAAATTGTAGTCAGAGAGTCCACAGTCTATTTTAAATTTTATGCTCAATCGGCCCACAGTCTACTGTAAATGTGGTCAGGCAG
The DNA here is from genome assembly GCF_046119375.1 of Phyllobates terribilis. Classification (NCBI taxonomy): domain Eukaryota; kingdom Metazoa; phylum Chordata; class Amphibia; order Anura; family Dendrobatidae; genus Phyllobates; species Phyllobates terribilis. The sequence continues at coordinate 343,536 of NW_027363307.1, forward strand.
TCCACATCTAGTCTATATGCTGTGGTCAGTCAGTCCATTCTTTATAATTAATGGCCTTCGGTTGAAACTCGAGCCATGACGACTTGAAGTATTAATGATCTTTAGGAAGATCAATCTTGTGCAAGACTAGATCGGTCTGTAGCACCCTGAGGATTCGGCTGCTACAGGGGTATTGCACCTCAACCCAGAGGTGTGATATTCCACTCCCGGGTAAGGATGGAGTGTGGAACTGAGCTCGGTAGGCTGCATGCACTACACACATCCCATTTCCGAGGAGCAGACCGACGGTACTCCCACTTAGAAATGTGCAGGTACGACCGAGTCTGTTCCTGGCTGGAGTGGGAGGGGGGTGGTACATCCCAAGTAGTGTAGGGGCAGATAGGGGGAGCAGCCTGGGTAAAGGTAGGAGCTCATTGGGTGCTGGTCACCTGAGCTCACACATAGAGGGTGTATATAAGGTGGGCACCAACTAAGGACAGGGTCAGATGCAGAGAACAAGTCAGGAGCAGAGGAGAAGAAAGACCCAGAGTGAGAGAGGAGAGAGAGAGACCCAGAGGCACAGAAGAACAGGACTCTAAGATCCCAAATTAAAACCCCGGGTGAAGAGTCGGCATCAGGGTACCGGAACCCAAGCTGGTGGGGGTAAAAACATTCCCCAGCCAGAGACCGGAGACCGTGGGCAGCGTTTGCCACGGTCACCCACCACATCCACCCCGAAGGCACACCACATGAAGGGTCAGGGAACCCAAGGCCAAGGGTGTCCCAACAGAAGGCCCGAGGGAGCTGGACCTAGGTGGATCACTGGTGGGGACGGCCAGTGAACGGGACAGAAGGAGAGCTCAGGGCCACGCTCCGGACTTGTTTGGGGGTTGGCTGGATCCAGGACCTGGTGGACGCAGCACGGCTCGGGTGGTCACTCGGAGCTGGAGTGACCAGTACAACATCTGCAGTAAGTAAACACCCTTAACTGCACAACCCGACTCTGTCTTCACTGCCGTCTGCACTGCACCACCACAACCCCCATCCTCTGCACCTGTTCCCCCTGAGGCTATACCCCACCCGTTGGGGGTTATACCATCTCAAGCTGCACCTGCACCATCAGCCTCAGCGGACCCTGCTGCAGCGGCGGCCACAGTGACCGCATCACAACGGGTGGCGTAGTCGACACAAAAGAACTCTTAATAACATCTGTAGGACTGCCACATAACACTGAGCTTGACGCCCTGGGCACGGGGCCGGGTCACAGCCGCTCGGAGACTACAACCCCCCATCTGATCCGGTGCCGGGTATTCCCTTCAAAAAGGAATATGTCCCAGGGGGCGCGTCAGGTCCACTAGGGCCTTCTTCACCATTATCTTGATAGTATCAATCCATTGGATTGTTTGCTGGTCTTGCACTTTGCTTTGGTCCTTCAATACTTCAAAGTATGATGTCCTTTTCCAGTGATTACTGTCTTCAATTCAATCCTTAGATAACTGTAAATGCTGTTGTCAGTCAGTCCACAACTAATTCAAACGCTGTGGACTGTCAGTCCTTTTAAATGTTGTGGTCATTCAGTCCAAAGTGTATTCTTAATAGTGTGGTCAATCTCTTGGAATCGCGGTATTGATTGTTACACCGCTGATTACAAGACTATTCTGTGAAATAGGATAGGGGATTCCACACTTTAGAAGACAGAGGTTGGCCCACAGTCTACTATAAATGTGATCAAGCAGTCCACACCTAGTGTGAATGCTGTGGTCAGTCAGCCCATTTTTTATTACTAACGGCCTTCGGTTGAAATTCGAGCCATGACTACTGGATGAATTAACGATCTTTAGGAAGATCAATTTTGTGAAAGACTACATAGGTCCACTAGGGTCTTTTCCACTGTTATCTTGATAGTGTCAATCCTTTGGATTGGCTGCTCGTCTTCCTCTTTGCTTTCTTCCTTCTATACTTCAAAGTATGATGTCCTTTTCCAGTGATTGCTGTCTTCCAGTCAATCCTTAGACTAGTGTAAATGCTGTTGTCAGCCAGTCCACAACTAATTCAAACGCTGTGGACTGTCAGTCCTTTTAAATGCTGTGGTCATTCAGTCCACAGTGTAGTCTTAATAGTCTGGTCAGTGTCTTGTAATTGCAGTATTGATTGTTACACTGCTAATTACAAGGCTATTCTATGAAATAGAATAGAGGATTCCTCCCTTTAAAAGACCGAGGTTGGCCCGCAGTCTAGTCTACTATAAATGTGGTCAAGGAGTCCACACCTAGTGTGAATGCTGTAGTCAGTCAGCCCATTTTTTATTATTAACGGCCTTCGGTTGAAATTCGAGCCATGACTACTGGATGAATTAACGATCTTTAGGAAGATCAATTTTGTGAAAGACTAGATAGGTCCACTAGGGTCGTCTTCACCATTATCTTGATAGTATCAATCCATTGGATTGGTTGCTGGTCTTGCTCTTTGCTTTCTTCTATACTTCAAACTATGATGTCCTTTTCCATTGTTTGCTGTCTTCCATTCAATCCTTAGACTAGTGTAATTGCCGTTGTCAGTCAGTCCACAACTAATTCAAATGCTGTGGACTGTCAGTCCTTTTAAATGTTGTGGTCATTCAGTCCACAGTGTATTCTTAATAGTGTGGTCAATCTCTTGGAATCGCGATATTGATTGTTACACCGCTGATTACAAGGCTATTCTATGAAATAGAATAGGGGATTCCTCACTTTAGAAGACAGAGGTTGGCCCACAGTCTACTATAAATGTGATCAGGCAGTCCACAACTAGTGTGAATGCTGTGGTCAGTCAGTCCATTTTTTATTATTAACGGCCTTCGGTTGAAACTCTAGCCATGACGACTGGATAAATTAATGATCTTTAGGAAGATCAATCTTGTTCAAGACTAGATCGGTCCACTAGGGTCTTCTTCACCATTATCTTGATAGTATCAATCCATTGGATTGGTTGCTGGTCTTGCTCTTTGCTTTCTTCTATACTTCAAACTATGATGTCCTTTTCCATTGTTTGCTGTCTTCCATTCAATCCTTAGACTAGTGTAATTGCCGTTGTCAGTCAGTCCACAACTAATTCAAATGCTGTGGACTGTCAGTCCTTTTAAATGTTGTGGTCATTCAGTCCACAGTGTATTCTTAATAGTGTGGACAATCTCTTGTAATTGCGGTATTGATTGTTACACCACTGATTACAAGGCTATTCTATGAAATAGGAAAGGGGATACCTCACTTTAGAAGACAGAGGTTGGCCCACAGTCTAGTCTACTGTAAATGTGGTCAAGCAGGCCACACCTAGTGTAAATGCTGTAGTCAGGCAGTCCACACCTATTGTGAATGCTGTGGTCAGTCAGCCCATTTTTTATTATTAACGGCCTTCGGTTGAAACTCTAGCCATGATGACTTGATAAATTAACGATCTTTAGAAAGATCAATATTTTCAAGACTAGATCGGTCCACTAGGGTCTTCTCCACCGTTATCTTGATAGTATCTATCCTTTGAATTGGTTGCTGGTCTTCCTCTTTGCCTTCTTCCTTCTATTCTTCCGAGTATGATGTCCCTTTCCAGTAATTGCTGTCTTCCAGTCAATCCATAGACTAGTGTAAATGCTGTTGTCAGTCAGTCCACGCCTAATTTAAATGCTGTGGACTGTCAGTCCTTGTAAATTTTGTGGTTAATTGGTCCACAGTGTAGTCTTAATACTGTGGTCAGTCTCTTGTAATCGCGGTATTGATTGTTACACCACTGATTACAAGGCTATTCTATGAAACAGAATAATTGATTCCTCACTTTAGAATACAGAAGATAAGGAAAAGAAATGTTCCTTATGTCTCTACCTAAGATATAGTTGTGTTATACTAGGAATTGTGTATAGAAAATAAACATATGTAAACCACTAACAGTATATTCTCATGTATCAGAAAGGTGTTGTCACACCTCCGCAGGTCTAGAACTTATGCCTAGACTGACTATTATCAGTAATTAATATGAATATTAATTACCTGTTATGTGACCTTCCACATTCTTTTCTTGGAGTTCACAAGGAAACATTTAAAATCCCACCATGTCAAAGGGCGTCAGTCACCTGTAAATATTCAAAATAGTGATAATATGTTCATGCTACATGCTATACACACCAAAAAGTATTACACTCTAGGGCCAAAATTACTTATTTCAAAGATAAAGACTGTGGTCATTCGGTCTGCATTTTATTATAAAAGATGTAGTCACAGAATACACAGTCTATTTTAAATTTTATGCTCAATCGGCTCAGAGTCTACTGTAAATGTTGTCAGGCAGTCCACATCTAGTCTATATGCTGTGGTCAGTCAGTCCATTCTTTATAATTAATGGCCTTCGGTTGAAACTCGAGCCATGACTACTGGATGAATTAACGATCTTTAGGAAGATCAATTTTGTGAAAGACTAGATAGGTCCACTAGGGTCTTCTTCACCATTATCTTGATAGTATCAATCCATTGGATTGGTTGCTGCTCTTGCTCTTTGCTTTCTTCTATACTTCAAACTATGATGTCCTTTTCCATTGATTGCTGTCTTCCATTCAGTCCTTAGACTAGTGTAATTGCCGTTGTCTGTCAGTCCACAACTAATTCAAATGCTGTGGACTGTCAGTCCTTTTAAATGTTGTGGTCATTCCGTCCACAGTGTATTCTTAATAGTGTGGTCAATCTCTTGGAATCGCGGTATTGATTGTTACACCACTGATTACAAGGCTATTCTATGAAATAGAATAGGGGATTCCTCACTTTAGAAGACAGAGGTTGGCCCACAGTCTACTATAAATGTGATCAAGCAGTCCACACCTAGTGTGAATGCTGTGGTCAGTCAGCCCATTTTTTATTATTAACGGCCTTCGGTTGAAACTCGAGCTATGATGACTGTTTGAATTAACGATCTTTAGGAAGATCAATTTTGTGAAAGACTACATACGTCCACTAGGGTCTTTTCCACTGTTATCTTGATAGTGTCAATCCTTTGGATTGGCTGCTCGTCTTCCTCTTTGCTTTCTTCCTTCTATACTTCAAAGTATGCTGTCCTTTTCCAGTGATTGCTGTCTTCCAGTCAATCCTTAGACTAGTGTAATTGCCGTTGTCAGTCAGTCCACAACTAATTCAAATGCTGTGGACTGTCAGTCCTTTTAAATGTTGTGGTCATTCAGTCCACAGTGTATTCTTAATAGTGTGGTCAATCTCTTGGAATCGCGGTATTGATTGTTACACCGCTGATTACAACGCTATTCTATGAAATAGAATAGGGGATTCCTCACTTTAGAAGACAGAGGTTGGCCCACATTCTACTATAAATGTGATCAGGCAGTCCACAACTAGTGTGAATGCTGTGGTCAGTCAGTCCATTTTTTATTATTAACGGCCTTCGGTTGAAACTCTAGCCATGACGACTGGATGAATTAATGATCTTTAGGAAGATCAATCTTGTTCAAGACTAGATCGGTCCACTAGGGTCTTCTCCACCGTTATCTTGATAGTATCAATCCATTGGATTGGTTGCTGGTCTTGCTCTTTGCTTTCTTCTATACTTCAAACTATGATGTCCTTTTCCATTGATTGCTGTCTTCCATTCAATCCTTAGACTAGTGTAATTGCCGTTGTCAGTCAGTCCACAACTAATTCAAACGCTGTGGACTGTCAGTCCTTTTAAATGTTGTGGTCATTCAGTCCACAGTGTACTCTTAATAGTGTGGTCAGTGTCTTGTAATTGCAGTATTGATTGTTACACTGCTAATTACAAGGTTATTCTATGAAATAGAATAGGGGATTCCTCCATTTAAAAGACAGAGGTTGTCCCACAGTCTAGTCTACCGGAAATGTGGTCAAGCAGTCCACACCTAGTGTGAATGCTGTAGTCAGTCAGCCCATTTTTTATTATTAACGGCCTTCGGTTGAAATTCGAGCCATGACTACTGGATGAATTAACAATCTTTAGGAAGATCAATTTTGTGAAAGACTAGATAGATCCACTAGGGTCTTCTTCACCATTATCTTGATAGTATCAATCCATTGGATTGGTTGCTGGTCTTGCTCTTTGCTTTCTTCTATACTTCAAACTATGATGTCCTTTTCCATTGATTGCTGTCTTCCATTCAATCCTTAGACTAGTGTAATTGCCGTTGTCAGTCAGTCCACAACTAATTTAAACGCTGTGGACTGTCAGTCCTTTTAAATGTTGTGGTCATTCAGTCCACAGTGTATTCTTAGTAGTGTGGTCAATCTCCTGGAATCGCGGTATTGATTGTTACACCGCTGATTACAAGGCTATTCTATGAAATAGGATAGGGGATTCCTCACTTTAGAAGACAGAGGTTGGCCCACAGTCTACTATAAATGTGATCAAGCAGTCCACACCTAGTGTGAATGCTGTAGTCAGTCAGCCCATTTTTTATTATTAACGGCCTTCGGTTGAAACTCGAGCTATGACGACTGGATGAATTAACGATCTTTAGGAAGATCAATTTTGTGAAAGACTTCATAGGTCCACTAGGGTCTTCTTCACCATTATCTTGATAGTGTCAATCCTTTGGATTGGCTGCTGGTCTTCCTCTTTGCTTTCTTCCTTCTATACTTCAAAGTATGAAGTTCCTTTTCCCGTGATTGCTGTCTTCCAGTCAATCCTTAGATTAGTGTAAATGCTGTTGTTAGTCAGTCCACAACTAATTCAAATGCTGTGGACTGTCAGACCTTTTAAATGTTGTGGTCATTCAGTCCACAGTGTAATTTTAATAGTGTGGTCAATCTCTTGCAATTGCGGTATTGATTGTTACACCACTGATTACAAGGCTATTCTATGAAATAGGAAAGGGGATACCTCACTTTAGAAGACAGAGGTTGGCCCACAGTCTAGTCTACTGTAAATGTGGTCAAGCAGTCCACACCTAGTGTGAATGCTGTAGTCAGGCAGTCCACACCTAGTGTGAATGCTGTGGTCAGTCAGCCCATTTTTTATTATTAATTGCCTTCGGTTGAAACTCGAGCTATGACGACTTGATGAATTAACGATCTTTAGGAAGATCAATTTTGTGAAAGACTACATAGGTCCACTAGGGTCTTCTCCACTGTTATCTTGATAGTGTCAATCCTTTGGATTGGCTGCTCGTCTTCCTCTTTGCTTTCTTCCTTCTATTCTTCAAAGTATGATGTCCTTTTCCAGTTATTGCTGTCTTCCAGTCAATCCTTAGACTAGTGTAAATGCTGTTGTCAGTCAGGCCACAACTAATTCAAAAGCTGTGGACTGTCAGTCCTTTTAAATGCTGTGGTCATTCAGTCCACAGTGTAGTCTTAATAGTGTGGTCAGTGTCTTGTAATTGCGGTATTGATTGTTACACTGCTGATTACAAGGCTATTCTATGAAATAGAATAGGGGGTTCCTCACTTTAGAAGACAGAGGTTGGCCCACAGTCTACCGTAAATATGATCAGGCAGTCCACAACTAGTGTGAATGCTGTGGTCAGTCAGTCCATTTTTTATTATTAACGGCCTTCGGTTGAAACTCTAGCCATGACGACTGGATGAATTAACGATCTTTAGGAAGATCAATCTTGTTCAAGACTAGATCGGTCCACTAGGGTCTTCTCCACCGTTATCTTGATAGTATCAATCCTTTGGATTGGTTGCTCGTCTTCCTCTCTGCTTTCTTCCTTCTATTCTTCCGAGTATGATGTCCCTTTCCAGTAATTGCTGTCTTCCAGTCAATCCATAGACTAGTGTAAATGCTGTTGTCAGTCAGTCCACGCCTAATTTAAATGCTGTGGACTGTCAGTCCTAGTAACTTTTGTGGTCAATTGGTCCACAGTGTAGTCTTAATACTGTGGTCAGTCTCTTGTAATCGCGGTATTGATTGTTCCACCGCTGATTACAAGGCTATTCTATGAAACAGAATAAGGGATTCCTCACTTTAGAATACAGAAGATAAGGAAAAGAAATGTTCCTTATGTCTCTACCTAAGATATAGTTGTGTTATACTAGGAATTGTGTATAGAAAATAAAGATATGTAAGCCACTAACAGTATATTCTCATGTATCATGTATCAGAAAGGTGTTGTCACACCTCCGCAGGTCTAGAACTTATGCATAGACTGACTATTATCAGTAATTAATATGAATATTAATTACCTGTTATGTGACTTTCCACATTCTTTTCTTGGAGTTCACAAGGAAACATTTCAAATCCCACGATGTCAAAGGGCGTCAGTCACCTGTAAATATTCAAAAGAGTGATAATATGTTCCTGCTACATGCTATACACACCAAAAAGTATAACACTCTAGGGCCAAAATTACTTATTTCAAAGATAAAGACTGTAGTCAGTCGGTCTGCATTTTATTATAAAAATTGTAGTCAGAGAGACCACAGTCTATTTTAAATTTTATGCTCAATCGGTTCACAGTCTACTGTAAATGAGGTCAGGCAGTCCACATCTAGTCTATATGCTGTGGTCAGTCAGTCAGTCCATTCTTTATAATTAATGGCCTTCGGTTGAAACTCGAGCCATGACGACTTGATGTATTAATGATCTTTAGGAAGATCAATCTTGTGCAAGACTAGATCGGTCCACTAGGGCCTTCTTCACCATTACCTTGATAGTATCAATCCATTGGATTGTTTGCTGGTCTTGCACTTTGCTTTGGTCCTTCTATACTTCAAAGTATGATGTCCTTTTCCAGTGATTGCTGTCTTCCATTCAATCCTTAGACTACTGTAAATGCTGTTGTCAGTCAGTCCACAACTAATAAAAATGCTGTGGACTGTCAGTCCTTTTAAATGTTGTGGTCATTCAGTCCACAGTGTAATTTTAATAGTGTGGTCAGTCTCTTGTAATCGCGGTATTGATTGTTACACAGCTGATTACAAGGTTTTTCTATGAAATAGAATAGGGAATTCCTCCATTTAAAAGACAGAGGTTGGCCCACAGTCTAGTCTACTGGAAATGTGGTCAAGCAGTCCACACCTAGTGTGAATGCTGTAGTCAGTCAGCCCATTTTTTATTATTAACGGCCTTCGGTTGAAATTCGAGCCATGACTACTGGATGAATTAACGATCTTTAGGAAGATCAATTTTGTGAAAGACTAGATAGGTCCACTAGGGTCTTCTTCGCCATTATCTTGATAGTATCAATCCATTGGATTGGTTGCTGGTCTTGTTCTTTGCTTTCTTCTATACTTCAAACTATGATGTCCTTTTCCATTGATTGCTGTCTTCCATTCAATCCTTAGACTAGTGTAATTGCCGTTGTCAGTCAGTCCACAACTAATTCAAACGCTGTGGACTGTCAGTCCTTTTAAATGCTGTGGTCATTCAGTCCACAGTGTAGTCTTAATAGTGTGGTCAATCTCTTGGAATCGCGGTATTGATTGTTACACCGCTGATTACAAGGCTATTCTATGAAATAGGATAGGGGATTCCACACTTTAGAAGACAGAGGTTGGCCCACAATCTACTATAAATGTGATCAAGCAGTCCACACCTAGTGTGAATGCTGTGGTCAGTCAGCCCATTTTTTATTATTAACGGCCTTCGGTTGAAACTCGAGCTATGACGACTGGATGAATTAACGATCTTCAGGAAGATCAATTTTGTGAAAGACTTCATAGGTCCACTAGGGTCTTCTCCACCCTTATCTTGATAGTGTCAATCCTTTGGATTGGCTGCTGGTCTTCCTCTTTGCTTTCTTCCTTCTATACTTCAAAGTATGAAGTTCCTTTTCCCAAGATTGCTGTCTTCCAGTCAATCCTTAGATTAGTGTAAATGCTGTTGTTAGTCAGTCCACAACTAATTCAAACGCTGTGGACTGTCAGTCCTTTTAAATGTTGTGGTCATTCAGTCCACAGTGTAATTTTAATAGTGTGGTCAATCTCTTGTAATTGCGGTATTGATGGTTACACCACTGATTACAAGGCTATTCTATGAAATAGGAAAGGGGATACCTCACTTTAGAAGACAGAGTTTGGCCCACAGTCTAGTCTACTGTAAATGTGGTCAAGCAGTCCACACCTAGTGTGAATGCTGTAGTCAGTCAGCCCATTTTTTATTATTAATGGCCTTCGGTTGAAACTCGAGCTATGACGACTTGAATTAACGATCTTTAGGAAGATCAATTTTGTGAAAGACTACATAGGTCCACTAGGGTCTTCTCCACTGTTATCTTGATAGTGTCAATCCTTTGGATTGGCTGCTGGTCTTCCTCTTTGCTTTCTTCCTTCTATACTTCAAAGTATGATGTCCTTTTCCAGTGATTGCTGTCTTCCATTCAATCCTTAGACTAGTGTAATTGCCGTTGTCAGTCAGTCCACAACTAATTCAAACGCTGTGGACTGTCAGTCCTTTTAAATGCTGTGGTCATTCAGTCCACAGTGTAGTCTTAATAGTGTGGTCAGTGTCTTGTAATTGCGGTATTGATTGTTACACTGCTGATTACAAGGCTATTCTATGAAATAGAATAGGAGATTCCTCACTTTAGAAGACAGAGGTTGGCCCACAGTCTACCGTAAATATGATCAGGCAGTCCACAACTAGTGTGAATGCTGTGGTCAGTCAGTCCATTTTTTATTATTAACGGCCTTCGGTTGAAACTCTAGCCATGACGACTGGATGAATTAACGATCTTTAGGAAGATCAATCTTGTTCAAGACTAGATCGGTCCACCAGGGTCTTCTCCACCGTTATCTTGATAGTATCAATCCTTTGGATTGGTTGCTGGTCTTCCTCTTTGCCTTCTTTCGTCTACTCTTCCGAGTATGATGTCCCTTTCCAGTAATTGCTGTCTTCCAGTCAATCCATAGACTAGTGTAAATGCTGTTGTCAGTCAGTCCACGCCTAATTTAAATGCTGTGGAATGTCAGTCCTTGTAAATTTTGTGGGTAATTGGTCCACAGTGTAGTCTTAATACTGTGGTCAGTCTCTTGTAATCGCGGTATTGATTGTTACACCGCTGATTACAAGGCTATTCTATGAAACAGAATAAGGGATTCCTCACTTTAGAATACAGAAGATAAGGAAAAGAAATGTTCCTTATGTCTCTACCTAAGATAAAGTTGTGTTATACTAGGAATTGTGTATAGAAAATAAACATATGTAAACCACTAACAGTATATTCTCATGTATCAGAAAGGTGTTGTCACACCTCCGCAGGTCTAGAACTTATGCCTAGACTGACTATTATCAGTAATTAATATGAATATTAATTACCTGTTATGTGACTTTCCACATTCTTTTCTTGGAGTTCACAAGGAAACATTTCAAATCCCACCATGTCAAAGGGCGTCAGTCACCTGTAAATATTCAAAAGAGTGATAATATGTTCCTGCTACACCAAAAAGTATAACACTCTAGGGCCAAAATTACTTATTTCAAAGATAAAGACTGTGGTCAGTCGGTCTGCATTTTATTATAAAAATTGTAGTCAGACAGTCCACACTCTATTTTAACTTTTATGCTCAATCGGTTCACAGTCTACTGTAAATGTGGTCAAGCAGTCCACATCTAGTCTATATGCTGTGGTCAGTCAGTCAGTCCATTCTTTATAATTAATGGCCTTCAGTTGAAACTCGAGCCATGACGACTTGATGTATTAATGATCTTTAGGAAGAACAATCTTGTGCAAGACTAGATCGGTCCACTAGGGCCTTCTTCACCATTATATTGATAGTATCAATCCATTGGATTGTTTGCTGGTCTTGCACTTTGCTTTGGTCCTTCTATACTTCAAAGTATGATGTCCTTTTCCAGTGATTGCTGTCTTCCATTCAATCCTTAGACTACTCTAAATGCTGTTGTCAGTCGGTCCACAACTAATTCAAATGCTGTGGACTGTCAGTCCTTTTAAATGTTGTGGTCATTCAGTCCACAGTGTAATTTTAATAGTGTGGTCAGTCTCTTGTAATCGCGGTATTGATTGTTACACAGCTGATTACAAGGTTATTCTATGAAATAGAATAGGGGATTCCTCACTTTAGAAGTCAGAGGTTGGCCCACAGTGTACCGTAAATATGATCAGGCAGTCCACAACTAGTGTGAATGCTGTGGTCAGTCAGTCCATTTTTTATTATTAACGGCCTTCGGTTGAAACTCTAGCCATGACGACTGGATGAATTAACGATCTTTAGGAAGATCAATCCTGTTCAAGACTAGATCGGTCCACTAGTGTCTTCTCCACCATTATCTTGATAGTATCAATCCTTTGGATTGGTTGCTGGTCTTCCTCTTTGCCTTCTTCCTTCTATTCTTCCGAGTATGATGTCCCTTTCCAGTAATTGCTGTCTTCCAGTCAATCCATAGACTAGTGTAAATGCTGTTGTTAATCAGTCCACGCCTAATTTAAATGCTGTGGACTGTCAGTCCTTGTAAATTTTGTGGGTAATTGGTCCACAGTGTAGTCTTAATACTGTGGTCAGTCTCTTGTAATCGCGGTATTGATTGTTACACCGCTGATTACAAGGCTATTCTATGAAACAGAATAAGGGATTCCTCACTTTAGAATACAGAAGATAAGGAACAGAAGTGTTCCTTATGTCTCTACCTAAGATATAGTTGTGTTATACTAGGAATTGTGTATAGAAAATAAACATATGTAAACCACTAACAGTATATTCTCATGTATCAGAAAGGTGTTGTCACACCTCCGCAGGTCTAGAACTTATGCCTAGACTGACTATTATCAGTAATTAATATGAATATTAATTACCTGTTATGTAACTTTCCACATTCTTTTCTTGTAGTCCACAAGGAAACATTTCAAATCGCACCATGTCAAAGGGCGTCAGTCACCTGTAAATATTCAAAAGAGTGATAATATGTTCCTGCTACATGCTATACACACCAAAAGGTATAACACTCTAGGGCCAAAATTACGTATTTCAAAGATAAAGACTGTGGTCAGTCGGTCTGTATTTTATTATAAAAATTGTATTCAGACAGTCCACAGTCTATTTTAAATTTTATAATCAATCGGTTCACAGTCTACTGTAAATGTGGTCAGGCAGTCCACATCTACTGTATATGCTGTTTTCAGTCAGTCCATCCTTTATAATTAATGGCCTTCGGTTGAAACTCGAGCCATGACGACTTGATGAATTAATGATCTTTAGGAAGATCAATCTTGTGCAAGATTAGATCGGTCCACTAGGGTCTTCTTCAGAATTATCTTGATAGTATCAATCCATTGGATTGGCTGCTGGTCTTGCTCTAAGCTTTCTTCTATACTTCAAACTATGTTGTCCTTTTCCATTGATTGCTGTCTTCCATTCAATCCTTAGACTAGTGTAAATGCTGTTGTCAGTCAGTCCACAACTAATTCAAACGCTGTGGACTGTCAGTCCTTTTAAATGTTGTGGTCATTCAGTCCACAGTGTAATTTAATAGTGTGGTCAATCTCTTGTAATCGCGGTATTGATTGTTACACAGCTGATTACAAGGTTATTCTATGAAATAGAATAGGGGATTTCTCCCTTTAGAAGACAGAGGTTGGCCCACAGTCTAGTCTACTATAAATGTGGTCAAGCAGTCCACACCTAGTGTGAATGCTGTGGTCAGTCAGCCCATTTTTTATTACTAACGGCCTTCGGTTGAAACTCGAGCTATGACGACTGGATGAATTAACGATCTTTAGGAAGATCAATTTTGTGAAAGACTTCATAGGTCCACTAGGGTCTTCTTCACCATTATCTTGATAGTGTCAATCCTTTGGATTGGCTGCTGGTCTTCCTCTTTGCTTTCTTCCTTCTATACTTCAAAGTATGAAGTTCCTTTTCCCGTGATTGCTGTCTTCCAGTCAATCCTTAGATTAGTGTAAATGCTGTTGTCAGTCATTCCACAACTAATTCAAATGCTGTGGACTGTCAGTCCTTTTAAATGTTGTGGTCATTCAGTCCACAGTGTAATTTTAATAGTGTGGTCAATCTGTTGTAATTGCGGTATTGATTATTACACCACTGATTACAAGGCTATTCTATGAAATAGGAAAGGGGATACCTCACTTTAGAAGACAGAGGTTGGCCCACAGTCTACTATAAATGTGATCATGCAGTCCACACCTAGTGTGAATGCTGTGGTCAGTCAGCCCATTTTTTATTATTAACGGCCTTCGGTTGAAACTCGAGCTATGACGACTGGATGAATTAACGATCTTTAGGAAGATCAATTTTGTGAAAGACTTCATAGGTCCACTAGGGTCTTCTCCACCCTTATCTTGATAGTGTCAATCCTTTGGATTGGCTGCTGGTCTTCCTCTTTGCTTTCTTCCTTCTATACTTCAAAGTATGAAGTTCCTTTTCCCGTGATTGCTGTCTTCCAGTCAATCCTTAGATTAGTGTAAATGCTGTTGTTAGTCAGTCCACAACTAATTCAAATGCTGTGGACTGTCAGTCCTTTTAAATGTTGTGGTCATTCAGTCCACAGTGTAATTTTAATAGTGTGGTCAATCTCTTGTAATTGCGGTATTGATTGTTACACCACTGATTACAAGGCTATTCTATGAAATAGGAAAGGGGATTCCTCACTTTAGAAGACAGAGGTTGGCCCACAGTCTAGTCTACTGTAAATGTGGTAAAGCAGTCCACACCTAGTGTGAATGCTGTAGTCAGGCAGTCCACACCTATTGTGAATGCTGTGGTCAGTCAGCCCATTTGTTTATTATTAATGTCCTTCGGTTGAAACTCGACCTAAGACGACTTGATGAATTAACGATCTTTAGGAAGATCAATTTTGTGAAAGACTACATAGGTCCACTAGGGTCTTCTCCACTGTTATCTTGATAGTGTCAATCCTTTGGATTGGCTGCTGGTCTTCCTCTTTGCTTTCTTCCTTCTATACTTCAAAGTAGGATGTCCTTTTCCAGTGATTGCTGTCTTCCAGTCAATCCTTAGACTAGTGTAAATGCTGTTGTCAGTCAGTCCACAACTAATTCAAACGCTGTGGACTGTCAGTCCTTTCAAATGCTGTGGTCATTCTGTCCACAGTGTAGTCTTAATAGTGTGGTCAGTGTCTTGTAATTGCGGTATTGATTGTTACACTGCTGATTACAAGGCTATTCTATGAAATAGAATAGGGGGTTCCTCACTTTAGAAGACAGAGGTTGGCCCACAGTCTACCGTAAATATGATCAGGCAGCCCACAACTAGTGTGAATGCTGTGGTCAGTCAGTCCATTTTTTATTATTAACGGCCTTCGGTTGAAACTCTAGCCATGACGACTGGATGAATTAACGATCTTTAGGAAGATTAATCTTGTTCAAGACTAGATCTGTCCACTAGGGTCTTCTCCACCGTTATCTTGATAGTATCAATCCTTTGGATTGGTTGCTGGTCTTCCTCTTTGCCTTCTTCCTTCTATTCTTCCGAGTATGATGTCCCTTTCCAGTAATTGCTGTCTTCCAGTCAATCCATAGACTAGTGTAAATGCTGTTGTCAGTCAGTCCACGCCTAATTTAAATGCTGTGGACTGTCAGTAATTGTAAATTTTGTGGTTAATTGGTCCACAGTGTAGTCTTAATACTGTAGTCAGTCTCTTGTAATCGCGGTATTGATTGTTACACCGCTGATTACAAGGCTATTCTATGAAACAGAATAAGGGATTCCTCACTTTAGAATACAGAAGATAAGGAAAAGAAATGTTCCTTATGTCTCTACCTAAGATATAGTTGTGTTATACTAGGACTTGTGTATAGAAATTAAACATATGTAAACCACTAACAGTATATTCTCATGTATCAGAAAGGTGTTGTCACACCTCCGCAGGTCTAGAACTTATGCCTAGACTGACTATTATCAGTAATTAATATGAATATTAATTACCTGTTATGTGACTTTCCACATTCTTTTCTTGGAGTCCACAAGGAAACATTTCAAATCCCACCATGTCAAAGGGCGTCAGTCACCTGTAAATATTCAAAAGAGTGATAATATGTTCCTGCTACATGCTATACACACCAAAAAGTATAACACTCTAGGGTCAAAAATACTTATTTCAAAGATAAAGACTGTGGTCAGTCGGTCTGCATTTTATTATAAAAATTGTAGTCAGACAGTCCACAGTCTATTTTAAATTTTATGCTCAATCGGTTCACACTCTACTGTAAATGTGGTCAGGCAGTCCACATCTAGTCTATATGCTGTGGTCAGTCAGTCAGTCCATTCTTTATAATTAATGGCCTTCGGTTGAAACTCGAGCCATGACGACTTGATGTATTAATGATCTTTAGGAAGATCAATCTTGTCCAAGACTAGATCGGTCCACTAGGGCCTTCTTCACCATTATCTTGATAGTATCAATCCATTGGATTGTTTGCTGGTCTTGCACTTTGCTTTGGTCCTTCTATACTTCAAAGTATGATGTCCTTTTCCAGTGATTGCTGTCTTCCATTCAATCCTTAGACTACTGTAAATGCTGTTGTCAGTCAGTCCACAACTATTTCAAATGCTGTGGACTGTCAGTCCTTTTAAATCTTGTGGTCATTCAGTCCACAGTGTAATTTTAATAGTGTGGTCAGTCTCTTGTAATCGCGGTATTGATTGTTACACTGCTAATTACAAGGCTATTCTATGAAATAGAATTGGGGATTCCTCACTTTAGAAGACAGAGGTTGGCCAACAGTCTACTATAAATGTGATCATGCAGTCCACACCTAGTGTGAATGCTGTGGTCAGTCAGCCCATTTTTTATTATTAACGGCCTTCGGTTGAAACTCGAGCTATGACGACTGGATGAATTAACGATCTTTAGGAAGATCAATTTTGTGAAAGACTTCATAGGTCCACTAGGGTCTTCTCCACCCTTATCTTGATAGTGTCAATCCTTTGGATTGGCTGCTGGTCTTCCTCTTTGCTTTCTTCCTTCTATACTTCAAAGTATGAAGTTCTTTTTCCAGTGATTGCTGTCTTCCAGTCAATCCTTAGATTAGTGTAAATGCTGTTGTCAGTCAGTCCACAACTAATTCAAACGCTGTGAACTGTCAGTCCTTTTAAATGTTGTGGTCATTCAGTCCACAGTGTAATTTTAATAGTGTGTTCAATCTCTTGTAATTGCGGTATTGATTGTTACACCACTGATTACAAGGCTATTCTATGAAATAGGAAAGGGGATACCTCACTTTAGAAGACAGAGGTTGGCCCACAGTCTAGTCTACTGTAAATGTGGTCAAGCAGTCCACACCTAGTGTGAATGCTGTAGTCAGGCAGGCCACACATATTGTGAATGCTGTGGTCAGTCAGCCCATTTTTTATTATTAATGACCTTCGGTTGAAACTCGAGCTATGACGACAGGATGAATTAACAATCTTTAGGAAGATCAATTTTGTGAAAGACTACATAGGTCCACTAGTGTCTTCTCCACTGTTATCTTGATAGTGTCAATCCTTTGGATTGGTTGCTGGTCTTCCTCTTTGCTTTCTTCCTTCTATACTTCAAAGTATGATGTCCTTTTCCAGTGATTGCTGTCTTCCAGTCAATCCATAGACTAGTGTAAATGATGTTGTCAGTCAGTCCACGCCTAATTTAAATGCTGTGGACTGTCAGTCCTTGTAAATTTTGTGGTCAATTGGTCCACAGTGTAGTCTTAATACTGTGGTCAGTCTCTTGTAATCGCGGTATTGATTGTTACACCGCTGATTACAAGGCTATTCTATGAAACAGAATAAGGGATTCCTCACTTTAGAATACAGAAGATAAGGAAAAGAAGTGTTCCTTATGTCTCTACCTAAGATATAGTTGTGTTATACTAGGAATTGTGTATAGAAAATAAAGATATGTAAACCACTAACAGTATATTCTCATGTATCAGAAAGGTGTTGTCACACCTCCGCAGGTCTAGAACTTATGCCTAGACTGACTATTATCAGTAATTAATATGAATATGAATTACCTGTTATGTGACTTTCCACATTCTTTTCTTGGAGTTCACAAGGAAACATTTCAAATCCCACGAGGTCAAACGGCGTCAGTCACCTGTAAATATTCAAAAGAGTGATAATATGTTCCTGCTACATGCTATACACACCAAAGAGTATGATGGAAAAAGTAATCTGTAAAAAGTCGTAGTTGTGACAATATGTTTACAATAAAAATGAAACAAAAAAAAAAAACAATAGAGGAATATTTTTTTACTCTTGTTACAATACAGTAGTAGGTATTTATGTGAAATCTAATTTATTCAAATATAAGTCTTATTGTTTTTTTATGTGTAGTTTTTGTAGTATTATGTGACATTTTTAATATTTTTATTATAGTTTACAACCTACCCCCAATTTACCCTTTTAAAAATGAGGAGTGAGAGAGAGAAAAAAAGAAAAAGTGAAAAAATAAGTAAATAAAAAGTAAAAAGGTGCTATATTAACCTTTCTTTTCCTATTTATTCCCTTTACTATTCTATAGACCCCTTGCATAGTCAATTTATTTCTGCAATGATTATATATAATTGTTTTTTCAACCCCCTTTTTTCTTCAGGTTTCAAATTATCCTCATTTAATTAACTCTGCTGAAAGGGAATTATGTCAGATCATAATAAAGGGTAAGATTCCATTGATCAGGGGCATACATATTAATCACTGAGCCCCATAGCAGAAGTTTTAATAGTCCCCTCACTCCACAAAAAAAATTGGTAGTATCACAGAAAAGCATATCTTACAACTTTGCAGCCCTTCCAAATGTATTTTCTTCTCATTGAAGCCCTTAGATTCCACCATAAAGTATGAAACCAGCAAAAGTGCCCTCCCCCAAATACAGAGTTATACCCCCACAGTGAATTCCTCCACAGTACCCTCCTCATGCACAGAATAATAACCCTGCTGTCCCTCCCTTCCCTGACAAAGCATGGTGACCCCCAAGACAGTATGATGCCCCAACTGTGATCCCAACACAGCCCTCCATACAATATGATGGCCCACACATAGCCCTCTATACAGAATAATGATCCCACACCCCTCCACACAGTAAGATGGCCCCAACACAATACTCCACATATTAGGATGGCCCCAACACAGCCCTAGGCACAATATGATGGCCCCCACACAGCCCTCCATACAGTATAATGGCCCTCCACACAGTATGATGGCCCCAAAATGCACGACCATCCACACAGTATGATGGCCCCCACACAGTCCTCTAAACAGCATAATGACCCTCACACAACCCTGCACACAGTATGATGGACCATACTATCCCTGCAAAAGTATAATATTCCCAACAACGCCCTCCAAACAGTATAATGGCCCTCGCATAGCCTTGCAAACAAAATAACTGCCCATCACATAGTTCTCCAAACAGTATCTTAGCCCCCACACAACCCTCAAAACAGTATGATGAGCCCCACACAAAGGTCCACACTGTATAATTGCTTGTATACAGTATAATAGTGCCCACTATCACTTCAAACATTATATTGGCCCCTACACAGCCATACAAACATTATAATGGTCCCCCACATAGCCCTGCAAACAGTATTATGGCCCACACATAGCCGTCTATAGCGTATCATGGCCCCACATAGCCCTACCAATAGTATAATGGCTCCCACGTAGCCCTTCATATAGAATATTGCCCCTACGTCACCCTCCATATAGTATAATGGACCCCATATAGCCTTTCATGTTGTATAATGGGCCCCACATAACATTTCATGTAGTATAATGGGCCCCACAAAGCCTTGTATTGTAGAATAACGGGCACCACATAGCCTCCCATATAGTATAATGGCCCCCACATAGCCTCCCATATAGTATAATGGGCCCCACGTAGCCTTCCATGTAATATAACGGACAGCTCCCTCTTCTGTCATTGCATTCAACTGTATGCTGATAGAGTTGAAAGTGTGATGCCGGGAGGGCAGGGGTGGGTATTGATGGTAAGTACCACTTTGCATTGGAAGACCCCACCCATCTTGAAAGTGCACAAAAAACATAAGTACTCCTGCTTAAGCCAAATGTTTCCTGCTTCATATCACATCATACTATGCCAATTTAAACTTGTTTCAATTCTGCAAAAACTATGTCCTCATACAGCTATGTTGATGGGAAAAATTATTCCTTGATATGAGGCAAGACTCTTTTTTTCATAAATCGTATTCTTGTGCAAAATATTATATATTGCTAGCAATATGAAGGCTATTTTGTATACAGATACACAAATATCCAGTTTAGTAGTTAGGGATTATAATGTATATAAAGAAATGTGACAAATGGCCTCCCACTTCCATCTTACTGTATGTATTTCTAACAGGGATGTCAAACTAAGACACACAGAGGGCCAAATAGAAAAACTTGGACAAAGTCGCGGGTCAACCAGTATACAGTATAATGGGCCCCACATAGTCCTCCATACAGAATAATGGGCCCCACATAGTCCTCCATACAGAATAATGGGCCCCACATAGTCCTCCATACAGAATAATGGGCCCCCCATAGTCCTCCATACAGAATAATGGGCCCCACATAGTCCTCCATACAGAATAATGGGTCCCACATAGTCCTCCATACAGAATAATGGGCCCCCCATAGTCGTGGGACAACCAGTATACAGAATAATGGGCCCCAAATAGTCCTCCATACAGACTAATGGGCCTCATAGTCCTCCATACAGAATAGTGGCCCAATATAGCGGTGGCGGTTCTGGTGTTACAGGCCAAATATAACCACCCTGCGGGCCAGATATGACCCATGGGCCAGAGTTTGACACGTGTAATCTATAATATGGAGATTTTACAGAACATGGAGACCTGGAACTAAAATCTATTGTGATCGATAGGATTGAATTACCTCTTCTGTGTCACCTTGTCCTCTTTCCCTCCTCCTGTCGGTGTGTGCTCCCTGTGATGGCAATGATCTGAACTGTGACTCTACAGCACCACGTTCTAACATAATATGATGTCACGCCTCTATGACATCACAAAAGAAGATGAGCAAAGGAATCTGGGGACAATGTGGTATGTTGCTGGCATCCAGCCTGCTTTTACCTTACCAGCAATTTACTAATCTCCAGTAACTCTCGAAAGTTTAATTTTCAATAAAGTGAAACTTATTTAATTTTAAAGTAAATTTGTATAAAATAAAAATAATTATCAATTTTTTTTAAAAAAATGAATAAAAGAACAAAATCATCCCAAGGTCTGGCAGTATTTTTACATAAATTTGGTCAGATTTTACATTGAATGTTTCTGACACTGGTAAAATATGTGATTGGCTGTGATGAGGCCTCGTGTCACCATAATAATACCAGAAAGAGCAGGACATGTTGGAGCAGCTATGGGAACACAGGAGCAGTCAATGATATCATGCACTGTGTGGGTTGCTGAAACACAGAATAAAGCCTTGTGGTCGCCATGTATCAAATATGTCTGCGATAAAAAAGTAGTGGTTTTTCAAAATCAACCAAAAAGTCTACTCGCTCCGGACGCTTTATTGGTGGCACCATCATATTTATAATGGCAGTACTGATTTTTGAACTTCCTGGTCATTGTGACCCTCACTGAATCTTAAGATCACAGCTCTGCAATGTCCGAACAGACAGGAGGTCAAGCTTGTGCACTGCAGCTCCATTCATTCTCTAAGGGACTGCTGGAGTTGAATTAATTCAGCGGTATCTCAGGCAGTCCCGTAGACAATGAATGGAGCAGAGGTTTACATGCTGGACCTCCGATTTGCGTTATTGATCGATGAGGGTCCTAGTGGTTGGATCCCCAGCAATCAGGAAGTTATCACCTTTTCTATGGTATAAAATGAATTATGATATTTGGGTGCAATCTGACCCAAGGCCATTTTGGGGGATATGAGTCGCTAATTACATTAGTTTAACTTGCTGGCCTAGAATTAGTATGTATTCTAATTAATAAATTACTGATAGTAATTACCTGTGCCCTGTCACCTCTTCCACATCTTTATGCTTTACCACAATGACATCAACTGCACAAGTGATTGGAATGTAGAGAGCTGAATGTTCTAAGTAATTGTGACATCACCTCTCTATGACATCATCAGTGAGTACAAGCCAAGGATGCAGGAAAGGACATTGGATGATCACATTAAGTGTCATAAAGATGGAGAATGCTCAAGACATTATAAGGACAGATATTTAGGGGTTAGTAAAACCCATCTAACCACCCACCTTCCCTTAAAATAACAATACTTCACTACATACAGCTTCTTAATTGGAAAGGTGTCTGATCAGAGCTTTATTGAATGATGTATTCAACATGTAAAATATGAGAATTAATTTAAAAAAAAGTATAAAACACAGTACCCTGTAGTGATTACGAAAAAATTGCAGAGGGCACGCAGATGATATACATTTCCATTTACATACAGTCTTAATAGTCATAAACATCAACATAGTGGAAATATGTATATCTGCTAACTAGATTGGATCGACCAATCGGAACAGAATTAGAACCTATATAAAAATATCCGACAAATAGGTCTTTGATGTAAATAAAAGAGACCTTTATTATAACAAGTAGGGTACATGGTGATACAAACAGGGGTGGATTAAGAGTAGCCAGGGCCTCGGGCAGTTTAGAAGGTGTGCCCCCCCCACAGGTACCCGATGTATCACGTGACATGTCACATGATCCCCTTTGATAGATCATGTGATAGGTCATGTGACTAACACAGATGCTTTTGTGACATCTGTAGACGGAAAATTATGGAATTTTTTCTTCCATTATGTATACAGCCCTATACATAACATAGCGCTATATATAGTAGAGCAGCGGTGGGAGAGTAATTTCCTTCAGGGGCCACATGAGAGACCATGACTGTTGTGGAAGGTGAATCAATAGGCTGAAATTAATTCTGCTCAATATTAATAATATTAACAAAATAATAAAAAAATATATTAATTGTATGATTCAGGCTAAGTGCCCACGATACAGAAATGCTCCGGATTTATCCTGAGCGTTTCTGCATCTCCCTGGCAGAAAAAACGCATGCGGATTGTACATGCGGATTGTACATGCGGATTGTACATGCGGATTGTACATGCGGATTGTACATGCGGATTGTACATGCGGATTGTACATGCGGATTGTACATGCGGATTGTACTTGCGGATTGTACATGCGGATTGTACATGCGGATTGTACATGCGGATTGTACATGCGGATTGTACATGCGGATTGTACATGCGGATTGTACTTGCGGATTGTACTTGCGGATTGTACATGCGGATTGTACATGCGGGTTGTACATGCGGATTGTACATGCGGATTGTACATGCGGATTGTACATGCGGATTGTACATGTGGATTGTACATGCGGATTGTACATGCGGATTGTACATGCGGATAGTACATGTGGATTGTACATGCGGATTGTACATGCGGATTGTACATGCGGATTGTACATGCGGATTGTACATGCGGGTTGTACATGCGGATTGTACATGCGGATTGTACATGCGGATTGTACATGCGTTTTCCTGCCAGGGACATGCAGGTGTGAAGCGTTCTTCACATACATTTCCGCATGCGGGTTGTCAGGCACTTTCCAAGCGATTTTAGCATCACTAGGAAAGTGCTTATCAACTTGGTCACAGTATATAAATCCATGCAAACAGCATGGATTTATATATACTGTGATGAAAAGAATGTTTAAAATAAAAAATAAATCTATACTTACCTTCTGATGGCCCCTGGAGTCTTGCTTCTCTCCATTCTCCCTTGTCGGGAGATCGCGGTACACTGAAGGACCTGCCGACGTCAGCGTTGCGTGACCCGTCATCTGACTATGACGTCAACGCAGGTCCTTCAGTCCATCGTGATCTGCCGGCATAAGAGGAAGAGCGCACCGGGGGGCCGCCAGAAGGTAAATATAATATTTATTTTTAATTGTATTCTTTTTTTCACAGTTTCTATGGTACCCGGGTCCGGAGGAGAGTCTCCTGTCCTCTAGACCTGGGTACCTTCCGCACATTGAAACGCGTGGATTCCGCATCTACATATGCAGTGATGCGTAATCCATGCGTTCCAATGCAAGTCAATGGCGGCGAAAAAGCAGCACTTCCGCAAAATAATTGGTAGTGCTGCGTTTTTTTTCGCAATGATAATCCGCAGCGGAAATTTCCGCAGCATGTGCACAGCACATGCGGATTATCATTGGGGAACATGGCAGACCTTCTACCAAGCATTTTTTTAAGCGTTTCTGCAGCGTTTTTGCCAATGCGGAAAAGCTTAACCGCATCATGGGCACAAAGTCTTAATATTGAGCAGAATTAAGTATGCTGACATCCCCCTATATACAGCCCCCACATAACTCCCTATATATAGTATGAGTCCGCACATAGCTCTCTAGATACAGTATGAGCCGGTACATAGCTCCCTAGATACAGTATGAGCCCTCACATAGCTCCCTAGATACAGTATGAGCCCCCACATAGCTCCCTAGATATAGTATGAGCCCCCACATAGCTCACTAGATACAGTATGAGCCCGAACATAGCTCCCTAGATACAGTATGAGCCCGTACATAGCTCCCTAGATATAGTATGAGCGCCCACATAGCTCCCTAAAGTATGAGCCCCCACATAGCTCCCTAGATACAGTATGAGATCCCGCATAGCCCCTATATACAATATGAGCCCGCACATAGCCTCCTATATATAGTATGAGCCCCCACATAGCTACCTATATACAGTATGAGCCTGTATGTAGCTCCCTATATACAGTATGAGCCCCACATAGCTCCCTATATACAGTATGAGCACCCACATAGCTCCCTACATACAATATGAGCCCATACATAGTTCCCTTCTCTGATCGATTGTTACCTGGGAGACATCTCTGACCACCGCATGAGGTGGCCCGAAGGCACCCCCCTGACGGCTGTACCCAGGTCACATGCCCCCCCTGACTCCCCTAGGTATGGCCCTGTATATTTTATATGACAATACATGACTGGTATCTATAGTATAATCAGGGATGTGTCCTTCTGCCAGAAGCCTCTATAGATTGTGCAAGCGCAATACCTGCGCAGTCTGGCCACAGACAGAAAGACACATCCACATCCCAGACAGGGATGAGGAGTGTGGCGCCGGAGATCGCGGTATGCATAAGCACTGAGCGCATACCGCGATCTCCAGCACCATAAACACATACGTGTTCGGTCCTGTCATCTCTGGAACGGCCAGGGGAGGAGTGTGGCGCAGGTTCCGATTTCCGGCGCTATTTTAGTGAAGACAAATATGAACAGTGTCTTCGACAAAATGGACAGCATGGTATGCGCATGCGCTTACTTTGGCGCCATTTTGTTGAATACACTCTGCACATTTGTATTCATTCAAATGAAACTAGATATCGCGCTGTGCGGACATGTGGAGCATGAACCAGAGTGAGGGGGGAGAATATACCAGGATGGGGGGAAGCATGGACCAGGATGGGGGAGCATATACCAGGATGGGGAGAAGCATGGACCAGGATGGGGGAGCATATACCATAATGGGGGGGAAGCATGGACCAGGATGAAGGAGCATACACCAGGATGGGGGAGCATATACCAGGATGGGTGACCAGGATGGGGAAGCATACACCAGTATGGGGGACCAGGATGGGGGAGCATATACCAGGATGGGGAAGCATACACCAGGATGGGGGAGCATATATCAGGATGGGGGACCAGGATGGGGGAGCATACACCAAGATGGCAGACCAGGATGGGGGAGCATATACCAGGATGGCAGACCAGGATGGGGGAGCATATACCAGGATGGGGGAGAATATACTAAGAGTCACCAGATCTGCACAAAAATTCAGAGTCCTGCAATAAATCACACTGAGCCCCTGCAGAGTGACCACACACATCAGCAGAGCGGATCCTGTACTGACTGATCAACCCTGAACCTACAGGACGTCACATACTATACTGCTCGATATATAATATGTGAGGTTCTGTAGGCAGGTTCAAGTGTGACCAGTACAGTGTATACCCATGTACAAAAAATGTCATCCAGTATATCGATTACTGTATGGTATACTGTGGTACAGACATCAGATTGGATATAACAATGTGTATAGCATATAACATCTAATGTCTGTATCACAGTATATCATACTAGCTATTGACCCTGTTCTACGCCCGGGTGGCGAGCTTTTTTAATGGTATATGCTCTCCCATCCTGGCCCCGTATCCTGGTATATGCTCCCCCATCCTGGTCCTCCATCCTGGTATATGCTTCCCCATCCTGCTCCCCCATCCTGGTATATGCTCCCCCATTCTGGTATATGCTTCCCCATCCTGGTCCCCCATCTTGGTATATTCTCCCCTATCCTGGTATATGCTCCCCCATCCTGGTCTGCCATCCTGGTGTATGCTTCCCCATCCTGGTATATGCTCCCCCATCCTGGTGCCCCATCCTGATATATGCTCCCCCACCCTGGTGTATACTTCCCCATCCTGGTATATGCTTCCTCATCCTGGTCCCCCATCCTGGTGTATGCTTTCCCATCCTGGTCCCCAATCCTGGTATATGCTCCCCGATTTTAGTGTATGCTCCCCCATCCTGGTGTATGCTCCTTCATCCTGGTCCATGCTTCTCCCCATCCTGGTATATGCTCCCACATCCTGGTATATGCTCCCCCATCCTGGTCCATGCTTCCCCCCATCCTGGTATATGCTCCCCCCTCACTCTGGTCCATGCTCCACATGTCCGCATAGCGGGATATCTGGTTTCATTTGAATGGATACAAATGTGCAGAGTGTATTCAACCAAATGGCGCCAAAGTACGCGCATGTGCATACCACGCTGTCCATTTTGTCGAAGACACTGTTCATATTTGTCTTCACTAAAATAGCGCCGGAAATCGACGCCTGCACCACACTCCTTCCCTGGCCTTTCCAGAGAGACAGGACCGAACACGTATGTGTTTATGGTGCTGGAGATCGCGGTATGCGCTCAGTGCTTATGCATACCGCGATCTCCGGCGCCACACTCCTCATCCCTGTCTGGGATGTGGATGTGTCTTTCTGTCTGTGGCCAGACTGCGCAGGTATTGCGCTTGCACAATCTATAGAGGCTTCTGGCAGAAGGACACATCCCTGATTATACTATAGATACCAGTCATGTATTGTCATATAAAATATACAGGGCCATACCTAGGGGAGTCAGGGGGGGCATGTGACCTGGGTACAGCCGTCAGGGGGGTGCCTTCGGGCCACCTCATGCGGTGGTCAGAGGTGTCTCCCAGGTAGCTGCATTTTGCATTCGACCATTCTCTGAGCTGGCTGTGGAACCGGCAATCGATCAGAGAAGGGATCTATGTACGGGCTCATATTGTATGCAGGGAGCTATGTGGGTGCTCATACTGTATATAGGGAGCTATGTGGGGCTCATACTGTATATAGGGAGCTATGTACGGGCTCATAATGTATATAGGGAGCTATGTGGGGGCTCATACTATATATAGGAGGCTATGTGCGGGCTCATATTGTATATAGGGGCTATGCGGGATTTCATACTGTATCTAGGGAGCTATGTGGGGGCTCATACTGTATCTAGGGAGCTATGTGGGGGCTCATACTTTATCTAGGGAGCTATGTACGGGCTCATACTGTATCTAGGGAGCTATGTTCGGGCTCATACTGTATCTAGGGAGCTATGTACGGGCTCATACTGTATCTAGGGAGCTATGTGGGGGCTCATACTGTATCTAGGGAGCTATGTGGGGGCTCATACTATATCTAGGGAGCTATGTGGGGGCTCATACTGTATCTAGGGAGCTATGTGAGAGCTCATACTGTATCTAGAGAGCTATGTGTGGACTCATACTGTATCTAGGGAGTTATGTGGGGGCTCAAACTGTATATAGGGGGATGTCACCATACTTAATTCTGCTCAATATTAAGGCTTTGTGCCCATGATGCATTTAAGCGTTTCCACAGCGGCAAAAACGCTGCAGAAACGCTTAAAAAATGCTTGGTAGAAGGTCTGCCATGTTCCCCAATGATAATCCGCATGTGCTGTGCACATGCTGTGGAAATTTCCGCTGCGGATTATCATTGCGGAAAAAAAAGCAGCACTACCAATTATTTTGCAGAAGTGCTGCGTTTTCGCCGCCATTGACTTGCATTGGAACGCATGGATTACGCATCACTGCATATATAGATGCGGAATCCACGCGTTTCAATGTGCGGATGGTACCCAGGTCTAGAGGACAGGAGACTCTCCTCCGGACCCGGGTACCATAGAAACTGTGAAAAAAAGAATACAATTAAAAATAAAATGTTATATTTACCTTCTGGCGGCCCCCCGGTGCGCTCTTCCTCTCATGCCGGCAGATCACGATGGACTGAAGGACCTGGGCTGACGTCATAGTCACGTGACGGGTCAAGGAACGCTGACGTCGGCAGGTCCTTCAGTGTACCGCGATCTCCCGACAAGGGAGAATGGAGAGAAGCAAGACTCCAGGGGCCATCAGAAGGTAAGTATAGATTTATTTTTTATTTTTAAACATTCTTTTCATCACAGTATATATAAATCCATGCTGTTTGCAGGGATTTATATAGTGTGACCAAGTTGATAAGAACTTTCCTAGTGATGCTAAAATCGCTTGGAAAGCGCCTGACAACCCGCATGCGGAAATGTATGTGAAGAACGCTTCACAACTGCATGTCCCTGGCAGGAAAACGCATGTACAATCCGCATGTACAATCCGCATGTACAATCTGCATGTACAATCCGCATGTACAATCCACATGTACAATCCGCATGTACAATCCGCATGTACAATCCGCATGTACAATCTGCATGTACAATCCGCATGTACAATCCGCATGTACAATCCGCATGTACAACCCGCATGTACAATCGGCATGTACAATCCACATGTACAATCAGCATGTACAATCCACATGTACAATCCGCATGTACAGTTATATGAAAAAGTTTGGGCACCCCTATTAATCTTAAGCTTAATGTTTTACAAAAATTGGTGTTTTTGCAACAGCTATTTCAGTTTGATATATGTAATAACTGTTGGACACAGTAATGTTTCTGCCTTGAAATGAGGTTTATTGTACTAACAGAAAATGTGCAATCTGCATTCAAGCAAAATTTGACAGGTGCATAAGTATGGGCACCTCACCAGAAAAGTGACATTAATATTTAGTAGATCCTCCTTTTGCAAAAATAAAAGCCTCTAGTCGCTTCCTGTAGCTTTTAATGAGTTCCTGGATCCTGGATGAAGGTATTTTTGACCATTCCTCTTTACAAAACAATTCCAGTTCAGTTAAGTTTGATGGTCGCCGAGCATGGACAGCCCTCTTCAAATGATCCCACAGATGTTCAATGATATTCAGGTCTGGGGACTGGGATGGCCATTCCAGAACATTGTAATTGTTCCTCTGCATGAATGCCTGAGTAGATTTGGAGCGGTGTTTTGGATCATTGTCTTGCTGAAAGATCCATCCCCTGCGTGACTTCAACTTTATCACTGATTCTTGATCATTATTGTCAAGAATCTGCTGATACTGAGTGGAATCCATGCATCCCTCAACTTTAACAAGATTCCCGGTGCCGGCATTGGCCACACAGCCCCAAAGCATGATGGAACCTCCACCAAATTTTACTGTGGGTAGCAAGTGTTTTTCTTGGAATGCTGTGCTTTTTTGCCGCCATGCATAACGCCTTTTTGTATGACCAAACAACTCAATCTTGGTTTCATCAGTCCACAGGACCTTCTTCCAAAAAGAAATTGGCTTCTCTAAATGTGCTTTTGTATACCTCAGCTGACTCTGTTTGTGGCGTGCTTGCAGAAACGGCTTCTTTCGCATCACTCTCCCATACAGCTTCTCCTTGTGCAAAGTGCGTTGTATAGTTGACTGATGCACAGTGACACCATCTGCAGCAAGTTGATGCTGCAGCTCTCTGGAGGTGGTCTGAGGATTGTCCTTGACTGATCTCACCATTCTTCTTCTCTGCCTTTCTGATGTTTTTCTTGACCTGCCACTTCTGGCCTTAACAAGAACTGTCCCTGTGTTCTTCCACTTCCTTACTATGTTCCTCACAGTGGAAACTGACAGGTTAAATCTCTGAGACAGCTTTTTGTATCCTTCCCCTGAACAACTATGTTGAATAATCTTTGTTTTCAGATCATTTGACAGTTGTTTTGAGGAGCCCTTGATGCCACTCTTCAGAGGAGATTCAAACTGGAGAACAACTTGCAAGTGGCCACTTTAAGTAGCTTTTCTCATGATTGCATACACCTGGTTATGAAGTTCAAAGCTCAATGAGGTTACAAAACCAAAACAAGTGCTTTAGTAAGTCAGTAAAAAGTAGGTAGGAGTATTTAAAACAAGAAAATGATAAGGGTGCCCATACTTATGCACCTGTCAAATTTTGTTTGATTGCAGATTGCACATTTTCTGTTAGTACAATAAACCTCATTTCAAGGCAGAAACATTACTGTGTCCAACAGTTATTACATATATCAAACTGAAATAGCTGTTGCATAAACACCAATTTTTATAAAACATTAAGCTTAAGATTAATAGGGGTGCCCAAACTTTTTCATATAACTGTACAATCCGCATGTACAATCAACATGTACAATCCGCATGTACAATCCACATGTACAATCCGCATGTACAATCCGCATGTACAATCCACATGTACAATCCACATGTACAATCGGCATGTACAATCCACATGTACAATCCGCATGTACAATGTGCATGTACAATGTGCATGTACAATCCGCATGTACAATCCGCATGTACAATCCGCATGTACAATCCACATGTACAATCGGCATGTACAATCCGCATGTACAATCCACATGTACAATCTGCATGTACAATCCGCATGTACAATCCGCATGTACAATCCACATGTACAATCGGCATGTACAATCCACATGTACAATCCGCATGTACAATGTGCATGTACAATCCGCATGTACAATCCGCATGTACAATCCGCATGCGTTTTTTCTGCCAGGGAGATGCAGAAACGCTCAGTAAAAATCCGGAGCATTTCTGTATCGTGGGCACATAGCCTGAGTCATACAATTAATATATTTTTTTATTATTTTGTTAATATTATTGATATTGAGCAGAATTAATTTCAGCCTATTGATTCACCTTCCACAACAGTCATGGTCTCTCATTTGGGCCCTGAAGGAAATTACTCTCCCACCGCTGCTCTACTATATATAGCGCTATGTTATGTATAGGGCTGTGTACATAATAGAAAAACATTTCCTTAATTTTCCATCTACAGATGTCACCAAAGCATCTGTGTTAGTCACATGACCTATCACATGATCTATCACGATGTCAAAGGGCGTCAGTCACCTGTAAATATTCAAAAGAGTGATAATATGTTCCTGCTACATGCTATACACACCAAAAAGTATAACACTCTAGGGCCAAAATTACTTATTTCAAAGATAAAGAGTGTAGTCAGTCGGTCTGCATTTTATTTTAAAAATTGTAGTCAGACAGTCCACAGTCTATTTTAAATTTTATAATCAATCGGTTCACAGTTTACTGTAAATGTGGTCAGGCAGTGCACATCTACTGTATATGCTGTTTTCAGTCAGTCCATCCCTTATAATTAATGGCCTTCGGTTGAAACTCGAGCCATGACGACTTGATGAATTAATGATCTTTAGGAAGATCAATCTTGTGCAAGACTAGATCGGTCCACTAGGTTCTTCTTCAGAATTATCTTGATAGTATCAATCCATTGGATTGTTTGCTGGTCTTGCTCTTTGCTTTCTTCTATACTTCAAACTATGATGTCCTTTTCCATTGATTGCTGTCTTCCATTCAATCCTTAGACTAGTGTAATTGCCGTTGTCAGTCAGTCCACAACTAATTCAAATGCTGTGGACTGTCAGTCCTTTTAAATGTTGTGGTCATTCAGTCCACAGTGTAATTTTAATAGTGTGGTCAATCTCTTGTAATCGCGGTATTGATTGTTACACAGCTGATTACAAGGTTATTCTATGAAATAGAATAGGGGATTCCTCCCTTTAAAAGACAGAGGTTGGCCCACAGTCTAGTCTACTGTAAATGTGGTCAAGCAGTCCACACGTAGTGTGAATGCTGTGGTGAGTCAGCCCATTTTTTATTATTAACGGCCTTCGTTTAAAACTCGAGCCATGACTACTGGATGAATTAACGATCTTTAGGAAGATCAATTTTGTGAAAGACTTCATAGGTCCACTAGGGTCTTCTCCACCCTGATCTTGATAGTGTCAATCCTTTGGATTGGCTGCTGGTCTTCCTCTTTGCTTTCTTCCTTCTATACTTCAAAGTATGAAGTTCCTTTTCCTGTGATTGCTGTCTTCCAGTCAATCCTTAGATTAGTGTAAATGCTGTTGTTAGTCAGTCCACAACTAATTCAAACGCTGTGGACTGTCAGTCCTTTTAAATGTTGTGGTCATTCAGCCCACAGTGTAATTTTAATAGTGTGGTCAATGTCTTGTAATTGCGGTATTGATTGTTACACCACTGATTACAAGGCTATTCTTTGAAATAGGATAGGGGATACCTCACTTTAGAATACAGATTTTGGCCCACAGTCTAGTCTACTGTAAATGTGGTCAAGCAGTCCACACCTAGTGTGAATGCTGTAGTCAGGCAGTCCACACCTATTGTGAATGCTGTGGTCAGTCAGCCCATTTTTTATTATTAACGGACTTCGGTTGAAACTCGAGCTATGACGACTAGATGAATTAACGATCTTAAAGAAGATCAATTTTGTGAACGACTTCATAGGTCCACTAGGGTCTTCTCCACCCTAATCTTGATAGTGTCAATCCTTTGGATTGGCTGCTGGTCTTCCTCTTTGCTTTCTTCCTTCTATACTTCAAAGTATGAAGTTCCTTTTCCAGTGATTGCTGTCTTCCAGTCAATCCTTAGATTAGTGTAAATGTTGCTGTCAGTCAGTCCACAACTAATTCAAACGCTGTGGACTGTCAGTCTTTTTAAATGTTGTGGTCATTCAGTCCACAGTGTAATTTTAATAGTGTGGTCAGTCTCTTGTAATCACGGTATTGATTGTTACACCACTGATTACAAGGCTATTCTTTGAAATAGGAAAGGGGATACCTCACTTTAGAATACAGAGGTTGGCCCACAGTCTAGTCTACTGTAAATGTGGTCAAGCAGTCCACACCTATTGTGAATGCTGTAGTCAGGCAGTCCACACCTATTGTGAATGCTGTGGTCAGTCAGCCCATTTTTTATTATTAACGGCCTTCGGTTGAAACTCGAGCTATGACGACTTGATGAATTAACAATCTTTAGGAAGATCAATTTTGTGAAAGAATACATAGGTCCACTAGGGTCTTCTTCACTGTTTTCTTGAAAGTGTCAATCCTTTGGATTGGCTGCTGGTCTTCCTCTTTGCTTTCTTCCTTCTATACTTCAAAGTATGATGTCCTTTTCCAGTGATTGATGTCTTCCATTCAAACCTTAAACTACTGTAAATGCTGTTGTCAGTCAGTCCACAACTAATTCAAATGCTGTGGACTGTCAGTCCTTTTAAATGTTGTGGTCATTCAGTCCACAGTGTAATTTTAATAGTGTGGTCAGTCTCTTGTAATCGCGGTATTGATTGTTACACAGCTGATTACAAGGTTATTCTATGAAATAGAATAGGGGATTCCTCCCTTTAAAAGACAGAGGTTGGCCCACAGTCTAGTCTACTATAAATGTGGTCAAGCAGTCCACACCTAGTGTGAAGGCTGTAGTCAGTCAGCCCATTTTTTATTATTAACGGCCTTCGGTTGAAATTCGAGCCATGACTACTGGATGAATTAACGATCTTTAAGAAGATCAATTTTGTGAAAGACTAGATAGGTCCACTAGGGTCTTCTTCACCATTATCTTGATAGTATCAATCCATTGGATTGGTTGCTGGACTTGCTCTTTGCTTTCTTCTATACTTCAAACTATGATGTCCTTTTCCATTGATTGCTGTCTTCCATTCAATCCTTAGACTAGTGTAATTGCCGTTGTCAGTCAGTCCACAACTAATTCAAATGCTGTGGACTGTCAGTCCTTTTAAATGTTGTGGTCATTCAGTCCACAGTGTATTCTTAATAGTGTGGTCAATCTCTTGGAATCGCGGTATTGATTGTTACACCGTTGATTACAAGTCTATTCTATGAAATAGAATAGGGGATTCCTCACTTTAGAAGACAGAGGTTGGCCCACAGTCTACTATAAATGAAATCAAGCAGTCCACACCTAGTGTGAATGCTGTGGACAGTCAGCCCATTTTTTATTATTAACGGCCTTCGGTTGAAACTCGAGCTATGATGACTGTTTGAATTAACGATCTTTAGGAAGATCAATTTTGTGAAAGACTTCATAGGTCCACTAGGGTCTTCTCCACCCTTATCTTGATAGTGTCAATCCTTTGGATTGGCTGCTGGTCTTCGTCTTTGCTTTCTTCCTTCTATACTTCAAAGTATGAAGTTCCTTTTCCTGTGATTGCTATCTTCCAGTCAATCCTTAGACTAGTGTAAATGCTGTTGTCAGTCAGTCCACAACTAATTCAAACGCTGTGGACTGTCAGTCCTTTTAAATGTTGTGGTCATTCAGTCCACAGTGTAATTTTAATAGTGTGGTCAATCTTTTGTAATTGCGGTATTGATTGTTACACCACTGATTACAAGGCTATTCTATGAAATAGGATAGGGGATACCTCACTTTAGTAGACAGAGGTTGGCCCACAGTCTAGTCTACTGTAAATGTGGTCAAGCAGTCCACACCTAGTGTGAATTCTGTATTCAGGCAGTCCACACCTATTGTGAATGCTGTGGTCAGTCAGCCCATTTTTTTATTATTAATGGCCTTCGGTTGAAACTCGAGCTATGACGACTTGATGAATTAACGATCTTTAGAAAGATCAATTTTGTGAAAGACTACATAGGTCCACTAGGGTCTTTTCCACTGTTATCTTAATAGTGTCAATCCTTTGGAACGGCTGCTGGTCTTCCCCTTTGCTTTCTTCCTTCTATACTTCAAAGTATGATGTCCTTTTCCAGTGATTGCTGTCTTCCATTCAATCCTTAGACTAGTGTAAATGCTGTTGTCAGTCAGTCCACAACTAATTCAAACGCTGTGGACTGTCAGTCCTTTTAAATGCTGTGGTCATTCAGTCCACAGTGTAGTCTTAATAGTGTGGTCAGTGTCTTGTAATTGCGGTATTGATTGTTACACTGCTGATTACAAGGCTATTCTATGAAATAGAATTGGGGATTCCTCACTTTAGAAGACAGAGGTTGGCCCACAGTCTACCGTAAATATGATCAGGCAGTCCACAACTAGTGTGAATGCTGTGGTTAGTCAGTCCATCTTTTATTATTAACGGCCTTCGGTTGAAACTCTAGCCATGACGACTGGATGAATTAACGATCTTTAGGAAGATCAATCTTTTCAAGACTAGATCGGTCCACTAGGGTCTTCTCCACCGTTATCTTGATAGTATCTATCCTTTGGATTGGTTGCTGGTCTTCCTCTTTGCCTTCTTCCTTCTATTCTTCCGAGTATGATGTCCCTTTCCAGTAATTGCTGTCTTCCAGTCAATCCATAGACTAGTGTAAATGCTGTTGTCAGTCAGTCCACGCCTAATTTAAATGCTGTGGACTGTCAGTCCTTGTAAATTTTGTGGTTAATTGGTCCACAGTGTAGTCTTAATACTGTGGTCAGTCTCTTGTAATCGCGGTATTGATTGTTACACCGC
This sequence comes from Phyllobates terribilis, assembly GCF_046119375.1. Lineage (NCBI taxonomy): Eukaryota > Metazoa > Chordata > Amphibia > Anura > Dendrobatidae > Phyllobates > Phyllobates terribilis. The sequence continues at coordinate 379,233 of NW_027363307.1, forward strand.
TGAATACAAGGCTATTCTATGAAACAGAATAAGGGATTCCTCACTTTAGAATACAGAAGATAAGGAAAAGAAATGTTCCTTATGTCTCTACCTAAGATATAGTTGTGTTATACTAGGAATTGTGTATAGAAAACAAACATATGTAAACCACTAACAGTATATTCTCATGTATCAGAAAGGTGTTGTCACACCTCCGCAGGTGTAGAACTTATACCTAGACTGACTATTATCAGTAATTAATATGAATATTAATTACCTGTTATGTGACTTTCCACATTCTTTTCTTTGAGTTCACATGGAAACATTTCAAATCCCACCATGTCAAAGGGCGTCAGTCACCTGTAAATATTCAAAAGAGTGATAATATGTTCCTGCTACATGCTATACACACCAAAAAGTATAACACTCTAGGGCCAAAATTACTTATTTCAAAGATAAAGACTGTGGTCAGTCGGTCTGCATTTTATTATAAAAATTGTAGTCAGAGAGTCCACAGTCTATTTTAAATTTTATGCTCAATCGGTTCACAGTCTACTGTAAATGTGGTCAGGCAGTCCAAATCTAGTCTATATGCTGTGGTCAGTCAGTCCATTCTTTATAATTAATGGCCTTCGGTTGAAACTCGAGCCATGACGACTTGATGTATTAATGATCTTTAGGAAGATCAATCTTGTGCAAGACTAGATCGGTCCACTAGGGCCTTCTTCACCATTATCTTGATAGTATCAATCCATTGGATTGTTTGCTGGTCTTGCACTTTGCTTTGGTCCTTCTATACTTCAAAGTATGATGTCCTTTTCCAGTGATTGCTGTCTTCCATTCAATCCTTAGATAACTGTAAATGCTGTTGTCAGTCAGTCCACAACTAATTCAAACGCTGTGGATTGTCAGTCCTTTTAAATGTTGTGGTCATTCAGTCCACAGTGTAATTTTAATAGTGTGTTCAGTCTCTTGTAATCGCGGTATTGATTGTTACACAGCTGATTACAAGGTTATTCTATGAAATAGAATAGGGGATTCCTCCATTTAAAAGACAGAGGTTGGCCCACAGTCTAGTCTATTGGATATGGGGTCAAGCAGTCCACACCTAGTGTGAATGCTGTAGTCAGTCAGCCCATGTTTTATTATTAACGGCCTTCGGTTGAAATTCGAGCCATGACTACTGGATGAATTAACGATCTTTAGGAAGATCAATTTTGTGAAAGACTAGATAGGTCCACTAGGGTCTTCTTCACCATTATCTTGATAGTATCAATCCATTGGATTGGTTGCTGGTCTTGCTCTTTGCTTTCTTCTATACTTCAAACTATGATGTCCTTTTCCATTGATTGCTGTCTTCCGTTCAATCCTTAGACTAGTGTAATTGCCGTTGTCAGTCAGTCCACAACTAATTCAAATGCTGTGGACTGTCAGTCCTTTTAAATGTTGTGGTCATTCAGTCCACAGTGTATTCTTAATAGTGTGGTCAATCTCTTGGAATCGCGGTATTGATTGTTACACCGCTGATTACAAGGCTATTCTATGAAATAGAATAGGGGATTCCTCACTTTAGAAGACAGAGGTTGGCCCACAGTCTACTATAAATGTGACCAAGCAGTCCACACCTAGTGTGAATGCTGTGGTCAGTCAGCCCATTTTTTATTATTAACGGCCTTCGGTTGAAACTCGAGCTATGATGAGTGTTTGAATTAACGATCTTTAGGAAGATCTATTTTGTGAAAGACTTCATAGGTCCACTAGGGTCTTCTCCACCCTTATCTTGATAGTGTCAATCCTTTGGATTGGCTGCTGGTCTTCCTCTTTGCTTTCTTCCTTCTATACTTCAAAGTATGAAGTTCCTTTTCCTGTGATTGCTGTCTTCCAGTCAATCCTTAGATTAGTGTAAATGCTGTTGTTAGTCAGTCCACAACTAATTCAAACGCTGTGGACTGTCAGTCCTTTTAAATGTTGTGGTCATTCAGTCCACAGTGTAATTTTAATAGTGTGGTCAATCTCTTGTAATAGTGGTATTGATTGTTACACCACTGATTACAAGGCTATTCTATGAAATAGGATAGGTGATACCTCACTTTAGAAGACAGAGGTTGGCCCACAGTCTAGTCTACTGTAAATGTGGTCAAGCAGTCCACACCTAGTGTGAATTCTGTAGTCAGGCAGTCCACACCTATTGTGAATGCTGTGGTTAGTCAGCCCATTTGTTTATTATTAATGGCCTTCGGTTGAAACTCGAGCTATGACGGCTTGATGAATTAACGATGTTTAGGAAGATCAATTTTGTGAAAGACTACATAGGTTCACTAGGGTCTTTTCCACTGTTATCTTGATAGTGTCAATCCTTTGGATTGGCTGCTGTTCTTCCTCTTTGCTTTCTTCCTTCTATACTTCAAAGTATGATGTCCTTTTCCAGTGATTGCTGTCTTCCAGTCAATCCTTAGACTACTGTAAATGCTGTTGTCAGTCAGTCCACAACTAATTCAAATGCTGTGGACTGTCAGTCCTTTTAAATGTTGTGGTCATTCAGTCCACAGTGTAATTTTAATAGTGTGGTAAGTCTCTTGTAATCGCGGTATTGATTGTTACACTACTAATTACAAAGCTATTCTATGAAATAGAATAGGGGATTCCTCACTTTAGAAGACAGAGGTTGGCCCACAGTCTACCGTAAATATGATCAGGCAGTCCACAACTAGTGTGAATGCTGTGGTCAGTCAGTCCATTTTTTTTATTAACGGCCTTCGGTTGAAACTCTAGCCATGACGACTGGATGAATTAATGATCTTTAGGAAGATCAATCTTGTTCAAGACTAGATCGGTCCACTAGGGTATTCTCCACCGTTATCTTGATAGTATCAATCCTTTGGATTGGTTGATGGTCTTCCTCTTTGCCTTCTTCCTTCTATTCTTCCGAGTATGATGTCCCTTTCCAGTAATTGCTGTCTTCCAGTCAATCCATAGACTAGTATAAATGCTGTTGTCAGTCAGTCCACGCCTAATTTAAATGCTGTGGACTGTCAGTCCTTGTAAATTTTGTGGTTAATTGGTCCACAGTGTAGTCTTAATACTGTGGTCAGTCTCTTGTAATCACGGTATTGATTGTTACACCGCTGATTACAAGGCTATTCTATGAAACAGAATAAGGGATTCCTCACTTTAGAATACAGAAGATAAGGAAAAGAAGTGTTCCTTATGTCTCTACCTAAGATATGGTTGTGTTATACTAGGAATTGTGTATAGAAAATAAACATATGTAAACCACTAACAGTATATTCTCATGTATCAGAAAGGTGTTGTCACTAGTGTTGAGCCACCCCCGTAGTGTTCGGGTTCGGTTCGGTTCGTCGAACACCGGGATGTTCGAGTAACTGTTCGTCGAACTGTTCGTCGAACACCTTAGAACACCGTCGAACACCGTTAAAACCAATGGCAGGCAAACAAAAACACATAGAAACACATAGAAAACACCTGCAAAGGTGTCCAAAAGCTGACAAACTGCTCAGAAGACACTCTCTTTAAAAAAAACCGGCCGGCAAATTCAGCAGCGGCATACACCGGTACCCGACAATTTAGACAAGAAGGAATAGAGCATCACACATAGATTAGATAGATAGAAACATGTCAGTCACACATATAAGAAGCACAGTGACAGTGTTGGTTACTGCACTTGTCATTTAGTGTAAAGGATTTATTAAAAAAAATATTAGTGTTTTCATGCACCGTCTCTTTAAAAAAGCCGGCCGGCAATTCAGCCTCTGTACCCGACAATTTAGAACAGAAAGAATAGAGCTTCACACATAGATTAGATAGATAGAAACATGTCAGTCACATATATAATAAGTACAGTGATAGTGTTGCTTACTGTACTTGTCATTTAGTGTAAAGGATTTATTTAAAAAAATAATAGTGTTTTCATGCACTGTCTCTTTAAAAAAGCCGGCCGGCAATTCAGCAGCGGTACCCGACAATTTAGAACAGAAAGATAGAGCATCACACATAGATTAGATAGATAGAAACATGTCAGTCACATATATATGAAGTACAGTGATAGTGTTGGTTACTGTACTTGTCATTTAGTATTAAAATAAAGGATTTATTATTAAAAAAATTGGCGTGGGGTTCCCCTTAATTTTAGGCTCTAGCGGAGGTTAAGCAGACGGCTGGGGCAGATGTTTGAAGCCTGGGAAGGGGGTAATACCCACGGAGCTTCCCAGGCTACTAATATCAGCCCCCAGCTGAATACATAGCCTTTACTAGCTATTAAAATGGGGGACCCCCCAAAAAAAATGACGTGGGGTCCCCCCTAATTTAATAGCTAGCAAAGGCTAGGCAGACAGCTGGGGGCTGATATTAATAGCCCAGGAAGGGAGCCATGAATATTGGCCCCCTCCCAGGCTAGAAACACCAGCCGTCAGCCGCCCCAGAAATGGCGCATTCATAGGATGCGCCAATTCTGGCACTTAGCCTCGCTCTTCCACGCTGCCCTGGTGCGGTGGCAGGGGGTAATAGGGTTGGGGTTGATGTCAGCTTATAATGCCAGCTGACATCAAGCCCAGGTTAGTAATGGAGAGGCGTCTATAAGACACCCCCATTACTAACCCCATAGTCAAAGTTAAAAAAAACACAAACACCCAGAATAAAGTCCTTTAATTGAAATAAAGACACAATCCTTTATTGTTCTAAATTAAACCATACTTACCATCACGCCCATTCCAGCTGAAGCCAACGATCTCCTGCAATAAAAGAAAAATAATAAAGCAACCTCATCCTTACCTTTCCATGGTTCCCACGACAGCTTCAGCTCTGCTACATCGAGATGACAGGCTGGACCGCAGCAGAACGCTGCCATCCAGCCTGTCATCCCGCAGACACTGAGAAGCGCAGGCTTGCTTGCGCTGCTCAGCGTCTCTCTGTGACGACATCCAGATGAGCCGAGTTCATGTCCAATGAACTCGGCTCACCTCATGCACGTCACTGACAGCGTGGGAAAATTCTCACGCTGAAGCGCTGATTGCAGGAGAATTTTCCCACGCTGTCAGTGACGTGCAGGAGGTGAGCTGAGTTCATTGGACATGAGCTCACCTCATGCACATCACTGACAGCGTGGGAGAATTCTCCTGCACTCAGCACTTCAGCGTGAGAATTTTCCCACGCTGTCAGTGACGTGCATGAGGTGAGCCGAGTTCATTGGACATGACCTCGGCTCATCTGGATGCCGTCACAGCGAGACAGTGAGGAGCGCAAGCATGCCTGCGCTTCTCAGTGTCTGCGGGATGACAGACTGGATGGCAGCGTTCTGCTGCGGTTCAGCCAGTCATCTCGATGTAGCAGAGCTGAAGCTGTCGTGGGAACCATGGAAAGGTAAGGATGAGGTTGGTTTATTATTTTTCTTTTATTGCAGGAGATCGTTGGCTTCAGCTGGAATGGGTGTGATGGTAAGTATGGTTTAATTTAGAACAATAAAGAATTGTGTCTTTATTTCAATTAAAGGACTTTATTCTGGGTGTTGTGTTTTTTTTAAATACTTTACTAGAAATTCATGGCGGTCATGTCTAATACTGGCGTGACCCCATGAATTTTGGGCTTGGGGCCAGCTGATAATACCAAGCTGGCCCTAACCCCTTTATTACCCAGTGAGCCACCGCACCAGGGCCCTGGATGAGTTGGGTACAGCGCCAGAAGATGGCGCTTCTATGAACGCGCCATTTTCCGGGGTGGCTGCGGACTGCAATTTGTAGCGGGGGGGGGCCCAGAAAGCTTGGGCCTCCCTGCGCTGCAGATTCCAGCCCCCAGCTGCCTAGTTGTACCTGGCTGGACACAAAAATAGGGCGAAGCCCCACGTACTTTTTTTTTAATTATTTCATGAAATTCATGAAATAATTAAGAAAAAAAGGCCTTCCCTATATTGTTGTGTCCGGCCAGGTACAAATAGGCAGCTGGTGGTTGGGGGCAGCCCGTTCCTGCCTGCTGTACCTGGCTGGACACAAATATAGTGCGAAGCCCCACTTCAATTTTTTTTAATTATTTCATGAAATTCATGAAATAATTAAGAAAAAAAGGGCTTCCCTATATTGTTGTGTCCGGCCAGGTACAAATAGGCAGCTGGTGGATGGGGGCAGCCCGTTCCTGCCTGCTGTACCTGGCTGGACACAAATATAGTGCGAAGCCCCACTTCAATTTTTTTAAATTATTTCAGGAAATTCATGAAATAATTTAAAAAAAATTGACGTGGGGCTTCGCACTATATTTGTGTCCAGCCAGGTACAGCAGGCAGGAACGGGCTGCCCCCAACCACCAGCTGCCTATTTGTACCTGGCCGGACACAACAATATAGGGAAGCCCTTTTTTTCTTAATTATTTCATGAAATAATTTAAAGAAAATTGACGTGGGGCTTCGCCCTGTTTTTGTGTCCAGCCTGGTACAACTAGGCAGCTGGGGGCTGGAATCCGCAGCGCAGGGAGGCCCAAGCTTTCTGGGCCACCCCCGCTGCAAATTGCAGTCCGCAGCCACCCCGGAAAATGGCGCGTTCATAGAAGCGCCATCTTCTGGCTCTGTACCCAACTCATCCAGGGCCCTGATGCGGTGGCTCACTGGGTAATAAAGGGGTTAGGTCCAGCTTGGCATTATCAGCTGGCCCTAAGCCCGAAATTCATGGGGTCACGCCAATATTAGACATGACCACCATGAATTTCTAGTAAAGTATTTAAAAAAAACACAACACCCAGAAAAAAGTCCTTTAATTGAAATAAACACACAATTCTTTATTGTTCTAAATTAAACCATACTTACCATCACGCCCATTCCAGCTGAAGCCAACGATCTCCTGAAATAAAAGAAAAATAATAAAGCAACATCATCCTTACCTTTCCATGGTTCCCATGACAGCTTCAGCTCTGCTACATCGAGATGACAGGCTGGACCGCAGCAGAACGCTGCCATCCAGCCTGTCATCCCGCAGACACTGAGAAGCGCAGGCTTGCTTGCGCTCCACAGTGTCTCTCTGTGAGGGCATCCAGATGAGCCGAGTTAATGTCCAATGAACTCGGCTCACCTCATGCACGTCACTGACAGCGTGGGAAAATTCTCCTGCACTCAGCGCTTCAGCGTGGGAGAATTCTCACACTGAAGCGCTGAGTGCAGGAGAATTCTCCCACGCTGTCAGTGACGTGCAGGAGGTGAGCTGAGTTCATTGGACATGAGCTCACCTTATGCACGTCACTGACAGCGTGGGAAAATTCTCCTGCACTCAGCGCTTCAGCGTGGGAGAATTCTCACGCTGAAGCGCTGAGTGCAGGAGAATTCTCCCACGCTGTCAGTGACGTGCAGGAGGTGAGCTGAGTTCATTGGACATGAGCTCACCTTATGCACGTCACTGACAGCGTGGGAGAATTCTCCTGCACTCACCGCTTCAGCGTGAGAATTTTCCCACGCTGTCAGTGACGTGCATGAGGTGAGCCGAGTTCATTGGACATGAACTCGGCTCATCTGGATGTCGTCACAGAGAGACGCTGAGCAGCGCAAGCAAGCCTGCGCTTCTCAGTGTCTGCGGGATAAGAGGCTGGATGGCAGCGTTCTGCTGCGGTCCAGCCTGTCATCTCGATGTAGCAGAGCTGAAGCTGTCGTGGGAACCATGGAAAGGTAAGGATGAGGTTGCTTTATTATTTTTCTTTTATTGCAGGAGATCGTTGGCTTCAGCTGGAATGGGCGTGACGGTAAGTATGGTTTAATTTAGAACAATAAAGGATTGTGTCTTTATTTCAATTAAAGGACTTTATTCTGGGTGTTTGTGTTTTTTTTAACTTTGACTATGGGGTTAGTAATGGGGGTGTCTTATAGACGCCTCTCCATTACTAACCTGGGCTTGATGTCAGCTGGCATTATAAGCTGACATCAACCCCAACCCTATTACCCCCTGCCACCGCACCAGGGCAGCGTGGAAGAGCGAGGCTAAGTGCCAGAATTGGCGCATCCTATGAATGCGCCATTTCTGGGGCGGCTGACGGCTGGTGTTTCTAGCCTGGGAGGGGGCCAATATTCATGGCTCCCTTCCTGGGCTATTAATATCAGCCCCCAGCTGTCTGCCTAGCCTTTGCTAGCTATTAAATTAGGGGGCACCCCACGTCATTTTTTTTGGGGTGTCCCCCATTTTAATAGCTAGTAAAGGCTATGTATTCAGCTGGGGGCTGATATTAGTAGCCTGGGAAGCTCCGTGGGTATTACCCCCTTCCCAGGCTTCAAACATCTGCCCCAGCCGTCTGCTTAACCTCCGCTAGAGCCTAAAATTAAGGGGAACCCCACGCCAATTTTTTTAATAATAAATCCTTTATTTTAATACTAAATGACAAGTACAGTAAGCAACACTGTCACAGTACTTCATATATATGTGACTGACATGTTTCTATCTATCTAATCTATGTGTGAAGCTTTATTCTGTCTGTTCTAAATTGTCGGGTACCGCTGCTGAATTGCCGGCCGGCTTTTTTAAAGAGACGGTGCATGAAAACACTATTATTTTTTTTGATAAATCCTTTACGCTAAATGACAAGTACAGTAAGCAACACTGTCACTGTACTTCGTATATATGTGGCTGACATGTTTCTATCTATCTAATCTATGTGTGAAGCTCTATTCTGTCTGTTATAAATTGTCGGGTACCGCTGCTGAATTGCCGGCCGGCTTTTTTAAAGAGACGGTGCATGAAAACACTATTATTTTTTTTTGATAAATCCTTTACGCTAAATGACAAGTACAGTAAGCAGCACTTTCACTGTACTTCGTATATATGTGGCTGACATGTTTATATCTATCTAATCTATGTGTGAAGCTCTATTCTTTCGGTTCTAAATTGTCGGGTACCGGTGTATGCGCTGCTGAATTGCTGGCTTTTCATGTTTCACTGTTGGCACTGTTCCCATCGATTTGGGCAATCACTGTAATGCCACAACCACCATGGCTGTGGCATTACAGTGAGTGGCAGACAATCCCTGCATGATTGGTGCTCTAAATAGCGCCAGACATGCAGGACACGCTTTTGGTGCACGAACAGTTATCGAACATAACCTCGAACAGCCGAATTTTTTGCAAATCGTTCGGGTTCGTCGAACAACTCGAACACCGCCCAAAACAGCTCGAATTTGAGATTGGCGAACAGTTCTAGTCGAACACCGCTCATCTCTAGTTGTCACACCTCCGCAGGTCTAGAACTTATGCCTAGACTGACTATTATCAGTAATTAATATGAATATTAATTACCTGTTATGTGACTTTCCACATTCTTTTCTTGGAGTTCACAAGGAAACATTTCAAATCCCACGATGTCAAAGGGCGTCAGTCACCTGTAAATATTCAAAAGAGTGATAATATGTTCCTGCTACATGCTATACACACCAAAAAGTATAACAATCTAGGGCCAAAATTACTTATTTCAAAGATAAAGACTGTGGTCAGTCGGTCTGCATTTTATTATAAAAATTGTAGTCAGAGAGTCCACAGTCTATTTTAAATTTTATGCTCAATCGGTCCACAGTCTACTGTAAATGTGGTCAGGCAGTCAACATCTAGTCTATATGCTGTGGTCAGTCAGTCCATTCTTAATAATTAATGGCCTTCGGTTGAAACTCGAGCCATGATGACTTGATGTATTAATGATCTTTAGGAAGATCAATCTTGTGCAAGACTAGATCGGTCCACTAGGGCCTTCTTCACCATTATCTTGATAGTATCAATCCATTGGATTGTTTGCTGGTCTTGCACTTTGCTTTGGTCCTTCTATACTTCAAAGTATGATGTCCTTTTCCAGTGATTGCTGTCTTCCATTCAATCCTTAGATAACTGTAAATGCTGTTGTCAGTCAGTCCACAACTAATTCAAATGCTGTGGACTGTCAGTCCTTTTAAATGTTGTGGTCATTCAGTCCACAGTGTAATTTTAATAGTGTGGTCAGTCTCTTGTAATCGCGGTATTGATTGTTACACAGCTGATTACAAGGTTATTCTATGAAATAGAATAGGGGATTCCTCCATTTAAAAGACAGAGGTTGGCCCACAGTCTAGTCTATTGGAAATGGGGTTAAGCAGTCCACACCTAGTGTGAATGCTGTAGTCAGTCAGCCCATGTTTTATTATTAACGGCCTTCGGTTGAAATTCGAGCCATGACTACTGGATGAATTAACGATCTTTAGGAAGATCAATTTTGTGAAAGACTAGATAGGTCCACTAGGGTCTTCTTCACCATTATCTTGATAGTATCAATCCATTGGATTGGTTGCTGGTCTTGCTCTTTGCTTTCTTCTATACTTCAAACTATGATGTCCTTTTCCATTGATTGCTGTCTTCCGTTCAATCCTTAGACTAGTGTAATTGCCGTTGTCAGTCAGTCCACAACTAATTCAAATGCTGTGGACTGTCAGTCCTTTTAAATGTTGTGGTCATTCAGTCCACAGTGTATTCTTAATAGTGTGGTCAATCTCTTGGAATCGCGGTATTGATTGTTACACCGCTGATTACAAGGCTATTCTATGAAATAGAATAGGGGATACCTCACTTTAGAAGACAGAGGTTGGCCCACAGTCTACTATAAATGTGCTCAAGCAGTCCACACCTAGTGTGAATGCTGTGGTCAGTCAGCCCATTTTTTATTATTAACGGCCTTCGGTTGAAACTCTAGCTATGATGACTGTTTGAATTAACGATCTTTAGGAAGATCTATTTTGTGAAAGACTTCATAGGTCCACTAGGGTCTTCTCCACCCTTATCTTGATAGTGTCAATCCTTTGGATTGGCTGCTGGTCTTCCTCTTTGCTTTCTTCCTTCTATACTTCAAAGTATGAAGTTCCTTTTCCTGTGATTGCTGTCTTCCAGTCAATCCTTAGATTAGTGTAAATGCTGTTGTTAGTCAGTCCACAACTAATTCAAACGCTGTGGACTGTCAGTCCTTTTAAATGTTGTGGTCATTCAGTCCACAGTGTAATTTTAATAGTGTGGTCAATCTCTTGTAATTGTGGTATTGATTGTTACACCACTGATTACAAGGCTATTCTATGAAATAGGATAGGTGATACCTCACTTTAGAAGACAGAGGTTGGCCCACAGTCTAGTCTACTGTAAATGTGGTCAAGCAGTCCACACCTAGTGTGAATTCTGTAGTCAGGCAGTCCACACCTATTGTGAATGCTGTGGTTAGTCAGCCCATTTGTTTATTATTAATGGCCTTCGGTTGAAACTCGAGCTATGACGGCTTGATGAATTAACGATCTTTAGGAAGATCAATTTTGTGAAAGACTACATAGGTTCACTAGGGTCTTTTCCACTGTTATCTTGATAGTGTCAATCCTTTGGATTGGCTGCTGTTCTTCCTCTTTGCTTTCTTCCTTCTATACTTCAAAGTATGATGTCCTTTTCCAGTGATTGCTGTCTTCCAGTCAATCCTTAGACTACTGTAAATGCTGTTGTCAGTCAGTCCACAACTAATTCAAATGCTGTGGACTGTCAGTCCTTTTAAATGTTGTGGTCATTCAGTCCACAGTGTAATTTTAATAGTGTGGTAAGCCTCTTGTAATCGCCGTATTGATTGTTACACTACAAATTACAAAGCTATTCTATGAAATAGAATAGGGGATTCCTCACTTTAGAAGACAGAGGTTGGCCCACAGTCTACCGTAAATATGATCAGGCAGTCCACAACTAGTGTGAATGCTGTGGTCAGTCAGTCCATTTTTTTTATTAACGGCCTTCGGTTGAAACTCTAGCCATGACGACTGGGTGAATTAATGATCTTTAGGAAGATCAATCTTGTTCAAGACTAGATCGGTCCACTAGGGTATTCTCCACCGTTATCTTGATAGTATCAATCCTTTGGATTGGTTGCTGGTCTTCCTCTTTGCCTTCTTCCTTCTATTCTTCCGAGTATGATGTCCCTTTCCAGTAATTGCTGTCTTCCAGTCAATCCATAGACTAGTATAAATGCTGTTGTCAGTCAGTCCACGCCTAATTTAAATGCTGTGGACTGTCAGTCCTTGTAAATTTTGTGGTTAATTGGTCCACAGTGTAGTCTTAATACTGTGGTCAGTCTCTTGTAATCACGGTGTTGATTGTTACACCGCTGATTACAAGGCTATTCTATGAAACAGAATAAGGGATTCCTCACTTTAGAATACAGAAGATAAGGAAAAGAAGTGTTCCTTATGTCTGTACCTAAGATATGGTTGTGTTATACTAGGAATTGTGTATAGAAAATAAACATATGTAAACCACTAACAGTATATTCTCATGTATCAGAAAGGTGTTGTCACACCTCCGCAGGTCTAGAACTTATGCCCAGACTGACTATTATCAGTAATTAATATGAATATTAATTACCTGTTATGTGACTTTCCACATTCTTTTCTTGGAGTTCACAAGGAAACATTTCAAATCCCACGATGTCAAAGGGCGTCAGTCACCTGTAAATATTCAAAAGAGTGATAATATGTTCCTGCTACAAGCTATACACACCAAAAAGTATAACACTCTAGGGCCAAAATTACTTATTTCAAAGATAAAGACTGTGGTCAGTCGGTCTGCATTTTATTATAAAAATTGTAGTCAGAGAGTCCACAGTCTATTTTAAATTTTATGCTCAATCGGTCCACAGTCTACTGTAAATGTGGTCAGGCAGTCCACATCTAGTCTATATGCTGTGGTCAGTCAGTCCATTCTTAATAATTAATGGCCTTCGGTTGAAACTCGAGCCATGATGACTTGATGTATTAATGATCTTTAGGAAGATCAATCTTGTGCAAGACTAGATCGGTCCACTAGGGCCTTCTTCACCATTATCTTGATAGTATCAATCCATTGGATTGTTTGCTGGTCTTGCACTTTGCTTTGGTCCTTCTATACTTCAAAGTATGATGTCCTTTTCCAGTGATTGCTGTCTTCCATTCAATCCTTAGATAACTGTAAATGCTGTTGTCAGTCAGTCCACAACTAATTCAAACGCTGTAGACTCTCATTCCTTTTAAATGTTGTGGTCATTCAGTCCACAGTGTAATTTTAATAGTGTGGTCAGTCTCTTGTAATCGCGGTATTGATTGTTGCACAGCTGATTACAAGGTTATTCTATGAAATAGAATAGGGGATTCCTCCATTTAAAAGACAAAGGTTGGCCCACAGTCTAGTCGATTGGAAATGGGGTCAAGCAGTCCACACCTAGTGTGAATGCTGTAGTCAGTCAGCCCATGTTTTATTATTAACGGCCTTCGGTTGAAATTCGAGCCATGACTACTGGATGAATTAACGATCTTTAGGAAGATCAATTTTGTGAAAGACTAGATAGGTCCACTAGGGTCTTCTTCACCATTATCTTGATAGTATCAATCCATTGGATTGGTTGCTGGTCTTGCTCTTTGCTTTCTTCTATACTTCAAACTATGATGTCCTTTTCCATTGATTGCTGTCTTCCGTTCAATCCTTAGATTAGTGTAATTGCCGTGGTCAGTCAGTCCACAACTAATTCAAATGCTGTGGACTGTCAGTCGTTTTAAATGTTGTGGTCATTCAGTCCACAGTGTATTCTTAATAGTGTGGTCAATCTCTTGGAATCGCGGTATTGATTGTTACACCGCTGATTACAAGGCTATTCTATGAAATAGAATAGGGGATTCCTCACTTTAGAAGACAGAGGTTGGCCCACAGTCTACTATAAATGTGATCAAGCAGTCCACACCTAGTGTGAATGCTGTGGTCAGTCAGCCCATTTTTTATTATTAACGGCCTTCGGTTGAAACTCGAGCTATGATGACTGTTTGAATTAACGATCTTTAGGAAGATCTATTTTGTGAAAGACTTCATAGGTCCACTAGGGTCTTCTCCACCCTTATCTTGATAGTGTCCATCCTTTGGATTGGCTGCTGGTCTTCCTCTTTGCTTTCTTCCTTCTATACTTCAAAGTATGAAGTTCCTTTTCCTGTGATTGCTGTCTTCCAGTCAATCCTTAGATTAGTGTAAATGCTGTTGTTAGTCAGTCCACAACTAATTCAAACGCTGTGGACTGTCAGTCCTTTTAAATGTTGTGGTCATTCAGTCCACAGTGTAATTTTAATAGTGTGGTCAATCTCTTGTAATTGTGGTATTGATTGTTACACCACTGATTACAAGGCTATTCTATGAAATAGGATAGGTGATACCTCACTTTAGAAGACAGAGGTTGGCCCACAGTCTAGTCTACTGTAAATGTGGTCAAGCAGTCCACACCTAGTGTGAATTCTGTAGTCAGGCAGTCCACACCTATTGTGAATGCTGTGGTTAGTCAGCCCATTTGTTTATTATTAATGGCCTTCGGTTGAAACTCGAGCTAAGACGACTTGATGAATTAACGATCTTTAGGAAGATCAATTTTGTGAAAGACTACATAGGTCCACTAGGGTCTTCTCCACTGTTATCTTGATAGTGTCAATCCTTTGGATTGGCTGCTGGTCTTCCTCTTTGCTTTCTTCCTTCTATACTTCAAAGTAGCATGTCCTTTTCCAATGATTGCTGTCTTCCAGTCAATTCTTAGACTAGTGTAAATGCTGTTGTCAGTCAGTCCACAACTAATTCAAACGCTGTGGACTGTCAGTCCTTTTAAATGCTGTGGTCATTCAGTCCACAGTGTAGTCTTAATAGTGTGGTCAGTGTCTTGTAATTGCGGTATTGATTGTTACACTGCTGATTACAAGGCTATTCTATGAAATAGAATAGGGGGTTCCTCACTTTAGAAGACAGAGATTGGCCCACAGTCTACCGTAAATATGATCAGGCAGCCCACAACTAGTGTGAATGCTGTGGTCAGTCAGTCCATTTTTTATTATTAACGGCCTTCGGTTGAAACTCTAGCCATGACGACTTGAAGAATTAACGATCTTTAGGAAGATTAATCTTGTTCAAGACTAGATCTGTCCACTAGGGTCTTCTCCACCGTTATCTTGATAGTATCAATCCTTTGGATTGGTTGCTGGTCTTCCTCTTTGCCTTCTTCCTTCTATTCTTCCGAGTATGATGTCCTTTTCCAGTAATTGCTGTCTTCCAGTCAATCCATAGACTAGTGTAAATGCTGTTGTCAGTCAGTCCACGCCTAATTTAAATGCTGTGGACTGTCAGTAATTGTAAATTTTGTGGTTAATTGGTCCACAGTGTAGTCTTAATACTGTAGTCAGTCTCTTGTAATCGCGGTATTGATTGTTACACCGCTGATTACAAGGCTATTCTATGAAACAGAAGAAGGGATTCCTCACTTTAGAATACAGAAGATAAGGAAAAGAAATGTTCCTTATGTCTCTACCTAAGATATAGTTGTGTTATACTAGGACTTGTGTATAGAAAATAAACATATGTAAACCACTAACAGTATATTCTCATGTATCAGAAAGGTGTTGTCACACCTCCGCAGGTCTAGAACTTATGCCTAGACTGACTATTATCAGTAATTAATATGAATATTAATTACCTGTTATGTGACTTTCCACATTCTTTTCTTGGAGTCCACAAGGAAACATTTCAAATCCCACCATGTCAAAGGGCGTCAGTCACCTGTAAATATTCAAAAGAGTGATAATATGTTCCTGCTACATGCTATACACACCAAAAAGTATAACACTCTAGGGCCAAAAATACTTATTTCAAAGATAAAGACTGTGGTCAGTCGGTCTGCATTTTATTATAAAAATTGTAGTCAGAGAGTCCACAGTCTATTTTAAATTTTATGCTCAATCGGTTCACACTCTACTGTAAATGTGGTCAGGCAGTCCACATCTAGTCTATATGCTGTGGTCAGTCAGTCAGTCCATTCTTTATTATTAACGGCCTTCGGTTGAAACTCGAGCCATGACGACTTGATGAATTAACGATCTTTAGGAAGATCAATTTTGTGAAAGACTACATAGGTTCACTAGGGTCTTTTCCACTGTTATCTTGATAGAGTCAATCCTTTGGATTGGCTGCTGTTCTTCCTCTTTGCTTTCTTCCTTCTATACTTCAAAGTATGATGTCCTTTTCCAGTGATTGCTGTCTTCCAGTCAATCCTTAGACTACTGTAAATGCTGTTGTCAGTCAGTCCACAACTAATTCAAATGCTGTGGACTGTCAGTCCTTTTAAATGTTGTGGTCATTCAGTCCACAGTGTAATTTTAATAGTGTGGTCAGTCTCTTGTAATCGCGGTATTGATTGTTACACTACTAATTACAAAGCTATTCTATGAAATAGAATAGGGGATTCCTCACTTTAGAAGACAGAGGTTGGCCCACAGTCTACCGTAAATATGATCAGGCAGTCCACAACTAGTGTGAATGCTGTGGTCAGTCAGTCCATTTTTTTTATTAACGGCCTTCGGTTGAAACTCTAGCCATGACGACTGGATGAATTAATGATCTTTATGAAGATCAATCTTGTTCAAGACTAGATCGGTCCACTAGGGTATTCTCCACCGTTATCTTGATAGTATCAATCCTTTGGATTGGTTGCTGGTCTTCCTCTTTGCCTTCTTCCTTCTATTCTTCCGAGTATGATGTCCCTTTCCAGTAATTGCTGTCTTCCAGTCAATCCATAGACTAGTATAAATGCTGTTGTCAGTCAGTCCACGAATAATTTAAATGCTGTGGACTGTCAGTCCTTGTAAATTTTGTGGTTAATTGGTCCACAGTGTAGTCTTAATACTGTGGTCAGTCTCTTGTAATCACGGTATTGATTGTTACACCGCTGATTACAAGGCTATTCTATGAAACAGAATAAGGGATTCCTCACTTTAGAATACAGAAGATAAGGAAAAGAAGTGTTCCTTATGTCTCTACCTAAGATATGGTTGTGTTATACTAGGAATTGTGTATAGAAAATAAACATATGTAAACCACTAACAGTATATTCTCATGTATCAGAAAGGTGTTGTCACACCTCCGCAGGTCTAGAACTTATGCCTAGACTGACTATTATCAGTAATTAATATAAATATTAATTACCTGTTATGTGACTTTCCACATTCTTTTCTTGGAGTTCACAAGGAAACATTTCAAATCCCACGATGTCAAAGGGCGTCAGTCACCTGTAAATATTCAAAAGAGTGATAATATGTTCCTGCTACATGCTATACACACCAAAAAGTATAACAATCTAGGGCCAAAATTACTTATTTCAAAGATAAAGACTGTGGTCAGTCGGTCTGCATTTTATTATAAAAATTGTAGTCAGAGAGTCCACAGTCTATTTTAAATTTTATGCTCAATCGGTCCACAGTCTACTGTAAATGTGGTCAGGCAGTCCACATCTAGTCTATATGCTGTGGTCAGTCAGTCCATTCTTAATAATTAATGGCCTTCGGTTGAAACTCGAGCCATGATGACTTGATGTATTAATGATCTTTAGGAAGATCAATCTTGTGCAAGACTAGATCGGTCCACTAGGGCCTTCTTCACCATTATCTTGATAGTATCAATCCATTGGATTGTTTGCTGGTCTTGCACTTTGCTTTGGTCCTTCTATACTTCAAAGTATGATGTCCTTTTCCAGTGATTGCTGTCTTCCATTCAATCCTTAGATAACTGTAAATGCTGTTGTCAGTCAGTCCACAACTAATTCAAACGCTGTAGACTCTCATTCCTTTTAAATGTTGTGGTCATTCAGTCCACAGTGTAATTTTAATAGTGTGGTCAGTCTCTTGTAATCGCGGTATTGATTGTTACACAGCTGATTACAAGGTTATTCTATGAAATAGAATAGGGGATTCCTCCATTTAAAAGACAGAGGTTGGCCCACAGTCTAGTCTATTGGAAATAGGGTCAAGCAGTCCACACCTAGTGTGAATGCTGTAGTCAGTCAGCCCATGTTTTATTATTAACGGCCTTCGGTTGAAATTCGAGCCATGACTACTGGATGAATTAACGATCTTTAGGAAGATCAATTTTGTGAAAGACTAGATAGGTCCACTAGGGTCTTCTTCACCATTATCTTGATAGTATCAATCCATTGGATTGGTTGCTGGTCTTGCTCTTTGCTTTCTTCTATACTTCAAACTATGATGTCCTTTTCCATTGATTGCTGTCTTCCGTTCAATCCTTAGACTAGTGTAATTGCCGTTGTCAGTCAGTCCACAACTAATTCAAATGCTGTGGACTGTCAGTCGTTTTAAATGTTGTGGTCATTCAGTCCACAGTGTATTCTTAATAGTGTGGTCAATCTCTTGGAATCGCGGTATTGATTGTTACACCGCTGATTACAAGGCTATTCTATGAAATAGAATAGGGGATTCCTCACTTTAGAAGACAGAGGTTGGCCCACAGTCTACTATAAATGTGATCAAGCAGTCCACACCTAGTGTGAATGCTGTGGTCAGTCAGCCCATTTTTTATTATTAACGGCCTTCGGTTGAAACTCGAGCTATGATGACTGTTTGAATTAACGATCTTTAGGAAGATCTATTTTGTGAAAGACTTCATAGGTCCACTAGGGTCTTCTCCACCCTTATCTTGATAGTTTCAATCCTTTGGATTGGCTGCTGGTCTTCCTCTTTGCTTTCTTCCTTCTATACTTCAAAGTATGAAGTTCCTTTTCCTGTGATTGCTGTCTTCCAGTCAATCCTTAGATTAGTGTAAATGCTGTTGTTAGTCAGTCCACAACTAATTCAAACACTGTGGACTGTCAGTCCTTTTAAATGTTGTGGTCATTCAGTCCACAGTGTAATTTTAATAGTGTGGTCAATCTCTTGTAATTGTGGTATTGATTGTTACACCACTGATTACAAGGCTATTCTATGAAATAGGATAGGTGATACCTCACTTTAGAAGACAGAGGTTGGCCCACAGTCTAGTCTACTGTAAATGTGGTCAAGCAGTCCACACCTAGTGTGAATTCTGTAGTCAGGCAGTCCACACCTATTGTGAATGCTGTGGTTAGTCAGCCCATTTGTTTATTATTAATGGCCTTCGGTTGAAACTTGAGCTATGACGGCTTGATGAATTAACGATCTTTAGGAAGATCAATTTTGTGAAAGACTACATAGGTTCACTAGGGTCTTTTCCACTGTTATCTTGATAGTGTCAATCCTTTGGATTGGCTGCTGTTCTTCCTCTTTGCTTTCTTCCTTCTATACTTCATAGTATGATGTCCTTTTCCAGTGATTGCTGTCTTCCAGTCAATCCTTAGACTACTGTAAATGCTGTTGTCAGTCAGTCCACAACTAATTCAAATGCTGTGGACTGTCAGTCCTTTTAAATGTTGTGGTCATTCAGTCCACAGTGTAATTTTAATAGTGTGGTCAGTCTCTTGTAATCGCGGTATTGATTGTTACACTACTAATTACAAAGCTATACTATGAAATAGAATAGGGGATTCCTCACTTTAGAAGACAGAGGTTGGCCCACAGTCTACCGTAAATATGATCAGGCAGTCCACAACTAGTGTGAATGCTGTGGTCAGTCAGTCCATTTTTTTTATTAACGGCCTTCGGTTGAAACTCTAGCCATGACGACTGGATGAATTAATGATCTTTAG
This sequence comes from Phyllobates terribilis, assembly GCF_046119375.1. NCBI lineage: Eukaryota > Metazoa > Chordata > Amphibia > Anura > Dendrobatidae > Phyllobates > Phyllobates terribilis. Next base: position 398,723 of record NW_027363307.1, read on the forward strand.
GAAGATCAATCTTGTTCAAGACTAGATCGGTCCACTAGGGTATTCTCCACCGTTATCTTGATAGTATCAATCCTTTGGATTGGTTGCTGGTCTTCCTCTTTGCCTTCTTCCTTCTATTCTTCCGAGTATGATGTCCCTTTCCAGTAATTGCTGTCTTCCAGTCAATCCATAGACTAGTATAAATGCTGTTGTCAGTCAGTCCACGCCTAATTTAAATGCTGTGGACTGTCAGTCCTTGTAAATTTTTTGGTTAATTGGTCCACAGTGTAGTCTTAATACTGTGGTCAGTCTCTTGTAATCACGGTATTGATTGTTACACCGCTGATTACAAGGCTATTCTATGAAACAGAATAAGGGATTCCTCACTTTAGAATACAGAAGATAAGGAAAAGAAGTGTTCCTTATGTCTCTACCTAAGATATGGTTGTGTTATACTAGGAATTGTGTATAGAAAATAAAGATATGTAAACCACTAACAGTATATTCTCATGTATCAGAAAGGTGTTGTCACACCTCCGCAGGTCTAGAACTTATGCCCAGACTGACTATTATCAGTAATTAATATGAATATTAATTACCTGTTATGTGACTTTCCACATTCTTTTCTTGGAGTTCACAAGGAAACATTTCAAATCCCACGATGTCAAAGGGCGTCAGTCACCTGTAAATATTCAAAAGAGTGATAATATGTTCCTGCTACATGCTATACACACCAAAAAGTATAACAATCTAGGGCCAAAATTACTTATTTCAAAGATAAAGACTGTGGTCAGTCGGTCTGCATTTTATTATAAAAATTGTAGTCAGAGAGTCCACAGTCTATTTTAAATTTTATGCTCAATCGGTCCACAGTCTACTGTAAATGTGGTCAGGCAGTCCACATCTAGTCTATATGCTGTGGTCAGTCAGTCCATTCTTAATAATTAATGGCCTTCGGTTGAAACTCGAGCCATGATGACTTGATGTATTAATGATCTTTAGGAAGATCAATCTTGTGCAAGACTAGATCGGTCCACTAGGGCCTTCTTCACCATTATCTTGATAATATCAATCCATTGGATTGTTTGCTGGTCTTGCACTTTGCTTTGGTCCTTCTATACTTCAAAGTATGATGTCCTTTTCCAGTGATTGCTGTCTTCCGTTCAATCCTTAGACTAGTGTAATTGCTGTTGTCAGTCAGTCCACAACTAATTCAAATGCTGTGGACTGTCAGTCCTTTTAAATGTTGTGGTCATTCAGTCCACAGTGTAATTTTAAAATTGTGGTCAGTCTCTTGTAATCGCGGTATTGAGTGTTACACAGCTGATTACAAGGTTATTCTATGAAATAGAATAGGGGATTCCTCCATTTAAAAACAGAGGTTGGCCCACAGTCTAGTCTACTGGAAATGTGGTCAAGCAGTCCACACCTAGTGTGAATGCTGTAGTCAGTCAGCCCATTTTTTTTATTAACGGCCTTCGGTTGAAATTCGAGCCATGACTACTGGATGAATTAACGATCTTTAGGAAGATCAATTTTGTGAAAGACTAGATAGGTCCACTAGGGTCTTCTTCACCATTATCTTGATAGTATCAATCCAATGGATTGGTTGCTGGTCTTGCTCTTTGCTTTCTTCTATACTTCAAACTATGATGTCCTTTTCCATTGATTGCTGTCTTCCATTCAATCCTTAGACTAGTGTAATTGCCGTTGTCAGTCAGTCCACAACTAATTCAAATGCTGTGGACTGTCAGTCCTTTTAAATGTTGTGGTCATTCAGTCCACAGTGTATTCTTAATAGTGTGGTCAATCTCTTGGAATCGCGGTATTGATTGTTACACCGCTGATTACAAGGCTATTCTATGAAATAGAATAGGGGATTCCTCACTTTAGAAGACAGAGGTTGGACCACAGTCTACTGTAAATGTGGTCAGGCAGTCCACACCTATTGTGAATGCTGTGGTAAGTCAGCCCATTTTTTTATTATTAATGGCCTTCGGTTGAAACTCGAGCTATGACGACTTGATGAATTAACGATCTTTAGGAAGATCAATTTTGTGAAAGACTACATAGGTCCACTAAGGTCTTTTCCACTGTTATCTTGATAGTGTCAATCCTTTGGTTTGGCTGCTGGTCTTCCACTTTGCTTTCTTCCTTCTATACTTCAAAGTATGATGTCCTTTTCCAGTGATTGCTGTCTTCCAGTCAATCCTTAGACTAGTGTAAATGCTGTTGTCAGTCAGTCCACAACTAATTCAAACGCTGTGGACTGTCAGTCCTTTTAAATGCTGTGGTCATTCAGTCCACAGTGTAGTCTTAATAGTGTGGTCAGTGTCTTGTAATTGCAGTATTGATTGTTACACTGCTAATTACAAGGCTATTCTATGAAATAGAATAGGGGATTCCTCACTTTAGAAGACAGAGGTTGGCCCACAGTCTACCGTAAATACGATCAGGCAGTCCACAACTAGTGTGAATGTTGTGGTCAGTCAGTCCATTTTTTATTATTAACGGCCTTCGGTTGAAACTCTAGCCATGACGACTGGATGAATTAACGATCTTTAGGAAGATCAATCTTGTTCAAGACTAGATCGGTCCACTAGGGTCTTCTCCACCGTTATCTTGATAGTATCAATCCTTTGGATTGGTTGCTCGTCTTCCTCTTTGCCTTCTTCCTTCTATTCTTCCGATTATGATGTCCCTTTCCAGTAATTGCTGTCTTCCAGTCAATCCATAGACTAGTGTAAATGCTGTTGTCAGTTAGTCCACGCCTAATTTAAATGATGTGGACTGTCAGTCCTTGTAAATTTTGTGGTTAATTGGTCCACAGTGTAGTCTTAATACTGTGGTCAGTCTCTTGTAATCGCGGTATTGATTGTTACACCGCTGATTACAAGGCTATTCTATGAAACAGAATAAGGGATTCCTCACTTTAGAATACAGAAGATAAGGAAAAGAAATGTTCCTTATGTCTCTACCTAAGATATAGTTGTGTTATACTAGGAATTGTGTATAGAAAATAAACATATGTAAACCACTAACAGTATATTCTCATGTATCAGAAAGGTGTTGTCACACCTCCGCAGGTCTAGAACTTATGCCTAGACTGACTATTATCAGTAATTAATATGAATATTAATTACCTGTTATGTGACTTTCCACATTCTTTTCTTTGAGTTCACATGGAAACATTTCAAATCCCACCATGTCAAAGGGCGTCAGTCACCTGTAAATATTCAAAAGAGTGATAATATGTTCCTGCTACATGCTATACACACCAAAAAGTATAACACTCTAGGGCCAAAATTACTTATTTCAAAGATAAAGACTGTGGTCATTCGGTCTGCATTTTATTATAAAAATTGTAGTCAGAGAGTCCACAGTCTATTTTAAATTTTATGCTCAATCGGTTCACAGTCTACTGTAAATGAGGTCAGGCCGTCCACATCTAGTGTATATGCTGTGGTCAGTCAGTCCATTCTTTATAATTAATGGCCTTCGGTTGAAACTCGAGCCATGACGACTTGATGTATTAATGATCTTTAGGAAGATCAATCTTGTTCAAGACTAGATCGGTCCACTAGGGCCTTCTTCACCATTATCTTGATAGTATCAATCCATTGGATTGTTTGCTGGTCTTGCACTTTGCTTTGGTCCTTCTATACTTCAAAGTATGATGTCCTTTTCCAGTGATTGCTGTCTTCCATTCAATCCTTAGATAACTGTAAATGCTGTTGTCAGTCAGTCCACAACTAATTCAAAAGCTGTGGACTGTCAGTCCTTTTAAATGTTGTGGTCATTCAGTCCACAGTGTAATTTTAATAGTGTGGTCAGTCTCTTGTAATCGCGGTATTGATTGTTACACAGCTGATTACAAGTTTATTCTATGAAATAGAATAGGGGATTCCTGCATTTAAAAGACAGAGGTTGGCCCACAGTCTAGTCTATTGGAAATGTGGTCAAGCAGTCCACACCTAGTGTGAATGCTGTAGTCAGTCAGCCCATTTTTTAATAATACCGGCCTTCGGTTGAAATTCGAGCCATGACTACTGGATGAATTAACGATCTTTAGGATGATCAATTTTGTGAAAGACTAGATAGGTCCACTAGGGTCTTCTTCACCATTATCTTGATAGTATCAATCCATTGGATTGGTTGCTGGTCTTGCTCTTTGCTTTCTTCTATACTTCAAACTATGATGTCCTTTTCCATTGATTGCTGTCTTCCATTCAATCCTTAGACTAGTGTAATTGCCGTTGTCAGTCAGTCCACAACTAATTCAAACGCTGTGGACTGTCAGTCCTTTTAAATGTTGTGGTCATTCAGTCCAAAGTGTATTCTTAATAGCGTGGTCAATCTCTTGGAATCGCGGTATTGATTGTTACACCGCTGATTACAAGACTATTCTGTGAAATAGGATAGGGGATTCCACACTTTAGAAGACAGAGGTTGGCCCACAGTCTACTATAAATGTGATCAAGCAGTCTACACCTAGTGTGAATGCTGTGGTCAGTCAGCCCATTTTTTATTACTAACGGCCTTCGGTTGAAACTCGAGCTATGACGACTGGATGAATTAACGATCTTTAGGAAGATCAATTTTGTGAAAGACTTCATAGGTCCACTAGGGTCTTCCCCACACTTATCTTGATAGTGTCAATCCTTTGGATTGGCTGCTGGTCTTCCTCTTTGCTTCCTTCTATACTTCAAAGTATAAAGTTCCTTTTCCCGTGATTGCTGTCTTCCAGTCAATCTTTAGACTAGTGTAAATGCTGTTGTCAGTCAGTCCACAACTAATTCAAACGCTGTGGACTGTCAGTCCTTTTAAATGTTGTGGTCATTCAGTCCACAGTGTAATTTTAATAGTGTGGTCAAGCTCTTGTAATTGCGGTATTGATTGTTATACCACTGATTACAAGGCTATTCTATGAAATAGGAAAGGGGATACCTCACTTTAGAAGACAGAGGTTGGCCCACAGTCTAGTCTATTGTAAATGTGGTCAAGCAGTCCATACCTAGTGTGAATGCTGTAGTCAGACAGTCCACAACTATTGTGAATGCTGTGGTCAGGCAGCCCATTTTTTATTATTAATGGCCTTCGGTTGAAACTCGAGCTATGACAACTTGATGAATTAACGATCTTTAGGAAGATCAATTTTGTGAAAGACTACATAGGTCCACTAGGGTCTTCTCCACTGTTATCTTGATAGTGTCAATCCTTTGGATTGGCTGCTGGTCTTGCTCTTTGCTTTCTTCCTTCTATACTTCAAACTATGATGTCCTTTTCCATTGATTGCTGTCTTCCATTCAATCCTTAGACTAGTGTAATTGCCGTTGTCAGTCAGTCCACAACTAATTCAAATGCTGTGGACTGTCAGTCCTTTTAAATGTTGTGGTCATTCAGTCCACAGTGTATTCTTAATAGTGTGGTCAATCTCTTGGAATCGCGGTATTGATTGTTACACCGCTGATTACAAGGCTATTCTATGAAATAGAATAGGGGATTCCTCACTTTAGAAGACAGAGGTTGGCCCACAGTCTACTATAAATGTGGTCAGGCAGCCCACATCTATTGTGAATGCTGTGGTCAGTCAGCCCATTTTTTATTATTAACGGCCTTCGGTTGAAACTCGAGCTATGATGACTGTTTGAATTAACGATCTTTAGGAAGATCAATTTTGTGAAAGACTACATACGTCCACTAGGGTCTTTTCCACTGCTATCTTGATAGTGTCAATCCTTTGGATTGGCTGCTGGTCTTCCTCTTTGCTTTCTTCCTTCTATACTTCAAAGTATGATGTCCTTTTCCAGTGATTGCTGTCTTCCAGGCAATCCTTAGACTAATGTAAATGCTGTTGTCAGTCAGTCCACAACTAATTCAAACGCTGTGGACTGTCAGTCCTTTTAAATGCTGTGGTCATTCAGTCCACATTGTAGTCTTAATAGTTTGGTCAGTCTCTTGTAATTGCGGTATTGATTGTTACACTGCTAATTACAAGGCTATTCTATGAAATAGGATAGGGGATTCCTCCCTTTAAAAGACAGAGGTTGGCCCACAGTCTACCGTAAATACGATCAGGCAGTCCACAACTAGTGTGAATGCTGTGGTCAGTCAGTCCATTTTTTTATTATTAATGGCCTTCGGTTGAAACTCGAGCTATGACGACTTGATGAATTAACGATCTTTAGGAAGATCAATTTTGTGAAAGACTACCTAGGTCCACTAAGGTCTTTTCCACTGTTATCTTGATAGTGTCAATCCTTTGGTTTGGCTGCTGGTCTTCCACTTTGCTTTCTTCCTTCTATACTTCAAAGTATGATGTCCTTTTCCAGTGATTGCTGTCTTCCAGTCAATCCTTAGACTAGTGTAAATGCTGTTGTCAGTCAGTCCACAACTAATTCAAATGCTGTGGACTGTCAGTCCTTTTAAATGCTGTGGTCATTCAGTCCACAGTGTAGTCTTAATAGTGTGGTCATTGTCTTGTAATTGCAGTATTGATTGTTACACTGCTAATTACAAGGCTATTCTATGAAATAGAATAGGGGATTCCTCACTTTAGAAGACAGAGGTTGGCCCACAGTCTACCGTAAATACGATCAGGCAGTCCACAACTAGTGTGAATGCTGTGGTCAGTCAGTCCATTTTTTATTATTAACGGCCTTCGGTTGAAACTCTAGCCATGACGACTGGATGAATTAACGATCTTTAGGAAGATCAATCTTGTTCAAGACTAGATCGGTCCACTAGGGTCTTCTCCACCGTTATCTTGATAGTATCAATCCTTTGGATTGGTTGCTCGTCTTCCTCTTTGCCTTCTTCCTTCTATTCTTCCGATTATGATGTCCCTTTCCAGTAATTGCTGTCTTCCAGTCAATCCATAGACTAGTGTAAATGCTGTTGTCAGTCAGTCCACGCCTAATTTAAATGATGTGGACTGTCAGTCCTTGTAAATTTTGTGGTTAATTGGTCCACAGTGTAGTCTTAATACTGTGGTCAGTCTCTTGTAATCGCGGTATTGATTGTTACACCGCTGATTACAAGGCTATTCTATGAAACAGAATAAGGGATTCCTCACTTTAGAATACAGAAGATAAGGAAAAGAAATGTTCGTTATGTCTCTACCTAAGATATAGTTGTGTTATACTAGGAATTGTGTATAGAAAATAAACATATGTAAACCACTAACAGTATATTCTCATGTATCAGAAAGGTGTTGCCACACCTCCGCAGGTCTAGAACTTATGCCTAGACTGACTATTATCAGTAATTAATATGAATATTAATTACCTGTTATGTGACTTTCCACATTCTTTTCTTTGAGTTCACATGGAAACATTTCAAATCCCACCATGTCAAAGGGCGTCAGTCACCTGTAAATATTCAAAAGAGTGATAATATGTTCCTGCTACATGCTATACACACCAAAAAGTATAACACTCTAGGGCCAAAATTACTTATTTCAAAGATAAAGACTGTGGTCATTCGGTCTGCATTTTATTATAAAAATTGTAGTCAGAGAGTGCACAGTCTATTTTAAATTTTATGCTCAATCGGTTCACAGTCTACTGTAAATGTGGTCAGGCAGTCCACATCTAGTGTATATGCTGTGGTCAGTCAGTCCATTCTTTATAATTAATGGCCTTCGGTTGAAACTCGAGCCATGACGACTTGATGTATTAATGATCTTTAGGAAGATCAATCTTGTTCAAGAATAGATCAGTCCACTAGGGCCTTCTTCACCATTATCTTGATAGTATCAATCCATTGGATTGTTTGCTGGTCTTGCACTTTGCTTTGGTCCTTCTATACTTCAAAGTATGATGTCCTTTTCCAGTGATTGCTGTCTTCCATTCAATCCTTAGATAACTGTAAATGCTGTTGTCAGTCAGTCCACAACTAATTCAAAAGCTGTGGACTGTCAGTCCTTTTAAATGTTGTGGTCATTCAGTCCACAGTGTAATTTTAATAGTGTGGTCAGTCTCTTGTAATCGCGGTATTGATTGTTACACAGCTGATTACAAGTTTATTCTATGAAATAGAATAGGGGATTCCTGCATTTAAAAGACAGAGGTTGGCCCACAGTCTAGTCTATTGGAAATGTGGTCAAGCAGTCCACACCTAGTGTGAATGCTGTAGTCAGTCAGCCCATTTTTTTTAATACCGGCCTTCGGTTGAAATTCGAGCCATGACTACTGGATGAATTAACGATCTTTAGGAAGATCAATTTTGTGAAAGACTAGATAGGTCCACTAGGGTCTTCTTCACCATTATCTTGATAGTATCAATCCATTGGATTGGTTGCTGGTCTTGCTCTTTGATTTCTTCTATACTTCAAACTATGATGTCCTTTTCCATTGATTGCTGTCTTCCATTCAATCCTTAGACTAGTGTAATTGCCGTTGTCAGTCAGTCCACAACTAATTCAAACGCTGTGGACTGTCAGTCCTTTTAAATGTTGTGGTCATTCAGTCCAAAGTGTATTCTTAATAGCGTGGTCAATCTCTTGGAATCGCGGTATTGATTGTTACACCGCTGATTACAAGACTATTCTGTGAAATAGGATAGGGGATTCCACACTTTAGAAGACAGAGGTTGGCCCACATTCTACTATAAATGTGATCAAGCAGTCTACACCTAGTGTGAATGCTGTGGTCAGTCAGCCCATTTTTTATTACTAACGGCCTTCGGTTGAAACTCGAGCTATGACGACTGGATGAATTAACGATCTTTAGGAAGATCAATTTTGTGAAAGACTTCATAGGTCCACTAGGGTCTTCCCCACCCTTATCTTGATAGTGTCAATCCTTTGGATTGGCTGCTGGTCTTCCTCTTTGCTTCCTTCTATACTTCAAAGTATGAAGTTCCTTTTCCCGTGATTGCTGTCTTCCAGTCAATCTTTAGACTAGTGTATATGCTGTTGTCAGTCAGTCCACAACTAATTCAAACGCTGTGGACTGTCAGTCCTTTTAAATGTTGTGGTCATTCAGTCCACAGTGTAATTTTAATAGTGTGGTCAAGCTCTTGTAATTGCGGTATTGATTGTTATACCACTGATTACAAGGCTATTCTATGAAATAGGAAAGGGGATACCTCACTTTAGAAGACAGAGGTTGGCCCACAGTCTAGTCTATTGTAAATGTGGTCAAGCAGTCCACACCTAGTGTGAATGCTGTAGTCAGACAGTCCACACCTATTGTGAATGCTGTGGTCAGGCAGCCCATTTTTTATTATTAATGGCCTTCGGTTGAAACGCGAGCTATGACAACTTGATGAATTAACGATCTTTAGGAAGATCAATTTTGTGAAAGACTACATAGGTCCACTAGGGTCTTCTCCACTGTTATCTTGATAGTGTCAATCCTTTGGATTGGCTGCTGGTCTTGCTCTTTGCTTTCTGCCTTCTATACTTCAAAGTATGATGTCCTTTCCAGTGATTGCTGTCTTCCAGTCAATCCTTAGACTAGTGTAAATGCTGTTGTCAGTCAGTCCACAACTAATTCAAACGCTGTGGACTGTCGGTCCTTTTAAATGTTGTGGTCATTCAGTCCACAGTGTAGTCTTAATAGTGTGGTAAGTCTATTGTAATCGCGGTATTGATTGTTACACTACTAATTACAAAGCTATTCTATGAAATAGAATAGGGGATTCCTCACTTTAGAAGACAGAGGTTGGCCCACAGTCTACCGTAAATATGATCAGGCAGTCCACAACTAGTGTGAATGCTGTGGTCAGTCAGGCCATTTTTTTTATTAACGGCCTTCGGTTGAAACTCTAGCCATGACGACTGGATGAATTAATGATCTTTAGGAAGATCAATCTTGTTCAAGACTAGATCGGTCCACTAGGGTATTCTCCACCGTTATCTTGATAGTATCAATCCTTTGGATTGGTTGCTGGTCTTCCTCTTTGCCTTCTTCCTTCTATTCTTCCGAGTATGATGTCCCTTTCCAGTAATTGCTGTCTTCCAGTCAATCCATAGACTAGTATAAATGCTGTTGTCAGTCAGTCCACGCCTAATTTAAATGCTGTGGACTGTCAGTCCTTGTAAATTTTGTGGTTAATTGGTCCACAGTGTAGTCTTAATACTGTGGTCAGTCTCTTGTAATCACGGTATTGATTGTTACACCGCTGATTACAAGGCTATTCTATGAAACAGAATAAGGGATTCCTCACTTTAGAATACAGAAGATAAGGAAAAGAAGTGTTCCTTATGTCTCTACCTAAGATATGGTTGTGTTATACTAGGAATTGTGTATAGAAAATAAACATATGTAAACCACTAACAGTATATTCTCATGTATCAGAAAGGTGTTGTCACACCTCCGCAGGTCTAGAACTTATGCCTAGACTGACTATTATCAGTAATTAATATGAATATGAATTACCTGTTATGTGACTTTCCACATTCTTTTCTTGGAGTTCACAAGGAAACATTTCAAATCCCACGATGTCAAAGGGCGTCAGTCACGTGTAAATATTCAAAAGAGTGATAATATGTTCCTGCTACATGCTATACACACCAAAAAGTATAACAATCTAGGGCTAAAATTACTTATTTCAAAGATAAAGACTGTGGTCAGTCGGTCTGCATTTTATTATAAAAATTGTAGTCAGAGAGTCCACAGTCTATTTTAAATTTTTTTGCTCAATCGGTCCACAGTCTACTGTAAATGTGGTCAGGCAGTCCACATCTAGTCTATATGCTGTGGTCAGTCAGTCCATCCTTAATAATTAATGGCCTTCGGTTGAAACTCGAGCCATGATGACTCGATGTATTAATGATCTTTAGGAAGATCAATCTTGTGCAAGACTAGATCGGTCCACTAGGGCCTTCTTCACCATTATCTTGATAGTATCAATCCATTGGATTGTTTGCTGGTCTTGCACTTTGCTTTGGTCCTTCTATACTTCAAAGTATGATGTCCTTTTCCAGTGATTGCTGTCTTCCATTCAATCCTTAGATAACTGTAAATGCTGTTGTCAGTCAGTCCACAACTAATTCAAACGCTGTAGACTCTCATTCCTTTTAAATGTTGTGGTCATTCAGTCCACAGTGTAATTTTAATAGTGTGGTCAGTCTCTTGTAATCGCGGTATTGATTGTTACACAGCTGATTACAAGGTTATTCTATGAAATAGAATAGGGGATTCCTCCATTTAAAAGACAGAGGTTGGCCCACAGTCTAGTCTATTGGAAATGGGGTCAAGCAGTCCACACCTAGTGTGAATGCTGTAGTCAGTCAGCCCATGTTTTATTATTAACGGCCTTCGGTTGAAATTCGAGCCATGACTACTGGATGAATTAACGATCTTTAGGAAGATCAATTTTGTGAAAGACTAGATAGGTCCACTAGGGTCTTCTTCACCATTATCTTGATAGTATCAATCCATTGGATTGGTTGCTGGTCTTGCTCTTTGCTTTCTTCTATACTTCAAACTATGATGTCCTTTTCCATTGATTGCTGTCTTCCGTTCAATCCTTAGACTAGTGTAATTGCCGTTGTCAGTCAGTCCACAACTAATTCAAATGCTGTGGACTGTCAGTCCTTTTAAATGTTGTGGTCATTCAGTCCACAGTGTATTCTTAATAGTGTGGTCAATCTCTTGGAATCGCGGTATTGATTGTTACACCGCTGATTACAATTCTATTCTATGAAATAGAATAGGGGATTCCTCACTTTAGAAGACAGAGGTTGGCCCACAGTCTACTATAAATGTGATCAAGCAGTCCACACCTAGTGTGAATGCTGTGGTCAGTCAGCCCATTTTTTATTATTAACGGCCTTCGGTTGAAACTCGAGCTATGATGACTGTTTGAATTAACGATCTTTAGGAAGATCTATTTTGTGAAAGACTTCATAGGTCCACTAGGGTCTTCTCCACCCTTATCTTGATAGTGTCAATCCTTTGGATTGGCTGCTGGTCTTCCTCTTTGCTTTCTTCCTGCTATACTTCAAAGTATGAAGTTCCTTTTCCAGTGATTGCTGTCTTCCAGTCAATCCTTAGATTAGTGTAAATGCTGTTGTTAGTCAGTCCACAACTAATTCAAACGCTGGGGACTGTCAGTCCTTTTAAATGTTGTGGTCATTCAGTCCACAGTGTAATTTTAATAGTGTGGTCAATCTCTTGTAATTGTGGTATTGATTGTTACACCACTGATTACAAGGCTATTCTATGAAATAGGATAGGTGATACCTCACTTTAGAAGACAGAGGTTGGCCCACAGTCTAGTCTACTGTAAATGTGGTCAAGCAGTCCACACCTAGTGTGAATTCTGTAGTCAGGCAGTCCACACCTATTGTGAATGCTGTGGTTAGTCAGCCCATTTGTTTATTATTAATGGCCTTCGGTTGAAACTCGAGCTATGACGGCTTGATGAATTAACGATCTTTAGGAAGATCAATTTTGTGAAAGAATACATAGGTTCACTAGGGTCTTTTCCACTGTTATCTTGATAGTGTCAATCCTTTGGATTGGCTGCTGTTCTTCCTCTTTGCTTTCTTCCTTCTATACTTCAAAGTATGATGTCCTTTTCCAGTGATTGCTGTCTTCCAGTCAATCCTTAGACTACTGTAAATGCTGTTGTCAGTCAGTCCACAACTAATTCAAATGCTGTGGACTGTCAGTCCTTTTAAATGTTGTGGTCATTCAGTCCACAGTGTAATTTTAATAGTGTGGTCAGTCTCTTGTAATCGCGGTATTGATTGTTACACTACTAATTACAAAGCTATTCTATGAAATAGAATAGGGGATTCCTCACTTTAGAAGACAGAGGTTGGCCCACAGTCTCCCATAAATATGATCAGGCAGTCCACAACTAGTGTGAATGCTGTGGTCAGTCAGTCCATTTTTTTTATTAACGGCCTTCGGTTGAAACTCTAGCCATGACAACTGGATGAATTAATGATCTTTAGGAAGATCAATCTTGTTCAAGACTAGATCGGTCCACTAGGGTATTCTCCACCGTTATCTTGATAGTATCAATCCTTTGGATTGGTTGCTGGTCTTCCTCTTTGCCTTCTTCCTTCTATTCTTCCGAGTATGATGTCCCTTTCCAGTAATTGCTGTCTTCCAGTCAATCCATAGACTAGTATAAATGCTGTTGTCAGTCAGTCCACGCCTGATTTAAATGCTGTGGACTGTCAGTAATTGTAAATTTTGTGGTTAATTGGTCCACAGTGTAGTCCTAATACTGTGGTCAGTCTCTTGTAATCACGGTATTGATTGTTACACCGCTGATTACAAGGCTATTCTATGAAACAGAATAAGGGATTCCTCACTTTAGAATACAGAAGATAAGGAAAAGAAGTGTTCCTTATGTCTCTACCTAAGATATGGTTGTGTTATACTAGGAATTGTGTATAGAAAATAAACATATGTAAACCACTAACAGTATATTCTCATGTATCAGAAAGGTGTTGTCACACCTCCGCAGGTCTAGAACTTATGCCTAGACTGACTATTATCAGTAATTAAGATGAATATTAATTACCTGTTATGTGACTTTCCACATTCTTTTCTTGGAGTTCACAAGGAAACATTTCAAATCCCACCATGTCAAAGGGCGTCAGTCACCTGTAAATATTCAAAAGAGTGATAATATGTTCCTGCTACATGCTATACACACCAAAAAGTATAACAATCTAGGGCCAAAATTACTTATTTCAAAGATAAAGACTGTGGTCAGTCGGTCTGCATTTTATTATAAAAATTGTAGTCAGAGAGTCCACAGTCTATTTTAAATTTTATGCTCAATCGGTCCACAGTCTACTGTAAATGTGGTCAGGCAGTCCACATCTAGTCTATATGCTGTGGTCAGTCAGTCCATTCTTAATAATTAATGGCCTTCTTTTGAAACTCGAGCCATGATGACTTGATGTATTAATGATCTTTAGGAAGATCAATCTTGTGCAAGACTAGATCGGTCCACTAGGGCCTTCTTCACCATTATCTTGATAGTATCAATCCATTGGATTGTTTGCTGGTCTTGCACTTTGCTTTGGTCCTTCTATACTTCAAAGTATGATGTCCTTTTCCAGTGATTGCTGTCTTCCATTCAATCCTTAGACTACTGTAAATGCTGTTGTCAGTCGGTCCAGAACTAATTTAAATGCTGTGGACTGTCAGTCCTTTTAAATGTTGTGGTCATTCAGTCCACAGTGTAATTTTAATAGTGTGGTCAATCTCTTGTAATCGTGGTATTGATTGTTACACAGCTGATTACAAGGTTATTCTATGAAATAGAATAGGGGATTCCTCCCTTTAAAAGACAGAGGTTCGCCCACAGTCTAGTCTACTATAAATGTGGTCAAGCAGTCCACACCTAGTGTGAATGCTGTAGCCAGTCAGCCCATTTTTTATTATTAACGGCCTTCGGTTGAAATTCGAGCCATGACTACTGGATGAATTAACCATCTTTAGGAAGATCAATTTTGTGAAAGACTAGATAGGTCCACTAGGGTCTTCTTCACCATTATCTTGATAGTATCAATCCATTGGATTGGTTGCTGGTCTTGCTCTTTACTTTCTTCTATACTTCAAACTATGATGTCCTTTTCCATTAATTGCTGTCTTCCATTCAATCCTTAGACTAGTGTAATTGCCGTTGTCAGTCAGTCCACAACTAATTCAAACGCTTTGGACTGTCAGTCCTTTTAAATGTTGTGGTCATTCAGTCCACAGTGTATTCTTAGTAGTGTTGTCAATCTCTTGGAATCGCGGTATTGATTGTTACACTGCTGATTACAAGGCTATTCTATGAAATACGACAGGGGATTCCACACTTTAGAAGACAGAGGTTGGCCCACAGTCTACTATAAATGTGATCAAGCAGTCCACACCTAGTGTGAATGCTTTGGTCAGTCAGCCCATTTTTTATTATTAACGGCCTTCGGTTGAAACTCGAACTATGACGACTGGATGAATTAACGATCTTTAGGAAGATCAATCTTGTTCAAGACTAGATCGGTCCACTAGGGTCTTCTCCACCGTTATCTTGATGGTATCAATCCTTTGGATTGGATACTCATCTTCCTCTTTGCCTTCTTCCTTCTATTCTTCCGAGTATGATGTCCCTTTCCAGTGATTGCTGTCTTCCAGTCAATCCATAGACTAGTGTAAATGCTGTTGTCAGTCCACGCCTAATTTAAATGCTGTGGACTGTCAGTCCTTGTAAATTTTGTGGTTAATTGGTCCACAGTGTAGTCTTAATACTGTGGTCAGTCTCTTGCAATCGCGGTATTGATTGTTACACCGCTGATTACAAGGCTATTCTATGAAACAGAATAAGGGATTCCTCACTTTAGAATACAGAAGATAAGGAAAACAAATGTTCCTTATATCTCTACCTAAGATATAGTTGTGTTATACTAGGAATTGTGTATAGAAAATAAACATATGTAAACCAATAACAGTATATGCTCATGTATCAGAAAGGTGTTGTCACACCTCTGCAGGTCTAGAACTTATGCCTAGACTGACTATTATCAGTAATTAATATGAATATTAATTACCTGTTATGTGACTTTCCACATTCTTTTCTTGGAGTTCACAAGGAAACATTTCAAATCCCACGATGTCAAAGGGCGTCAGTCACCTGCAAATATTCAAAAGAGTGATAATATGTTCCTGCTACATGCTATACACACCAAAAAGTATAACATTCTAGGGCCAAAATTACTTATTTCAAAGATAAAGACTGTGGTCAGTCGGTCTGCATTTTATTATAAAAATTGTAGTCACAGAGTCCACAGTCTATTTTAAATTTTATGCTCAATCGGTTCACAGTCTACTGTAAATGTTGTCAGGCAGTCCACATCTAGTCTATATGCTTTGGTCAGTCAGTCCATTCTTTATAATTAATGGCCTTCGGTTGAAATTAGAGACATGACGACTTGATGTATTAATGATCTTTAGGAAGATCAATCTTGTGCAAGACTAGATCGGTCCGCTAGGGCCTTCTTCACCTTTATCTTGATAGTATCAATCCATTGGATTGTTTGCTGGTCTTGCACTTTGCTTTGGTCCTTCTATACTTCAAAGTATGATATCCTTTTCCAGTGATTGCTGTCTTCCATTCAATCCTTAGACTAGTGTAATTGCCGTTGTCAGTCAGTGCACAACTAATTCAAAAGCTGTGGACTGTCAGTCCTTTTAAATGTTGTGGTCATTCAGTCCACAGTGTAGTCTTAATAGTGTGGTGAATCTCTTGGAATCGCGGTATTGATTGTTACACCGCTGATTACAAGGCTATTCTATGAAATATAATAGGGGATTCCTCACTTTAGAAGACAGAGGTTGGCCCACAGTCTACTATAAATGTGGTCAAGCAGTCCACACCTAGTGTGAATGCTGTGGTCAGTCAGCCCATTTTTTATTATTAACGGCCTTCGGTTGAAACTCGAGCTATGACGACTGGATGAATTAACGATCTTTAGGAAGATCAATTTTGTGAAAGACTTCATAGGTCCACTAGGGTCTTCTCCACCCATATCTTGATAGTTTCAATCCTTTGGATTGGCTGCTGGTCTTCCTCTTTGCTTTCTTCCTTCTATACTTCAAAGTATGAAGTTCCTTTTCCCGTGATTGCTGTCTTCCAGTCAATCCTTAGATTAGTGTAAATGCTGTTGTTAGTCAGTCCACAACTAATTCAAACGCTGTAGACTGTCATTCCTTTTAAATGTTGTGGTCATTCAGTCCACAGTGTAGTCTTAATAGTGTGGTGAATCTCTTGGAATCGCGGTATTGATTGTTACACCGCTGATTACAAGGCTATTCTATGAAATAGAATAGGGGATTCCTCACTTTAGAAGACAGAGGTTGGCCCACAGTCTACTATAAATGTGATCAAGCAGTCCACACCTAGTGTGAATGCTGTGGTCAGTCAGCCCATTTTTTATTATTAACGGCCTTCGGTTGAAACTCGAGCTATGATGACTGTTTGAATTAATGATCTTTAGGAAGATCAATTTTGTGAAAGACTTCATAGGTCCACTACGGTCTTCTCCACCCTTATCTTGATAGTGTCAATCCTTGGATTGGCTGCTGGTCTTCCTCTTTGCTTTCTTCCTTCTATACTTCAAAGTATGATATCCTTTTCCAGTGATTGCTGTCTTCCAGTCAATCCTTAGACTAGTGTAAATGCTGTTGTCAGTCGGTCCACAACTAATTCAAATGCTGTGGACTGTCAGTCCTTTTAAATGCTGTGGTCATTCAGTCCACAGTGTAGTCTTAATAGTGTGGTCAGTGTCTTGTAATTGCAGTATTGATTGTTACACTGCTAATTACAAGGCTATTCTATGAAATAGAATAGGGGATTCCTCACTTTAGAAGACAGAGGTTGGCCCACAGTCTACCGTAAATATGATCAGGCAGTCCACAACTAGTGTGAATGCTGTGGTCAGTCAGTCCATTTTTTATTATTAACGGCCTTCGGTTGAAACTCTAGCCATGACGACTGGATGAATTAACGATCTTTAGGAAGATTAATCTTGTTCAAGACTAGATCGGTCCACTAGGGTCTTCTCCACCGTTATCTTGATAGTATCAATCCATTGGATTGGTTACTCGTCTTCCGCTTTGCCTTCTTCCTTCTATTCTTCCGAGTATGATGTCCCTTTCCAGTAATTGCTGTCTTCCAGTCATTCCATAGACTAGTGTAAATGCTGTTGTCAGTCAGTCCACGCCTAATTTAAATGCTGTGGACTGTCAGTCCTTGTAAATTTTGTGGTTAATTGGTCCACAGTATAGTCTTAATAATGTGGTCAGTCTCTTGTAATCGCGGTATTGATTGTTACACCGCTGATTACAAGGCTATTCTATGAAACAGAATAAGGGATTCCTCACTTTAGAATACAGAAGATAAGGAAAAGAAATGTTCCTTATGTCTCTACCTAAGATATAGTTGTGTTATACTAGGAATTGTGTATAGAAAATAAACATATGTAACCACTAACAGTATATTCTCATGTATCAGAAAGGTGTTGTCACACCTCCGCAGGTCTGGAACTTATGCCTAGACTGACTATTATCAGTAATTAATATGAATATTAATTACCTGTTATGTGACTTTCCACATTCTTTTCTTGGAGTTCACAAGGAAACATTTCAAATCCCACCATGTCAAAGGGCGTCAGTCACCTGTAAATATTCAAAAGAGTGATAATATGTTCCTGCTGTTAGAACCTTGCTGTTAGGTTTTTTTTCCTTTGCTGGTCACATGACCTTGTTGGCCTATTTAGTCCTGCTCCGCCCTTCTGGCTTTGCTGGACTTCATTGTATATCTACTTTCTAGCTAGCCTGTGCTCTGTATCTAACTCTGTTAGTTTGCTTGGTCTACGGACCTCTATGTTCTATCTATTTTGTTTGTTCGTCTGTCTGCTACTATTTCTGTTAGGAGGTGTCCCATATTCCTCCCAGTCCTTAGTACTTGTAGGGATTCCCTCCCCACATCTATAGGTCTTCGTACAGACTAGATTAGGACTTTAGCAGGTCTGATCGCAGGATCAGGTTCCCTGTTACATCGTAGGGATTCAGCTGAGTCTCATAGTAGGGACAGATCTCCTCTCTTTCCTTAGCTTTGGTAGCAGAACATAACAGTAAGTCCAGCCAGCAAATTCTCTAAGGAAAGATTTTTCTGTTCCATCATGGTGTCGGTTCAGGATTTGGCTCATCGCCTGCAGGGACTCTCTCTGGAGGTGGCCGAGCTCCGTCAGCACGTGAGTAACTGTCCTGGAGCACATTTCTTGGAGCCTAAGGTATGTTTGCCGGATTTGTTTTTTGGTGAACACCGAGAATTTTTTTCATTTAAAAATGCTTGCTTATTGTATTTTTGTTTGAGACCTAAGTCCTCTGGGGATGAATCCCAGCGCGTAGGGTTCATAATGTCACTTTTGCGCAAAGAGCCTCAGGAGTGGGCCTTTTCTTTGCAACCTAGTGATTCATGCTTCAGATCAGTGGATAGTTTTTTTTCTGCTTTGGGACTATTATATGATGATCCTGACCGTGTCGCATCAGCTGAGACTGAGTTGAGACGTCTAAAACAAGGATCGGGTAATGTGGAAAAATATTGTACACATTTTCGTCGTTGGTCCACTCAAACAGGGTGGAACGATTCTGCTCTGAGAAGTCTATTTCTTGCTGGGCTCAGTGAAAGGGTTAAAGACCTGCTAATTGCTTATCCTACACCTGAAGATTTGCAACAGGCTATGCAATTAGCTATACGGGTGGATAGAAGACTGCGTGCTAGGGTTAATGAGAGCAAATCCTCTGCTATGTCAGTTTCTGGTTATGATAATGTGTGTACTAACAGTGGTGAACCGATGGAGATTGGATCGGTGGCACCTCGCTCTCAAGAAAAAGACCGTCGTTTTTCGCAAGGCTTGTGTTTCTACTGCGGAAAATCTGGTCATTTGATTAAAGGCTGTGAGCTTCGTATGAAGAAAGAAAAAAAAATGGTCAGTCACGCCCGTATTGCCTGTTTAAATTCCAAGGGTATATTTTTAGCTGCTTCCACGATTGCTCAGGAAAAATTAATGGAATTTCGGGTGTTTGTTGATTGCGGGTCTACACTGAATGTAATTGATGGGGGATTCGTGGAAAAACTCAATTTAAAACCTGAACCTTTGTCATCCCCCATTGCTGTGGTTTCTGTGGATGGCTCCCCTTTGAAGAATATTACTCTCAAGGTCAGTGAATTTCCTCTCACTATTAATGGTGTTCACCATGAGAAATTGGATTTGGTAGTGTTGAATAACTTGCCTTCTCCAGTAATATTGGGTTTGCCCTGGTTAAAATTTCACAATCCTGTACTGGATTGGTCTACCAGTGAAATTAAATCCTGGAGCCATAAATGTTATGACAAGTGTTGTAACGGGCGTATTGCAGCTTTGGATAGGGGAGAATTGCCTGTTCCTATTCAGGATTTTTGGAGAGTTTTTTCTGAGAAGGAATCGCAGGTTTTGCCTCCCCATAGAGACTATGATTGTTCTATTGAATTTGTCCCTGGAGCGACTCTTCCTAAGAGTCGTTTATTTAACCTTACTATTCCTGAGAGGAAGGCTTTGGAGGAATACATACAGACAAGCTTGGCCGCCGGTCACATTAGGCCCTCTAAGTCTCCTGTGGCGGTTGGATTTTTTTTTGTAAAAAAAAAGGACGGCGGTTTACGTCCTTGTCTGGATTTTCGTGAGATTAACAAAATTACGGTACGCAATCCTTACCCACTGCCATTGATTCCTGATCTGTTTAACCAGTTATTGGGGGCCAAGTGGTTCTCTAAAATTGACCTTAAGGGGGCATACAATCTGTTGCGCATGAAGGAGGGTGATGAATGGAAGACTGCTTTTAACACTCCTGTGGGTCATTTTGAGAATCTGGTTATGCCTTTTGGTCTCACTAATGCTCCTGCATTTTTTCAGAATCTGATTAATGACATCCTTAGACCTTTGATCGGTAAAAATGTGGTTGTGTATTTGGATGACATTTTGATTTATTCGCCAGATCTGGAGTCTCATTGGCGGAGCGTGCGTGAGGTATTACAGTTATTAATGGACAATTCGCTTTTTGCTAAGCTGGAGAAATGTGAGTTCGCTGTACAGAGAATTAGTTTTTTGGGCTACATTATCTCCAGCAAAGGTTTTGAGATGGATCCGGTTAAGGTTCAGGCTGTGCAGGAATGGCCTAGGCCTATTGGTTTGAAATCGATACAGAGGTTTTTGGGTTTCGCCAATTACTATAGAAAGTTCATAAAAATTTTTTCTAGTATTGTCAAACCTCTGACTGATCTCACCAGGAAAGGTGCTGATGCGGTTCAGTGGTCTTCTGAGGCCATTGAAGCTTTTGTGTATCTCA
The DNA here is from genome assembly GCF_046119375.1 of Phyllobates terribilis. Taxonomy (NCBI): domain Eukaryota; kingdom Metazoa; phylum Chordata; class Amphibia; order Anura; family Dendrobatidae; genus Phyllobates; species Phyllobates terribilis. Next base: position 419,551 of record NW_027363307.1, read on the forward strand.
AGGAGAGGTTCACCTCTGCTCCCATCCTTATGCAGCCTGATGTTACTAGGCCGTTTTTGGTTGAGGTTGATGCTTCCTCTGTGGGGGTTGGCGCAGTATTGTCTCAGGATAACGGGGATGGATTACATCCCTGTGCCTTTTTTTCAAAAAAATTTTCGGAGACTGAATTGAATTACGATATTGGTAATCGGGAATTATTGGCTATTAAACTCGCATTTGAACACTGGCGCCACTTCTTGGAAGGTGCGGAATTTCCCGTTCAGGTTCTTACGGATCATAAAAATCTGATATATCTTGATGCTGCCAAGCGCCTGAATGCCCGTCAGGCTAGGTGGGCACTGTTTTTCTCGCGGTTTAATTTCTCCGTTACTTACATCCCTGGTACTAAGAATGTTAAGGCGGATGCCTTGTCTCGCAGTTTTTCTCCCATAGTCGGTGCTGAGAAAGAGGAAAACATTTTACAAGAAGGTGTTGTGATAGCTGCTTTAGACTCCGTTTTGGAAGATGAGATTCTTAAAGCTCAGGAGAATGCCCCATCTAACACTCCTCATGGGAGGTTGTTTGTGCCTGAGACCTTTAGGAGAGATTTGTTTGTTGAGTGTCACGAATCTCGGTTGGCAGGTCATCCCGGAATCTCTGAGACCAAGAGACTGGTGGGTCGCAGTTTTTGGTGGCCTGGATGGCAGAAGGAAGTCATTAAGTGGGTGCGCCAATGTACTATATGTGCTAGAGCTAAGTCCTCACATACTCCTGCTGCGGGGTTGCTTTGTCCTTTGGAGGTCCCCAGTGCTCCTTGGACACATTTGGCTATGGACTTTATAACTGACCTTCCCCCCTCTGAGGGTTTTACTGTCATCTGGGTGGTCGTGGACCGCTTTAGCAAGATGTGTCACTTGGTTCCCTTCGTCAAACTGCCCTGCGCTAAAACTCTCGCTAAGGCCTTTGTCAAGGAAATTGTCAGACTTCATGGCGTTCCTACTGACATTGTTTCTGATAGGGGTCCTCAGTTCGTGGCTCGTTTTTGGCGTGCCTTTTGTGACAGGTTGGGAATTCATTTGTCGTTTTCGTCCGGATATCATCCTGAATCTAATGGCCAGACAGAAAGGAAAAACCAGGATGTTGAGCAGTTCTTGCGTTGTTTTGTGGCAGACAATCAAGAGGGGTGGTCTGAGTTTCTGCCACTTGCCGAATTTGCTCTGAACAATCATACATCTTCTTCTGCTGGTTGTTCGCCTTTTTTTTGTTGTTCTGGGAGACATCCGTCGTTTGGGTCGTTCTCCAAGTTGGGATCTGCCGTGCCTGAGGAGGAGAATTTTTCCGGTGATTTGGAAAGAGTTTGGACGGATGTGCGTGGTAATCTTCAGGAGGCCAACAGAAAATCTAAAGACTACTTTGATAGGAAACGACAGGAGGTTTTGTTCGCTGTTGGTGACATGGTTTGGTTGTCCTCTAGGAATCTGCGGTTGAGGATTCCTTCTAAGAAATTGGGTCCCAAGTTTGTAGGGCCCTTTAAGGTGCTTCAGGTTGTCAACCAATCTGCTGTTAGGTTGGAGGTTCCTACCTCCTGGAGAATTAATCCGGTCTTTCATGTCTCTCTGTTAAAAAAAGCTGTTGTGTCGGATGGTGACGCCTCTGCCTCTGTTCCTCCGGTGGTGGAGGACGGGGAATATGAAATTTCTCGCATCCTTGACTCTAGACGGTATAGAGGTAGTTTGCAGTATCTTGTGGCCTGGAAAGGTTTCGGACCCGAGGATAACTCTTGGGTGAGGTCAGATGATGTTTCCGCGTCCAGACTTATCAGAGCGTTTCACAGGAGATTTCCTGATAAGCCTGGTCCTAGGGGATCCGGAGGATCCTCTTAGAAGGGGGGGTACTGTTAGAACCTTGCTGTTAGGTTTTTTTTCCTTTGCTGGTCACATGACCTTGTTGGCCTATTTAGTCCTGCTCCGCCCTTCTGGCTTTGCTGGACTTCATTGTATATCTACTTTCTAGCTAGCCTGTGCTCTGTATCTAACTCTGTTAGTTTGCTTGGTCTACGGACCTCTATGTTCTATCTATTTTGTTTGTTCGTCTGTCTGCTACTATTTCTGTTAGGAGGTGTCCCATATTCCTCCCAGTCCTTAGTACTTGTAGGGATTCCCTCCCCACATCTATAGGTCTTCGTACAGACTAGATTAGGACTTTAGCAGGTCTGATCGCAGGATCAGGTTCCCTGTTACATCGTAGGGATTCAGCTGAGTCTCATAGTAGGGACAGATCTCCTCTCTTTCCTTAGCTTTGGTAGCAGAACATAACACCTGCTACATGCTATACACACCAAAAAGTATAACACTCTAGGGCCAAAATTACTTATTTCAAAGATAAAGACTGTGGTCATTGGGTCTGCATTTTATTATAAAAATTGTAGTCAGACAGTCCACAGTCTATTTTAAATTTTATGCTCAATCAGTTCACAGTCTAATGTAAATGTGGTCAAGCAGTTCACATCTAGTCTATATGCTGTGGTCAGTCAGTCCATTCTTTATAATTAATGGCCTTCGGTTGAAACTCGAGCCATGACGACTTGATGTATTAATGATCTTTAGGAAGATCAATCTTGTGCAAGACTAGATCGGTCCACTAGGGCCTTCTTCACCATTATCTTGATAGTATCAATCCATTGGATTGTTTGCTGGTCTTGCACTTTGCTTTGGTCCTTCTATACTTCAAAGTATGATGTCCTTTTCCAGTGATTGCTGTCTTCCATTCAATCCTTAGATAACTGTAAATGCTGTTGTCAGTCAGTCCACAACTAATTCAAAAGCTGTGGACTGTCAGTCCTTTTAAATGTTGTGGTCATTCAGTCCACAGTGTAATTTTAATAGTGTGGTCAGTCTCTTGTAATCGCGGTATTGATTGTTACACAGCTGATTACAAGGTTATTCTATGAAATAGAATAGGGGATTCCTCCATTTAAAAGACAGAGGTTGGCCCACAGTCTAGTCTACTGTAAATGTGGTCAAGCAGTCCACACCTAGTGTGAATGCTGTAGTCAGTCAGCCCATTTTTTATTATTAACGGCCTTCGGTTGAAATTCGAGCCATGACTACTGGATGAATTAACGATCTTTAGGAAGATCAATTTTGTGAAAGACTAGATAGGTCCTCTAGGGTCTTCTTCACCATTATCTTGATAGTATCAATCCATTGGATTGGTTGCTGGTCTTGCTCTTTGCTTTCTTCTATACTTCAAACTATGATGTACTTTTCCATTGATTGCTGTCTTCCATTCAATCCTTAGACTAGTGTAATTGCCGTTGTCAGTCAGTCCACAACTAATTCAAACGCTGTGGACTGTCAGTCCTTTTAAATGTTGTGGTCATTCAGTCCACAGTGTATTCTTAATAGTGTGGTCAATCTCTTGGAATCGCGGTATTGATTGTTACACCGCTGATTACAAGGCTATTCTATGAAATAGGATAGGGGATTCCACACTTTAGAAGACAGAGGTTGGCCCACAGTCTACTATAAATGTGATCAAGCAGTCCACACCTAGTGTGAATGCTGTGGTCAGTCAGCCCATTTTTTATTATTAACGGCCTTCGGTTGAAACTCGAGCTATGACGACTGGATGAATTAACGATCTTTAGGAAGATCAATTTTGTGAAAGACTTCATAGGTCCACTAGGGTCTTCTCCACCCTTATCTTGATAGTTTCAATCCTTTGGCTTGGCTGCTGGTCTTCCTCTTTGCTTTCTTCCTTCTATACTTCAAAGTATGAAGTTCCTTTTCCCGTGATTGCTGTCTTCCAGTCAATCCTTAGATTAGTGTAAATGCTGTTGTCAGTCAGTCCACAACTAATTCAAACGCTGTAGACTGTCATTCCTTTTAAATGTTGTGGTCATTCAGTCCACAGTGTAATTTTAATAGTGTGGACAATCTCTTGTAATTGCGGTATTGATAGTTACACCACTGATTACAAGGCTATTCTATGAAATAGGAAAGGGGATACCTCACTTTAGAAGACAGAGGTTGGCCCACAGTCTAGTTTACTGTAAATGTGGTCAAGCAGTCCACACCTAGTGTAAATGCTGTAGTCAGGCAGTCCACAACTAGTGTGAATGCTGTGGTCAGTCAGTCCATTTTTTATTATTAACGGCCTTCGGTTGAAACTCTAGCCATGACGACTGGATGAATTAATGATCTTTAGGAAGATCAATCTTGTTCAAGACTAGATCGGTCCACTAGGGTCTTCTCCACCGTTATCTTGATGGTATCAATCCTTTGGATTGGATGCTCATCTTCCTCTTTGCCTTCTTCCTTCTATTCTTCCGAGTATGATGTCCCTTTCCAGTGATTGCTGTCTTCCAGTCAATCCATACACTAGTGTAAATGCTGTTGTCAGTCCACGCCTAATTTAAATGCTGTGGACTGTCAGTCCTTGTAAATTTTGTGGTTAATTGGTCCACAGTGTAGTCTTAATACTGTGGTCAGTCTCTTGTAATCGCGGTATTGATTGTTACACCGCTGATTACAAGGCTATTCTATGAAACAGAATAAGGGATTCCTCACTTTAGAATACAGAAGATAAGGAAAACAAATGTTCCTTATGTCTCTACCTAAGATATAGTTGTGTTATACTAGGAATTGTGTATAGAAAATAAACATATGTAAACCAATAACAGTATATTCTCATGTATCAGAAAGGTGTTGTCACACCTCCGCAGGTCTAGTACTTATGCCTAGACTGACTATTATCAGTAATTAATATGAATATTAATTACCTGTTATGTGACTTTCCACATTCTTTTCTTGGAGTTCACAAGGAAACATTTCAAATCCCACGATGTCAAAGGGCGTCAGTCACCTGCAAATATTCAAAAGAGTGATAATATGTTCCTGCTACATGCTATACACACCAAAAAGTATAACATTCTAGGGCCAAAATTACTTATTTCAAAGATAAAGACTGTGGTCAGTCGGTCTGCATTTTATTATAAAAATTGTAGTCAGAGAGTCCACAGTCTATTTTAAATTTTATGCTCAATCGGTCCACAGTCTACTGTAAATGTGGTCAAGCAGTCCACATCTAGTCTATATGCTGTGGTCAGTCAGTCCATTCTTTATAATTAATGGCCTTCGGTTGAAACTCGAGCCATGATGACTTGATGTATTAATGATCTTTAGGAAGATCAATCTTGTGCAAGACTAGATCGGTCCACTAGGGCCTTCTTCACCATTATCTTGATAGTATCAATCCATTGGATTGTTTGCTGGTCTTGCACTTTGCTTTGGTCCTTCTATACTTCAAAGTATGATGTCCTTTTCCAGTGATTTCTATCTTCCATTCAATCCTTAGATAACTGTAAATGCTGTTGTCAGTCAGTCCACAACTAATTCAAATGCTGTGGACTGTCAGTCCTTTTAAATGTTGTGGTCATTCAGTCCACAGTGTAATTTTAATAGTGTGGTCAGTCTCTTGTAATCGCAGTATTGATTGTTACACCGCTGATTACAAGGTTATTCTATGAAATAGAATAGGGGATTCCTCCATTTAAAAGACAGAGGTTGGCCCACAGTCTAGTCTACTGGAAATGTGGTCAAGCAGTCCACACCTAGTGTGAATGATGTAGTCAGTCAGCCCATTTTTTATTATTAACGGCCTTCGGTTGAAATTCGAGCCATGACTACTGGATGAATTAACGATCTTTAGGAAGATCAATTTTGTGAAAGACTAGATAGGTCCACTAGGGTCTTCTTCAACATTATCTTGATAGTATCAATCCATTGGATTGGTTGCTGGTCTTGCTCTTTGCTTTCTTCTATACTTCAAACTATCATGTCCTTTTCCATTGATTGCTGTCTTCCATTCAATCCTTAGACTAGTGTAATTGCCGTTGTCAGTCAGTCCACAACTAATTCAAATGCCGTGGACTGTCAGTCCTTTTAAATGTTGTGGTCATTCAGTCCACAGTGTATTCTTTATAGCGTGGTCAATCTCTTGGAATCGCGGTATTGATTGTTACACCACTGATTACAAGGCTATTCTATGAAATAGAATAGGGGATTCCTCACTTTAGAAGATAGAGGTTGGCCCACAGTCTACTATAAATGTGATCAAGCAGTCCACACCTAGTGTGAATGCTGTGGTCAGTCAGCCCATTGTTTATTATTAACGGCCTTCGGTTGAAACTCGAGCTATGATGACTGTTTGAATTAACGATCTTTAGGAAGATCAATTTTGTGAAAGACTACATAGGTCCACTAGGGTCTTTTCCACTGTTATCTTGATAGTGTCAATCCTTTGGATTGGCTGCTGGTCTTCCTCTTTGCTTTCTTCCTTCTATTCTTCAAAGTATGATGTCCTTTTCCAGTGATTGCTGTCTTCCAGTCAATCCTTAGACTAGTGTAAATGCTGTTGTCAGTCAGTCCACAACTAATTCAAATGCTGTGGACTGTCAGTCCTTTTAAATGCTGTGGTCATTCAGTCCACAGTGTACTCTTAATAGTGTGGTCAGTGTCTTGTAATTGCAGTATTGATTGTTACACTGCTAATTACAAGGCTATTCTATGAAATAGAATAGGGGATTCCTCACTCTAAAAGACAGAGGTTGGCCCACAGTCTACCATAAATATGATCAGGCAGTCCACAACTAGTGTGAATGCTGTGGTCAGTCAGTCCATTTTTTATTATTAACGGCCTTCGGTTGAAACTCTAGCCATGACGACTGGATGAATTAACGATCTTTAGGAAGATAAATCTTGTTCAAGACTATATCGGTCCATTAGGGTCTTCTTCACCATTATCTTGATAGTATCAATCCATTGGATTGGTTGCTGGTCTTGCTCTTTGCTTTCTTCTATACTTCAAACTATCATGTCCTTTTCCATTGATTGCTGTCTTCCATTCAATCCTTAGACTAGTGTAATTGCCGTTGTCAGTCAGTACACAACTAATTCAAACGCTGTGGACTGTCAGTCCTTTTAAATGTTGTGGTCATTCAGTCCACAGTGTATTCTTAGTAGTGTGGTCAATCTCTTGGAATCGCGGTATTGATTGTTACACCGCTGATTACAAGGCTATTCTATGAAATAGGATAGGGGATTCCACACTTTAGAAGACAGAGGTTAGCCCACAGTCTACTATAAATGTGATCAAGCAGTCCACACCTAGTGTGAATGCTGTGGTCAGTCAGCCCATTTTTTATTATTAACGGCCTAAGGTTGAAACTCGAGCTATGACGACTGGATGAATTAACGATCTTTGTGAAAGACTTCATAGGTCCACTAGGGTCTTCTCCACCCTTATCTTGATAGTTTCAATCCTTTGGATTGGCTGCTGGTCTTCCTCTTTGCTTTCTTCCTTCTATACTTCAAAGTATGAAGTTCCTTTTCCCAAGACTGCTGTCTTCCAGTCAATCCTTAGATTAGTGTAAATGCTGTTGTTAGTCAGTCCACAACTAATTCAAACGCTGTGGACTGTCAGTCCTTTTAAATGCTGTGGTCATTCAGTCCACAGTGTTGTCTTAATAGTGTGTTCAGTGTCTTGTAATTGCGGTATTGATTGTTACACTGCTGATTACAAGGCTATTCTATGAAATAGAATAGGGGGTTCCTCACTTTACAAGACAGAGGTTGGCCCACAGTCTACCGTAAATATAATCAGGCAGTACACAACTAGTGTGAATGGTGTGGTCAGTCAGTCCATTTTTTATTATTAATGGCCTTCGGTTGAAACTCTAGCCATGACGACTGGATGAATTAACGATCTTTAGGAAGATCAATCTTGTTCAAGACTAGATCTGTCCACTAGGGCCTTCTCCACCGTTATCTTGATAGTATCAATCCTTTGGATTGGTTGCTGGTCTTCCTCTTTGCCTTCTTTCGTCTACTCTTCCGAGTATGATGTCCCTTTCCAGTGATTGCTGTCTTCCAGTCAATACATAGACTAGTGTAAATGCTGTTGTCAGTCAGTCCACGCCTAATTTAAATGCTGTGGACTGTCAGTAATTGTAAATTTTGTGGTTAATTGGTCCACAGTGTAGTCTTAATACTGTGGTCAGTCTCTTGTAATCGCGGTATTGATTGTTACACCGCTGATTACAAGGCTATCCTATGAAACAGAATAAGGGATTCCTCACTTTAGAATACAGAAGATAAGGAAAAGAAGTGTTCCTTATGTCTCTACCTAAGATATAGTTGTGTTATACTAGGAATTGTGTATAGAAAATAAACAGATGTAAACCACTAACAGTATATTCTCATGTATCAGAAAGGTGTTGTCACACCTCCGCAGGTCTAGAACTTATGCCTAGACTGACTATTATCAGTAATTAATATGAATATTAATTACCTATTATGTGACTTTCCACATTCTTTTCTTGGAGTTCACAAGGAAACATTTCAAATCCCACCATGTCAAAGGGCGTCAGTCACCTGTAAATATTCAAAAGAGTGATAATATGTTCCTGCTACATGCTATACACACCAAAAAGTATAACACTCTAGGGCCAAAATTACTTATTTCAAATATAAAGACTGTGGTCATTCGGTCTGCATTTTATTATAAAAATTGTAGTCAGAGAGTCCACAGTCTATTTTAAATTTTATGCTCAATCGGTTCACAGTCTACTGTAAATGTGGTCAGGCAGTCCACATCTAGTCTATATGCTGTGGTCAGTCAGTCCATTCTTTATAATTAATGGCATTCGGTTGAAACTTGAGCCATGACGACTTGATGTATTAATGATCTTTAGGAAGATCAATCTTGTGCAAGACTAGATCGGTCCACTAGGGCCTTCTTCACCATTATCTTGATAGTATCAATCCATTGGATTGTTTGCTGGTCTTGCACTTTGCTTTGGTCCTTCTATACTTCAAAGTATGATGTCCTTTTCCAGTGATTGATGTCTTCCATTCAATCCTTAGACTACTGTAAATGCTGTTGTCAGTCAGTGCACAACTAATTCAAACGCTGTGGACTGTCAGTCCTTTTAAATGTTGTGGTCATTCACTCCACAGTGTAATTTTAATAGTGTGGTCAGTCTCTTGTAAACGGGGTATTGATTGTTACACAGCTGATTACAAGGTTATTCTATGAAATAGAATAGGGGATTCCTCACTTTAGAAGACAGAGGTTGGCCCACAGTCTACTATAAATGTGATCATGCAGTCCACACCTACTGTGAATGCTGTGGTCAGTCAGCCCATTTTTTATTATTAACGGCCTTCGGTTGAAACTCTAGCAATGACGACTGGATGAATTAACGATCTTTAGGAAGATCAATTTTGTGAAAGACTAGATAGGTCCAGTAGGGTCATCTCCACCCTTATCTTGATAGTGTCAATCCTTTGGATTGGCTGCTGGTCTTCCTCTTTGCTTTCTTCCTTCTATACTTCAAAGCATGAAGTTCCTTTTCCAGTGATTGCTGTCTTCCAGTCAATCCTTAGATTAGTGTAAATGCTGTTGTTAGTCAGTCCACAACTAATTCAAATGCTGTGGACTGTCAGTCCTTTTAAATGTTGTGGTCATTCAGTCCACAGTGTAATTTTAATAGTGTGTTCAATCTCTTGTAATTGCGGTATTGATTGTTACACCACTGATTACAAGGCTATTCTATGAAATAGGAAAGGGGATACCTCACTTTAGAAGACAGAGGTTGGCCCACAGTCTAGTCTACTGTAAATGTGGTCAAGCAGTCCACACCTAGTGTGAATGCTGTAGTCAGGCAGTCCACACATATTGTGAATGCTGTGGTCAGTCAGCCCATTTTTTATTATTAATGACCTTCGGTTGAAACTCGAGCTATGACGACTTGATGAATTAACGATCTTTAGGAAGATTAATTTTGTGAAAGACTACATAGGTCCACTAGGGTCTTCTCCACTGTTATCTTGATAGTGTCAATCTTTTGGATTGGCTGCTGGTCTTCCTCTTTGCTTTCTTCCTTCTATACTTCAAAGTATGATGTCCTTTTCCAGTGATTGCTGTCTTCCAGTCAATCCTTAGACTAGTGTAAATGCTGTTGTCAGTCAGTCCACGCCTAATTTAAATGCTGTGGACTGTCAGTCCTTGTAAATTTTGTGGTCAATTGGTCCACAGTGTAGTCTTAATTAGTGTTGAGCCACCCCCGTAGTGTTCGAGTTCGGTTCGGTTCGTCGAACACCCGTGTGTTCGCCGAACTGTTCGTCGAACACCGTTAAAACCAATGGCAGGCAAACAAAAACACATAGAAACACATAGAAAACACCTTCAAAGGTGTCCAAAAGCTGAAAAACTGCTCAGAAGACATAACTAACACATGGAAAAGTGACAAGTACAGTCATGCGAAAATAAAAGAGGTGGAGGAGTAAAAGGAGGGGGAGACACAGATATAGGCATGTCATGCCCTTCTAAAATCCAAAAAGTGAGAAGCCGACACGGCCAGTCCGCTCCTGCCCGTGCCACCTCCGTGTCGCCGGGTTTGTGCCAGAGCCGCGGTGAACCCTGATGGCCAGCCCCCCTCTCCCAATACTGGTGCCTGTCCGCTGGTGGGTCGAGCGAGCCCCCCTGTGGTGGAGGCAGCTCTAAGCTTTTTAATTTAAATTGTCTCTCTAATTTGAATGAATACACTTTAAATCCATTTACAAGGATCTATTGGAGGGCAAGTCTCATGCCAGCAGCCGCGTAATTCCAGCTCCAGTAGCGTCCACTAAAGCTGCTGCAGTTAAAAAGCTTTTATAAGGATCGAGCTCGGCTGTCCACCGCAAGGCATCCTACTGCCAGTCCCAGCCCCTATGCCTTGGGGTGCCTCCTGATGCTCTTCACTAAGTATCCCATGGTCCCGAAGCATTTCCTTTGAAAAAATTAAGTGTCTAAACTACAGGTGGTGTAGCTTGCTTAACAGCCAGGATAATCCGCTGACTAGCAGACACTGCTACTAGGCACAAAGTATTTCCTGGGCTAGATGCAGTTAAAAATTTGTAATTAGATACTCTCGTTGGATGTTGAGAAAGCATTCCATAGAGTCTCCTGGCACGCCATATATGATTCTCTTAAAAAGCTTGGGGTAGGGGTCTAGGGGACCCTTTTATAGCCAAAATCACGGCCCTGTATCACAATACGTCACCTAGGCTGAAGATAAATGGAACTGTAGCACCCCGAGGGCTCGGTTGCTACAGACGTATTGCACCTCACCCAGAGGTGTGATATCTCACTCTCAGGTAAGGATGGAGTGTGGATCAGGACCCGACACCTGCATGCATTACACCACATTGCCGTGGGGCAGGGCAACCAATATGCCCCTGAGATGGGCACGACAGTCCCTGTCCCTGGCTGGAGTGGGGGGAGGGAACACTGAGGAAGGGGAACCCTGTAGTGCAGGAGCAGGGAGGAAGCAGTTCCTGGGTGCATTGAGAAGGGAGTATAAAAGGTGGGCACCATCTTAGTTCAGTGCAGAGAAGTCTGAGCAGAAGTGGCAGGGAGCAGGGGCTCTGCATGAGCTCTGCTCCGGAGGCGGGCCTAGTAACAGAGGCCCAGGCCTGGAAGAGGGAGAAGGAAGGAAGAGGAGCGGAGAAGGCTCCAGGAACGAGGAATGAAGGGATCCCAGGGGTGCGGACGGGCGAGTCGCCACCGCACGCCCGAATCCACCTGCGTGGAGGGGTCAGGCCAAAGGGGGAGACCGGTCCCCGAACTAGTGGAGGCAGGAAACGACCCTCAGCTAGAAACCGGAGGCTCTGACATTTTATGTGGCGCAGCCCCTCGCTACACCCGCTAGGAAGGCACCACATAGGGTCAGGGAAACTGGCGCCAAGTTTACCAAGAGGAGGCCCGAGGCAGCCGGACAGAAGTGTTGGTAAGAAAGGCCAGACAAAGGACACACAAAGGGGGTCCTGTGAAGTGCTCCAAAGTTATCTGGGAGTTGTCTGAGCCCCTCACCTGGTGAGCACAGTACGACGTGGGCAGCCGTTACCTGCAGACGTGGTCTGGATAATAAGAACTGTGAGTAAAGGCCCTGATCTGCATCACTGACTCCGTGTCGTTACTGCTGCTGCCCTGCACCATCACCCCCATCCTCCGCATACACTGCCCTGAGGCTATACTCCTCCCGTGGGGAGTTATGCTACGCTCTGCTGCACCCACAACACCAGCCTCAGCGGTCTGCCCTGTAGCGGCGGTTCACTCTGACCGCAATCCACGGGTGGCGTAGTCGGACATTTAAACATCAAAACCACATAAATAGTTCCGCCACTGGTTTGACCGCCCTGAGCCACGGAACCGGGTCGCCGCCACGAAGACTACAACCACCAGCATCCACCAAAAAGGGTCCGGCTCCGGGTGTCCCAAGGCCCAGGGGGTGCGTCAGAACATTTTCATCACCTTTCACAATCACCAATGGGACAAGGCAGTGATGTCCTCTGTCCCCTCTCTTATACATCCTAGTGACGGAGCACCTGCTCTCATCAATTCGCCATAACCCCAATATTAGGTGGATTGAGGTGGGAGGCACCGAGTACAAGTGCTCTCTATTTGCTGATGATGTCCTAGTATATATCACTCAATCACATATATCCATCCATGCTGTTATGGCTGAAATAGATCACTTTGTTACATGGTAAAATTTTAAAATCAATGCAGCGAAGTCTGAGGCCCTCGATGTCTCCCTCCCCAAATCCATATAGGATTCCATCCAGTCCAACTTTCCCTTTGCCTGGCCCTCACAGGGTATCAAATACTTAGGAATTCCTATTCATAGAGACCTCTCCCATCTATGTTATCTTAATTTTGTGCCCTTTATTGAACAACTCCATACAGACCATGGTTGGCAAGTTAGAACTGTAAGATTCACTACGTGAACCACTGGTGTTTTGTGGAAAAGCACATGTACACTGCGTTCCAAATTATTATGCAAAAAGTGTTTAGGAGTGATAAGGGAAGAATTTGTTTGTTTGTCAGTTAAACTCATTGATGGTGATGTGTGTCAGGGCTCTTTATATCACTGTAAGCAATTGCAGACACCTGTGCTAATTAGTTTGGCAGGTGTGTCCAATGAAAGGCAAGACTACTTAAGAAGGCTCTCTCACATTATTAAGCAGCCTACATTTTCTGCCAAAATGGGAAAGAAAAAGGATGTGTCGGCTGCTGAGAAGCAACAAATTGTGGAGTGTTTAGGTCAAGGCATGACTACAATCAACATTGTGCGATGATCAGGATGAAGTGTCTTGGCAATCAAGAAGTATGTAGCTGATTCACAGTACACACGTGTGCGTGCTGATAAGGGCAAATTGAGGACTCTTTCCTACAGGTAATTACGTCAGGTTGAAAGAGCAGCTGCAAAAAAGCCTTGTCATAGCAGCAGACAAGTTTTTGAAGCTGCTTGTGCCTCCAACATCCCCCGAACAACAAGATGCAGGGTCCTTCAGAGGTTTGCAGCTGTGCTTGCGCCATCCTGTCGACCTCCTCTATCCACTTCACACAAGCAGAAACGGCTCCAGTGGGCCAAACATTACATGAAGACTGATTTCAAAACTGTTTTGTTCACGGATGAGTGCCGTGCAGCGCTCGATGGTCCAGATGGATGGAGTGGAGGATGGCTGGTTGATGGACACCCCACGCAAACACGGCTACAGCGCCAACAAGGAGGAGGTGGAGTAATGTTTTGGGCTGGAATCATGGGGAGAGAGATTGTCGGCCCCTTTAGGATCCCTGAAGGCGCTAAAGATGAACTCCATAATGTATGTGGATTTTCTCAAACAGCACTTCCTGCCATGGTTCAACAAGAAGAACCGTGTATTTCACAGCAAGATCATTTTTCTGCATGATAATGCACCATCTCATGCTGCACATAAAACATCTGCATCTCTGGCTGATATGGGCATAAAAGGGGACAAACTTATGGTGTGACCCCCATGCTCCCCTGACCTCTACCCCATTCAGAACCTTTGGAGCATCATTAAAAGGAGTGTCTATGATGGCGGGAGGCAGTTCACATCTAAGCAACAGCTCTGGGAGGGTATTCTGTCCTCATGCAAAACAATTGAAGCAGAAACCATCCAAAACCTGACAAATTCAATGGACGAGAGAGTTCAGAAGCTCCTTTCGAACAAGGGGTCCTATGTGAAAATATAACATCACCTATAATAAAGTTTTGAGTTGAAAACTGTTTGATTTCAGTTTCTAACAACCTGCTAATGCTTATAATTTCAAAAATGACCATTTTTTTGGTCTTTATTAAAATGAAAAGGTTGATCGAAAAGTTTGGGGGATCTAAGAGTGTGGCAACCAAGTAGTCATGATTACTTCGAATTCTGACAATATGAGGGTCATGCTGCAGGTAGTGCAGCAAGAAGGCACTTATGTGCCTTGCGCATCTCGGAGCCACAAAATTATTTTCCGGGCTAGATGCAGCTAAAAATTATTTTTAATTTTAAATCTGGTGAAGCTTTAGTATAGATGGCCTAATAGGATCAGTGCTGCACACTGCTACAAAGCCCAAATTATTTTCCAGTCAAGATACAGATAAACATGATTAGTAATTTGAAAGCTTAAAACGTTTGGTAGGGTGATTTTAACCAATCATCAAGCTTTTACTCTCCCCAGGATGACACAGGGGTAGAAAAGTCGTTTCGGATCCATGATTTGTTCATCTTTATGAACGTGAGTCTGTCTACATTATCAGTGGAGAGCCGCGTGCGCTTATCTGTCAGCACACCACCAGCAGCGCTGAACACACGTTCAGACAGAACGCTGGCTGCGGGGCATGACAAGATCTCCAAGGTGTAAGTGGCTAGCTCCGGCCATTTATCCAGATTGGAAGCCCAAAAAGAGCAAGGGTCCAGTGACAAAGTCGTGGCTTCAATGTTTACTTGGAGATACTCCTGTACCATCGTCTCTAGGCGTTGACTATGTGTCAGACTTCTTGTCTCCTGTGGCCTTGCAAAGGATGGGCTAAAAAAGTGGTGAAATGATTCCGCAAAATTGATGTTACCAGCAGATACTGTGGTTCTGTTACGGTTTGAGTGCTGAACACTTGACGGTCCCACGGTTGGCAAGTTGGAACTGTGAGATTCACTACGTGCACCACTGGTATTTTGTGGAAAAGCACATGTAAGATTTTGCAACAGTCTCTGCTGATACTCCTGCATGCGTGCATCCCTTTCTATGGCAGGAATAATTTCTGCAAATTTACTTTTGTACCGGGGATCTAACAGTGTGGCAACCCAGTAGTCAGGATTATTTCTAATTCTCACAATTCGAGGGTCATGTTGCAGGTAGTGCAGCAAGAAGGCACTCATG
Organism: Phyllobates terribilis; assembly: GCF_046119375.1. Classification (NCBI taxonomy): domain Eukaryota; kingdom Metazoa; phylum Chordata; class Amphibia; order Anura; family Dendrobatidae; genus Phyllobates; species Phyllobates terribilis. Next base: position 434,803 of record NW_027363307.1, read on the forward strand.
TGTGTTGCGCATCCAGGAGCACCAAGTCCCTGTTGTGTTGGTGGCGAGGTAACAATCATGCTTCCTTCCTCTGTCCTCTCCCCCCAACCTCGCACAACAGAAATGTGATCAAGGTCTCCCTCATCTGATGAGTCTTCCATCAGTTCGTCCTCCACTTCTTCCTGGGCTCCTGCACCTTCCTCACTAGTTTGGCTGCTACCATGCGCCCTGGTAAAACCATCTCCCCCACCCTCACATGCCTGCCGCCTTGGTGCTGCCGACCGTCTGGACCTTGCAGATGTTAGCCCTTCCGCATACAACTCCTCCTCCTCTACTTCCTCCACTTCCTCTTGTGCCACCACCTGACTCCGAATTCTGTTTAACATGTGCTCCAGCATGTAAATCACCGGAATAGTCATGCTGATAATGGCATCGTCAGCACTAAACATCTTCGTCGCCATTTCAAAACTGTGCAGAAGGGTGCATAGGTCCCTGATCTGAGACCACTCCTCCAGCGTGATTTGCCCCACCTCTGAATCTCGTTGGCCCAGGCTATACGTCAGAACGTATTGCACCAGGGCTTGTCGGTGCTGCCACAGTCGCTGCAACATGTGCAGAGTTGAATTCCACCGGGTAGGCACATCGCATTTTAGCCGGTGAAGTGGCAGGCCCAACGACTTCTGTAGAGATGTAAGTCGCTGAGCTGCAGGATGCGAACGGCGGAAGTGAGCACACAGCGACCGTGCACTCTGCAGAAGGCCATCTAGTCTGGGATAGTGGGCTAAAAATTGCTGGACAACCAGGTTCAACACGTGAGCCATACAAGGCACGTGTGTGACATTGCCCCGGCGAAGGGCCGCACCCAGGTTTGCAGCATTGTCGCACACGGCCTTCCCTGGTTTCAGGTCCAGTGGAGACAACCATTCATGAAATTGGTTCTCCAGAGCTGACCACAACTCCTCAGCTGTGTGACTCACATTTCCCAGACATTTCAATGTAAAAACCGCCTGATGACGTTGAGCCCTACTGCCAGCATAGTAAGGAGGTGTGCAGGATCCCTTCTGCGCAGTTAGAAAGCTTGTGGCATGACCAGACAGGCTTTGGGTGCAGGTGGAAGACCGAGAGGAGGTTGAGGAGGCAGAAGCAGTGGAGGAACTTTGACATAAAGAGGATTGACGCACAACTCGTGGGGACGGCAAGACTTGGACAGCAGCCCCTTGTCCTGCTGTCACCATAGTTACCCAGTGCCCAGTCAGCGACATGTAACGCCCCTGTCCATGCCTACTCGTCCAAGTGTCTGTGGTGAAATGCACCCTGTCACACACAGAGTTTCTCAAAGAAGCGGTAATGTTGTGTGCGACATGCTGGTGGAGCGCAGGCACACCTTTCTTTGAGAAGTAGTGCCGACTGGGCATCTGGTACTGGGGCACTGCGACGGACATAAGGTCTCGAAAATCCTCTGTGTCCACCAGGCGGAAAGGCAGCATTTCTGTAGCCAAGAGCTTGCAGATGGTGAAATTCAACCTCTTAGCTTTCTCATGGCTAGGAGGAAATGGTCTTTTACTTGTCCACATCTGAGGGACCGAGGGCTGGCTATTGTGCTTAGACGGGGTTGATAAGGGTGTCCCCGGCAAACTGCCAGTCTGTGAGGAAGATGCAGGCGGACATGTTAGGTTGCCTTGATCCAAAGGTGGTGCTATCGATGTCGGACAGCGCTCAACATGAGCTGGTGTTACCACCTCCAAAGAAAATGATGACCTGCCAATCACGCTGGCTGTTGCGGGTAAAGAGGTGGCAGGTCTGTGCCCCAAAACAGGTGTGACTGCTGTCCCCCCAGTCACAGAGGATGAAGAGGCTGCGGATGCACAAGATATGGCAGACGGTGGTTGGCCCGGCCGGCTAGGCCGCATTGTAGCACACTGAGCTTCCCACTGCAACTTATGCTTCATGTCCATGTGCCGGTTCATGCATGAAGTACTCAAACTATGTATTTTTTGGCCTCTACTTAGCTTTTGCTGACAAATGTTACAGATAACACGAGTTGGGTCATCTTTATCGATCTGAAAAAATGCCCAGGCTATGCAAGGCTTAGCACCCATGCGACCTGAAGAGCCACCACGACTTGTGGTGAGAGGCAGAGTTGTGTTTGAGGATGCAGTTGTTGACGTGCTTCCAGTACTACGTCTCTGTCCAGGAAGGCGCAACCTGACCTCGTCGTCACTAGCATCTTCCTCCACCTCCTCTGCTGACCTCATCTCTTGGCTGACTGTGGGCTGACAGTAAGTGGGATCTCCAACCTCATCATCATCACCCTGTGCGTTATCACACCCGTCGTCCTCAGAGCCAACCTGTTCCTGCCCTGACAAAAAACTAAAGTTGTCGCTCCAATCAGGTATTTGAGTCTTATCATCGTCTTCCTCATTGTCTCCACCAACAGGAGTTACAGTTTGGGAATGAGGGTCTACATTATGGTCAGAACCTTCTGCGTCTGGTCCTGGATCCGACTCATAAAGATTCTGGGCATCAGTGCAGATCATTTCCTCGTCTGGATTCACAGAAGCGCTGGAGTCGACCTCTGATTCCCAGGCTATAGTATGAGTAAACAGCTCTGCAGACTCAACCATCTGTTCTACCTCATACTCAGACGGGCAGCTGGAGATTTGGGAGCTGTGAGGAAGCAAGTGCGATTGGGGTGACACCTTTGAGGACTGGAGTATTTGTGATGTTGAAGTTGATGTGGAGGAGAGCCCACTTAAAGGAGCACTTGATATCCGTTGAAGCACCTGCTGTTTTTGTGCCTCATCTGGAATTTGTAGCGATTGGCGTGGCCGTAAGAAAGGGATCTTATCAAATTGTCCGCTAAAAGAAGTAGACATTTTAGTTTGGCTGGAAGATGGTCTTTCTTCTGCAGATGTTACTGTTGCTTTAACACCTACCCCACGGACACAACCTTTTTTCCCCTTCCCAACACGCCTATTCCCCTTTCCACCAGCAGCAGGCCTTTTTCCACTCATTTTGGTGGTTAACTAATTCACAACTCTGGAGTTGTTTGCACAAAAAAACAATGGATGGTAACCGAGCAGAGCTGAGTGGCCAAACTGTGGTATTAGGCCAAAACTATTAGCTGGGTTAGATGCAGAAAAAAATTATATTCAATTTGCAACCTGATGGAGGTCAGTATAGATGGACTAATACAACAAGTCCCACACACAGCTAGAAGCCCAATATTTTTTCAGAGGTAGATGCAGAAAAAAATCTATTCAGTTTGCAACCAGATGGAGGTCAGTATAGATGGACTAATACAACAAGTCCCACACACAGCTAGAAGCCCAATATTTTTTCAGAGGTAGATGCAGAAAAAAATATATTCAGTTTGCAACCTGATGGAGGTCAGTATAGATAGACTAATACAAAAAGTCCCACACACTGCTAGAAGCCCAATATTTTTTCAGAGGTAGATGCAGAAAAAAATCTATTCAGTTTGCAACCAGATGGAGGTCAGTATAGATGGACTAATACAACAAGTCCCACACACAGCTAGAAGCCCAATATTTTTCCAGAGCTAGATGCAGAAAAAAATTATATTCAGTTTGCAACCTGATGGAGGTTTGTATAGATGGATTAATAGAACAAAACCCACACACAGCTAGAAGCCCAATATTTTTTCAGAGGTAGATGCAGAAAAAAATATATTCAGTTTGCAACCTGATGGAGGTCAGTATAGATGGACTAATACAACAAGTCCCACACAGCTAGAAGCCCAATATTTTTTCAGAGGTAGATGCAGAAAAAATATATTCAGTTTGCAACCTGATGGAGGTCAGTATAGATGGACTAATACAACAAGTCCCACACACAGCTAGAAGCCCAAATATTTTTTCAGAGGTACTGTAGATGCAGATAAAAATTATTTTGACTTTGCAACCTGATGGAGGTCAGTATAGGTGGACTAATAGAGAAAGTCCCACACACTGCTAGAAGGCCAAATATGTTTTCAGAGCTAGATGCAGAAAAAAATTATATTCAGTTTGCAACCTGATGGAGGTCTGTATAGATGGATTAATAGAACAAGACCCACACACAGCTAGAAGCCCAATATTTTTTCAGAGGTAGATGCAGAAAAATATATATTCAGTTTGCAACCTGATGGAGGTCAGTATAGATGGACTAATAGAATGATGCTATGCCCAAAAGATTTTACTTCACTAGGTGCAGTAAAAAAATTGGTATTCCATACACAGGTGGTATATCTTGCAACACAGATAGGCTACTCCACTGACTAACACACTCTGCAATAGGCCAAAAAGGATTAGCTTTGCTAGATTCAGCCAAATGCTGTGAAAAAAACTTGCACAGCACTGGCACAGACCTGCCTGGCAAAAACTGATAGGAACTGATGTAACCTAGTCCTGAAAAGGACTCCAATTACAATTAGTCTTTACTTCCACAATCTATCTATTTAAGAGCACAGACCTCCCTGATAAAAGTCATAGGAAATGCTGTAACCTAGTCCTTAAAAGGACTGCAATCACAACTATTCCCTACTCCCAAGCTATCTGTATATTTGTGCGAAAATTGGCTTGAAATTAACAAGGTATAGCGCACACAGCAACAGCGGTGCCGTCTAACACGCAGCTGCAGCAGTGAGAAAATGGTGGCGACGGGGAAAATGGCTTGGTTTTATAGGGCAAGGACATGTGACATACACTGCCAATGACACTTGCCCTTGCTTGTGTGAAAAAAAGCACTTCGCTCCGTGTGTGCGCTGCTGATAGGCTGACAGATTGCACCTCCCCACTGCAAATGCGGGAAAGAGAAAAAAAATGGAGATCTTCATTGTTCCTGCAGAGATCCATCCCCTGCCCCTCCCCCCACCCCGCTGTACACTCAAACTGCGTATTAACATTAATTTTCATCATTACTGAGAAAAAATCCAGTTATGATTTTGGTGCACGAACAGTTATCGAACATAACCTCGAACAGCCGAATTTTTCTCAAATTGTTCGTGTTCGCCGACCGGCTCGAACACCGCCCAAAACAGCTCGAATTTGAAATTGGCGAACAGTTCGAGTAGAACAACGCTCATCTCTAGTCTTAATACTGTGGTCAGTCTCTTGTAATCGCGGTATTGATTGTTACACCGCTGATTACAAGGCTATTCTATGAAACAGAATAAGGGATTCCTCACTTTAGAATACAGAAGATAAGGAAAAGAAATGTTCCTTATGTCTCTACCTAAGATATAGTTGTGTTATACTAGGAATTGTGTATAGAAAATAAAGATATGTAAACCACTAACAGTATATTCTCATGTATCAGAAAGGTGTTGTCACACCTTCGCAGGTCTAGAACTTATGCCTAGACTGACTATTATCAGTAATTAATATGAATATTAATTACCTGTTATGTGACTTTCCACATTCTTTTCTTGGAGTTCACAAGGAAACATTTCAAATCCCACGATGTCAAAGGGCGTCAGTCACCTGTAAATATTCAAAAGAGTGATAATATGTTCCTGCTACATGCTATACACACCAAAGAGTATGATGGAAAAAGTAATCTGTAAAAAGTCGTAGTTGTGACAATATGTTTACAATAAAAATGAAACAAAAAAAAAACAATAGAGGAATATTTTTTTACTCTTGTTACAATACAGTAGTAGGTATTTATGTGAAATCTAATTTATTCAAATATAAGTCTTATTGTTTTTTTATGTGTAGTTTTTGTAGTATTATGTGACATTTTTAATATTTTTATTATAGTTTACAACCTACCCCCAATTTACCCTTTTTAAAATGAGGAGTGAGAGAGAGAAAAAAAGAAAAAGTGAAAAAATAAGTAAATAAAAAGTAAAAAGGTGCTATATTAACCTTTCTTTTCCTATTTATTCCCTTTACTATTCTAAAGACCCCTTGCATAGTCAATTTATTTCTGCAATGATTATATATAATTGTTTTTTCAACCCCCTTTTTTCTTCAGGTTTCAAATTATCCTCATTTAATTAACTCTGCTGAAAGGGAATTATGTCAGATCATAATAAAGGGTAAGATTCCATTGATCAGGGGCATACATATTAATCACTGAGCCCCATAGCAGAAGTTTTAATAGTCCCCTCACTCCACAAAAAAAAATTGGTAGTATCACAGAAAAGCATATCTTACAACTTTGCAGCCCTTCCAAATGTATTTTCTTCTCATTGAAGCCCTTAGATTCCACCATAAAGTATGAAACCAGCAAAAGTGCCCTCCCCCAAATACAGAGTTATACCCCCACAGTGAATTCCTCCACAGTACCCTCCTCATGCACAGAATAATAACCCTGCTGTCCCTCCCTTCCCTGACAAAGCATGGTGACCCCCAAGACAGTATGATGCCCCAACTGTGATCCCAACACAGCCCTCCATACAATATGATGGCCCACACATAGCCCTCTATACAGAATAATGATCCCACACCCCTCCACACAGTAAGATGGCCCCAACACAATACTCCACATAGTAGGATGGCCCCAACACAGCCCTAGGCACAATATGATGGCCCCCACACAGCCCTCCATACAGTATAATGGCCCTCCACACAGTATGATGGCCCCAAAATGCACGACCATCCACACAGTATGATGGCCCCCACACAGTCCTCTAAACAGCATAATGACCCCCACACAACCCTGCGCACAGTATGATGGACCATACTATCCCTCCAAAAGTATAATATTCCCAACAACGCCCTCCAAACAGTATAATGGCCCTCGCATAGCCTTGCAAACAAAATAATTGCCCATCACATAGTTCTCCAAACAGTATCTTAGCCCCCACACAACCCTCAAAACAGTATGGTGAACCCCACACAAAGGTCCACACTGTATAATTGCTTGTATACAGTATAATAGTGCCCACTATCACTTCAAACATTATATTGGCCCCTACACAGCCATACAAACATTATAATGGTCCCCCACATAGCCCTGCAAACAGTATTATGGCCCACACATAGCCGTCTATAGCGTATCATGGCCCCAACATAGCCCTCCATATAGTATAATGGCCCTCACATAGCTCCCACACAGTATAATGGTCCTCACATAGCCCTGCAAACAGAATAATGGCCCCACATAGTCCTCCATACAGTATAATGCCCCCACACAACCCTCCATACAGTATGATGGGCCCCACACAAACCTCCACATTGCTTAATTGCTCGTATACAGTATAATGGCCTCCACTAGACCTCCAGACAGTATAATGGCCCCCTAATAGCCATGCTAACAGTAGAATGATGGCCTCCCACATAGGCCTCCAAACAATATACCGGCCCCAACACAGCCTACACAAACTTCCACATTGTATAATTGCTCGTATACAGTATAATGGCCTCCACTAGCCCTCCAGACAGTATAATGCCCCCCCACATAGCCCTGCTAACAGTATAATTGCCCCCCTCACAGCCCTGAAAACAATATTATGGCCCACACTTAGCCCTCTGTATAGTATAATGGCCCACACAGAGCTGTCCAAATATTATAATGGCCCCCACATAGCCCTCCATATAGTATAATGGGCCCCACATAGCCCTACCAATAGTATAATGGCTCCCACGTAGCCCTTCATATAGAATATTGCCCCCACGTCACCCTCCATATAGTATAATGGACCCCATATAGCCTTTCATGTTGTATAATGGGCCCCACATAACATTTCATGTAGTATAATGGGCCCCACAAAGCCTTGTATTGTAGAATAACGGGCACCACATAGCCTCCCATATAGTATAATGGCTCCCACGTAGTCCTTCATATAGAATATTGCCCCCACGTCACCCTCCATATAGTATAATGGACCCCATATAGCCTTTCATGTTGTATAATGGGCCCCGCATAACATTTCATGTAGTATAATGGGCCCCACAAAGCCTTGTATTGTAGAATAACGGGCACCACATAGCCTCCCATATAGTATAATGGCCCCCACATAGCCTCCCATATAGTATAATGGGCCCCACGTAGCCTTCCATGTAATATAACGGACAGCTCCCTCTTCTGTCATTGCATTCAACTGTATGCTGATAGAGTTGAAAGTGTGATGCCGGGAGGGCAGGGGTGGGTATTGATGGTAAGTACCACTTTGCATTGGAAGACCCCACCCATCTTGAAAGTGCACAAAAAACATAAGTACTCCTGCTTAAGCCAAATGTTTCCTGCTTCATATCACATCATATTATGCCAATTTAAACTTGTTTCAATTCTGCAAAAACTATGTCCTCATACAGCTATGTTAATGGGAAAAATTATTCCTTGATATGAGGCAAGACTCTTTTTTTCATAAATCGTATTCTTGTGCAAAATATTATATATTGCTAGCAATATGAAGGCTATTTTGTATACAGATACACAAATATCCAGTTTAGTAGTTAGGGATTATAATGTATATAAAGAAATGTGACAAAGGGCCTCCCACTTCCATCTTACTGTATGTATTTCTAACAGGGATGTCAAACTAAGACACACAGAGGGCCAAATAGAAAAACTTGGACAAAGTCGCGGGTCAACCAGTATACAGTATAATGGGCCCCACATAGTCCTCCATACAGAATAATGGGTCCCACATAGTCCTCCATACAGAATAATGGGCCCCCCATAGTCGTGGGACAACCAGTATACAGTATAATGGGCCCCACATAGTCCTCCATACAGAATAATGGGCCCCACATAGTCCTCCATACAGAATAATGGGTCCCACATAGTCCTCCATACAGAATAATGGGCCCCCCATAGTCCTCCATACAGAATAATGGGCCCCACATAGTCCTCCATACAGAATAATGGGTCCCACATAGTCCTCCATACAGAATAATGGGCCCCCCATAGTCGTGGGACAACCAGTATACAGAATAATGGGCCCCAAATAGTCCTCCATACAGACTAATGGGCCTCATAGTCCTCCATACAGAATAGTGGCCCAATATAGCGGTGGCGGTTCTGGTGTTACAGGCCAAATATAACCACCCTGCGGGCCAGATATGACCCATGGGCCAGAGTTTGACACGTGTAATCTATAATATGGAGATTTTACAGAACATGGAGACCTGGAACTAAAATCTATTGTGATCGATAGGATTGAATTACCTCTTCTGTGTCACCTTGTCCTCTTTCCCTCCTCCTGTCGGTGTGTGCTCCCTGTGATGGCAATGATCTGAACTGTGACTCTACAGCACCACGTTCTAACATAATATGATGTCACGCCTCTATGACATCACAAAAGAAGATGAGCAAAGGAATCTGGGGACGATGTGGTATGTTGCTGGCATCCAGCCTGCTTTTACCTTACCAGCAATTTACTAATCTCCAGTAACTCTCGAAAGTTTAATTTTCAATAAAGTGAAACTTATTTAATTTTAAAGTAAATTTGTATAAAATAAAAAGAATTATCAATTTTTTTTAAAAAAATGAATAAAAGAACAAAATCATCCCAAGGTCTGGCAGTATTTTTACATAAATTTGGTCAGATTTTACATTGAATGTTTCTGACACTGGTAAAATATGTGATTGGCTGTGATGAGGCCTCGTGTCACCATAATAATACCAGAAAGAGCAGGACATGTTGGAGCAGCTATGGGAACACAGGAGCAGTCAATGCTATCATGCACTGTGTGGGTTGCTGAAACACAGAATAAAGCCTTGTGGTCGCCATGTATCAAATATGTCTGCGATAAAAAAGTAGTGGTTTTTCAAAATCAACCAAAAAGTCTACTCGCTCCGGACGCTTTATTGGTGGCACCATCATATTTATAATGGCAGTACTGATTTTTGAACTTCCTGGTCATTGTGACCCTCACTGAATCTTAAGATCACAGCTCTGCAATGTCCGAACAGACAGGAGGTCAAGCTTGTGCACTGCAGCTCCATTCATTCTCTAAGGGACTGCTGGAGTTGAATTAATTCAGCGGTATCTCAGGCAGTCCCGTAGACAATGAATGGAGCAGAGGTTTACATGCTGGACCTCCGATTTGCGTTATTGATCGATGAGGGTCCTAGTGGTTGGATCCCCAGCAATCAGGAAGTTATCACCTTTTCTATGGTATAAAATGAATTATGATATTTGGGTGCAATCTGACCCAAGGCCATTTTGGGGGATATGAGTCGCTAATTACATTAGTTTAACTTGCTGGCGTAGAATTAGTATGTATTCTAATTAATAAATTACTGATAGTAATTACCTGTGCCCTGTCACCTCTTCCACATCTTTATGCTTTACCACAATGACATCAACTGCACAAGTGATTGGAATGTAGAGAGCTGAATGTTCTAAGTAATTGTGACATCACCTCTCTATGACATCATCAGTGAGTACAAGCCAAGGATGCAGGAAAGGACATTGGATGATCACATTAAGTGTCATAAAGATGGAGAATGCTCAAGACATTATAAGGACAGATATTTAGGGGTTAGTAAAACCCACCTAACCACCCACCTTCCCTTAAAATAACAATACTTCACTACATACAGCTTCTTAATTGGAAAGGTGTCTGATCAGAGCTTTATTGAATGATGTATTCAACATGTAAAATATGAGAATTAATTTAAAAAAAAGTATAAAACACAGTACCCTGTAGTGATTACGAAAAAATTGCAGAGGGCACGCAGATGATATACATTTCCATTTACATACAGTCTTAATAGTCATAAACATCAACATAGTGGAAATATGTATATCTGCTAACTAGATTGGATCGACCAATCGGAACAGAATTAGAACCTATATAAAAATATCCGACAAATAGGTCTTTGATGTAAATAAAAGAGACCTTTATTATAACAAGTAGGGTACATGGTGATACAAACAGGGGTGGATTAAGAGTAGCCAGGGCCTCGGGCAGTTTAGAAGGTGTGGCCCCCCCCACAGGTACCCGATGTATCACGTGACATGTCACATGATTCCCTTTGATAGATCATGTGATAGGTCATGTGACTAACACAGATGCTTTTGTGACATCTGTAGACGGAAAATTATGGAATTTTTTTTCCATTATGTACACAGCCCTATACATAACATAGCACTATATATAGTAGAGCAGCGGTGGGAGAGTAATTTCCTTCAGGGGCCACATGAGAGACCATGACTGTTGTGGAAGGTGAATCAATAGGCTGAAATTAATTCTGCTCAATATCAATAATATTAACAAAATAATAAAAAAATATATTAATTGTATGATTCAGGCTATGTGCCCACGATACAGAAATGCTCCGGATTTATCCTGAGCGTTTCTGCATCTCCCTGGCAGAAAAAACGCATGCGGATTGTACATGCGGATTGTACATGCGGATTGTACATGCGGATTGTACATGCGGATTGTACATGCGGATTGCACATGCAGATTGTACATGCGGATTGTACATGTGGATTGTACATGCGGATTGTACATGTGGATTGTACATGCGGATTGTACATGCGGATTGTACATGCGGATTGTACATGCGGATTGTACATGCAAACATGTGGATTGTACATGCGGATTGTACATGCGGATTGTACATGCAAACATGTGGATTGTACATGCGGATTGTACATGCAAACATGTGGATTGTACATGCGGATTGTACATGCGGATTGTACGTGCGGATTGGACATGCAGATTGTACATGCGGATTGTACATGTGGATTGTACATGCAGATTGTACATGCGGATTGTACATGCAGATTGTACATGCGGATTGTACATGCGGATTGTACATGCGGATTGTACATGCAAACATGTGGATTGTACATGCGGATTGTACATGCGGATTGTACATGCGGATTGTACTTGCGGATTGTACATGCGGATTGTACATGCGGATTGTACATGCGGATTGTACATGCGGATTGTACATGCGGATTGTACATGCGGATTGTACTTGCGGATTGTACATGCGGGTTGTACATGCGGGTTGTACATGCGGGTTGTACATGCGGATTGTACATGCGGATTGTACATGCGGATTGTACATGCGGATTGTACATGCGGATTGTACATGCGTTTTTCCTGCCAGGGACATGCAGTTGTGAAGCGTTCTTCACATACATTTCCGCATGCGGGTTGTCAGGCGCTTTCCAAGCGATTTTAGCATCACTAGGAAAGTTCTTATCAACTTGGTCACAGTATATAAATCCATGCAAACAGCATGGATTTATATATACTGTGATGAAAAGAATGTTTAAAATAAAAAATAAATCTATACTTACCTTCTGATGGCCCCTGGAGTCTTGCTTCTCTCCATTCTCCCTTGTCGGGAGATCGCGGTACACTGAAGGACCTGCCGACGTCAGCGTTGCGTGACCCGTCATCTGACTATGACGTCAGCCCAGGTCCTTCAGTCCATCGTGATCTGCCGGCATGAGAGGAAGAGCGCACCGGGGGGCCGCCAGAAGGTAAATATAACATTTATTTTTAATTGTATTCTTTTTTTCACAGTTTCTATGGCACCCGGGTCCGGAGGAGAGTCTCCTGTCTTCTAGACCTGGGTACCATCCGCACATTGAAACGCGTGGATTCCGCATCTATATATGCAGTGATGCGTAATCCATGCGTTCCAATGCAAGTCAATGGCGGCGAAAAAGCAGCACTTCCGCAAAATAATTGGTAGTGCTGCGTTTTTTTTCGCAATGATAATCCGCAGCGGAAATTTCCGCAGCATGTGCACAGTACATGCGGATTATCTTTGGGGAACATGGCAGACCTTCTACCAAGCATTTTTTTAAGCGTTTCTGCAGCGTTTTTGCCGCTGCGGAAAAGCTTAACCGCATCATGGGCACAAAGTCTTAATATTGAGCAGAATTAAGTATGCTGACATCCCCCTATATACAATTTGAGCCCCCACATAACTCCCTATATATAGTATGAGTCCGCACATAGCTCTCTAGATACAGTATGAGCCGGTACATAGCTCCCTAGATACAGTATGAGCCCTCACATAGCTCCCTAGATACAGTATGAGCCCTCACATAGCTCCCTAGATACAGTATGAGCCCTCACATAGCTCCCTAGATACAGTATGAGCCCCCACATAGCTCCCTAGATACAGTATGAGCCCGAACATAGCTCCCTAGATACAGTATGAGCCCGAACATAGCTCCCTAGATACAGTATGAGCCCGTACATAGCTCCCTAGATATAGTATGACCGCCCACATAGCTCCCTAGATAAAGTATGAGCCCCCACATAGCTCCCTAGATACAGTATGAGCCCCCGCATAGCTCCCTAGATACAGTATGAGATCCCGCATAGCCCCTATATACAATATGAGCCCGCACATAGCCTCCTATATATAGTATGAACCCCCACATAGCTACCTATATACAGTATGAGCCTGTATGTAGCTCCCTATATACAGTATGAGCCCCACATAGATCCCTATATACAGTATGAGCACCCACATAGCTCCCTACATACAATATGAGCCCGTACATAGTTCCCTTCTCTGATCGATTGCTACCTGGGAGACATCTCTGACCACCGCATGAGGTGGCCCGAAGGCACCCCCCTGACGGCTGTACCCAGGTCACATGCCCCCCCTGATTCCCCTAGGTATGGCCCTGTATATTTTATATGACAATACATGACTGGTATCTATAGTATAATCAGGGATGTGTCCTTCTGTCAGAAGCCTCTATAGATTGTGCAAGCGCAATACCTGCGCAGTCTGGCCACAGACAGAAAGACACATCCACATCCCAGACAGGGATGAGGAGTGTGGCGCCGGAGATCGCGGTATGCATAAGCACTGAGCGCATACTGCGATCTCCGGTACCATAAACACATACATGTTCGGTCCTGTCATCTCTGGAAAGGCCAGGGGAGGAGTGTGGCGCAGGTTCCGCGCCATTTTGTTGAATACACTCTGCACATTTGTATTCATTCAAATGAAACTAGATATCGCGCTGTGCGTACATGTGGAGCATAGACCAGAGTGAGGGGGGAGCATATACCAGGATGGGGAGAAGCATGGACCAGGATGGGGGAGCATATACCATAATGGGGGGGAAGCATGGACCAGGATGAAGGAGCATACACCAGGATGGGGGAGCATATACCAGGATGGGTGACCAGGATGGGGAAGCATACACCAGTATGGGGGACCAGGATGGGGGAGCATATACCAGGATGGGGAAGCATACACCAGGATGGGGGAGCATATATCAGGATGGGGGACCAGGATGGGGGAGCATACACCAAGATGGCAGACCAGGATGGGGGAGCATATACCAGGATGGCAGACCAGGATGGGGGAGCATATACCAGGATGGGGGAGAATATACTAAGAGTCACCAGATCTGCACAAAAATTCAGAGTCCTGCAATAAATCACACTGAGCCCCTGCAGAGTGACCACACACATCAGCAGAGCGGATCCTGTACTGACTGATCAACCCTGAACCTACAGGACGTCACATACTATACTGCTCCATATATAATATGTGAGGTTCTGTAGGCAGGTTCAAGTGTGACCAGTACAGTGTATACCCATGTACAAAAAATGTCATCCAGTATATCGATTACTGTATGGTATACTGTGGTACAGACATCAGATTGGATATAACAATGTGTATAGCATATAACATCTAATGTCTGTATCACAGTATATCATACTAGCTATTGACCCTGTTCTACGCCCGGGTGGCGAGCTTTTTTAATGGTATATGCTCTCCCATCCTGGCCCCGTATCCTGGTATATGCTCCCCCATCCTGGTCCTCCATCCTGGTATATGCTTCCCCATCCTGCTCCCCCATCCTGGTATATGCTCCCCCATTCTGGTATATGCTTCCCCATCCTGGTCCCCCATCTTGGTATATTCTCCCCTATCCTGGTATATGCTCCCCCATCCTGGTCTGCCATCCTGGTGTATGCTTCCCCATCCTGGTCTCCCATCCTGGTATATGCTCCCCCATCCTGGTGCCCCATCCTGATATATGCTCCCCCACCCTGGTGTATACTTCCCCATCCTGGTATATGCTCCCCCATCCTGGTCCCCCATCCTGGTGTATGCTTTCCCATCCTGGTCCCCAATCCTGGTATATGCTCCCCGATTTTAGTGTATGCTCCCCCATCCTGGTGTATGCTCCTTCATCCTGGTCCATGCTTCTCCCCATCCTGGTATATGCTCCCACATCCTGGTATATGCTCCCCCATCCTGGTCCATGCTTCCCCCCATCCTGGTATATGCTCCCCCCTCACTCTGGTCCATGCTCCACATGTCCGCATAGCGGGATATCTGGTTTCATTTGAATGGATACAAATGTGCAGAGTGTATTCAACAAAATGGCGCCAAAGTACGCGCATGTGCATACCACGCTGTCCATTTTGTCGAAGACACTGTTCATATTTGTCTTCACTAAAATAGCGCTGGAAATCGGCGCCGGAAATCGACGCCTGCACCACACTCCTTCCCTGGCCTTTCCAGAGAGACAGGACCGAACACGTATGTGTTTATGGTGCTGGAGATCGCGGTATGCGCTCAGTGCTTATGCATACCGCGATCTCCGGCGCCACACTCCTCATCCCTGTCTGGGATGTGGATGTGTCTTTCTGTCTGTGGCCAGACTGCGCAGGTATTGCGCTTGCACAATCTATAGAGGCTTCTGGCAGAAGGACACATCCCTGATTATACTATAGATACCAGTCATGTATTGTCATATAAAATATACAGGGCCATACCTAGGGGAGTCAGGGGGGGCATGTGACCTGGGTACAGCCGTCAGGGGGGTGCCTTCGGGCCACCTCATGCGGTGGTCAGAGGTGTCTCCCAGGTAGCTGCATTTTGCATTCGACCATTCTCTGAGTTGGCTGTGGAACCGGCAATCGATCAGAGAAGGGAGCTATGTACGGGCTCATATTGTATGCAGGGAGCTATGTGGGTGCTCATACTGTATCTAGGGAGCTATGTACGGGCTCATACTGTATCTAGGGAGCTATGTTCGGGCTCATACTGTATCTAGGGAGCTATGTACGGGCTCATACTGTATCTAGGGAGCTATGTACGGGCTCATACTGTATCTAGGGAGCTATGTGGGGGCTCATACTATATCTAGGGAGCTATGTGGGGGCTCATACCGGCAATCGATCAGAGAAGGGAGCTATGTACGGGCTCATATTGTATGCAGGGAGCTATGTGGGTGCTCATACTGTATCTAGGGAGCTATGTGGGGGCTCATACTATATCTAGGGAGCTATGTGGGGGCTCATACTGTTTCTAGGGAGCTATGTGAGAGCTCATACTGTATCTAGAGAGCTATGTGTGGACTCATACTGTATCTAGGGAGTTATGTGGGGGCTCAAACTGTATATAGGGGGATGTCAGCATACTTAATTCTGCTCAATATTAAGGCTTTGTGCCCATGATGCATTTAATGCTTGGTAGAAGGTCTGCCATGTTCCCCAATGATAATCCGCATGTGCTGTGCACATGCTGCGGAAATTTCCGCTGCGGATTATCATTGCGGAAAAAAAAGCAGCACTACCAATTATTTTGCAGAAGTGCTGCGTTTTCGCCACCATTGACTTGCGTTGGAACGCATGGATTACGCATCACTGCATATATAGATGCGGAATCCACGCGTTTCAATGTGCGGATGGTACCCAGGTCTAGAGGACAGGAGACTCTCCTCCGGACCCGAGTACCATAGAAACTGTGAAAAAAAGAATAAAATAAAAAATAAAATGTTATATTTACCTTCTGGCGGCCCCCCGGTGCGCTCTTCCTCTCATGCCGGCAGATCACGATGGACTGAAGGACCTGGGCTGACGTCATAGTCAGATGACGGGTCACGCAACGCTGACGTCGGCAGGTCCTTCAGTGTACCGCAATCTCCCGACAAGGGAGAATGGAGAGAAGCAAGACTCCAGGGGCCATCAGAAGGTAAGTATAGATTTATTTTTTATTTTTAAACATTCTTTTCATCACAGTATATATAAATCCATGCTGTTTGCATGGATTTATATACTGTGACCAAGTTGACAAGCACTTTCCTAGTGATGCTAAAATCGCTTGGAAAGCGCCTGACAACCCGCATGCGGAAATGTATGTGAAGAACGCTTTACACCTGCATGTCCCTGGCAGGAAAACGCATGTACAATCCGCATGTACAATCCGCATGTACAATCCGCATGTACAATCCGCATGTACAATCCGCATGTACAATCGGCATGTACAATCCGCATGTACAATCCACATGTACAATCCGCATGTACAATCCGCATGTACAATCCGCATGTACAATCCACATGTACAATCGGCATGTACAATCCGCATGTACAATCCGCATGTACAATGTGCATGCGTTTTTTCTGCCAGGGAGATGCAGAAACGCTCAGGAAAAATCCGGAGCATTTCTGTATCGTGGGCACTTAGCCTGAATCATACAATTAATATATTTTTTTATTATTTTGTTAATATTATTGATATTGAGCAGAATTAATTTCAGCCTATTGATTCACCTTCCACAACAGTCATGGTCTCTCATTTGGCCCCTCAAGGAAATTACTCTCCCACCGCTGCTCTACTATATATAGTGCTATGTTATGTATAGGGCTGTGTACATAATGGAAAAACATTTCCTTAATTTTCCATCTACAGATGTCACCAAAGCATCTGTGTTAGTCACATGACCTATCACATGATCTATCAAAGGGGATCATGTGACATGTCACGTGATACATCGGGTAACTGTGGGTGGGCCCACACCTTCTAAACTGCCCGGGGCCCTGGCTACTCTTAATCCACCCCTGGTCAGCCAACACCTAATTTAAATGCTGTGGACTGTCAGTCCTCGTAAATTTTGTGGTCAATTGGTCCACAGTGTAGTCTTAATACTGTGGTCAGTCTCTTGTAATCGCGGTATTGATTGTTACACCGCTGATTACAAGGCTATTCTATGAAACAGAATAAGGGATTCCTCACTTTAGAAGACAGAGGACAAGGAAAAGAAATGTTCCTTATGTCTCTACCTAAGATATAGTTGTGTTATACTAGGAGTTGTGTATATAAAATATACATATGTAAACCACTAACAGTATATTCTCATGTATCAGAAAGGTGTTGTCACACCTCCGCAGGTCTAGAACTTATGCCTAGACTGACTATTATCAGTAATTAATATGAATATTAATTACCTGTTATGTGACTTTCCACATTCTTTTCTTGGAGTTCACAAGGAAACATTTCAAATCCCACCATGTCAAAGGGCGTCAGTCACCTGTAAATATTCAAAAGAGTGATAATATGTTCCTGCTACATGCTATACAAACCAAAAGGTATAACACTCTAGGGCCAAAATTACTTATTTCAAAGATAAAGACTGTGGTCAGTCGGTCTGCATTTTATTATAAAAATTGTAGTCAGACAGTCCACAGTCTATTTTAAATTTTATGCTCAATCGGTTCACAGTCTACTGTAAATGTGGTCAGGCAGTCCACATCTAGTGTATATGCTGTGGTCAGTCAGTCCATCCTTTATAATTAATGGCCTTCGGTTGAAACTTGAGCCATGACTGTTAGAACCCTTCTGTTTGTTTTTTTCCATCTTGTGTTTTGCAGTCACGTGACCATCTGCCTTTATATTCCAGCTCCGCCCTTGTGGCTGTGCTGGATTTCAGTGTGTGACTGTTTCTCTAGCCTGGTGCTTCGGTGTCTTTCTCAGTCATGTTCGCTTGGTCCTCTGGGACCTCTAGTACATTTTTGTCAGTTTGTATTTTTGTGTTCTGCAACAACTTCTCTGTTTAGGAGGTGTCCCATTTTTGTCCCAGTCCTTAGTTCTTTTAGGGACACCTCCCTTAATTCTATAGATCTTCGCTCAGACTAGCCGAGGACTAAGGCGGGTCTGTTCACTAGGAACAGGCAGCCCGCTACATCGTAGGGATTCAGGTTAGTCTTACTGTAGGGACAGTTTTCCCCTATCTTTCCTTAGTACATGTTGCAGATCATAACAATGACGACTTAATGAATTAACGATCTTTAGGAACATAAATTTTGTGAAAGACTACATAGGTCCACTAGGGTCTTCTCCACTGTTATCTTGATAGTGTCAATCCTTTGGATTGGCTGCTGGTCTTCCTCTTTGCTTTCTTCCTTCTATACTTCAAAGTATGATGTCCTTTTCCAGTGATTGCTATCTTGCAGTCAATCCTTAGACTAGTGTAAATGCTGTTGTCAGTCAGTCCACAACTAATTCAAATGCTGTGGACTGTCAGTCCTTTTGAATGTTGTGGTCATTCAGTCCACAGTGTAGTTTTAATAGTGTGGTCAGTCTCTTGTAATCACGGTATTGATTGTTACACTGCTGATTACAAGGCTATTCTATGAAATAGAATAGGGGATTCCTCACTTTAGAAGACAGAGGTTGGCCCACAGTATACTGTAAATATGATCAGGCAGTCCACAACCATTGTGAATGCTGTGGTCAGTCAGCCCATTTTTTATTATTAACGACCTTCGGTTGAAACTCTAGCAATGACGACTGGATAAATTAACAATATTTGGGAAGAACAATTTTGTGCAAGACAAGATAGGTCCACTAGGGTTTTCTTCACCATTATCTTGATAGTATCAATCCATTGGATTGGTTGCTGGTCTTCCTGTTTGGTTTCTTCCTTTTATACTTAAAAGCATGATGTCCTTTTCCACTGATTGCTGCCTTCCGTTCAATCCTTAGACTAGTGTAAATGCTGTTGTCAGTCAGTCCACAACTAATTCAAACGCTGTGGACTGTCAGTCCTTTTAAATGTTGTGGTCATTCAGTCCACAGTGTAATTTTAATAGTGTGGTCAATCTCTTGTAATCGCAGTATTTATTGCTACACCGCTGATTACAAGACTATTCTATGAAATAGAATAGGGGATTCCTCCCTTTAAAAGACAGAGGTTGGCCCACAGTCCAGTCTACTGTGAATGCGGTCAAGCAGTCCACTCCTAGTGTGAGTTCCGTAGTCAGGCAGTCCACACCTACTGTGAATGCTGTGGTCAGTCAGCCCATTTTTTTTATTAACGACCTTCGGTTGAAACTCGAGCCATGACGACTGGATGAATTAAATATCTTTAGGAAGATCAATTTTGTGAAAGACAACATAGGTCCACTAGGGTCTTTTCCACCTTTATTTTGATAATGTCAATCCTTTGGATTGGCTGCTGGTCTTCCTCTTTGCTTTCTTCCTTCTATACTTCAAAGTATGATGTCCTTTTCCAGTGATTGCTGTCTTCCATTCAATCCTTAGACTAGTGTAAATGCTGTTGTCAGTCAGTCCACAACTAATTCAAACGCTGTGGACTGTCAGTCCTATTAAATGCTGTGGTCATTCAGTCCACAGTGTAGTCTTAATAGTGTGGTCAGTGTCTTGTAATTGCAGTATTGATTGTTACACTGCTAATTACAAGGCTATTCTATGAAATAGAATAGGGGATTCCTCACTTTAGAAGACAGAGGTTGGCCCACAGTCTACCGTAAATATGATCAGGCAGTCCACAACTAGTGTGAATGCTGTGGTCAGTCAGTCCATTTTTTATTATTAACGGCCTTCGGTTGAAACTCTAGCCATGACGACTGGATGAATTAACGATCTTTAGGAAGATCAATCTTGTTCAAGACTAGATCGGTCCACTAGGGTCTTCTCCACCGTTATCTTGATAGTATCAATAATTTGGATTGGTTGCTGGTCTTCCTCTTTGACTTCTTCCTTCTATTCTTCCGAGTATGATGTCCCTTTCCAGTAATTGCTGTCTTCCAGTCAATCCATAGACTAGTGTAAATGCTGTTGTCAGTCAGTCCACGCCTAAGTTAAATGCTGTGGACTGTCAGTCCTTGTAAATTTTGTGGATAATTGGTTCACAGTGTTGTCTTAATACTGTGGTCAGTCTCTTGTAATCGGGGTATTGATTGTTACACCGCTGAATACAAGGCTATTCTATGAAACAGAATAAGGGATTCCTCACTTTAGAATACAGAAGATAAGGAAAATAAATGTTCCTTATGTCTCTACCTAAGATATGGTTGTGTTATACTAGGAATTGTGTATAGAAAATAAACATGTAAACCACTAACAGTATATTCTCATATATCAGAAAGGTGTTGTCACACCTCCCCAGGTCTAGAACTTATGCCTAGACTGACTATTATCAGTAATTAATATGAATATTAATTACCTGTTATGTGACTTTCCACATTCTTTTCTTGGAGTTCACAAGGAAACATTTCAAATCCCACGATGTCAAAGGGCGTCAGTCACCTGTAAATATTCAAAAGAGTGATAATATGTTCCTGCTACATGCTATTGTGACACCCCAGGGGTCTGGTTGCCACAGTAACGTAATGTTATGTCTGAGAGCAGGTGGGAGGTCCTTTGGTCAGGGATCCTGTGCATGCCACACCTCCTGCCCAGTCTTGGGAATGGAAGAACTTCCCCTATAAAAACCTGGGGCTGAGGCAGGGTGAGTGAGTAGAAGAAGAGAAGAAGTAGAGACAGCATAGGAAGAAACAGCAGTTACAAGGAGTCAGGGGCTGGCAGCTGCAGAGTTCGCCCTGACTAAGAAGGCTTTTACCGGACCCGGAGTCCGAGGCTGTGGGGACTAATTCCTACCCAGCAGCAGAATCCGTCAGGCAGGGGATTTCAGGTCCTCTGGCCCAGAAGCCCGAAGGCACGGTCACACGCGTGGGACCAGCACCGCCATCGTGGAGCGGAAGCCATTAGAAGGCCCCGAGTCACCGGCCATACGGGTGAGCACCACACGGTACACTCAGGGACGTGGGCTACTTACATCAGCTCCTAGCAAGGTAGCCAGAAGAGTACAGTCAGTTTGGGAGGCCTACAACTCCGCCTGGCCAGGGGAGATCCCATCTGCTCAAGGACTGACCAGGCCCCATCCGCTAGCAAGTACTCCGGGAGGGTCTTTTGTTGTTACCAGTAAAGACCCTGAACTACACCGTACCGTCTCTGAGTGGTTCCTGCTACCCCCATCATCCACGTCGGCTGCCCTGAGGCCATACCCCTCCCGTTGGGGGTTATACTATCACGCTGCACAATCCCACCATCGGCCTCAGCGGTCTGCCCTGCAGCAGCAGCCCCCTGGCTGCACTCAACGGGTGGCGTAGTCATCAACCATTTACTACTAATGGACTGCCGTCTAGTTTGACTCCCTGGGCACGGACCGGGTCACCGCCACGAGACTACAACCCTCCACAGATCCGGCTCCGGGTAAGCTCCCGCATGCGCAGCGCAGCGCGACACAAGCCCAGGGGCGCGTCAACTTTGGCGTAGTCGGCAGGATTTCGTGCCCGCAACCACCGGGTACTGCGTGTCTGAAAAAGAGACTTTTCAAACTTACCAGCGGTGAAGTTTCCCGCCATCCGGCGCCATCTTCGGCCTTCTTCCCGCCATCCGTGGAGTTTTCCCGCCGTTGGACGCCATCTTGAGGACGCCGCGCGGGAAGAAGAGGGGCGTGGACTCCGAAAGCGCGCGAGAACTGAAGCCCCACCTCACGTCCGGACGTTGCGTAAGGTCCTGGAAGGAGCCCAGCAGACGCCGACGTCACAGGAGCGCGACGGAAGGTCCTCAACCCTGACGATCCACTGCGGAGCCGCGGCCTACGGAAGAGGATCATCGCAAGGTAGGCCACGGTCCACTAGGGGGGAGGAAGATGTCGGATACAGAGGAGAGCTTCACTGCCCCAACCCCCGCCAGCGCTACCGCTGCTGCAGTTATGCCCTTCACCATGCCCTATATCCCGGGAGCAGCTTGGCTACCCCAGTACTCAGGGGAGTCACATACCCTGCATGACTTTAGAGAAAAGCTGGATAGCCTCTTCCAGGTGTACCCCCTCACAGAAGAGCAAAAAGTGAGCATCCTGGTGGCCCAACTAACCGGGGCAGCCAAAAGGGAAGTAAAATCCTGGCCACCTGGGAGGAAGACTGTCGCAGGGATACTAACCCGGCTGAACGACACCTTCGATACCCGCACCTCAGCCGAGATCAAGCTTAGATTCTACGGGTGCAAGCAGCGAGCGCATGAGAGTATAAGGGACTATGCACTAAACCTACAAGAGGCCCTGAGGGCCATAAAGCAGACCGACCCTGATGGGGTGGGAAACGAGGACAGGCTGTTGACTGAACAATTTATAGAGGGTTTATATTGCAATGCCCACCGAACCCAGTTGCGGGCAATGGCCTTACAGGATCCCCATCTGGACTTTGCACAGTTCAAGGATAGAGCTATCCGGGTGCTCCGAGAACCAGCACCGGGTGGCGTTGTGACCCACAGGCGCCCAGCTATCACTTACCACCAGGAGGCGGCGCCCTTGTCGGCAGGGCCTGTGGGAGCTGATGCGCAGGCTTTGGACAATGACCCGGCTCCAGACCTACACCATCAGGTCCAAGAGCTAGTTAAGAGCGTTGCTGCGCTAACCCGAACTGTGCAGTCTTTACAGGTTTCCACCCCAGGGAAGATCCAGCTGGCATCCGGACCGGAGGACATCCCGTGGCGTCGACCAAGGAGGACCCCACCGGCCAGAGGAAGACCCAGTGACCGATACAGCGAGGACGGACGACCCATCTGCCGCCGCTGCAATCAACCCGGACATATGGAAAGGTACTGTTCTTTAAACGGGCACAACCTGGGGTAGAGGGCCAACCCCCAGGAAAAAGATCACCAGGCCCATCGAACTGGCGCGACAGATATGTGGGAGGACGTCCAGTCTTGCCTGTGGTACTGGATGGCATTCCCATGAGTGCCCTACTGGATACCGGGTCACAGGTCACCACCATCCCGTACGTGCTCTTCAAGCAGTACTGGAATGACTCGGATATTACCCGCTACCCTGACGACGACTTGAGTATCATCGCCAGCAATGGCCAGCCCGTGCCACAGATCGGATTTAAAGAGGTGACCCTCAAAATCGGTAGAGTCGAACTGGCCGCACAGGGACTGATCATTGTAGATATTGATAAACATGAGAGTCACCCAAAGATAACTCTAGGAACTAACGTAATTGAAAATTGTCTTGCAGAGGTGATTTTCCTTTTACAGCAGGTTGCCAAGAACGCCAGCTCCGGCGAGCAGCGGGTGCTCCAGAAAGAGATCCGGGCACTGATGCAACGGCAACAAGTGGAACTCTCCGGCGGTGAGATTGGTAGCGTAAGAATGTGTGACCCTTTTCCTATTGCCATGCCCCCAAAAAGTGAAATGATGATTTGGTGCCGGGCAGCTATTGGTCTGAGAGGTAGAGATTACCAGGCAATGGTAGAACCAGTTTACTCAGACAGTAGGCCCACCATTTTGACAGCACGGGGGGTGGTCAATGTACGCCATGGGAGGGTGCCCGTTCGCATAATAAATATCGGGGAGAGGGAAGTGTACCTGCCCCGGTATGCCACGCTAGCCAAATTATATACCACTAATCAAAATTCTATACAATCTGTGGAACCCTTGCCTCCATCTCACCCGGAGGAAGGTAACGGCTCTAAGAAAGACATGGAGGACTGGTGTCAGCAACTACATCTGGGTACTGACTCCACTCCCTCACATCAGAAACAAGGAGTCTATCGGGTGGTTCAAGAGTATGAGAGAGTGTTTAGTAAACACCCGTTAGACTTCGGGCGAGTCAAGGGGGTAGAACACCGCATCCCCACGGGAGATCATCCTCCCATAAAAGAGAGGTATCGACCCGTACCCCCTGCACATTACCAACACGCCAAGGGGATGCTTAGAGACATGAAGGAGGCTGGGGTAATCCGGGATAGCTGTAGCCCCTGGGCAGCCCCACTAGTTTTAGTCAAAAAGAAAGACAACACCATGAGGATGTGTGTAGATTACCGGAAAATCAACCGTATCACACACAAGGATGCGTACCCCTTACCAAGGATAGAGGAGTCATTGGCTGCTTTAAGATCTGCTAACTTCTTCTCTACCTTGGATCTCACTAGCGGGTACTGGCAGGTTCCTGTAGCAGAGGCGGACCGGGAGAAGACCGCATTCACCACCCCGATGGGACTTAGCGAGTTCACCTGCATGCCGTTCGGACTCTGCAACGCCCCAGGAACCTTCCAACGATTAATGGAGTGCTGTCTGGGCCACAGAAACTTCGAGACGGTCCTGTTGTACCTGGACGATGTCATCGTATACTCCAAAACTTATGAGGACCACCTGAAACACCTGGCGGAGGTGTTCGAAGCTCTGGCGAGTTACGGCCTAAAGGTGAAACCCTCCAAGTGTCACCTCCTGAAACCAAAGGTGCAATACCTGGGACACGTGGTGAGCGCTGACGGAGTGGCTCCCGACCCCGATAAGATCACCGCAATTAAGGGATGGCCAAGCCCCTCCAGCGTAAAAGAAGTGCGGCAGTTCCTAGGGTTGGTAGGCTACTACCGAAGGTTTATTTCCGGTTTCACCAAAAAGGCAGCGCCTATGCAGGACCTCCTGATAGGCCAGTCCCGGAAGGCCAAGAACCAGAAGCCGCCCTTCAAATGGGAAGAGCTAGAAGAAGAGTCCTTCCGCCAGCTGAAGATGGCCCTCACGGGGGATGAAATCTTGGCGTACCCGGACTATAGCCAGCCCTTCATCCTCTACACCGACGCCAGTAACATCGGGCTAGGAGCCGTACTGTCCCAGATTCAGCAGGGGAGAGAACGAGTAATCTCCTATGCCAGCCGAAAACTGCGACCCACCGAAAGGAACCCCGAGAATTACAGCTCATTTAAGCTAGAGTTCCTGGCCGTGGTATGGGCAGTCACCGAGCGCTTTAGGCATTACCTCGCTTCTTCCCGGTTCACCGTATACACGGATAACAACCCGTTGACACACCTGGACACGGCAAGACTCGGTGCCCTGGAGCAGAGGTGGATGGCCCGTCTGTCCAACTACGAGTTCACAATCAAATACCGGGCAGGACGCTCCAATACTAACGCGGACGCCCTGTCCAGGATGCCCAACCTGCCGGACGAAGGAGAAGATCCGGAGGGACTGGAAGAAGTTGAACTCCCTGCGTTCCACCGTCATGGGACTATTCAGTATTCCCACCGGGTAAGGGGTAAGCAGGCTGCTACGTTGAACCCCTTACCCCACTAGAACTGGGCGGAAACGCAAGACAGCGACCCTGCCGTCCGACTGGTGAAGGAGATGCTGACTCGGCCGGAGGCTCGCCTTGAACCAGACGCTCCGGAGGAAGCCAAACAACTATGGGCGGAGAAGAGTCGACTATTCCTTTACAAGGGGAAGTTGTGCCGCAGAATGGTCAACTCCCGGACGCATGAACTACTCTGGCAAGTAGTGGTGCCCCGAAGAGACGCAGCCATGGTGATGGAGGCATACCACGACGGAGCTGGACACTTCGGGTGGAAAAAGCTGGAGTTCCTGCTGCGCGAGCGGTTCCACTGGGTAGGCATGAGGGGAACCATCGAGAAGTGGTGCAGAGACTGTGGCCCGTGCAATCTGAGAAGGAAGGACCGGGCCAGCCAGAAGACTCCCCTGCAGTCCATCGTCACCCGGCAACCGTTGGAACTGGTAGCCTTGGATCATGTAAAACTGACCCCAAGCAGAAGTGGCTACGTCTACGCGTTAACCATCGTGGATCATTACTCCCGGTTCTTGGTTGTCGTCCCCGTCAAGGACTTAACGGCTCAAACAGCAGCTAGAGCCTTCCAGCAGCACTTCTGCCGTCCACACGGGTACCCGGACCAAGTGCTGACGGACCAGGGACCTGCCTTTGAAGCGGAGGTCTTCCAGGAATTCTGCAATCTGTATGGCTGCCGGAAGATAAGGACGACACCCTACCATCCGCAAACTAATGGACTTTGTGAAAAAATGAACCAGGTGGTAATGGATCTTCTAAAAACATTGCCCCTGGAAGAACGCAGTCTGTGGCCTGAGAAGTTGCCCGATCTGGTGGACCTATACAACCACATCCCGGTAGGTTCCACCAACTGTACCCCGGCTTACCTAATGAGGGCAAGACCTGGTAAGTTACCTGTTGACCTGGAAATGGGAGTCCTGACACCCGAGGACACTTCACCAGAAACAGACTGGGACACAGAGAGGCAGCAGCAGTACCGGAGAGTACAAGAGAGCGTGGAGCGAAGTCTCTGTCAGGCTAGGGAAAGACAAGAGAAGACATACAACCAGTATGCTCCCGCTGTTCCCCTGGTACCCGGAGAGCAGGTCTTGAAGAGGAAGAGACGGCTCCACAAGTTGGACGACCAGTGGGAGAAGGACCCGTACACCGTACTGCCCTCAAGCCACGAAAACCCGAAGGTCTGTACCATCAGTAAAGACGGAGGGGAAACCACAGCCATTGTATCCCGGGACCACCTGAAGAAGTGTCCCGAACAACTGAGGAACCCTGAAGAGGAACAAGAAGACCATCGACCCGTAGAGGAAAGGGAAGATATGGTTAGTACCGTGCTCGGGGACTTCCCTCGGTCTTGGACTCAAGTCAATGGTGCAGTTGTGGTACCCGTACTCACCTTCCTCCAACCATCATCCCAAGAACCTACGGAGCAACGGGTAGAGCTGGAAGAACAGCCGGTCCAGGAGGCAGAAGACTCCACACAAGCAGAACAGGAGAATCAACCCTCTGCTTATAGTGAGCCTGCCGTACCCCTAGTGAGACAAAGAGCCGGTAGACAGCTGCCCAGTTTACCCTTGACAGCTCCTACACCCTGTAGTTCAGGGCCAGACAGTCAGCTCCGTAGGTCCACTAGGGCCACTAGAGGCCAGTTACCCGCACGTTGGAGGATCTAAATGTTTAAGCTATTTTGTATGTTTACCTGTCTATAGTTGCTTGTGTGTAATTTTGTGTTTCTAGTTGTTTTTAGGAATCCTTGGTGGATTTACCGGGAATCCTTGTACATAGTTGGAGCGTAACCCAGGATGGACTAAAGACTGTCAAGGACTCGGGGTAGAACAGACCCCTACCTGGTTACGTCTCCCTGTTTCGGTGAAATGGACACCTTTGCTTTTCTTCAAAGACTGCACCCGGTTGCGGATACGCCGTGACCATCTTATTGTGTTTCCTTATTGTATTTTAGTGTTGTTGTTTTTACCTTGTTATGTTTTTCTATAATGTGTTTAGTCCCGGAGTACTAAATTTTACTAGGGGGGAATGTGACACCCCAGGGGTCTGGTTGCCACAGTAACGTAATGTTATGTCTGAGAGCAGGTGGGAGGTCCTTTGGTCAGGGATCCTGTGCATGCCACACCTCCTGCCCAGTCTTGGGAGGGGAAGAACTTCCCCTATAAAAACCTGGGGCTGAGGCAGGGTGAGTGAGTAGAAGAAGAGAAGAAGTAGAGACAGCATAGGAAGAAACAGCAGTTACAAGGAGTCAGGGGCTGGCAGCTGCAGAGTTCGCCCTGACTAAGAAGGCTTTTACCGGACCCGGAGTCCGAGGCTGTGGGGACTAATTCCTACCCAGCAGCAGAATCCGTCAGGCAGGGGATTTCAGGTCCTCTGGCCCAGAAGCCCGAAGGCACGGTCACACGCGTGGGACCAGCACCGCCATCGTGGAGCGGAAGCCATTAGAAGGCCCCGAGTCACCGGCCATACGGGTGAGCACCACACGGTACACTCAGGGACGTGGGCTACTTACATCAGCTCCTAGCAAGGTAGCCAGAAGAGTACAGTCAGTTTGGGAGGCCTACAACTCCGCCTGGCCAGGGGAGATCCCATCTGCTCAAGGACTGACCAGGCCCCATCCGCTAGCAAGTACTCCGGGAGGGTCTTTTGTTGTTACCAGTAAAGACCCTGAACTACACCGTACCGTCTCTGAGTGGTTCCTGCTACCCCCATCATCCACGTCGGCTGCCCTGAGGCCATACCCCTCCCGTTGGGGGTTATACTATCACGCTGCACAATCCCACCATCGGCCTCAGCGGTCTGCCCTGCAGCAGCAGCCCCCTGGCTGCACTCAACGGGTGGCGTAGTCATCAACCATTTACTACTAATGGACTGCCGTCTAGTTTGACTCCCTGGGCACGGACCGGGTCACCGCCACGAGACTACAACCCTCCACAGATCCGGCTCCGGGTAAGCTCCCGCATGCGCAGCGCAGCGCGACACAAGCCCAGGGGCGCGTCAACTTTGGCGTAGTCGGCAGGATTTCGTGCCCGCAACCACCGGGTACTGCGTGCCTGAAAAAGAGACTTTTCAAACTTACCAGCGGTGAAGTTTCCCGCCATCCGGCGCCATCTTCGGCCTTCTTCCCGCCATCCGTGGAGTTTTCCCGCCGTTGGACGCCATCTTGAGGACGCCGCGCGGGAAGAAGAGGGGCGTGGACTCCGAAAGCGCGCGAGAACTGAAGCCCCACCTCACGTCCGGACGTTGCGTAAGGTCCTGGAAGGAGCCCAGCAGACGCCGACGTCACAGGAGCGCGACGGAAGGTCCTCAACCCTGACGATCCACTGCGGAGCCGCGGCCTACGGAAGAGGATCATCGCAAGGTAGGCCACGGTCCACTAGGGGGGAGGAAGATGTCGGATACAGAGGAGAGCTTCACTGCCCCAACCCCCGCCAGCGCTACCGCTGCTGCAGTTATGCCCTTCACCATGCCCTATATCCCGGGAGCAGCTTGGCTACCCCAGTACTCAGGGGAGTCACATACCCTGCATGACTTTAGAGAAAAGCTGGATAGCCTCTTCCAGGTGTACCCCCTCACAGAAGAGCAAAAAGTGAGCATCCTGGTGGCCCAACTAACCGGGGCAGCCAAAAGGGAAGTAAAATCCTGGCCACCTGGGAGGAAGACTGTCGCAGGGATACTAACCCGGCTGAAGGACACCTTCGATACCCGCACCTCAGCCGAGATCAAGCTTAGATTCTACGGGTGCAAGCAGCGAGCGCATGAGAGTATAAGGGACTATGCACTAAACCTACAAGAGGCCCTGAGGGCCATAAAGCAGACCGACCCTGATGGGGTGGGAAACGAGGACAGGCTGTTGACTGAACAATTTATAGAGGGTTTATATTGCAATGTCCACCGAACCCAGTTGCGGGCAATGGCCTTACAGGATCCCCATCTGGACTTTGCACAGTTCAAGGATAGAGCTATCCGGGTGCTCCGAGAACCAGCACCGGGTGGCGTTGTGACCCACAGGCGCCCAGCTATCACTTACCACCAGGAGGCGGCGCCCTTGTCGGCAGGGCCTGTGGGAGCTGATGCGCAGGCTTTGGACAATGACCCGGCTCCAGACCTACACCATCAGGTCCAAGAGCTAGTTAAGAGCGTTGCTGCGCTAACCCGAACTGTGCAGTCTTTACAGGTTTCCACCCCAGGGAAGATCCAGCTGGCATCCGGACCGGAGGACATCCCGTGGCGTCGACCAAGGAGGACCCCACCGGCCAGAGGAAGACCCAGTGACCGATACAGCGAGGACGGACGACCCATCTGCCGCCGCTGCAATCAACCCGGACATATGGAAAGGTACTGTTCTTTAAACGGGCACAACCTGGGGTAGAGGGCCAACCCCCAGGAAAAAGATCACCAGGCCCATCGAACTGGCGCGACAGATATGTGGGAGGACGTCCAGTCTTGCCTGTGGTACTGGATGGCATTCCCATGAGTGCCCTACTGGATACCGGGTCACAGGTCACCACCATCCCGTACGTGCTCTTCAAGCAGTACTGGAATGACTCGGATATTACCCGCTACCCTGACGACGACTTGAGTATCATCGCCAGCAATGGCCAGCCCGTGCCACAGATCGGATTTAAAGAGGTGACCCTCAAAATCGGTAGAGTCGAACTGGCCGCACAGGGACTGATCATTGTAGATATTGATAAACATGAGAGTCACCCAAAGATAACTCTAGGAACTAACGTAATTGAAAATTGTCTTGCAGAGGTGATTTTCCTTTTACAGCAGGTTGCCAAGAACGCCAGCTCCGGCGAGCAGCGGGTGCTCCAGAAAGAGATCCGGGCACTGATGCAACGGCAACAAGTGGAACTCTCCGGCGGTGAGATTGGTAGCGTAAGAATGTGTGACCCTTTTCCTATTGCCATGCCCCCAAAAAGTGAAATGATGATTTGGTGCCGGGCAGCTATTGGTCTGAGAGGTAGAGATTACCAGGCAATGGTAGAACCAGTTTACTCAGACAGTAGGCCCACCATTTTGACAGCACGGGGGGTGGTCAATGTACGCCATGGGAGGGTGCCCGTTCGCATAATAAATATCGGGGAGAGGGAAGTGTACCTGCCCCGGTATGCCACGCTAGCCAAATTATATACCACTAATCAAAATTCTATACAATCTGTGGAACCCTTGCCTCCATCTCACCCGGAGGAAGGTAACGGCTCTAAGAAAGACATGGAGGACTGGTGTCAGCAACTACATCTGGGTACTGACTCCACTCCCTCACATCAGAAACAAGGAGTCTATCGGGTGGTTCAAGAGTATGAGAGAGTGTTTAGTAAACACCCGTTAGACTTCGGGCGAGTCAAGGGGGTAGAACACCGCATCCCCACGGGAGATCATCCTCCCATAAAAGAGAGGTATCGACCCGTACCCCCTGCACATTACCAACACGCCAAGGGGATGCTTAGAGACATGAAGGAGACTGGGGTAATCCGGGATAGCTGTAGCCCCTGGGCAGCCCCACTAGTTTTAGTCAAAAAGAAAGACAACACCATGAGGATGTGTGTAGATTACCGGAAAATCAACCGTATCACACACAAGGATGCGTACCCCTTACCAAGGATAGAGGAGTCATTGGCTGCTTTAAGATCTGCTAACTTCTTCTCTACCTTGGATCTCACTAGCGGGTACTGGCAGGTTCCTGTAGCAGAGGCGGACCGGGAGAAGACCGCATTCACCACCCCGATGGGACTTAGCGAGTTCACCTGCATGCCGTTCGGACTCTGCAACGCCCCAGGAACCTTCCAACGATTAATGGAGTGCTGTCTGGGCCACAGAAACTTCGAGACGGTCCTGTTGTACCTGGACGATGTCATCGTATACTCCAAAACTTATGAGGACCACCTGAAACACCTGGCGGAGGTGTTCGAAGCTCTGGCGAGTTACGGCCTAAAGGTGAAACCCTCCAAGTGTCACCTCCTGAAACCAAAGGTGCAATACCTGGGACACGTGGTGAGCGCTGACGGAGTGGCTCCCGACCCCGATAAGATCACCGCAATTAAGGGATGGCCAAGCCCCTCCAGCGTAAAAGAAGTGCGGCAGTTCCTAGGGTTGGTAGGCTACTACCGAAGGTTTATTCCCGGTTTCACCAAAAAGGCAGCGCCTATGCAGGACCTCCTGATAGGCCAGTCCCGGAAGACCAAGAACCAGAAGCCGCCCTTCAAATGGGAAGAGCTAGAAGAAGAGTCCTTCCGCCAGCTGAAGATGGCCCTCACGGGGGATGAAATCTTGGCGTACCCGGACTATAGCCAGCCCTTCATCCTCTACACCGACGCCAGTAACATCGGGCTAGGAGCCGTACTGTCCCAGATTCAGCAGGGGAGAGAACGAGTAATCTCCTATGCCAGCCGAAAACTGCGACCCACCGAAAGGAACCCCGAGAATTACAGCTCATTTAAGCTAGAGTTCCTGGCCGTGGTATGGGCAGTCACCGAGCGCTTTAGGCATTACCTCGCTTCTTCCCGGTTCACCGTATACACGGATAACAACCCGTTGACACACCTGGACACGGCAAGACTCGGTGCCCTGGAGCAGAGGTGGATGGCCCGTCTGTCCAACTACGAGTTCACAATCAAATACCGGGCAGGACGCTCCAATACTAACGCGGACGCCCTGTCCAGGATGCCCAACCTGCCGGACGAAGGAGAAGATCCGGAGGGACTGGAAGAAGTTGAACTCCCTGCGTTCCACCGTCATGGGACTATTCAGTATTCCCACCGGGTAAGGGGTAAGCAGGCTGCTACGTTGAACCCCTTACCCCACTAGAACTGGGCGGAAACGCAAGACAGCGACCCTGCCGTCCGACTGGTGAAGGAGATGCTGACTCGGCCGGAGGCTCGCCTTGAACCAGACGCTCCGGAGGAAGCCAAACAACTATGGGCGGAGAAGAGTCGACTATTCCTTTACAAGGGGAAGTTGTGCCGCAGAATGGTCAACTCCCGGACGCATGAACTACTCTGGCAAGTAGTGGTGCCCCGAAGAGACGCAGCCATGGTGATGGAGGCATACCACGACGGAGCTGGACACTTCGGGTGGAAAAAGCTGGAGTTCCTGCTGCGCGAGCGGTTCCACTGGGTAGGCATGAGGGGAACCATCGAGAAGTGGTGCAGAGACTGTGGCCCGTGCAATCTGAGAAGGAAGGACCGGGCCAGCCAGAAGACTCCCCTGCAGTCCATCGTCACCCGGCAACCGTTGGAACTGGTAGCCTTGGATCATGTAAAACTGACCCCAAGCAGAAGTGGCTACGTCTACGCGTTAACCATCGTGGATCATTACTCCCGGTTCTTGGTTGTCGTCCCCGTCAAGGACTTAACGGCTCAAACAGCAGCTAGAGCCTTCCAGCAGCACTTCTGCCGTCCACACGGGTACCCGGACCAAGTGCTGACGGACCAGGGACCTGCCTTTGAAGCGGAGGTCTTCCAGGAATTCTGCAATCTGTATGGCTGCCGGAAGATAAGGACGACACCCTACCATCCGCAAACTAATGGACTTTGTGAAAAAATGAACCAGGTGGTAATGGATCTTCTAAAAACATTGCCCCTGGAAGAACGCAGTCTGTGGCCTGAGAAGTTGCCCGATCTGGTGGACCTATACAACCACATCCCGGTAGGTTCCACCAACTGTACCCCGGCTTACCTAATGAGGGCAAGACCTGGTAAGTTACCTGTTGACCTGGAAATGGGAGTCCTGACACCCGAGGACACTTCACCAGAAACAGACTGGGACACAGAGAGGCAGCAGCAGTACCGGAGAGTACAAGAGAGCGTGGAGCGAAGTCTCTGTCAGGCTAGGGAAAGACAAGAGAAGACATACAACCAGTATGCTCCCGCTGTTCCCCTGGTACCCGGAGAGCAGGTCTTGAAGAGGAAGAGACGGCTCCACAAGTTGGACGACCAGTGGGAGAAGGACCCGTACACCGTACTGCCCTCAAGCCACGAAAACCCGAAGGTCTGTACCATCAGTAAAGACGGAGGGGAAACCACAGCCATTGTATCCCGGGACCACCTGAAGAAGTGTCCCGAACAACTGAGGAACCCTGAAGAGGAACAAGAAGACCATCGACCCGTAGAGGAAAGGGAAGATATGGTTAGTACCGTGCTCGGGGACTTCCCTCGGTCTTGGACTCAAGTCAATGGTGCAGTTGTGGTACCCGTACTCACCTTCCTCCAACCATCATCCCAAGAACCTACGGAGCAACGGGTAGAGCTGGAAGAACAGCCGGTCCAGGAGGCAGAAGACTCCACACAAGCAGAACAGGAGAATCAACCCTCTGCTTATAGTGAGCCTGCCGTACCCCTAGTGAGACAAAGAGCCGGTAGACAGCTGCCCAGTTTACCCTTGACAGCTCCTACACCCTGTAGTTCAGGGCCAGACAGTCAGCTCCGTAGGTCCACTAGGGCCACTAGAGGCCAGTTACCCGCACGTTGGAGGATCTAAATGTTTAAGCTATTTTGTATGTTTACCTGTCTATAGTTGCTTGTGTGTAATTTTGTGTTTCTAGTTGTTTTTAGGAATCCTTGGTGGATTTACCGGGAATCCTTGTACATAGTTGGAGCGTAACCCAGGATGGACTAAAGACTGTCAAGGACTCGGGGTAGAACAGACCCCTACCTGGTTACGTCTCCCTGTTTCGGTGAAATGGACACCTTTGCTTTTCTTCAAAGACTGCACCCGGTTGCGGATACGCCGTGACCATCTTATTGTGTTTCCTTATTGTATTTTAGTGTTGTTGTTTTTACCTTGTTATGTTTTTCTATAATGTGTTTAGTCCCGGAGTACTAAATTTTACTAGGGGGGAATGTGACACCCCAGGGGTCTGGTTGCCACAGTAACGTAATGTTATGTCTGAGAGCAGGTGGGAGGTCCTTTGGTCAGGGATCCTGTGCATGCCACACCTCCTGCCCAGTCTTGGGAGGGGAAGAACTTCCCCTATAAAAACCTGGGGCTGAGGCAGGGTGAGTGAGTAGAAGAAGAGAAGAAGTAGAGACAGCATAGGAAGAAACAGCAGTTACAAGGAGTCAGGGGCTGGCAGCTGCAGAGTTCGCCCTGACTAAGAAGGCTTTCACCGGACCCGGAGTCCGAGGCTGTGGGGACTAATTCCTACCCAGCAGCAGAATCCGTCAGGCAGGGGATTTCAGGTCCTCTGGCCCAGAAGCCCGAAGGCACGGTCACACGCGTGGGACCAGCACCGCCATCGTGGAGCGGAAGCCATTAGAAGGCCCCGAGTCACCGGCCATACGGGTGAGCACCACACGGTACACTCAGGGACGTGGGCTACTTACATCAGCTCCTAGCAAGGTAGCCAGAAGAGTACAGTCAGTTTGGGAGGCCTACAACTCCGCCTGGCCAGGGGAGATCCCATCTGTTCAAGGACTGACCAGGCCCCATCCGCTAGCAAGTACTCCGGGAGGGTCTTTTGTTGTTACCAGTAAAGACCCTGAACTACACCGTACCGTCTCTGAGTGGTTCCTGCTACCCCCATCATCCACGTCGGCTGCCCTGAGGCCATACCCCTCCCGTTGGGGGTTATACTATCACGCTGCACAATCCCACCATCGGCCTCAGCGGTCTGCCCTGCAGCAGCAGCCCCCTGGCTGCACTCAACGGGTGGCGTAGTCATCAACCATTTACTACTAATGGACTGCCGTCTAGTTTGACTCCCTGGGCACGGACCGGGTCACCGCCACGAGACTACAACCCTCCACAGATCCGGCTCCGGGTAAGCTCCCGCATGCGCAGCGCAGCGCGACACAAGCCCAGGGGCGCGTCACTATACACACCAAAAAAGTATAACACTCTAGGGCCAAAATTACTTATTTCAAAGTTAAAGACTGTGGTCAGTCGGTCTGCATTTTATTATAAAAACTGTAGTCAGAGAGTCCACAGTCTATTTTAAATTTTATGCTCAATCGGTTCACAGTCTACTGTAAATGTGGTTAGGCAGTCCACATCTAGTCTATATGCTGTGGTCAGTCAGTCCATCATTTATAATTAATGGCCTTCGGTTGAAACTCGAGCCATGACGACTTGATGTATTAATGATCTTTAGGAAGATCAATCTTGTGCAAGACTAGATCGGTACACTAGTGCCTTCTTCACCATTATCTTGATAGTATCAATCCATTGGATTGTTTGCTGGTCTTGCAC
Source organism: Phyllobates terribilis (assembly GCF_046119375.1). Taxonomy (NCBI): domain Eukaryota; kingdom Metazoa; phylum Chordata; class Amphibia; order Anura; family Dendrobatidae; genus Phyllobates; species Phyllobates terribilis. The sequence continues at coordinate 471,053 of NW_027363307.1, forward strand.
TTTGCTTTGGTCCTTCTATGCTTCAAAGTATGATGTCCTTTTCCAGTGATTGCTGTCTTCCATTCAATCCTTAGACTAGTGTAATTGCCGTTGTCAGTCAGTCCACAACTAATTCAAACGCTGTGGACTGTCAGTCCTTTTAAATGTTGTGGTCATTCAGTCCACAGTGTATTCTTAATAGTGTGGTCAATCTCTTGGAATCGCGGTATTGATTGTTACACCGCTGATTACAAGGCTATTCTATGAAATAGGATAGGGGATTCCTCACTTTAGAAGACAGAGGTTGGCCCACAGTCTACTATAAATGTGATCAAGCAGTCCACACCTAGTGTGAATGCTGTGGTCAGTCAGCCCATTTTTTTATTATTAACGGCCTTCGTTTAAAACTCGAGCTATGATGACTTGATGAATTAACGATCTTTAGGAAGATCAATTTTGTGAAAGACTTCATAGGTCCACTAGGGTCTTCTCCACCCTTACCTTGATAGTGTAAATCCTTTGGATTGGCTGCTGGTCTTCCTCTTTGCTTTCTTCCTTCTATACTTCAAAGTATGAAGTTCCTTTTCCTTTGATTGCTGTCTTCCAGTCAATCCTTAGATTAGTGTAAGTGCTGTTGTCAGTCAGTCCACAACTAATTCAAATGCTGTGGACTGTCAGTCCTTTTAAATGTTGTGGTCATTCAGTCCACAGTGTAATTTTAATAGTGTGGTCAGTCTCTTGTAATCACGGTATTGATTGTTACACCACTGATTACAAGGCTATTCTTTGAAAAAGGATAGGGGATACCTCACTTTAGAATACAGAGGTTGGCCCACAGTCTAGTCTACTGTAAATGTGGTCAAGCAGTCCACACCTATTGTGAATGCTGTAGTCAGGCAGTCCACACCTATTGTGAATGCTGTGGTCAGTCAGCCCATTTTTTATTATTAACGGCCTTCGGTTGAAACTCGAGCTATGACGACTTGATGAATTAACAATCTTTAGGAAGATCAATTTTGTGAAAGAATACATAGGTCCACTAGGGTCTTCTTCACTGTTTTCTTGAAAGTGTCAATCCTTTGAATTGGCTGCTGGTCTTCCTCTTTGCTTTCTTCCTTCTATACTTAAAAGTATGATGTCCTTTTCCAATGATTGCTGTATTCCAGTCAATCCTTAGACTAGTGCAAATGCTGTTGTCAGTCAGTCCACAACTAATTCAAACGCTGTGGACTGTCAGTCCTTTTAAATGCTGTGGTCATTCAGTCCACAGTGTAGTCTTAATACTGTGGTCAGTGTCTTGTAATTGCAGTATTGATTGTTACACTGCTGATTACAAGGATATTCTATGAAATAGAATAGGGGATTCCTCACTTTAGAAGACAGAGGTTGGCCCACAGTCTACCGTAAATATTATCAGGCAGTACACAACTAGTGTGAATGCTGTAGTCAGTCAGTCCATGTTTTATTATTAACGGCCTTCGGTTGAAACTCTTGCCATGACGACTGGATGAAATAACGATCTTTAGGAAGATCAACTTTGTTCAACACTAGATCGGTCCACTAAGGTCTTCTCCACCGTTATCTTGATAGTATCAATCCTGTGGATTGGTTGCTGGTCTTCCTCTTTGCCTTCTTCCTTCTATTCTTCCGAGTATGATGTCCCTTTCCAGTAATTGCTGTCTTCCAGTCAATCCATAGACTAGTATAAATGCTGTTGTCAGTCAGTCCACGCCTAATTTAAATGCTGTTGACTGTCAGTCCTTGTAAATTTTGTGGTTAATTGGTCCACAGTGTAGTCTTAATACTGTGGTCAGTCTCTTGTAATCGCGGTATTGATTGTTACACCGCTTATTACAGGGCTATTCTATATAACAGAATAAGGGATTCCTCACTTTAGAATACAGAAGATAAGGAAAAGAAGTGTTCCTTATGTCTCTACCTAAGATAAAGTTGTGTTATACTAGGAATTGTGTATAGAAAATAAAGATATGTAAACCACTAACAGTATATTCTCATGTATCAGAATGGTGTTGTCACACCTCCGCAGGTCTAGAACTTATGCCTAGACTGACTATTATCAGTAATTAATATGAATATTAATTACCTGTTATGTGACTTTCCACATTCTTTTCTTGGAGTTCACAAGGAAACATTTCAAATCCCACCATGTCAAAGGGCGTCAGTCACCTGTAAATATTCAAAAGAGTGATAATATGTTCCTGCTACATGCTATACACACCAAAAAGTATAACACTCTAGGGCCAAAATTACTTATTTCAAAGATAAAGACTGTGGTCAGTCGGTCTGCATTTTATTATAAAAATTGTAGTCAGAGAGTCCACAGTCTATTTTAAATTTTATGCTCAAACGGTTCCCACTCTACTGTAAATGTCGTCAGGCAGTCCACATCTAGTCTATATGCTGTGGTCAGTCAGTCAATTCTTTATAATTAATGGCCTTCGGTTGAAACTCGAGCCATGACGACTTGATGTATTAATGATCTTTAGGAAGATCAATCTTGTTCAAGACTAGATCGGTCCACTAGGGCCGCCTTCACCATTATCTTGATGGTATCAATCCATTGGATTGTTTGCTGGTCTTGCACTTTGCTTTGGTCCTTCTATACTTCAAAGTATGATGTACTTTTCCAGTGATTGCTGTCTTCCATTCAATCCTTAAACTACTGTAAATGCTGTTGTCAGTCAGTCCACAACTAATTCAAATGCTGTGGACTGTCAGTCCTTTTAAATGTTGTGGTCATTCAGTCCACAGTGTAATTTTAATAGTTTGGTCAGTCTCTTGTAATCGCGGTATTGATTGTTACACAGCTGATTACAAGGTTATTCTATGAAATAGAATAGGGGATTCCTCCCTTTAAAAGACAGAGGTTGGCCCACAGTCTAGTCTACTATAAATGTGGTCAAGCAGTGCACACCTAGTGTGAATGCTGTAGTCAGTCAGCCCATTTTTTATTATTAACGGGCTTCAGTTGAAATTCGAGCCATGACTACTGGATGAATTAACGATCTTTAGGAAGATCAATTTTGTGAAAGACTAGATAGGTCCACTAGGGTCTTCTTCACCATAATCTTGATAGTATCAATCCATTGGATTGGTTGCTGGTCTTGCTCTTTGCTTTCTTCTATACTTCAAACTATGATGTCCTTTTCTATTGATTGCTGTCTTCCATTCAATCCTTAGACTAGTGTAAATGCTGTTGTCAGTCAGTCCACAACTAATTCAAACGCTGTGGACTGTCAGTCCTTTTAAATGCTGTGGTCATTCAGTCCACAGTGTAGTCTTAATAGTGTGGTCAGTGTCTTGTAATTGCAGCATTGATTGTTACACTGCTAATTACAAGGCTATTCTATGAAATAGAATAGGGGATTCCTCACTTTAGAAGACAGAGGTTGGCCCACAGTCTACCGTAAATACGATCAGGCAGTCCACAACTAGTGGACTTACTTATACCTACCATACCAAGCGTATTGATTTCCTGGACGTGAGTTTGGAGATTGATGCATTTTCGGCTATCCAGACTGACGTCTTCAGGAAATCTACGTCGGTTAACTCTTTGATCCACGCGAAGTCTGCCCATCATTTACCCGTGATCCGGGCTGTCCCGATCGGACAGTTCCTGAGGATGAGGCGTATCTGTTCTACAGACTCTAGGTTTGAAGCCCAGGCTGCCGACCTCACTAGATGGTTTCGAAATCGCGGCTACAGTAACCGAAGCATTAGACGTGACTATGATAGGGCACGGAGCGCATCTCGCAGTGGTTTACTAAATTCGAATCGCGCTGGCCAGATGCGAGGCGGGGAAGGGTCTGGGATGATCAGGTTTATCTCATCCTTCAATCATGAATGGGAAGTGATGCGTCAGATTCTGAGCCGCCATTGGGCGGTTCTTGGGACCGAACCTCTACTTCGTGACCATCTCGCACCCTTCCCGTCTATGACCGCTCGTCGAGGGAGGAATTTGAGGGACCTGCTCGTCTCAAGCCGCTATGTCCCCCCTGTATCTAACCCGTTTGGCTCTCGCGGTCCCACTGTGGGATGTTTTCCGTGCGGCCACTGTCTTGCCTGCGCCAATGTCCTACGTAGTGCTATTTTCACGTCCTCTGACAGCTCCCGGGAATTTAAAATCTTACAGTACATCTCATGTGGCACTAGTAACGTAATATACTATGCCACTTGTGGATGTAATTTGATTTATATTGGTTTGACCTCCCGCGAGCTTTGGGTCAGGGTACGTGAGCACGTGCGGGACATTGGCGCGGCCAAGACAGTGGCCGACCCCCGGGAGCTGAAGACGCTTCCTAGACACTTCAAGGCCGCCCATGGATGCGATCCGAAAACATTGCAGATACGCGGCATTGAGGCGGTGCGCCTTGACTCTCGGGGTGGTAACATGAAACAGCGCCTGGCTCAGAGGGAGGCGCGATGGATCGTGAATCTGGACACCGTGAGCCCACATGGTCTGAATGAGGCCTTAACTTTTGCTGCGTTTCTTTAAATAAGAAGGCATATATATTATACTATTATTATATTTTTTTATGTTCCTTGGCTCTATTCTCCTGTTTTTCTGGTTATCTCTGGAATCTTGTTCCCATGTGTGAGTCTCCTTCTTTTAACTTTGTTTATATTGCTCATTTTTAATATTTTTTTATTGTCCTCTTATTTAGTATTGATGTGCCGTACAACCGTTGAATATCCCCCTTTTTCTGGGGACCACTTCCGCTGTTTCCAACAATTGTCACCATCTGGACATCTGTATGAAAATGTAACATCATAACCTCCCATGAGCACTGGATTATGAATAATTATATGGATGATGTGGTATACTTTGTATTTTACCAGGCATTATATACATATCTTTTTCCTTTGCTTTACGCACATATTTACTATGTAACCCTATGGGGGTATTATTGTTATCCCTTAATATCATATGTGGTGATTCATATTGTTATATCTACCATGTGATGGGCGATTGACATAAAAGGGATTTGATTGTCTTGTATAATGGTGATTTATCTGTGGCCATAATGATATCTGTGAGCCATTCCTAATCCCGCTTATAGGGCTGGTCTTTTGTAACATCGATATACCCTGCGCGCATGCGCGCCGTGTGGCTTCCCTCTGGAGCGCGCGCCCCGCTATCTGTCGTCTCCGGCATTGTGTTGTCCACACGTGCTAGGGGGCGTGACGGCCTGGTCACGCGCTCACGACAGGTTGGCCACGGCGCATGCGCCAACATGCGGAAGTCGTGTTATCGGGACGATCACGTGACATGTCACGTGATCCTCCAGTTCTCCATATTTAAGGTCCTCATGCACATCCAGTGATCCGCCTCTTGAAAAAGCCTTACGGTTGAGGGCGAAACGCGCGTCGAGGCGTTTTTTGTCCACATGGGCATTTGGCACTGAGCACTTTAAACCTCTGCATCCTTGGTAAGATGGCTCCTCTTATAATATTGAGCGAAGGGAACATTTGGGTGGTCTTATTGTCTATGATGATGTGATTCTACATACTGTCTGTTCTGCTACAACTGTTCCTTGAGTCAGCCTCTTGCCTTAAAGGTCCCCACTGCATTATTTTGATACCTGACATCCCCATGTGGGGTCATTATTGTGTCTCTGCATATTATCTAGTGCTACTATCCCCTGGATTCTTTGTGTGTTCCCCATTTTCTAGTGCTATTAATTGCTATGATTACTTTGACGTAATCATGTAAAGTTTCGATATGTAATAAAATAATACTCTTGATATGAATCACTCTTTTTCCTCTTTTGTTGTTATATTGTGTTTGGAGTGGAATTTATGCTGACCGTATATTATTGCACACGGTTTATCAGCTATGTTTCTATGTATTTACATAGGGCTTTTGTCTGTTTGCTAATCTGTTCTTGTGTTTCTTTAGCACTATTTAACCCCGCCATGGACTTTCGAGCACGCGACAGTGCCTGGCTCGAGCAAATCAATAACGCATCCGAAGATGGGGGTACCCTAGGTTCGGGGGCTGACCAGAGTTTACAAGGAGAATATTGCCAAGTTTAAGAACCTTTTGAAACGCCGCACGCGTATTTGGTGGAATCATGCATTTCTAGCTAAGTACATTGATAAGGGCCTCATTCCCAGGGGCTTGCGGGTCCAGATCTTTCCCTCCTTTAACATCGAGGATGAGGAATTTAAAAATGAGTGGGAATCACTAGCTGACACATGTTCGCGGGGCTTTTTGAGACTGTTGAGGCAGCTGAACGAGAAATCTATCAAAGACATAGAATTGGAAACTGAACAGATTCAACTTACTTTCAAACGTGATATGTCTAATGATCAGCTGCAGAAACTTAACGACGAGGTTGAGGTCGAATCACAGAGATGGGTCAAAGAAATCTTTACCAACAAAACAAAAAAATTCCAGAGAGATATCCAAGATAAAAAAACGAAACGTGTATATAGATGGAGGATACCCAGTGACCGATCTCGACCTCGCCATAGATTTCAGTCCAATTCCCGGTCAAGATCAGTATCCTCTGTATCAGGTGCCTCAGCAGATGATCAAGCCTTTCCCATGGTTCCATCTCCTCAGGACAGACCAGCTGTTAACCTTCATAACAGGATTCAGACTAGAACAAGCAACAAGAAGAAGCTTGGTGCTTCTCAACAGGTTGGTGTCCCTGAGGATGGACCACGGGTTATAAATTTATCTACACATGCCTTAACTCGGGCTCAGGTGGAGGTCCTTGAGAGAGGGTTATCCTTTTCTCCCACGAGTTCTTTTGATTACTTCACAGCACTCAAGGATCTCCACCTGTTTGCCAGAAAATTAATTCTCAAAAAATTGCATCTTAGGTCGCGTGGTGACCCGGGATCCCTTGGTGCGGCGGAGCGAGATGCCTTATGCAATCTTGAGGAACTCCTCTCTGAACAGAGACCTACAATAGCAGGTGGGTCTCTTCGAAGTGTGAATTCAAGGTCCACACGGTTCCCTCCCCTGTCCCTGAGTCCAGCCGTAGAGATATTTGTGCGACTGGTAACTGACGACTTCAAGAAATTGTCGCCGCGACGGCAATTTGATAATTTGACTAGCCAACAACGTATGGCTATAAAAGAATTGAAGTCATATAATGATATCATAATTAAACCAGCGGACAAGGGAGGGAATATTGTCGTGTGGCCTTGTATAAAATATGAGAAGGAGGCCTTCCGACAATTAAGGAATACTGATACCTATACTAAATTGTCACATAATCCTACGGTATCTTTCTCTGCGGCACTTCAGGGGATCCTTGGTCATGCATGCGACCAGGGAATTATTGATCGAAAAACTGTTGAGGCCCTGACAGTTCGTTTTCCTCGGATTGCCACATTCTATCTCCTCCCCAAGGTACACAAGGACCCCACCAACCCACCGGGACGTCCGATAGTGTCTGGACAAGGGGGTCTGTGTGAACCAATCTGCAGATATATCGATAGTTATTTAAAACCTTTGGTCGAGACTCTCCCTTCGTTTGTGAAGGACACTACGGACGTCCTTACTCGGGTTGATGGTGTCCTTGTCGAGCCAGGCATTATCATGGTCACGGCTGATGTGGAGGGTCTGTATACGTGTATTCGGCATGACCTGGGCCTTGAGTCGGTTCGCCTCTTCCTCGGAACCTCCGATCTGGACCGCCCGTGTCGTGAGTTTCTCCTCGAGCTGCTCCACTTTGTTCTCTCGCATAATTACTTTCTATTTAAAGATGTCATGTACCTCCAGTGCCGTGGCACGGCTATGGGGGCGGCCTGCGCGCCGTCGTATGCCAACCTCTTCCTGGGTGCTTGGGAGAGGGATATTTTTGGTGACGACGGCGTGCCGGCCGTGGACCATGTCGTGTCATGGATGAGGTACATTGATGATATATTGTTTTTTTGGCGGGGGAAGGTGGGGGAGCTTGAGGAGTTTATGGGACACCTAAACACCAATTCGCTGGGTATCAAACTTACTTATACCTACCATACCAAGCGTATTGATTTCCTGGACGTGAGTTTGGAGATTGATGCATTTTCGGCTATCCAGACTGACGTCTTCAGGAAATCTACGTCGGTTAACTCTTTGATCCACGCGAAGTCTGCCCATCATTTACCCGTGATCCGGGCTGTCCCGATCGGACAGTTCCTGAGGATGAGGCGTATCTGTTCTACAGACTCTAGGTTTGAAGCCCAGGCTGCCGACCTCACTAGACGGTTTCGAAATCGCGGCTACAGTAACCGAAGCATTAGACGTGGCTATGATAGGGCACGGAGCGCATCTCGCAGTGGTTTACTATATTCGAATCGCGCTGGCAGGATGCGAGGCGGGGTCGGGTCTGGGATGATCAGGTTTATCTCATCCTTCAATCATGAATGGGAAGGGATGCGTCAGATTCTGAGCCGCCATTGGGCGGTTCTTGGGACCGAACCTCTACTTCGTGACCATCTCGCACCCTTCCCGTCTATGACCGCTCGTCGAGGGAGGAATTTGAGGGACCTGCTCGTCTCAAGCCACTATGTCCCCCCTGTATCTAACCCGTTTGGCTCTCGCGGTCCCACTGTGGGATGTTTTCCGTGCGGCCACTGTCTTGCCTGCGCCAATGTCCTACGTAGTGCTATTTTCACGTCCTCTGACAGCTCCCGGGAATTTAAAATCTTACAGTACATCTCATGTGGCACTAGTAACGTAATATACTATGCCACTTGTGGATGCAATTTGATTTATATTGGTTTGACCTCCCGCGAGCTTCGGGTCAGGGTACGTGAGCACGTGTGGGACATTGGCGCGGCCAAGACAGTGGCCGACCCCCGGGAGCTGAAGACGCTTCCTAGACACTTCAAGGCCGCCCATGGATGCGATCCGAAAACATTGCAGATACGCGGCATTGAGGCGGTGCGCCTTGACTCTCGGGGTGGTAACATGAAACAGCGCCTGGCTCAGAGGGAGGCGCGATGGATCGTGAATCTGGACACCGTGAGCCCACATGGTCTGAATGAGGCCTTAACTTTTGCTGCGTTTCTTTAAATAAGAAGGCATATATATTATACTATTATTATATTTTTTTATGTTCCTTGGCTCTATTCTCCTGTTTTTCTGGTTATCTCTGGAATCTTGTTCCCATGTGTGAGTCTCCTTCTTTTAACTTTGTTTATATTGCTCATTTTTAATATTTTTTTATTGTCCTCTTATTTAGTATTGATGTGCCGTACAACCGTTGAATATCCCCCTTTTTCTGGGGACCACTTCCGCTGTTTCCAACAATTGTCACCATCTGGACATCTGTATGAAAATGTAACATCATAACCTCCCATGAGCACTGGATTATGAATAATTATATGGATGATGTGGTATACTTTGTATTTTACCAGGCATTATATACATATCTTTTTCCTTTGCTTTACGCACATATTTACTATGTAGCCCTCTGGGGGTATTATTGTTATCCCTTAATATCATATGTGGTGATTCATATTGTTATATCTACCATGTGATGGGCGATTGACATAAAAGGGATTTGATTGTCTTGTATAATGGTGATTTATCTGTGGCCATAATGATATCTGTGAGCCATTCCTAATCCCGCTTATAGGGCTGGTCTTTTGTAACATCGATATACGCTGCGCGCATGCGCGCCGTGTGGCTTCCCTCTGGAGCGCGTGCCCCGCTATCTGTCGTCTCCGGCATTGTGTTGTCCACACGTGCTAGGGGGCCTGACGGCCTGGTCACGCGCTCACGACAGGTGGCCCACGGCGCATGCGCCAACATGCGGAAGTCGTGTTATCGGGACGATCACGTGACATGTCACGTGATCCTCCAGTTCTCCATATTTAAGGTCCTCATGCACATCCAGTGATCCGCCTCTTGAGAAAGCCTTACGGTTGAGGGCGAAACGCGCGTCGAGGCGTTTTTTGTCCACATGGGCATTTGGCACTGAGCACTTTAAACCTCTGCATCCTTGGTAAGATGGCTCCTCTTATAATATTGAGCGAAGGGAACATTTGGGTGGTCTTATTGTCTATGATGATGTGATTCTACATACTGTCTGTTCTGCTACAACTGTTCCTTGAGTCAGCCTCTTGCCTTAAAGGTCCCCACTGCATTATTTTGATACCTGACATCCCCATGTGGGGTCATTATTGTGTCTCTGCATATTATCTAGTGCTACTATCCCCTGGATTCTTTGTGTGTTCCCCATTTTCTAGTGCTATTAATTACTATGATTACTTTGACATAATCATGTAAAGTTTCGATATGTAATAAAATAATACTCTTGATATGAATCACTCTTTTTCCTCTTTTGTTGTTATATTGTGTTTGGAGAGGAATTTATGCTGACCGTATATTATTGCACACGGTTTATCAGCTATGTTTCTATGTATTTACATAGGACTTTTGTCTGTTTGCTAGTGTGAATGCTGTGGTCAGTCAGTCCATTTTTTATTATTAACGGCCTTCGGTTGAAACTCTAGCCATGACGACTGGATGAATTAACTATCTTTAGGAAGATCAATCTTGTTCAAGACTAGATCGGTCCACTAGGGTCTTCTCCACTGTTATCTTGATAGTATCAATCCTTTGGATTGGTTGCTGGTCTTCCTCTTTGCTTTCTTCCTTCTATTCTTCCGAGTATGATGTCCCTTTCCAGTAATTGCTGTCGTCCAGTCAATCCATAGTCTAGTGTAAATGCTGTTGTCAGTCAGTCCACGCCTAATTTGAATGCTGTGGACTGTCAGTCCTTGTAAATTTTGTGGTTAATTGGTCCACAGTGTAGTCTTAATACTGTGGTCAGTCTCTTGTAATCGCGGTATTGATTGTTACACCGCTGATTACAAGGCTATTCTATGAAACAGAATAAGGGATTCCTCACTTTAGAATACAGAAGATAAGGAAAAGAAGTGTTCCTTATGTCTCTACCTAAGATATAGTTGTGTTATACTAGGAATTGTGTATAGAAAATAAACATATGTAAACCACTAACAGTATATTCTCATGTATCAGAAAGGTGTTGTCACACCTCCGCAGGTCTAGAACTTATGCCTAGACTGACTATTATCAGTAATTAATATGAATATTAATTACCTGTTATGTGACTTTCCACATTATTTTCTTGGAGTTCACAAGGAAACATTTCAAATCCCACGATGTCAAAGGGCGTCAGTCACCTGTAAATATTCAAAAGAGTGATAATATGTTCCTGCTACATGCTATACACACCAAAAAGTATAACACTCTAGGGCCAAAATTACTTATTTCAAAGATAAAGACTGTGGTCAGTCGGTCTGCATTTTATTGTAAAAATTGTAGTCAGAGAGTCCACAGTCTATTTTAAATTTTATGCTCAATCGGTTCACAGTCTACTGTAAATGAGGTCAGGCAGTCCACATCTAGTGTATATGCTGTGGCCAGTCAGTCCATTCTTTATAATTAATGGCCTTCGGTTGAAACTCGAGCCATGACGACTTGATGTATTAATGATATTTAGGAAGATCAATCTTGTGCAGGACTAGATCGGTCCACTAGTGCCTTCTTCACCATTATCTTGATAGTATCAATCCATTGGATTGTTTGCTGGTCTTGCACTTTGCTTTGGTCCTTCTATGCTTCAAAGTATGATGTCCTTTTCCAGTGATTGCTGTCTTCCATTCAATCCTTAGATAACTGTAAATGCTGTTGTCAGTCAGTCCACAACTAATTCAAAGGCTGTGGACTGTCAGTCCTTTTAAATGTTGTGGTCATTCAGTCCACAGTGTAATTTTAATAGTGTGGTCAGTCTCTTGTAATCGCGGTATTGATTGTTACACAGCTGATTACAAGGTTTTTCTATGAAATAGAATAGGGAATTCCTCCATTTAAAAGACAGAGGTTGGCCCACAGTCTAGTCTACAGGAAATGTGGTCAAGCAGTCCACACCTAGTGTGAATGCTGTAGTCAGTCAGCCCATTTTTTATTATTAACGGCCTTCGGTTGAAATTCGAGCCATGACTACTGGATGAATTAACGATCTTTAGGAAGATCAATTTTGTGAAAGAATAGATAGGTCCACTAGGGTCTTCTTCGCCATTATCTTGATAGTATCAATCCATTGGATTGGTTGCTGGTCTTGTTCTTTGCTTTCTTCTATACTTCAAACTATGATGTCCTTTTCCATTGATTGCTGTCTTCCATTCAATCCTTAGACTAGTGTAATTGCCGTTGTCAGTCAGTCCACAACTAATTCAAACGCTGTGGACTGTCAGTCCTTTTAAATGCTGTGGTCATTTAGTCCACAGTGTAGTCTTAATAGTGTGGTCAATCTCTTGGAATCGCGGTATTGATTGTTACACCGCTGATTACAAGGCTATTCTATGAAATAGGATAGGGGATTCCACACTTTAGAAGACAGAGGTTGGCCCACAATCTACTATAAATGTGGTCAAGCAGTCCACACCTAGTGTGAATGCTGTGGTCAGTCAGCCCATTTTTTATTATTAACGGCCTTCGGTTGAAACTCGAGCTATGACGACTGGATGAATTAACGATCTTTAGGAAGATCAATTTTGTGAAAGACTTCATAGGTCCACTAGGGTCTTCTCCACCCTTATCTTGATAGTGTCAATCCTTTGGATTGGCTGCTAGTCTTCCTCTTTGCTTTCTTCCTTCTATACTTCAAAGTATGAAGTTCCTTTTCCCGTGATTGCTGTCTTCCATTCAATCCTTAGATAAGTGTAAATGCTGATGTCAGTCAGTCCACAACTAATTCAAATGCTGTGGACTGTCAGTCCTTTTAAATGTTGTGGTCATTCAGTCCACAGTGTAATTTTAATAGTGTGGTCAATCTCTTGTAATTGCGGTATTGATGGTTACACCACTGATTACAAGGCTATTCTATGAAATAGGAAAGGGGATACCTCACTTTAGAAGACAGAGTTTGGCCCACAGTCTAGTCTACTGTAAATGTGGTCAAGCAGTCCACACCTAGTGTGAATGCTGTAGTCAGGCAGTCCACACTTATTGTGAATGCTGTGTTCAGTCAGCCCATTTTTTATTATTAATGGCCTTTGGTTGAAACTCGAGCTATGACGACTTGATGAATTAACAATCTTTAGGAAGATCAATTTTGTGAAAGACTACATAGGTCCACTAGGGTCTTCTCCACTGTTATCTTGATAGTGTAAATCCTTTGGATTGGCTGCTGGTCTTCCTCTTTGCTTTCTTCCTTCTATACTTCAAAGTATGATGTCCTTTTCCAGTGATTGCTGTCTTCCATTCAATCCTTAGACTAGTGTAATTGCCGTTGTCAGTCAGTCCACAACTAATTCAAACGCTGTGGACTGTCAGTCCTTTTAAATGTTGTGGTCATTCAGTCCACAGTGTAGTCTTAATAGTGTGGTCAATGTCTTGTAATTGCGGTATTGATTGTTACACTGCTGATTACAAGGTTATTCTATGAAATAGAATAGGGGATTCCTCACTTTAGAAGACAGAGGTTGGCCCACAGTCTACCATAAATATGATCAGGCAGTCCACAACTAGTGTGAATGCTGTGGTCAGTCAGTCTATTTTTTATTATTAACGGCCTTCGGTTGAAACTCTAGCCATGACGACTGGATGAATTAACGATCTTTAGGAAGATCAATCTTGTTCAAGACTACATCGGTCCACTAGGGTCTTCTCCACCGTTATCTTGATAGTATCAATCGTTTGGATTGGTTGCTGGTCTTCCTCTTTGCCTTCTTTCGTCTACTCTTCCGAGTATGATGTCCCTTTCCAGTAATTGCTGTCTTCCAGTCAATCCATAGACTAGTGTAAATGCTGTTGTCAGTCAGTCCACGCCTAATTTAAATGCTGTGGACTGTCAGTCCTTGTAAATTTTGTGGGTAATTGGTCCACAGTGTAGTCTTAATACTGTGGTCAGTCTCTTGTAATCGCGGTATTGATTGTTACACCGCTGATTACAAGGCTATTCTATGAAACAGAATAAGGGATTCCTCACTTTCGAATTCAGAAGATAAGGAAAAGAAATGTTCCTTATGTCTCTACCTAAGATAAAGTTGTGTTATACTAGGAATTGTGTATAGAAAATAAACATATGTAAACCACTAACAGTATATTCTCATGTATCAGAAAGGTGTTGTCACACCTCCGCAGGTCTAGAACTTATGCCTAGACTGACTATTATCAGTAATTAAGATGAATATTAATTACCTGTTATGTGACTTTCCACATTCTTTTCTTGGAGTTCACAAGGAAACATTTCAAATCCCACCATGTCAAAGGGCGTCAGTCACCTGTAAATATTCAAAAGAGTGATAATATGTTCCTGCTACATGCTATACACACCAAAAGGTATAACACTCTAGGGCCAAAATTACTTATTTCAAAGATAAAGACTGTGGTCAGTCGGTCTGTATTTTATTATTAAAATTGTATTCAGACAGTCCACAGTCTATTTTAAATTTTATAATCAATCGGTTCACAGTCTACTGTAAATGTGGTCAGGCAGTCCACATCTACTGTATATGCTGTTTTCAGTCAGTCCATCCTTTATAATTAATGGCCTTCGGTTGAAACTCGAGCCATGACGACTTGATGAATTAATGATCTTTAGGAAGATCAATCTTGTGCAAGATTAGATCGGTCCACTAGTTTCTTCTTCAGAATTATCTTGATAGTATCAATCCATTGGATTGGCTGCTGGTCTTGCTCTAAGCTTTCTTCTATACTTCAAACTATGTTGTCCTTTTCCATTGATTGCTGTCTTCCATTCAATCCTTAGACTAGTGAAAATGCTGTTGTCAGTCAGTCCACAACGAATTCAAAGGCTGTGGACTGTCAGTCCTTTTAAATGTTGTGGTCATTCAGTCCACAGTGTAATTTTAATAGTGTGGTCAGTCTCTTGTAATCGCGGTATTGATTGTTACACAGCTGATTACAAGGTTATTCTATGAAATAGAATAGGGGATTCCTCCCTTTAGAAGACAGAGGTTGGCCCACAGTCTAGTCTACTATAAATGTGGTCAAGCAGTCCACACCTAGTGTGAATGCTGTGGACAGTCAGCCCATTTTTTATTATTAACGGCCTTCGGTTGAAACTCGAGCTATGATGACTGTTTGAATTAACGATCTTTAGGAAGATCAATTTTGTGAAAGACTTCATAGGTCCACTAGGGTCTTCTCCACCCTTATCTTGATAGTGTCAATCCTTTGGATTGGCTGCTGGTCTTCGTCTTTGCTTTCTTCCTTCTATACTTCAAAGTATGAAGTTCCTTTTCCTGTGATTGCTATCTTCCAGTCAATCCTTAGACTAGTGTAAATGCTGTTGTCAGTCAATCCACAACTAATTCAAACGCTGTGGACTGTCAGTCCTTTTAAATCTTGTGGTCATTCAGTCCACAGTGAAATTTTAATAGTGTGGTCAATCTCTTGTAATTGCGGTATTGATTGTTACACCACTGATTACAAGGCTATTCTATGAAATAGGATAGGGGATACCTCACTTTAGTAGACAGAGGTTGGCCCACAGTCTAGTCTACTGTAAATGTGGTCAAGCAGTCCACACCTAGTGTGAATTCTGTATTCAGGCAGTCCACACCTATTGTGAATGCTGTGGTCAGTCAGCCCATTTTTTTATTATTAATGGAATTCGGTTGAAACTCGAGCTATGACGACTTGATGAATTAACGATCTTTAGAAAGATCAATTTTGTGAAAGACTGCATAGGTCCACTAGGGTCTTTTCCACTGTTATCTTGATAGTGTCAATCCTTTGGAACGGCTGCTGGTCTTCCCCTTTGCTTTCTTCCTTCTATACTTCAAAGTATGATGTCCTTTTCCAGTGATTGCTGTCTTCCAGTCAATCCTTAGACTAGTGTAAATGCTGTTGTCAGTCAGTCCACAACTAATTCAAACGCTGTGGACTGTCAGTCCTTTTAAATGCTGTGGTCATTCAGTCCACAGTGTAGTCTTAATAGTGTGGTCAGTGTCTTGTAATTGCGGTATTGATTGTTACACTGCTGATTACAAGGCTATTCTATGAAATAGAATAGGGGATTCCTCACTTTAGAAGACAGAGGTTGGCCCACAGTCTACCGTAAATATGATCAGGCAGTCCACAACTAGTGTGAATGCTGTGGTCAGTCAGTCCATCTTTTATAATTAACGGCCTTCGGTTGAAACTCTAGCCATGACGACTGGATGAATTAACGATCTTTAGGAAGATCAATCTTTTCAAGACTAGATCGGTCCACTAGGGTCTTCTCCACCGTTATCTTGATAGTATCTATCCTTTGGATTGGTTGCTGGTCTTCCTCTTTGCCTTCTTCCTTCTATTCTTCCGAGTATGATGTCCCTTTCCAGTAATTGCTGTCTTCCAGTCAATCCATAGACTAGTGTAAATGCTGTTGTCAGTCAGTCCACGCCTAATTTAAATGCTGTGGACTGTCAGTCCTTGTAAATTTTGTGGTTAATTGGTCCACAGTGTAGTCTTAATACTGTGGTCAGTCTCTTGTAATTGCAGTATTGATTGTTACACCGCTGAATACAAGGCTATTCTATGAAACAGAATAAGGGATTCCTCACTTTAGAATACAGAAGATAAGGAAAAGAAATGTTCCTTATGTCTCTACCTAAGATATAGTTGTGTTATACTAGGAGTTGTGTATAGAAAACAAACATATGTAAACCACTACCAGTATATTCTCATGTATCAGAAAGGTGTTGTCACACCTCCGCAGGTCTAGAACTTATACCTAGACTGACTATTATCAGTAATTAATATGAATATTAATTACCTGTTATGTGACTTTCCACATTCTTTTCTTTGAGTTCACATGGAAACATTTCAAATTCCACCATGTCAAAGGGCGTCAGTCACCTGTAAATATTCAAAAGAGTGATAATATGTTCCTGCTACATGCTATACACACCAAAATGTATAACACTCTAGGGCCAAAATTACTTATTTCAAAGATAAAGACTGTGGTCATTCAGTCTGCATTTTATTATAAAAATTGTAGTCAGAGAGTCCACAGTCTATTTTAAATTTTATGCTCAATCGGTTCACAGTCTACTGTAAATGTGGTCAGGCAGCCCACATCTAGTCTATATGCTGTGGTCAGTCAGTCCATTCTTTATAATTAATGGCCTTCGGTTGAAACTCGAGCCATGACGACTTGATGTATTAATGATCTTTAGGAAGATCAATCTTGTGCAAGACTAGATCGGTCCACTAGGGCCTTCTTCACCATTATCTTGATAGTATCAATCCATTGGATTGTTTGCTGGTCTTGCACTTTGCTTTGGTCCTTCTATACTTCAAAGTATGATGTCCTTTTCCAGTGATTGCTGTCTTCCATTCAATCCTTAGATAACTGTAAATCCTGTTGTCAGTCAGTCCACAACTAATTCAAACGCTGTGGACTGTCAGTCCTTTTAAATGTTGTGGTCATTCAGTCCACAGTGTAATTTTAATACTGTGGTCAGTCTCTTGTAATCGCGGTATTGATTGTTACACAGCTGATTACAAGGTTATTCTATGAAATAGAATAGGGGATTCCTCCATTTAAAAGACAAAGGTTGGCCCACAGTCTAGTCTATTGGAAATGGGGTCAAGCAGTCCACACCTAGTGTGAATGCTGTAGTCAGTCAGCCCATGTTTTATTATTAACGGCCTTCGGTTGAAATTCGAGCCATGACTACTGGATGAATTAACGATCTTTAGGAAGATCAATTTTGTGAAAGACTAGATAGGTCCACTAGGGTCTTCTTCACCATTATCTTGATAGTATCAATCCATTGGATTGGTTGCTGGTCTTGCTCTTTGCTTTCTTCTATACTTCAAACTATGATGTCCTTTTCCATTGATTGCTGTCTTCCGTTCAATCCTTAGACTAGTGTAATTGCCGTTGTCAGTCAGTCCACAACTAATTCAAATGCTGTGGACTGTCAGTCCTTTTAAATGTTGTGGTCATTCAGTCCACAGTGTATTCTTAATAGTGTGGTCAATCTCTTGGAATCGCGGTATTGATTGTTACACCGCTGATTACAAGGCTATTCTATGAAATAGAATAGAGGATTCCTCACTTTAGAAGACAGAGGTTGGCCCACAGCCTACTATAAATGTGATCAAGCAGTCCACACCTAGTGTGAATGCTGTGGTCAGTCAGCCCATTTTTTTATTATTAACGGCCTTCGGTTGAAACTCGAGCTATGATGACTGTTTGAATTAACGATCTTTAGGAAGATCTATTTTGTGAAAGACTTCATAGGTCCACTAGGGTCTTCTCCACCCTTATCTTGATAGTGTCAATCCTTTGGATTGGCTGCTGGTCTTCCACTTTGCTTTCTTCCTTCTATACTTCAAAGTATGAAGTTCCTTTTCCTGTGATTGCTGTCTTCCAGTCAATCCTTAGATTAGTGTAAATGCTGTTGTTAGTCAGTCCACAACTAATTCAAATGCTGTGGACTGTCAGTCCTTTTAAATGTTGTGGTCATTCAGTCCACAGTGTAATTTTAATAGTGTGGTCAATCTCTTGTAATTGTGGTATTGATTGTTACACCACTGATTACAAGGCTATTCTATGAAATAGGATAGGGGATACCTGACTTTAAAAGACAGAGGTTGGCCCACAGTCTAGTCTACTGTAAATGTGGTCAAGCAGTCCACACCTAGTGTGAATTCTGTAGTCAGGCAGTCCACACCTATTGTGAATGCTGTGGTTAATCAGCCCATTTGTTTATTATTAATGGCCTTCGGTTGAAACTCGAGCTATGACGGCTTGATGAATGAACGATCTTTAGGAAGATCAATTTTGTGAAAGACTACATAGGTCCACTAGGGTCTTTTCCACTGTTATCTTGATAGTGTCAATCCTTTGGATTGGTTGCTGGTTTCCTCTTTGCTTTCTTCCTTCTATACTTCAAAGTATGATGTCCTTTTCCAGTGATTGCTGTCTTCCAGTCAATCCTTAGACTAGTGTAATTGCCGTTGTCAGTCAGTCCACAACTAATTCAAACGCTGTGGACTGTCAGTCCTTTTAAATGCTGTGGTCATTCAGTCCACAGTGTAGTCTTAATAGTGTGGTCAGTGTCTTGTAATTGCAGCATTGATTGTTACACTGCTAATTACAAAGCTATTCTATGAAATAGAATTGGGGATTCCTCTCTTTAGAAGACAGAGGTTGGCCCACAGTCTACCGTAAATATGATCAGGCAGTCCACAACTAGTGTGAATGCTGTGGTCAGTCAGTCCATTTTTTTTATTAACGGCCTTCGGTTGAAACTCTAGCCATGACGACTGGATGAATTAATGATCTTTAGGATGATCAATCTTGTTCAAGACTAGATCGGTCCACTAGGGTATTCTCCACCGTTATCTTGATAGTATCTATCCTTTGGATTGGTTGCTGGTCTTCCTCTTTGCCTTCTTCCTTCTATTCTTCCGAGTATGATGTCCCTTTCCAGTAATTGCTGTCTTCCAGTCAATCCATAGACTAGTGTAAATGCTGTTTTCAGTCAGTCCACGCCTAATTTAAATGCTGTGGACTGTCAGTCCTTGTAAATTTTGTGGTTAATTGGTCCACAGTGTAGTCTTAATACTGTGGTCAGTCTCTTGTAATCACGGTATTGATTGTTACACCGCTGATTACAAGGCTATTCTATGAAACAGAATAAGGGATTCCTCACTTTAGAATACAGAAGATAAGGAAAAGAAGTGTTCCTTATGTCTCTACCTAAGATATGGTTGTGTTATACTAGGAATTGTGTATAGAAAATAAAGATATGTAAACCACTAACAGTATATTCTCATGTATCAGAAAGGTGTTGTCACACCTCCGCAGGTCTACAACTTATGCCTAGACTGACTATTATCAGTAATTAATATGAATATTAATTACCTGTTATGTGACTTTCCACATTCTTTTCTTGGAGTCCACAAGGAAACATTTCAAATCCCACGATGTCAAAGGGCGTCAGTCACCTGTAAATATTCAAAAGAGTGATAATATGTTCCTGCTACATGCTATACTCACCAAAAAGTATAACACTCTAGGGCCAAAATTACTTATTTCAAAGATAAAGACTGTGGTCAGTCGGTCTGCATTTTATTATAAAAATTGTAGTCAGAGAGTCCACAGTCTATTTTAAATTTTATGCTCAATCGGTCCACAGTCTACTGTAAATGTGGTCAGGCTGTCCACATCTAGTCTATATGCTGTGGTCAGTCAGTCCATTCTTTATAATTAATGGCCTTCGGTTGAAACTCGAGCCATGATGACTTGATGTATTAATGATCTTTAGGAAGATCAATCTTGTGCAAGACTAGATCGGTCCACTAGGGCCTTCTTCACCATTATCTTGATAGTATCAATCCATTGGATTGTTTGCTCCTCTTGCACTTTGCTTTGGTCCTTCTATACTTCAAAGTATGATGTCCTTTTCCAGTGATTGCTGTCTTCCATTCAATCCTTAGATAACTGTAAATGCTGTTGTCAGTCAGTCCACAACTAATTCAAATGCTGTGGACTGTCAGTCCTTTTCAATGTTGTGGTCATTCAGTCCACAGTGTAATTTTAAAATTGTGGTCAGTCTCTTGTAATCGTGGTATTGATTGTTACACAGCTGATTACAAGGTTATTCTATGAAATAGAATACGGGATTCCTCCATTTAAAAACAGAGGTTGGCCCACAGTCTAGTCTACTGGAAATGTGGTCAAGCAGTCCACACCTAGTGTGAATGCTATAGTCAGTCAGCCCATTTTTTATTATTAACGGCCTTCGGTTGAAATTTGAGCCATGACTACTGGATGAATTAACGATCTTTAGGAAGATCAATTTTGTGAAAGACTAGATAGGTCCACCAGGGTCTTCTTCACCATTATCTTGATAGTATCAATCCATTGGATTGGTTGCTGGTCTTGCTCTTTGCTTTCTTCTATACTTCAAACCATGATGTCCTTTTCCATTGATTGCTGTCTTCCATTCAATCCTTAGACTAGTGTAATTGCCGTTGTCAGTCAGTCCATAACTAATTCAAATGCTGTGGACTGTCAGTCCATTTAAATGTTGTGGTCATTCAGTCCACAGTGTATTCTTAATAGTGTGGTCAATCTCTTGGAATCGCGGTATTGATTGTTACACCGCTGATTACAAGGCTATTCTATGAAATAGAATAGGGGATTCCTCACTTTAGAAGACAGAGGTTGGCCCACAGTCTACTATAAATGTGGTCAGGCAGTCCACACCTATTGTGAATGCTGTGGTCAGTCAGCACATTTTTTATTATTAACGGCCTTCGGTTGAAACTCGAGCTATGATGACTGTTTGAATTAACGATCTTTAGGAAGATCAATTTTGTGAAAGACTACATAGGTCCACTAGGGTCTTTTCCACTGCTATCTTGATAGTGTCAATCCTTTGGATTGGCTGCTGGTCTTCCTCTTTGCTTTCTTCCTTCTATACTTCAAAGTATGATGTCCTTTTCCAGTGATTGCTGTCTTCCTGTCAATCCTTAGATAACTGTAAATGCTGTTGTCAGTCAGTCCACGCCTAATTTAAATGCTGTGGACTGTCAGTCCTTGTAAATTTTGTGGTCAATTGGTCCACAGTGTAGTCTTAATACTGTGGTCAGTCTCTTGTAATCGCGGTATTGATTGTTACACCGCTGATTACAAGGCTATTCTATGAAACAGAATAAGGGATTCCTCACTTTAGAATACAGAAGATAAGGAAAAGAAATGTTCCTTATGTCTCTACCTAAGATATGGTTGTGTTATACTAGGAATTGTGTATAGAAAATAAAGATATGTAAACCACTAACAGTATATTCTCATGTATCAGAAAGGTGTTGTCACACCTTCGCAGGTCTAGAACTTATGCCTAGACTGACTATTATCAGTAATTAATATGAATATTAATTACCTGTTATGTGACTTTCCACATTCTTTTCTTGGAGTCCACAAGGAAACATTTCAAATCCCACGATGTCAAAGGGCGTCAGTCACCTGTAAATATTCAAAAGAGTGATAATATGTTCCTGCTACATGCTATACACTCCAAAGAGTATGATGGAAAAAGTAATCTGTAAAAAGTCGTAGTTGTGACAATATGTTTACAATAAAAATGAAACAAAAAAAAAACAATAGAGGAATATTTTTTTACTCTTGTTACAATACAGTAGTAGGTATTTATGTGAAATCTAATTTATTCAAATATAAGTCTTATTGTTTTTTTATGTGTAGTTTTTGTAGTATTATGTGACATTTTTAATATTTTTATTATAGTTTACAACCTACCCCCAATTTACCCTTTTAAAAATGAGGAGTGAGAGAGAGAAAAAAAGAAAAAGTGAAAAAATAAGTAAATAAAAAGTAAAAAGGTGCTATATTAACCTTTCTTTTCCTATTTATTCCCTTTACTATTCTTGCATAGTCAATTTATTTCTGCAATGATTATATATAATTGTTTTTTCAACCCCCTTTTTTCTTCAGGTTTCAAATTATCCTCATTTAATTAACTCTGCTGAAAGGGAATTATGTCAGATCATAATAAAGGGTAAGATTCCATTGATCAGGGGCATACATATTAATCACTGAGCCCCATAGCAGAAGTTTTAATAGTCCCCTCACTCCACAAAAAAAAATTGGTAGTATCACAGAAAAGCATATCTTACAACTTTGCAGCCCTTCCAAATGTATTTTCTTCTCATTGAAGCCCTTAGATTCCACCATAAAGTATGAAACCAGCAAAAATGCCCTCCCCCAAATACAGAGTTATACCCCCACAGTGAATTCCTCCACAGTACCCTCCTCATGCACAGAATAATAACCCTGCTGTCCCTCCCTTCCCTGACAAAGCATGGTGACCCCTAAGACAGTATGATGCCCCAACTGTGATCCCAACACAGCCCTCCATACAATATGATGGCCCACACACAATACTCCACATAGTAGGATGGCCCCAACACAGCCCTAGGCACAATATGATGGCCCCCACACAGCCCTCCATACAGTATAATGGCCCTCCACACAGTATGATGGCCCCAAAATGCACGACCATCCACACAGTATGATGGCCCCCACACAGTCCTCTAAACAGCATAATGACCCCCACACAACCCTGCACACAGTATGATGGACCATACTATCCCTCCAAAAGTATAATATTCCCAACAACGCCCTCCAAACAGTATAATGGCCCTCGCATAGCCTTGCAAACAAAATAATTGCCCATCACATAGTTCTCCAAACAGTATCTTAGCCCCCACACAACCCTCAAAACAGTATGATGAACCCCACACAAAGGTCCACACTGTATAATTGCTTGTATACAGTATAATAGTGCCCACTATCACTTCAAACATTATATTGGCCCCTACACAGCCATACAAACATTATAATGGTCCCCCACATAGCCCTGCAAACAGTATTATGGCCCACACATAGCCGTCTATAGCGTATCATGGCCCCACATAGCCCTACCAATAGTATAATGGCCCTCACATAGCTCCCACACAGTATAATGGTCCTCACATAGCCCTGCAAACAGAATAATGGCCCCACATAGTCCTCCATACAGTATAATGCCCCCACACAACCCTCCATACAGTATGATGGGCCCCACACAAACCTCCACATTGCTTAATTGCTCGTATACAGTATAATGGCCTCCACTAGACCTCCAGACAGTATAATGGCCCCCTAATAGCCATGCTAACAGTAGAATGATGGCCTCCCACATAGGCCTCCAAACAATATACCGGCCCCAACACAGCCTACACAAACTTCCACATTGTATAATTGCTCGTATACAGTATAATGGCCTCCACTAGCCCTCCAGACAGTATAATGCCCCCCCACATAGCCCTGCTAACAGTATAATTGCCCCCCTCACAGCCCTGAAAACAATATTATGGCCCACAGTTAGCCCTCTGTATAGTATAATGGCCCACACTTAGCCCTCTGTATAGTATAATGGCCCACACAGAGCTGTCCAAATATTATAATGGCCCCCACATAGCCCTCCATATAGTATAATGGGCCCCACATAGCCCTACCAATAGTATAATGGCTCCCACGTAGTCCTTCATATAGAATATTGCCCCCACGTCACCCTCCATATAGTATAATGGCCCCCACATAGCCTCCCATATAGTATAATGGGCCCCACGTAGCCTTCCATGTAATATAACGGACAGCTCCCTCTTCTGTCATTGCATTCAACTGTATGCTGATAGAGTTGAAAGTGTGATGCCGGGAGGGCAGGGGTGGGTATTGATGGTAAGTACCACTTTGCATTGGAAGACCCCACCCATCTTGAAAGTGCACAAAAAACATAAGTACTCCTGTTTAAGCCAAATGTTTCCTGCTTCATATCACATCATACTATGCCAATTTAAACTTGTTTCAATTCTGCAAAAACTATGTCCTCATACAGCTATGTTGATGGGAAAAATTATTCCTTGATATGAGGCAAGACTCTTTTTTTCATAAATCGTATTCTTGTGCAAAATATTATATATTGCTAGCAATATGAAGGCTAATATGTATACAGATACACAAATATCCAGTTTAGTAGTTAGGGATTATAATGTATATAAAGAAATGTGACAAATGGCCTCCCACTTCCATCTTACTCTATGTATTTCTAACAGGGATGTCAAACTAAGACACACAGAGGGCCAAATAGAAAAACTTGGACAAAGTCGCGGGTCAACCAGTATACAGTATAATGGGCCCCACATAGTCCTCCATACAGAATAATGGGCCCCACATAGTCCTCCATACAGAATAATGGGCCCCACATAGTCCTCCATACAGAATAATGGGCCCCACATAGTCCTCCATACAGAATAATGGGTCCCACATAGTCCTCCATACAGAATAATGGGCCCCCCATAGTCGTGGGACAACCAGTATACAGAATAATGGGCCCCAAATAGTCCTCCATACAGACTAATGGGCCTCATAGTCCTCCATACAGAATAGTGGCCCAATATAGCGGTGGCGGTTCTGGTGTTACAGGCCAAATATAACCACCCTGCGGGCCAGATATGACCCATGGGCCAGAGTTTGACACGTGTAATCTATAATATGGAGATTTTACAGAACATGGAGACCTGGAACTAAAATCTATTGTGATCGATAGGATTGAATTACCTCTTCTGTGTCACCTTGTCCTCTTTCCCTCCTCCTGTCGGTGTGTGCTCCCTGTGATGGCAATGATCTGAACTGTGACTCTACAGCACCACGTTCTAACATAATATGATGTCACGCCTCTATGACATCACAAAAGAAGATGAGCAAAGGAATCTGGGGACGATGTGGTATGTTGCTGGCATCCAGCCTGCTTTTACCTTACCAGCAATTTACTAATCTCCAGTAACTCTCGAAAGTTTAATTTTCAATAAAGTGAAACTTATTTAATTTTAAAGTAAATTTGTATAAAATAAAAAGAATTATCAATTTTTTTAAAAAAATGAATAAAAGAACAAAATCATCCCAAGGTCTGGCAGTATTTTTACATAAATTTGGTCAGATTTTACCTTTAATGTTTCTGACACTGGTAAAATATGTGATTGGCTGTGATGAGGCCTCGTGTCACCATAATAATACCAGAAAGAGCAGGACATGTTGGAGCAGCTATGGGAACACAGGAGCAGTCAATGATATCATGCACTGTGTGGGTTGCTGAAACACAGAATAAAGCCTTGTGGTCGCCATATATCAAATATGTCTGCGATAAAAAAGTAGTGGTTTTTCAAAATCAACCAAAAAGTCTACTCGCTCCGGACGCTTTATTGGTGGCACCATCATATTTATAATGGCAGTACTGATTTCTGAACTTCCTGGTCATTGTGACCCTCACTGAATCTTAAGATCACAGCTCTGCAATGTCCGAACAGACAGGAGGTCAAGCTTGTGCACTGCAGCTCCATTCATTCTCTAAGGGACTGCTGGAGTTGAATTAATTCAGCGGTATCTCAGGCAGTCCCGTAGACAATGAATGGAGCAGAGGTTTACATGCTGGACCTCCGATTTGCGTTATTGATCGATGAGGGTCCTAGTGGTTGGATCCCCAGCAATCAGGAAGTTATCACCTTTTCTATGGTATAAAATGAATTATGATATTTGGGTGCAATCTGACCCAAGGCCATTTTGGGGGATATGAGTCGCTAATTACATTAGTTTAACTTGCTGGCCTAGAATTAGTATGTATTCTAATTAATAAATTACTGATAGTAATTACCTGTGCCCTGTCACCTCTTCCACATCTTTATGCTTTACCACAATGACATCAACTGCACAAGTGATTGGAATGTAGAGAGCTGAATGTTCTAAGTAATTGTGACATCACCTCTCTATGACATCATCAGTGAGTACAAGCCAAGGATGCAGGAAAGGACATTGGATGATCACATTAAGTGTCATAAAGATGGAGAATGCTCAAGACATTATAAGGACAGATATTTAGGGGTTAGTAAAACCCACCTAACCACCCACCTTCCCTTAAAATAACAATACTTCACTACATACAGCTTCTTAATTGGAAAGGTGTCTGATCAGAGCTTTATTGAATGATGTATTCAACATGTAAAATATGAGAATTAATTTAAAAAAAAGTATAAAACACAGTACCCTGTAGTGATTACGAAAAAATTGCAGAGGGCACGCAGATGATATACATTTCCATTTACATACAGTCTTAATAGTCATAAACATCAACATAGTGGAAATATGTATATCTGCTAACTAGATTGGATCGACCAATCGGAACAGAATTAGAACCTATATAAAAATATCCGACAAATAGGTCTTTGATGTAAATAAAAGAGACCTTTATTATAACAAGTAGGGTACATGGTGATACAAACAGGGGTGGATTAAGAGTAGCCAGGGCCTCGGGCAGTTTAGAAGGTGTGGCCCCCCCCACAGGTACCCGATGTATCACGTGACATGTCACATGATCCCCTTTGATAGATCATGTGATAGGTCATGTGACTAACACAGATGCTTTTGTGACATCTGTAGACGGAAAACTATGGAATTTTTTCTTCCATTATGTACACAGCCCTATACATAACATAGCGCTATATATAGTAGAGCAGCGGTGGGAGAGTAATTTCCTTCAGGGGCCACATGAGAGACCATGACTGTTGTGGAAGGTGAATCAATAGGCTGAAATTAATTCTGCTCAATATTAATAATATTAACAAAATAATAAAAAAATATATTAATTGTATGATTCAGGCTAAGTGCCCACGATACAGAAATGCTCCGGATTTATCCTGAGCGTTTCTGCATCTCCCTGGCAGAAAAAACGCATGCGGATTGTACATGCGGATTGTACATGCGGATTGTACATGCAAACATGTGGATTGTACATGCGGATTGTACATGCGGATTGTACATGCGGATTGTACATGCGGATTGTACTTGCGGATTGTACATGCGGATTGTACATGCGGATTGTACATGCGGATTGTACATGCAGATTGTACTTGCGGATTGTACATGCGGATTGTACATGCAAACATGTGGATTGTACATGCGGATTGTACATGCGGATTGTACATGCGAATTGTACTTGCGGATTGTACATGCGGATTGTACATGCGGATTGTACATGCGGATTGTACATGCAGATTGTACATGCGTTTTCCTGCCAGGGACATGCAGGTGTGAAGCGTTCTTCACATACATTTCCGCATGCGGGTTGTCAGGCGCTTTCCAAGCGATTTTAGCATCACTAGGAAAGTTCTTATCAACTTGGTCACAGTATATAAATCCATGCAAACAGCATGGATTTATATATACTGTGATGAAAAGAATGTTTAAAATAAAAAATAAATCTATACTTACCTTCTGATGGCCCCTGGAGTCTTGCTTCTCTCCATTCTCCCTTGTCAGGAGATCGCGGTACACTGAAGGACCTGCCGACGTCAGCGTTGCGTGACCCGTCATCTGACTATGACGTCAACGCAGGTCCTTCAGTCCATCGTGATCTGCCGGCATAAGAGGAAGAGCGCACTGGGGGGCCGCCAGAAGGTAAATATAACATTTATTTTTAATTGTATTCTTTTTTTCACAGTTTCTATGGTACCCGGGTCCGGAGGAGAGTCTCCTGTCTTCTAGACCTGGGTACCATCTGCACATTGAAACGCGTGGATTCCGCATCTACATATGCAGTGATGCGTAATCCATGCGTTCCAATGCAAGTCAATGGCGGCGAAAAAGCAGCACTTCCGCAAAATAATTGGTAGTGCTGCGTTTTTTTTCGCAATGATAATCCGCAGCGGAAATTTCCGCAGCATGTGCACAGCACATGCGGATTATCATTGGGGAACATGGCAGACCTTCTGCCAAGCATTTTTTTAAGCGTTTCTGCAGCGTTTTTGCCAATGCGGAAAAGCTTAACCGCATCATGGGCACAAAGTCTTAATATTGAGCAGAATTAAGTATGCTGACATCCCCCTATATACAGTTTGAGCCCCCACATAACTCCCTATATATAGTATGAGTCCGCACATAGCTCTCTAGATACAGTATGAGCCGGTACATAGCTCCCTAGATACAGTATGAGCCCTCACATAGCTCCCTAGATACAGTATGAGCCCTCACATAGCTCCCTAGATACAGTATGAGCCCCCACATAGCTCCCTAGATATAGTATGAGCCCCCACATAGCTCACTAGATACAGTATGAGCCCGAACATAGCTCCCTAGATACAGTATGAGCCGTACATAGCTCCCTAGATATAGTATGAGCGCCCACATAGCTCCCTAGATAAAGTATGAGCCCCCACATAGCTCCCTAGATACAGTATGAGCCCCCGCATAGCTCCCTAGATACAGTATGAGATCCCGCATAGCCCCTTTATACAACATGAGGCCGCAGATAGCCTCCTATATATAGTATGAGCCCCCACATAGCTCCCTATATACAGTATGAGCCTGTATGTAGCTCCCTATATACAGTATGAGCCCCACATAGCTCTCTATATACAGTATGAGCACCCACATAGCTCCCTACATACAATATGAGCCCGTACATAGCTCCCTTCTTTGATCGATTGCCGGTTCCACAGCCAGCTCAGAGAATGGTCGAATGCAAAATGCAGCTACCTGGGAGACACCTCTGACCACCGCATGAGGTGGCCCGAAGGCACCCCCCTGACGGCTGTACCCAGGTCACATAGATTTATTTTTTATCTTTAAACATTCTTTTCATCACAGTATATATAAATCCATGCTGTTTGCATGGATTTATATACTGTGACCAAGTTGATAAGAACTTTCCTAGTGATGCTAAAATCGCTTGGAAAGCGCCTGACAACCCGCATGCGGAAATGCATGTGAAGAACGCTTCACACCTGCATGTCCCTGGCAGGAAAACGCATGTACAATCCGCATGTACAATCCGCATGTACAATCCACATGTACAATCCGCATGTACAATCCGCATGTACAATCCACATGTACAATCCGCATGTACAATCCGCATGTACAATCGGCATGTACAATCCACATGTACAATCCGCATGTACAATGTGCATGTACAATCCACATGTACAATCCGCATGTACAATCCGCATGTACAATCCGCATGTACAATCCGCATGCGTTTTTTCTGCCAGGGAGATGCAGAAACGCTCAGTAAAAATCCGGAGCATTTCTGTATCGTGGGCACATAGCCTGAGTCAAAAAATTAATATATTTTTTTATTATTTTGTTAATATTATTGATATTGAGCAGAATTAATTTCAGCCTATTGATTCACCTTCCACAACAGTCATGGTCTCTCATGTGGCCCCTCAAGGAAATTACTCTCCCACCGCTGCTCTACTATATATAGCGCTATGTTATGTATAGGGCTGTGTACATAATAGAAAAACATTTCCTTAATTTTCCATCTACAGATGTCACCAAAGCATCTGTGTTAGTCACATGACCTATCACATGATCTATCAAAGGGGATCATGTGACATGTCACGTGATACATCGGGTAACTGTGGGTGGGCCCACACCTTCTAAACTGCCCGGGGCCCTGGCTACTCTTAATCCACCCCTGGTCAGCCAACACCTAATTTAAATGCTGTGGACTGTCAGTCCTCGTAAATTTTGTGGTTAATTGGTCCACAGTGTAGTCTTAATAGTGTGGTCAGTCTCTTGTAATCGCGGTATTGATTGTTACACCGCTGATTACAAGGCTATTCTATGAAACAGAATAAGGGATTCCTCACTTTAGAAGACAGAGGACAAGGAAAAGAAGTGTTCCTTATGTCTCTACCTAAGATATAGTTGTGTTATACTAGGAGTTGTGTATATAAAATATACATATGTAAACCACTAACAGTATATTCTTATGTATCAGAAAGGTGTTGTCACACCTCCGCAGGTCTAGAACTTATGCCTAGACTGACTATTATCAGTAATTAATATGAATATTAATTACCTGATCTGTGACTTTCTACATTCTTTTCTTGGAATCCACAAGGAAACATTTCAAATCCCACCATGTCAATGGGCGTCAGTCACCTGTAAATATTCAAAAGAGTGATAATATGTTCCAGCTACATGCTATACACACCAAAAGGTATAACACTCTAGGGCCAAAATTATTTATTTCAAAGATAAAGACTGTGGTCAGTCGGTCTGCATTTTATTATAAAAATTGTAGTCAGAGAGTCCACAGTCTATTTTAAATTTTATGCTCAATCGGTTCACAGTCTACTGTAAATGTGGTCAGGCAGTCCACATCTAGTGTATATGCTGTGGTCAGTCAGTCCATCCTTTATAATTAATGGCCTTCGGTTGAAACTCAAGCCATGACGACTTGATGTATTAATGATCTTTAGGAAGATCAATCTTGTGCAAGACTAGATCGGTACACTAGTGCCTTCTTCACCATTATCTTGATAGTATCAATCCATTGGATTGTTTGCTGGTCCTGCTCTTTGCTTTCTTCTATGCTTCAAAGTATGATGTCCTTTTCCATTGATTGCTGTCTTCCATTCAATCCTTAGACTAGTGTAATTGCCGTTGTCAGTCAGTCCACAACTAATTCAAACGCTGTGGACTGTCAGTCCTTTTAAATGTTGTGGTCATTCAGTCCACAGTGTATTCTTAATAGTGTGGTCAATCTCTTGGAATCGCGGTATTGATTGTTACACCGCTGATTACAAGGCTATTCTATGAAATAGGATAGGGGATTCCTCACTTTAGAAGACAGAGCTTGGCCCACAGTCTACTATAAATGTGATCAAGCAGTCCACACCTAGTGTGAATGCTGTGATCAGTCAGCCCATTTTTTATTATTAACGGCCTTCGGTTGAAACTCGAGCTATGATGACTGGATGAATTAACGATCTTTAGGAAGATCAATTTTGTGAAAGACTTCATAGTTCCACTAGGGTCTTCTCCACCCTTATCTTGATAGTGTCAATACTTTGGATTGGCTGCTGGTCTTTCTCTTTGCTTTCTTCCTTCTATACTTCAAAGTATGAAGTTCCTTTTCCCGTGATTGCTGTCTTCCAGTCAATCCTTAGATTAGTGTAAATGCTGTTGTTAGTCAGTCCACAACTAATTCATAGCTGTGGACTGTCAGTTCTTTTAAATGTTGTGGTCATTCAGTCCACAGTGTAATTTTAATAGTGTGTTCAATCTCTTGTAATTGCGGTATTGATTGTTACACCACTGATTACAAGGCTATTCTATGAAATAGGAAAGGGGATACCTCACTTTAGAAGTCAGAGGTTGGCCCACAGTCTACCGTAAATATGATCAGGCAGTCCACAACTAGTGTGAATGCTGTGGTCAGTCAGTCCATTTTTTATTATTAACGGCCTTCGGTTGAAACTCTAGCCATGACGACTGGATGAATTAACGATCTTTAGGAAGATCCATCTTGTTCAAGAATAGATCGGTCCACTAGGGTCTTCTCCACCATTATCTTGATAGTATCAATCCTTTGGATTGGTTGCTGGTCTTCCTCTTTGCCTTCTTCCTTCTATTCTTCCGAGTATGATGTCCCTTTCCAGTAATTGCTGTCTTCCAGTCAATCCATAGACTAGTGTAAATTCCTGTTGTTAATCAGTCCACGCCTAATTTAAAAGCTGTGGACTGTCAGTCCTTGTAAATTTTGTGGTTAATTGGTCCACAGTGTAGTCTTAATACTGTGGTCAGTCTCTTGTAATCGCGGTATTGATTGTTACACCGCTGATTACAAGGCTATTCTATGAAACAGAATAAGGGATTCCTCACTTTAGAATACAGAAGATAAGGAACAGAAGTGTTCCTTATGTCTCTACCTAAGATATAGTTGTGTTATACTAGGAGTTGTGTATATAAAATATACATATGTAAACCACTAACAGTATATT
This sequence comes from Phyllobates terribilis, assembly GCF_046119375.1. Lineage (NCBI taxonomy): Eukaryota > Metazoa > Chordata > Amphibia > Anura > Dendrobatidae > Phyllobates > Phyllobates terribilis. The sequence continues at coordinate 503,400 of NW_027363307.1, forward strand.
CTCATGTATCAGAAAGGTGTTGTCACACCTCCGCAGGTCTAGAACTTATGCCTAGACTGACTATTATCAGTAAGTAATATGAATATTAATTACCTGTTATGTAACTTTCCACATTCTTTTCCTGGAGTCCACAAGGAAACATTTCAAATCCCACCATGTCAAAGGGAGTCAGTCACCTGTAAATATTCAAAAGAGTGATAATATGTTCCTGCTACATGCTATACACACCAAAAGGTATAACACTCTAGGGCCAAAATTACGTATTTCAAAGATAAAGACTGTGGTCAGTCGGTCTGTATTTTATTATAAAAATTGTAGTCAGACAGTCCACAGTCTATTTTAAATTTTATAATCAATCGGTTCACAGTCTACTGTAAATGTGGTCAGTCAGTCCATTATTTATAATTAATGGCCTTCGGTTGAAACTCGAGCCATGACGACTTGATGAATTAATGATCTTTAGGAAGATCAATCTTGTGCAAGATTAGGTCGGTCCACTAGGGTCTACATCAGAATTATCTTGATAGTATCAATCCATTGGATTGTTTGCTGGTCTTGCTCTTTGCTTTCTTCTATACTTCAAACTATGATGTCCTTTTCCATTGATTGCTGTCTTCCATTCAATCCTTAGACTACTGTAAATGCTGTTGTTAGTCAGTCCACAACTAATTCAAATGCTGTGGACTGTCAGTCCTTTTAAATGTTGTGGTCATTCAGTCCACAGTGTAATTTTAATAGTGTGGTCAATCTCTTGTAATCGCGGTATTGATTGTTACACAGCTGATTACAAGGTTATTCTATGAAATAGAATAGGGGATTCCTCCCTTTAAAAGACAGAGGTTGGCCCACAGTCTAGTCTACTATAAATGTGGTCAAGCAGTCCACACGTAGTGTGAATGCTGTGGTCAGTCAGCCCATTTTTTATTATTAACGGCCTTCGGTTGAAACTCGAGCTATGATGACTAGATGAATTAACGATCTTTAAGAAGATCAATTTTGTGAAAGACTTGATAGGTTCACTAGGGTCTTCTCCACCCTAATCTTGATAGTTTCAATCCTTTGGATTGGCTGCTGGTCTTCCTCTTTGCTTTCTTCCTTCTATACTTCAAAGTATGAAGTTCCTTTTCCAGTGATTGCTGTCTTCCAGTCAATCCTTAGATTAGTGTAAATGCTGTTGTCAGTCAGTCCACAACTAATTCAAACGCTGTGGACTGTCAGTCTTTTTAAATGCTGTGGTCATTCAGCCCACAGTGTAATTTTAATAGTGTGGTCAATGTCTTGTAATTGCGGTATTGATTGTTACACCACTGATTACAAGGCTATTCTTTGAAATAGGATAGGGGATACCTCACTTTAGAATACAGAGGTTGGCCCACAGTCTAGTCTACTGTAAATGTGGTCAAGCAGTCCACACCTATTGTGAATGCTGTAGTCAGGCAGTCCACACCTATTGTGAATGCTGTGGTCAGTCAGCCCATTTTTTATTATTAACGGCCTTCGGTTGAAACTCGAGCTATGACGACTAGATGAATTAACGATCTTTAAGAAGATCAATTTTGTGAAAGACTTGATAGGTTCACTAGGGTCTTCTCCACCCTAATCTTGATAGTGTCAATCCTTTGGATTGGCTGCTGGTCTTTCTCTTTGCTTTCTTCCTTCTATACTTCAAAGTATGAAGTTCCTTTTCCAGTGATTGCTGTCTTCCAGTCAATCCTTAGATTAGTGTAAATGCTGTTGTCAGTCAGTCCACAACTAATTCAAACGCTGTGGACTGTCAGTCCTATTAAATGCTGTGGTCATTCGGCCCACAGTCTAGTCTACTGTAAATGTGGTCAAGCAGTCCACACCTATTGTGAATGCTGTAGTCAGGCAGTCCACACCTATTGTGAATGCTGTGGTCAGTCAGCCCATTTTTTATTATTAACGGCCTTCGGTTGAAACTCGAGCTATGACGGCTTGATGAATTAACAATCTTTAGGAAGATCAATTTTGTGAAAGAATACATAGGTCCACTAGGGTCTTCTTCACTGTTTTCTTGAAAGTGTCAATCCTTTGGATTGGCTGCTGGTCTTCCTCTTTGCTTTCTTCCTTCTATACTTAAAAGTATGATGTCCTTTTCCAATGATTGCTGTCTTCCAGTCAATCCTTAGACTAGTGTAAATGCTGTTGTCAGTCAGTCCACAACTAATTCAAACGCTGTGGACTGTCAGTCCTATTAAATGCTGTGGTCATTCGGTCCACAGTGTAGTCTTAATAGTGTGGTCAGTGTCTTGTAATTGCGGTATTGATTGTTACACTGCTGATTACAAGGATATTCTATGAAATAGAATAGGGGATTCCTCACTTTAGAAGACAGAGGTTGGCCCACAGTCTACCGTAAATATTATCAGGCAGTCCACAACTAGTGTGAATGCTGTAGTCAGTCAGTCCATGTTTTATTATTAACGGCCTTCGGTTGAAACTCTTGCCATGACGACTGGATGAAATAACGATCTTTAGGAAGATCAACCTTGTTCAACACTAGATCGGTCCACTAGGGTCTTCTCCACCATTATCTTGATAGTATCAATCCTTTGGATTGGTTGCTGGTCTTCCTCTTTGCCTTCTTCCTTCTATTCTTCCGAGTATGATGTCCCTTTCCAGTAATTGCTGTCTTCCAGTCAATCCATAGACTAGTGTAAATGCTGTTGTCAGTCAGTCCACGTCTAATTTAAATGCTGTTGACTGTCAGTCCTTGTAAATTTTGTGGTTAATTGGTCCACAGTGTAATCTTAATACTGTGGTCAGTCTCTTGTAATCGCGGTATTGATTGTTACACCGCTGATTACAAGGCTATTCTATATAACAGAATAAGGGATTCCTCACTTTAGAATACAGAAGATAAGGAAAATAAATGTTCCTTATGTCTCTACCTAAGATATAGTTGTGTTATACTAGGAATTGTGTATAGAAAATAAAGATATGTAAACCACTAACAGTATATTCTCATGTATCAGAATGGTGTTGTCACACCTCCGCAGGTCTAGAACTTATGCCTAGACTGACTATTATCAGTAATTAATATGAATATTAATTACCTGTTATGTGACTTTCCACATTCTTTTCTTGGAGTTCACAAGGAAACATTTCAAATCCCACCATGTCAAAGGGCGTCAGTCACCTGTAAATATTCAAAAGAGTGATAATATGTTCCTGCTACATGCTATACACACCAAAAAGTATAACACTCTAAAGCCAAAATTACTTATTTCAAAGATAAAGACTGTGGTCAGTCGGTCTGCATTTTATTATAAAAATTGTAGTCAGAGAGTCCACAGTCTATTTTAAATTTTATGCTCAATCGGTTCCCACTCTACTGTAAATGTCGTCAGGCAGTCCACATCTAGTCTATATGCTGTGGTCAGTCAGTCCATTCTTTATAATTAATGGCCTTCGGTTGAAACTCGAGCCATGACGACTTGATGCATTAATGATCTTTAGGAAGATCAATCTTGTTCAAGACTAGATCGGTCCACTAGGGCCTTCTTCACCATTATCTTGATGGTATCAATCCATTGGATTGTTTGCTGGTCTTGCACTTTGCTTTGGTCCTTCTATACTTCAAAGTATGATGTCCTTTTCCAGTGATTGCTGTCTTCCATTCAATCCTTAAACTACTGTAAATGCTGTTGTCAGTCAGTCCACAACTAATTCAAATGCTGTGGACAGTCAGTCCTTTTAAATGTTGTGGTCATTCAGTCCACAGTGTAATTTTAATAGTTTGGTCAGTCTCTTGTAATCGCGGTATTGATTGTTACACAGCTGATTACAAGGTTATTCTATGAAATAGAATAGGGGATTCCTCCCTTTAAAAGACAGAGGTTGGCCCACAGTCTAGTCTACTATAAATGTGGTCAAGCAGTGCACACCTAGTGTGAATGCTGTAGTCAGTCAGCCCATTTTTTATTATTAACGGCCTTCGGTTGAAATTCGAGCCATGACTACTGGATGAATTAACGATCTTTAGGAAGATCAATTTTGTAAAAGACTAGATAGGTCCACTAGGGTCTTCTTCACCATAATCTTGATAGTATCAAACCATTGGATTGGTTGCTGGTCTTGCTCTTTGCTTTCTTCTATACTTCAAACTATGATGTCCTTTTCCATTGATTGCTGTCTTCCATTCAATCCTTAGACTAGTGTAATTGCCGTTGTCAGTCAGTCCACAACTAATTCAAATGCTGTGGACTGTCAGTCCTTTTAAATGTTGTGGTCATTCAGTCCACAGTGTATTCTTAATAGTGTGGTCAATCTCTTGGAATCGCGGTATTGATTGTTACACCGCTGATCACAAGGCTATTCTATGAAATAGAATAGGGGATTCCTCACTTTAGAAGACAGAGGTTGGCCCACAGTCTACTATAAATGTGATCAAGCAGTCCACACCTAGTGTGAATGCTGTGGTCAGTCAGCCCATTTTTTATTATTAACGGCCTTCGGTTGAAACTCGACCTATGATGACTGTTTGAATTAAAGATCTTTAGGAAGATCAATTTTGTGAAAGACTTCATAGGTCCACTAGGGTCTTCTCCACCCTTTTCTTGATAGTGTCAATCCTTTGGATTGGCTGCTGGTCTTCCTCTTTGCTTTCTTCCTTCTATACTTCAAAGTATGAAGTTCCTTTTCCAGTGATTGCTGTCTTCCAGTCAATCCTTAGATTAGTGTAAATGCTGTTGTTAGTCAGTCCACAACTAATTCAAACGCTGGGGACTGTCAGTCCTTTTAAATGTTGTGGTCATTGAGTCCACAGTGTAATTTTAATATTGTGGTCAATCTCTTGTAATTGCGGTATTGATGGTTAAACCGCTGATTACAAGGCTATTCTATGAAATAGGATAGGGGATACCTGACTTTAGAAGACAGAGGTTGGCCCACAGTCTAGTCTACTGTAAATGTGGTCAAGCAGTCCACACCTAGTGTGAATTCTGTAGTCAGGCAGTCCACATCTATTGTGAATGCTGTAGTGAGTCAGCCCATTTTTTACTATTAATGGCCTTCGGTTGAAATTCGAGCCATGACTACTGAATGAATTAACGATCTTTAGGAAGATCAATTTTGTGAAAGACTACATAGGTCCACTAGGGTGTTTTCCACTGTTATCTTGATAGTGTCAATCCTTTGGATTGGCTGCTGGTCTTCCTCTTTGCTTTCTTCCTTCTATACTTCAAAGTATGATGTCCTTTTCCAGTGATTGCTGTCTTCCATTCAATCCTTAGATAAGTGTAAATGCTGTTGTCAGTCAGTCCACAACTAATTCAAACGCTGTGGACTGTCAGTCCTTTTAAATGCTGTGGTCATTCAGTCCACAGTGTAATTTTAATAGTGTGGTCAGTCTCTTGTAATTGCGGTATTGATTGTTACACAGCTGATTACAAGGTTATTCTATGAAATAGAATAGGGAATTCCTCCATTTAAAAGACAGAGGTTGGCCCACAGTCTAGTCTACTGGAAATGTGGTCAAGCAGTCCACACCTAATGTGAATGCTGTAGTCAGTCAGCCCATTTTTTATTATTAACGGCCTTCGGTTGAAATTCGAGCCATGACTACTGGATGAATTAACGATCTTTAGGAAGATCAATTTTGTGAAAGACTAGATAGGTCCACTAGGGTCTTCTTCGCCATTATCTTGATAGTATCAATACATTGGATCGGTTGCTGGTCTTGTTCTTTGCTTTCTTCTATACTTCAAACTATGATGTCCTTTTCCATTGATTGCTGTCTTCCATTCAATCCTTAGACTAGTGTAATTGCCGTTGTCAGTCAGTCCACAACTAATTCAAACGCTGTTGACTGTCAGTCCTTTTAAATGCTGTGGTCATTCAGTCCACAGTGTAGTCTTAATAGTGTGGTCAATCTCTTGGAATCGCGGTATTGATTGTTACACCGCTGATTACAAGGCTATTCTATGAAATAGGATAGGGGATTCCACACTTTAGAAGACAGAGGTTGGCCCACAATCTACTATAAATGTGATCAAGCAGTCCACACCTAGTGTGAATGCTGTGGTCAGTCAGCCCATTTTTTATTATTAAAGGCCTTCGGTTGAAACTCGAGTTATGACGACTGGATGAATTAACGATCTTTAGGAAGATCAATTTTGTGAAAGACTTCATAGGTCCACTAGGGTCTTCTCCACCCTTATCTTGATAGTGTCAATCCTTTGGATTGGCTGCTGGTCTTCCTCTTTGCTTTCTTCCTTCTATACTTCAAAGTATGAAGTTCCTTTTCCCGTGATTGCTGTCTTCCAGTCAATTCTAGATTAGTGTAAATGCTGTTGTCAGTCAGTCCACAACTAATTCAAACGCTGTGGACTGTCAGTCCTTTTAAATGTTGTGGTCATTCAGTCCACAGTGTAATTTTAATAGTGTGGTCAATCTCTTGTAATTGCGGTATTGATGGTTACACCACTGATTACAAGGCTATTCTATGAAATAGGAAAGGGGATACCTCACTTTAGAAGACAGAGTTTGGCCCACAGTCTAGTCTACTGTAAATGTGGTCAAGCAGTCCACACCTAGTGTGAATGCTGTAGTCAGGCAGTCCACACTTATTGTGAATGCTGTGGTCAGTCAGCCAATTTTTTATTATTAATGGCCTTCGGTTGAAACTCGAGCTATGACGACTTGATGAATTAACGATCTTTAGGAAAATCAATTTTGTGAAAGACTACATAGGTCCACTAGGGTCTTCTCCACTGTTATCTTGATAGTGTCAATCCTTTGGATTGGCTGCTGGTCTTCCTCTTTGCTTTCTTCTATACTTCAAAGTATGATGTCCTTTTCCAGTGATTGCTGTGTTCCATTCAATCCTTAGACTAGTGTAATTGCCGTTGTCAGTCAGTCCACAACTAATTCAAACGCTGTGGACTGTCAGTCCTTTTAAATGCTGTGGTCATTCAGTCCACAGTGTAGTCTTAATAGTGTGGTCAGTGTCTTGTAATTGCGGTATTGATTGTTACACTGCTGATTACAAGGCTATTCTATGAAATAGAATAGGGGATTCCTCACTTTAGAAGACAGAGGTTGGCCCACAGTCTACCGTAAATATGTTCAGGCAGTCCACAACTAGTGTGAATGCTGTGGTCAGTCAGTCCATTTTTTATTATTAAAGGCCTTCGGTTGAAACTCTAGCCATGACGACTGGATGAATTAACGATCTTTAGGAAGATCAATCTTGTTCAAGACTAGATCGGTCCACTAGGGTCTTCTCCACCGTTATCTTGATAGTATCAATCCTTTGGATTGGTTGCTGGTCTTCCTCTTTGCCTTCTTTCGTCTACTCTTCCGAGTATGATGTCCCTTTCCAGTAATTGCTGTCTTCCAGTCAATCCATAGGCTAGTGTAAATGCTGTTGTCAGTCAGTCCACGCCTAATTTAAATGCTGTGGACTGTCAGTCCTTGTAAATTTTGTGGGTAATTGGTCCACAGTGTAGTCTTAATACTGTGGTCAGTCTCTTGTAATCGCGGTATTGATTGTTACACCGCTGATTACAAGGCTATTCTATGAAACAGAATAAGGGATTCCTCACTTTAGAATACAGAAGATAAGGAAAACAAATGTTCCTTATGTCTCTACCTAAGATAAAGTTGTGTTATACTAGGAATTGTGTATAGAAAATAAACATATGTAAACCAATAACAGTATATTCTCATGTATCAGAAAGGTGTTGTCACACCTCCGCAGGTCTAGAACTTATGCCTAGACTGACTATTATCAGTAATTAATATGAATATTAATTACCTGTTATGTGACTTTCCACATTCTTTTTTTGGAGTTCACAAGGAAACATTTCAAATCCCACCATGTCAAAGGGCGTCAGTCACCTGTAAATATTCAAAAGAGTGATAATATGTTCCTGCTACACCAAAAAGTATAACACTCTAGGGCCAAAATTACTTATTTCAAAGATAAAGACTGTGGTCAGTCGGTCTGCATTTTATTATAAAAATTGTAGTCAGACAGTCGACACTCTATTTTAAATTTTGTGCTCAATCGGTTCACAGTCTGCTGTAAATGTGGTCAAGCAGTCCACATCTAGTCTATATGCTGTGGTCAGTCAGTCAGTCCATTCTTTATAATTAATGGCCTTCGGTTGAAACTCAAGCCATGACGACTTGATGTATTAATGATCTTTAGGAAGATCAATCTTGTTCAAGACTAGATCGGTCCACTAGGGCCTTCTTCACCATTATCTTGATGGTATCAATCCATTGGATTGTTCTCTGGTCTTGCACTTTGCTTTGGTCCTTCTATACTTCAAAGTATGATGTCCTTTTCCAGTGATTGCTGTCTTCCATTCAATCCTTAGACTACTCTAAATGCTGTTGTCAGTCGGTCCACAACTAATTCAAATGCTGTGGACTGTCAGTCCTTTTAAATGTTGTGGTCATTCAGTCCACAGTGTAGTCTTAATAGTGTGGTCAATCTCTTGTAATTGCGGTATTGATTGTTACACTGCTAATTACAAGGCTATTCTATGAAATAGAATAGGGGGTTCCTCACTTTAGAAGTCAGAGGTTGGCCCACAGTCTACCATAAATATGATCAGGCAGTCCACAACTAGTGTGAATGCTGTGGTCAGTCAGTCCATTTTTTATTATTAACGGCCTTCGGTTGAAACTCTAGCCATGATGACTGGATGAATTAACGATCTTTAGGAAGATCAATCTTTTCAAGACTAGATCGGTCCACTAGGGTCGTCTCCACCGTTATCTTGATAGTATCAATCCTTTGAATTGGTTGCTGGTGTTCCTCTTTGCCTTCTTCCTTCTATTCTTCCGAGTATGATGTCCCTTTCCAGTAATTGCTGTCTTCCAGTCAATCCATAGACTAGTGTAAATGCTGTTGTTAATCAGTCCACGCCTAATTTAAAAGCTGTGAACTGTCAATCCTTGTAAATTTTGTGGTTAATTGGTCCACAGTGTAGTCTTAATACTGTGGTCAGTCTCTTGTAATCACGGTATTGATTGTTACACCGCTGATTACAAGGCTATTCTATGAAACAGAATAAGGGATTCCTCACTTTAGAATACCGAAGATAAGGAAAAGAAATGTTCCTTATGTCTCTACCTAAGATATGGTTGTGTTATACTAGGAATTGTGTATAGAAAATATACATATGTAAACCACTAACAGTATATTCTCATGTATCAGAAAGGTGTTGTCATACCTCCGCAGGTCTAGAACTTATGCCTAGACTGACTATTATCAGTAATTAATATGAATATTAATTACCTGTTATGTGACTTTCCACATTCTTTTCTTGGAGTCCACAAGGAAACATTTCAAATCCCACCATGTCAAAGGGCGTTAGTCACCTGTAAATATTCAAAAGAGTGATAATATGTTCCTGCTACATGCTATACACACCAAAAGGTATAACACTCTAGAGCCAAAATTACGTATTTCAAAGATAAAGACTGTGGTCAGTCGGTCTGTATTTTATTATAAAAATTGTATTCACACAGTCTATTTTAAATTTTATAATCAATCGGTTCACAGTCTACTGTAAATGTGGTCAGGCAGTCCACATCTACTGTATATGCTGTTTACAGTCAGTCCATCCTTTATAATTAATGGCCTTCGGTTGAAACTCGAGCCATGACGACTTGATGAATTAATGATCTTTAGGAAGATCAATCTTGTGCAAGATTAGATCGGTCCACTAGGGTCGTCTTCAGAATTATCTTGAAAGTATCAATCCATTGGATTGGTTGCTGGTCTTGCTCTTTGCTTTCTTCTATACTTCAAACTATGATGTCCTTTTCCATTGATTGCTGTCTTCCATTCAATCCTTAGACTAGTGCAATTGCCGTTGTCAGTCAGTCCACAACTAATTAAAATGCTGTGGACTGTCAGTCCTTTTAAATGTTGTGGTCATTCAGTCCACAGTGTAATTTTAATAGTGTGGTCAGTCTCTTGTATTCGCGTTATTGATTGTTACACAGCTGATTACAAGGTTATTCTATGAAATAGAATAGGGGATTCCTCACTTTAGAAGTCAGAGGTTGGCCCACAGTCTACCGTAAATATGATCAGGCAGTCCACAACTGGTGTGAATGCTGTGGTCAGTCAGTCCATTTTTTATTATTAACGGCCTTCGGTTGAAACTCTAGCCATGACGACTGGATGAATTAACGATCTTTAGGAAGATCCATCTTGTTCAAGACTAGATCGGTCCACTAGGGTCTTCTCCACCATTATCTTGATAGTATCAATCCTTTGGATTGGTTGCTGGTCTTCCTCTTTGCCTGCTTCCTTGTATTCTTCCGAGTATGATGTCCCTTTCCAGTAATTGCTGTCTTCCAGTCAATCCATAGACTAGTGTAAATGCTGTTGTTAATGAGTCCACGCCTAATTTAAATGCTGTGGACTGTCAGTCCTTGTAAATTTTGTGGTTAATTGGTCCACAGTGTAGTCTTAATACTGTGGTCAGTCTCTTGTAATCGCGGTATTGATTGTTACACCGCTGATTACAAGGCTATTCTATGAAACAGAATAAGGGATTCCTCACTTTAGAATACAGAAGATAAGGAACAGAAGTGTTCCTTATGTCTCTACCTAAGATATGGTTGTGTTATACTAGGAATTGTGTATAGAAAATAAACATATGTAAACCACTAACAGTATATTCTCATGTATCAGAAAGGTGTTGTCACACCTCCGCAGGTCTAGAACTTATGCCTAAACTGACTATTATCAGTAATTAATATGAATATTAATTACCTGTTATGTAACTTTCCACATTCTTTTCTTGGAGTCCACAAGGAAACATTTCAAATCCCACCATGTCAAAGGGCGTCAGTCACCTGTAAATATTCAAAAGAGTGATAATATGTTCCTGCTACAAGCTATACACACCAAAAGTTATAACACTCTAGGGCCAAAATCACGTATTTCAAAGATAAAGACTGTGGTCAGTCGGTCTGTATTTTATTATAAAAATTGTATTTAGACAGTCCACAGTCTATTTTAAATTTTATAATCAATCGGTTCACAGTCTACTGTAAATGTGGTCAGGCAGTCCACATCTACTGTATATGCTGTTTTCAGTCAGTCCATCCTTTATAATTAATGGCCTTCGGTTGAAACTCGAGCCATGACGACTTAATGAATTCATGATCTTTAGGAAGATCAATCTTGTGCAAGATTAGATCGGTCCACTAGGGTCTTCTTCAGAATTATCTTGATAGTATCAATCCATTGGATTGTTTGCTGGTCTTGCTCTAAGCTTTCTTCTATACTTCAAACTATGTTGTCCTTTTCCATTGATTGCTGTCTTTCATTCAATCCTTAGACTAGTGTAAATGCTGTTGTCAGTCAGTCCACAACTAATTCAAACGCTGTGGACTGTCAGTCCTTTTAAATGTTGTGGTCAATCAGTCCACAGTGTAATTTTAATAGTGTGGTCAGTCTCTTGTAATCGCGGTATTGATTGTTACACAGCTGATTACAAGGTTATTCTATGAAATAGAATAGGGGATTCCTCCCTTTAGAAGACAGAGGTTGGCCCACAGTCTAGTCTACTATAAATGTGGTCAAGCAGTCCACACCTATTGTGAATGCTGTGGTCAGTCAGCCCATTTTTTATTACTAACGGCCTTCGGTTGAAACTCGAGCTATGATGACTGTTTGAATTAAAGATCTTTAGGAAGATGAATTTTGTGAAAGACTTCATAGGTCCACTAGGGTCTTCTCCACCCTTATCTTGATAGTGTCAATCCTTTGGATTGGCTGCTGGTCTTCCTCTTTGCTTTCTTCCTTCTATACTTCAAAGTATGAAGTTCCTTTTCTTGTGATTGCTGTCTTCCAGTCAATCCTTAGATTAGTGTAAATGCTGTTGTTAGTCAGTCCACAACTAATTCAAACGCTGTGGACTGTCAGTCCTTTTAAATGTTGCGGTCATTCAGTCCACAGTGTAATTTTAATAGTGTGGTCAATCTCTTGTAATTGCGGTATTGATGGTTACACCACTGATTACAAGGCTATTCTATGAAATAGGATAGGGGATACCTCACTTTAGAAGACAGAGATTGGCCCACAGTCTAGTCTACTGTAAATGTGGTCAAGCAGTCCACACCTAGTGTGAATTCTGTAGTCAGGCAGTTCACACCTATTGTGAATGCTGTGGTCAGTCAGCCCATTTTTTTATTATTAATGGCCTTCGGTTGAAACTCGAGCTCTGACGACTTGATGAATTAACGATCTTTAGGAAGATCAATTTTGTGAAAGACTACATAGGTCCACTAGGGTCTTTCCACTGTTATCTTGATAGTGTCAATCCTTTGGATTGGCTGCTGTTCTTCCTCTTTGCTTTCTTCCTTCTATACTTCAAAGTATGATGTCCTTTTCCAGTGATTGCTGTCTTCCAGTCAATCCTTAGACTAGTGTAAATGCTGTTGTCAGTCAGTCCACAACTAATTCAAACGCTGTGGACTGTCAGTACTTTTAAATGCTGTGGTCAGTCAGTCCACAGTGTAGTCTTAATAGTGTGGTCAGTGTCTTGTAATTGCAGTATTGATTGTTACACTGCTAATTACAAGGCTATTCTACGAAATAGAATAGGGGATTCCTCACTTTAGAAGACAGAGGTTAGCCCACAGTCTACCTTAAATATGATCAGGCAGTCCACAACTAGTGTGAATGCTGTGGTCAGTCAGTCCATTTTTTATTATTAACGGCCTTCGGTTGAAACTCTAGCCATGACGACTGGATGAATTAACGATCTTTAGGAAGATCAATCTTGTTCAAGACTAGATCGGTCCACTAGGGTCTTCTCCACCGTTATCTTGATAGTATCAATCCTTTGGATTGGTTGCTGGTCTTCCTCTTTGCTTTCTTCCTTCTATTCTTCCGAGTATGATGTCCCTTTCCAGTATTTGCTGTCATCCAGTCAATGCATAGACTAGTGTAAATGCTGTTGTCAGTCAGTCCACGCCTAATTTAAATGCTGTGGACTGTCAGTCCTTGTAAATTTTGTGGTTAATTGGTCCACAGTGTAGTCTTAATACTGTGGTCAGTCTCTTGTAATCGCGGTATTGATTGTTACACCGCTGATTACAAGGCTATTCTATGAAACAGAATAAGGGATTCCTCACTTTAGAATACAGAACATAAGGAAAAGAAATGTTCCTTATGTCTCTACCTAAGATATAGTTGTGTTATACTAGGAATTGTGTATAGAAAATAAACATATGTAAACCACTAACAGTATATTCTCATGTGTCAGAAAGGTGTTGTCACACCTCCGCAGGTCTAGAACTTATGCCTAGACTGACTATTATCAGTAATTAATATGAATATTAATTACCTGTTATGTGACTTTCCACATTCTTTTCTTGGAGTTCACAAGGAAACATTTCAAATCCCACCATGTCAAAGGGCGTCAGTCACCTGCAAATATTCAAAAGAGTGATAATATGTTCCTGCTACATGCTATACACACCAAAAAGTATAACACTCTAGGGCCAAAATTACTTATTTCAAAGATAAAGACTGTGGTCAGTCGGTCTGCATTTTATTATAAAAATTGTAGTCAGAGAGTCCACAGTCTATTTTAAATTTTATGCTCAATCGGTTCACAGTATACTGTAAATGAGGTCAGGCAGTCCACATCTAGTGTATATGCTGTGGTCAGTCAGTCCATTCTTTATAATTAATGGCCTTCGGTTGAAACTCGAGCCATGACGACTTGATGTATTAATGATCTTTAGGAAGATCAATCTTGTGCAAGACTAGATCGGTCCACTAGTGCCTTCTTCACCATTATCTTGATAGTATCAATCCATTGGATTGTTTGCTGGTCTTGCACTTTGCTTTGGTCCTTCTATGCTTCAAAGTATGATGTCCTTTTCCAGTGATTGCTGTCTTCCATTCAATCCTTAGACTACTGTAAATGCTGTTGTCAGTCAGTCCACAACTAATTCAAACGCTGTGGACTGTCAGTCCTTTTAAATGTTGTGGTCATTCAGTCCACAGTGTGATTTTAATAGTGTGGTCAGTCTCTTGTAATCGCGGTATTGATTGTTACACAGCTGATTACAAGGTTTTTCTATGAAATAGAATAGGGAATTCCTCCATTTAAAAGACAGAGGTTGGCCCACAGTCTAGTCTACTGGAAATGTGGTCAAGCAGTCCACACCTAGTGTGAATGCTGTAGTCAGTCAGCCCATTTTTTATTATTAACGGCCTTCGGTTGAAATTCGAGCCATGACTACTAGATGAATTAACGATCTTTAGGAAGATCAATTTTGTGAAAGACTAGATAGGTCCACTAGGGTCTTCTTCACCATTATCTTGATTGTATCAATCCATTGGATTGGTTTCTGGTCTTGCTCTTTGCTTTCTTCTATACTTCAAACTATGATGTCCTTTTCCATTGATTGCTGTCTTCCATTCAATCCTTAGACTAGTGTAATTGCTGTTGTCAGTCAGTCCACAACTAATTCAAACGCTGTGGACTGTCAGTCCTTTTAAATGTTGTGGTCATTCAGTCCACAGTGTATTCTTAGTAGTGTGGTCAATCTCTTGGAATCGTGGTATTGATTGTTACACTGCTGATTACAAGGCTATTCTATGAAATAGGATAGGGGTTTCCACACTTTAGAAGACAGAGGTTGGCCCATAGTCTACTATAAATGTGATCAAGCTGTCCACACCTAGTGTGAACGCTGTGGTCAGTCAGCCCATTTTTTATTATTAACGGCCTTCGGTTGAAACTCGAGCTATGACGACTGGATGAATTAACGATCTTTAGGAAGATCAATTTTGTGAAAGACTTCATAGGTCCACTAGGGTCTTCTCCACCCTTATCTTGATAGTGTCAATCCTTTGGATTGGCTGCTGGTCTTCCTCTTTGCTTTCTTCCTTCTATACTTCAAAGTATGAAGTTTCTTTTCCCGTGATCGCTGTCTTCCAGTCAATCCTTAGATTAGTGTAAATGCTGTTGTCAGTCAGTCCACAACTAATTCAAACGCTGTGGACTGTCAGTCCTTTTAAATGTTGTGGTCATTCAGTCCACAGTGTAATTTTAATAGTGTGGTCAATCTCTTGTAATTGTGGTATTGATTGTTACACCACTGATTACAAGGCTATTCTATGAAATAGGAAAGGGGATACCTCACTTTAGAAGACAGAGGTTGGCCCACAGTCTAGTCTACTGTAAATGTGGTCAAGCAGTCCACACCTAGTGTGAATGCTGTAGTCAGGCAGTCCACACCTATTGTGAATGCTGTGGTCAGTCAGCCCATTTTTTATTATTAATGGCCTTCGGTTGAAACTCGAGCTATGACGACTTGATGAATTAACGATCTTTAGGAAGATCAATTTTGTGAAAGACTACATAGGTCCCCTAGGGTCTTTTCCACTGTTATCTTGATAGTGTCAATCCTTTGGATTGGCTGCTGGTCTTCCTCTTTGCTTTCTTCCTTCTATACTTCAAAGTATGATGTCCTTTTCCAGTGATTGCTGTCTTCCAGTCAATCCTTAGACTAGTGTAAATGCTGTTGTCAGTCAGTCCACAACTAATTCAAACGCTGTGGACTGTCAGTCCTTTTAAATGCTGTGGTCATTCAGTCCACAGTGTAGTCTTAATAGTGTGGTCAGTGTCTTGTAATTGCAGTATTGATTGTTACACTGCTAATTACAAGGCTATTCTATGAAATAGAATAGGGGATTCCTCACTTTAGAAGACAGAGGTTGGCCCACAGTCTACCGTAAATATGATCAGGCAGTCCACAACTAGTGGACTTACTTATACCTACCATACCAAGCGTATTGATTTCCTGGACGTGAGTTTGGAGATTGATGCATTTTCGGCTATCCAGACTGACGTCTTCAGGAAATCTACGTCGGTTAACTCTTTGATCCACGCGAAGTCTGCCCATCATTTACCCGTGATCCGGCCTGTCCCGATCGGACAGTTCCTGAGGATGAGGCGTATCTGTTCTACAGGCTCTAGTTTTGAAGCCCAGGCTGCCGACCTCACTAGACGGTTTCGAAATCGCGGCTACAGTAACCGAAGCATTAGACGTGGCTATGATAGGGCACGGAGCGCATCTCGCAGTGGTTTACTATATTCGAATCGCGCTGGCCAGATGCGAGGCGGGGACGGGTCTGGGATGATCAGGTTTATCTCCTCCTTCAATCATGAATGGGAAGGGATGCGTCAGATTCTGAGCCGCCATTGGGCGGTTCTTGGGACCGAACCTCTACTTCGTGACCATCTCGCACCCTTCCCGTCTATGACCGCTCGTCGAGGGAGGAATTTGAGGGACCTGCTCGTCTCAAGCCACTATGTCCCCCCTGTATCTAACCCGTTTGGCTCTCGCGGTCCCACTGTGGGATGTTTTCTGTGCGGCCACTGTCTTGCCTGCGCCAATGTCCTACGTAGTGCTATTTTCACGTCCTCTGACAGCTCCCGGGAATTTAAAATCTTACAGTACATCTCACGTGGCACTAGTAACGTAATATACTATGCCACTTGTGGATGCAATTTGATTTATATTGGGTGACCTCCCGCGAGCTTCGGGTCAGGGTACGTGAGCACGTGCGGGACATTGGCGCGGCCAAGACAGTGGCCGACCCCCGGGAGCTGAAGACGCTTCCTAGACACTTCAAGGCCGCCCATGGATGCGATCCGAAAACATTGCAGATACGCGGCATTGAGGCGGTGCGCCTTAGCTCTCGGGGTGGTAACATGAAACAGCGCCTGGCTCAGAGGGAGGCGCGATGGATCGTGAATCTGGACACCGTGAGCCCACATGGTCTGAATGAGGCCTTAACTTTTGCTGCGTTTCTTTAAATAAGAAGGCATATATATTATACTATTATTATATTTTTTTATGTTCCTTGGCTCTATTCTCCTGTTTTTCTGGTTATCTCTGGAATCTTGTTCCCATGTGTGAGTCTCCTTCTTTTTACTTTGTTTATATTGCTCATTTTTAATATTTTTTTATTGTCCTCTTATTTAGTATTGATGTGCCGTACAACCGTTGAATATCCCCCTTTTTCTGGGGACCACTTCCGCTGTTTCCAACAATTGTCACCATCTGGACATCTGTATGAAAATGTAACATCATAACCTCCCATGAGCACTGGATTATGAATAATTATATGGATGATGTGGTATAATTTGTATTTTACCAGGCATTATATACATATCTTTTTCCTTTGCTTTATGCACATATTTACTATGTAGCCCTCTGGGGGTATTATTGTTATCCCTTAATATCATATGTGGTGATTCATATTGTTATATCTACCATGTGATGGGCGATTGACATAAAAGGGATTTGATTGTCTTGTATAATGGTGATTTATCTGTGGCCATAATGATATCTGTGAGCCATTCCTAATCCCGCTTATAGGGCTGGTCTTTTGTAACATCGATATACGCTGCGCGCATGCGCGCCATGTGGCTTCCCTCTGGAGCGCGTGCCCCGCTATCTGTCGTCTCCGGCATTGTGTTGTCCACACATGCTAGGGGGCGTGACGGCCTGGTCACGCGCTCACGACAGGTGGCCCACGGCGCATGCACCAACATGCGGAAGTCGTGTTATCGGGACGATCACGTGACATGTCACGTGATCCTCCAGTTCTCCATATTTAAGGTCCTCATGCACATCCAGTGATCCGCCTCTTGAGAAAGCCTTACGGTTGAGGGCGAAACGCGCGTAGAGGCGTTTTTTGTCCACATGGGCATTTGGCACTGAGCACTTTAAACCTCTGCATCCTTGGTAAGATGGCTCCTCTTATAATATTGAGCGAAGGGAACATTTGGGTGGTCTTATTGTCTATGATGATGTGATTCTACATACTGTCTGTTCTGCTACAACTGTTCCTTGAGTCGGCCTCTTGCCTTAAAGGTCCCCACTGCATTATTTTGATACCTGACATCCCCATGTGGGGTCATTATTGTGTCTCTGCATATTATCTAGTGCTACTATCCCCTGGATTCTTTGTGTGTTCCCCATTTTCTAGTGCTATTAATTGCTATGATTACTTTGACATAATCATGTAAAGTTTCGATATGTAATAAAATAATACTCTTGATATGAATCACTCTTTTTCCTCTTTTGTTGTTATATTGTGTTTGGAGTGGAATTTATGCTGACCGTATATTATTGCACACGGTTTATCAGCTATGTTTCTATGTATTTACATAGGGCTTTTGTCTGTTTGCTAGTGTGAATGCTGTGGTCAGTCAGTCCATTTTTTATTATTAACGGCCTTCGGTTGAAACTCTAGCCATGACGACTGGATGAATTAACGATCTTTAGGAAGATCAATCTTGTTCAAGGCTAGATCGGTCCACTAGGGTCTTCTCCACTGTTATCTTGATAGTATCAATCCTTTGGATTGGTTGCTGGTCTTCCTCTTTGCTTTCTTCCTTCTATTCTTCTGAGTATGATGTCCTTTTCCAGTAATTGCTGTCGTCCAGTCAATCCATAGACTAGTGTAAATGCTGTTGTCAGTCAGTCCACGCCTAATTTGAATGCTGTGGACTGTCAGTCCTTGTAAATTTTGTGGTTAATTGGTCCACAGTGTAGTCTTAATACTGTGGTCAGTCTCTTGTAATCGCGGTATTGATTGTTACACCGCTGATTACAAGGTTATTCTATGAAACAGAATAAGGGATTCCTCACTTTAGAATACAGAAGATAAGGAAAAGAAGTGTTCCTTATGTCTCTACCTAAGATATGGTTGTGTTATACTAGGAATTGTGTATAGAAAATAAACATATGTAAACCACTAACAGTATATTCTCATGTATCAGAAAGGTGTTCTCACACCTCCGCAGGTCTAGAACTTATGCCTAGACTGACTATTATCAGTAATTAATCTGAATATTAATTACCTGTTATGTGACTTTCCACATTCTTTTCTTGGAGTTCACAAGGAAACATTTCAAATCCCACGATGTCAAAGGGCGTCAGTCACCTGTAAATATTCAAAAGAGTGATAATATGTTCCAGCTACATGCTATACACACCAAAAAGTATAACACTCTAGGGCCAAAATTACTTATTTCAAAGATAAAGACTGTGGTCAGTCGGTCTGCATTTTATTGTAAAAATTGTAGTCAGAGAGTCCACAGTCTATTTTAAATTTTATGCTCAATCGGTTCACAGTCTACTGTAAATGTGGTCAGGCAGTCCATATCTACTGTATATGCTGTTTTCAGTCAGTCCATCCTTTATAATTAATGGCCTTCGGTTGAAACTCGAGCCATGACGACTTAATGAATTCATGATCTTTAGGAAGATCAATCTTGTGCAAGATTAGATCGGTCCACTAGGGTCTTCTTCAGAATTATCTTGATAGTATCAATCCATTGGATTGTTTGCTGGTCTTGCTCTAAGCTTTCTTCTATACTTCAAACTATGTTGTCCTTTTCCGTTGATTGCTGTCTTCCATTCAATCCTTAGATTAGTGTAAATGCTGTTGTCAGTCAGTCCACAACTAATTCAAACGCTGTGGACTGTCAGTCCTTTTAAATGCTGTGGTCATTCAGTCCACAGTGTAGTCTTAATAGTGTGGTCAGTGTCTTGTAATTGCAGTATTGATTGTTACACTGCTAATTACAAGGCTATTCTATGAAATAGAATAGGGGATTCCTCACTTTAGAAGACAGAGGTTGGCCCACAGTCTAGTCTATTGGAAATGGGGTCAAGCAGTCCACACCTACTGTGAATGCTGTAGTCAGTCAGCCCATGTTTTATTATTAACGGCCTTCGGTTGAAATTCGAGCCATGACTACTGGATGAATTAACGATCTTTAGGAGATCAATTTTGTGAAAGACTAGATAGGTCCACTAGGGTCTTCTTCACCATTATCTTGATAGTATCAATCCATTGGATTGGTTGCTGGTCTTGCTCTTTGCTTTCTTCTATACTTCAAACTATGATGTCCTTTTCCATTGATTGCTGTCTTCCGTTCAATCATTAGACTAGTGTAATTGCCGTTGTCAGTCAGTCCACAACTAATTCAAATGCTGTGGACTGTCAGTCCTTTTAAATGTTGTGGTCATTCAGTCCACAGTGTATTCTTAATAGTGTGGTCAATCTCTTGGAATCGCGGTATTGATTGTTACACCGCTGATCACAAGGCTATTCTATGAAATAGAATAGGGGATTCCTCACTTTAGAAGACAGAGGTTGGCCCACAGTCTACTATAAATGTGATCAAGCAGTCCACACCTAGTGTGAATGCTGTGGTCCGTCAGCCCATTTTTTATTATTAACGGCCTTCGGTTGAAACTCGAGCTATGATGACTGTTTGAATTAACGATCTTTAGGAAGATCTATTTTGTGAAAGACTTCATAGGTCCACTAGGGTCTTCTCCACCCTTATCTTGATAGTGTCAATCCTTTGGATTGGCTGCTGGTCTTCCTCTTTGCTTTCTTCCTTCTATACTTCAAAGTATGAAGTTCCTTTTCCTGTGATTGCTGTCTTACAGTCAATCCTTAGATTAGTTTAAATGCTGTTGTTAGTCAGTCCACAACTAATTCAAACGCTGTGGACTGTCAGTCCTTTTAAATGTAGTGGTCATTCAGTCCACAGTGTAATTTTAATAGTGTGGTCAATCTCTTGTAATTGTGGTATTGATTGTTACACCACTGATTACAAGGCTATTCTATGAAATAGGATAGGTGATACCTCACTTTAGAAGACAGAGGTTGGCCGACAGTCTAGTCTACTGTAAATGTGGTCAAGCAGTCCACACCTAGTGTGAATGCTGTAGTCAGGCAGTCCACACCTATCATGAATGCTGTGGTCAGTCAGCCCATTTTTTATTATTAATGGCCTTCGGTTGAAACTCGAGCTATGACGACTTGATGAATTAACGATCTTTAGGAAGATCAATTTTGTGAAAGACTACATAGGTCCACTAAGGTCTTTTCCACTGTTATCTTGATAGTGTCAATCCTTTGGATTGGCTGCTGGTCTTCCTCTTTGCTTTCTTCCTTCTATACTTCAAAGTATGATGTCCTTTTCCAGTGATTGCTGTCTTCCAGTCAATCCTTAGACTAGTGTAAATGCTGTTGTCAGTCAGTCCACAACTAATTCAAATGCTGTGGACTGTCAGTCCTTTTAAATGCTGTGGTCATTCAGTCCACAGTGTAGTCTTAATACTGTGGTCAGTGTCTTGTAATTGCAGTATTGATTGTTACACTGCTAATTACAAGGCTATTCTATGAAATAGGAAAGGGGATACCTCACTTTAGAAGTCAGAGGTTGGCCCACAGTCTACCGTAAATATGATCAGGCAGTCCTCAACTAGTGTGAATGCTGTGGTCAGTCAGTCCATTTTTTATTATTAACGGCCTTCGGTTGAAACTCTAGCCATGACGACTGGATGAATTAACGATCTTTAGGAAGATCCATCTTGTTCAAGACTAGATCGGTCCACTAGGGTCTTCTCCACCATTATCTTGATAGTATCAATCCTTTGGATTGGTTGCTGGTCTTCCTCTTTGCCTTCTTCCTTCTATTCTTCCGAGTATGATGTCCCTTTCCAGTAATTGCTGTCTTCCAGTCAATCCATAGACTAGTGTAAATGCTGTTGTTAATCAGTCCACGCCTAATTTAAAAGCTGTGGACTGTCAGTCCTTGTAAATTTTGTGGTTAATTGGTCCACAGTGTAGTCTTAATACTGTGGTCAGTCTCTTGTAATCGCGGTATTGATTGTTACACCGCTGATTACAAGGCTATTCTATGAAACAGAATAAGGGATTCCTCACTTTAGAATACAGAAGATAAGGAACAGAAGTGTTCCTTATGTCTCTACCTAAGATATGGTTGTGTTATACTAGGAATTGTGTATAGAAAATATACATATGTAAACCACTAACAGTATATTCTCATGTATCAGAAAGGTGTTGTCACACCTCCGCAGGTCTAGAACTTATGCCTAGACTGACTATTATCAGTAAGTAATATGAATATTAATTACCTGTTATGTAACTTTCCACATTCTTTTCTTGGAGTCCACAAGGAAACATTTCAAATCCCACCATGTCAAAGGGCGTCAGTCACCTGTAAATATTCAAAAGAGTGATAATATGTTCCTGCTACATGCTATACACACCAAAAGGTATAACACTCTAGGGCCAAAATTACGTATTTCAAAGATAAAGACTGTGGTCAGTCGGTCTGTATTTTATTATAAAAATTGTAGTCAGACAGTAAACAGTCTATTTTAAATTTTATAATCAATCGGTTCACAGTCTACTGTAAATGTGGTCAGGCAGTCCACATCTACTGTATATGCTGTTTTCAGTCAGTCCATCCTTTATAATTGATGGCCTTCGGTTGAAACTCGATCCATGACGACTTGATGAATTAATGATCTTTAGGAAGATCAATCTTGTGCAAGATTAGATCGGTCCACTAGGATCTTCTTCAGAATTATCTTGATAGTATCAATCCATTGGATTGTTTGCTGGTCTTGCTCTAAGCTTTCTTCTATACTTCAAACTATGATGTCCTTTTCCATTGATTGCTGTCTTCCATTCAATCCTTAGACTAGTGTAATTGCCGTTGTCAGTCAGTCCACAACTAATTCAAATGCTGTGGACTGTCAGTCCTTTTAAATGTTGTGGTCATTCAGTCCACAGTGTAATTTTAATAGTGTGGTTAATCTCTTGTAATCGCGGTATTGATTGTTACACCACTGATTACAAGGCTATTCTTTGAAATAGGATAGGGGATACCTCACTTTAGAATACAGAGGTTGGCCCACAGTCTAGTCTACTGTAAATGTGGTCAAGCAGTCCACACCTAGTGTGAATGCTGTAGTCAGGCAGTCCACACCTATTGTGAATGCTGTGTTCAGTCAGCCCATTTTTTATTATTAACGGCCTTCGGTTGAAACTCGAGCTATGACGACTAGATGAATTAACGATCTTTAAGAAGATCAATTTTGTGAAAGACTTCATAGGTCCACTAGGGTCTTCTCCACCCTAATCTTGATAGTGTCAATCCTTTGGATTGGCTGCTGGTCTTCCTCTTTGCTTTCTTCCTTCTATACTTCAAAGTATGAAGTTCCTTTTCCTGTGATTGCTGTCTTTCAGTCAATCCTTAGATTAGTGTAAATGCTGTTGTCAGTCAGTCCACAACTAATTCAAACGCTGTGGACTGTCAGTCTTTTTAAATGCTGTGGTCATTCAGTCCACAGTGTAATTTTAATAGTGTGGTCAGTCTCTTGTAATCACGATATTGATTGTTACACCACTGATTACAAGGCTATTCTTTGAAATAGGATAGGGGATACCTCACTTTAGAATACAGAGGTTGGCCCACAGTCTAGTCTACTGTAAATGTGGTCAAGCAGTCCACACCTATTGTGAATGCTGTAGTCAGGCAGTCCACACCTATTGTGAATGCTGTGGTCAGTCAGCCCATTTTTTATTATTAACGGCCTTCGGTTGAAACTCGAGCTATGACGACTTGATGAATTAACAATCTTTAGGAAGATCAATTTTGTGAAAGAATACATAGGTCCACTAGGGTCTTCTTCACTGTTTTCTTGAAAGTGTCAATCCTTTGGATTGGCTGCTGGTCTTCCTCTTTGCTTTCTTCCTTCTATACTTAAAAGTATGATGTCCTTTTCCAATGATTGCTGTCTTCCAGTCAATCCTTAAACTAGTGTAAATGCTGTTGTCAGTCAGTCCACAACTAATTCAAACGCTGTGGACTGTCAGTCCTATTAAATGCTGTGGTCATTCGGTCCACAGTGTAGTCTTAATATTGTCGTCAGTGTCTTGTAATTGCGGTATTGATTGTTACACTGCTGATTACAAGGATATTCTATGAAATAGAATAGGGGATTCCTCACTTTAGAAGACAGAGGTTGGCCCACAGTCTACCGTAAATATTATCAGGCAGTCCACAACTAGTGTGAATGCTGTAGTCATTCAGTCCATGTTTTATTATTAACGGCCTTCGGTTGAAACTCTTGCCATGACGACTGGATGAAATAACGATCTTTAGGAAGATCAACCTTGTTCAACACTAGATCGGTCCACTAGGGTCTTCTCCACCGTTATCTTGATAGTATCAATCCTGTGGATTGGTTGCTGGTCTTCCTCTTTGCCTTCTTCCTTCTATTCTTCCGAGTATGATGTCCCTTTCCAGTAATTGCTGTCTTCCAGTCAATCCATAGACTAGTGTAAATGCTGTTGTCAGTCAGTCCACGCCTAATTTAAATGCTGTGGACTGTCAGTCCTTGTAAATTTTGTGGTTAATTGGTCCACAGTGTAGTCTTAATACTGTGGTCAGTCTCTTGTAATCGCGGTATTGATTGTTACACCGCTGATTACAAGGCTATTCTATATAACAGAATAAGGGATTCCTCACTTTAGAATACAGAAGATAAGGAAAAGAAGTGTTCCTTATGTCTCTACCTAAGATATGGTTGTGTTATACTAGGAATTGTGTATAGAAAATAAAGATATGTAAACCACTAACAGTATATTCTCATGTATCAGAATGGTGTTGTCACACCTCCGCAGGTCTAGAACTTATGCCTAGACTGACTATTATCAGTAATTAATATGAATATTAATTACCTGTTATGTGACTTTCCACATTCTTTTCTTGGAGTTCACAAGGAAACATTTCAAATCCCACCATGTCAAAGGGCGTCAGTCACCTGTAAATATTCAAAAGAGTGATAATATGTTCCTGCTACATGCTATACACACCAAAAAGTATAACACTCTAGGGCCAAAATTACTTATTTCAAAGATAAAGATTGTGGTCAGTCGGTCTGCATTTTATTATAAAAATTGTAGTCAGAGAGTCCACAGTCTATTTTATGCTCAATCGGTTCCCACTCTACTGTAAATGTCGTCAGGCAGTCCACATCTAGTCTATATGCTGTGGTCAGTCAGTCCATTCTTTATAATTAATGGCCTTCGGTTGAAACTCGAGCCATGACGACTTGATGTATTAATGATCTTTAGGAAGATCAATCTTGTTCAAGACTAGATCGGTCCACTAGGGCCTTCTTCACCATTATCTTGATGGTATCAATCCATTGGATTGTTTGCTGGTCTTGCACTTTGCTTTGGTCCTTCTATACTTCAAAGTATGATGTCCTTTTCCAGTGATTGCTGTCTTCCATTCAATCCTTAAACTACTGTAAATGCTGTTGTCAGTCAGTCCACAACTAATTCAAATGCTGTGGACAGTCAGTCCTTTTAAATGTTGTGGTCATTCAGTCCACAGTGTAATTTTAATAGTTTGGTCAGTCTCTTGTAATCGCGGTATTGATTGTTACACAGCTGATTACAAGGTTATTCTATGAAATAGAATAGGGGATTCCTCCCTTTAAAAGACAGAGGTTGGCCCACAGTCTAGTCTACTATAAATGTGGTCAAGCAGTGCACACCTAGTGGGAATGCTCTAGTCAGTCAGCCCATTTTTTATTATTAACGGCCTTCGGTTGAAATTCGAGCCATGACTACTGGATGAATTAACGATCTTTAGAAAGATCAATTTTGTGAAATACTAGATAGGTCCACTAGGGCCTTCTTCACCATTATCTTGATAGTATCAATCCATTGGATTGTTTGCTGGTCTTGCACTTTGTTTTGGTCCTTCTATACTTCAAAGTATGATGTCCTTTTCCAGTGATTGCTGTCTTCCAGTCAATCCTTAAACTACTGTAAATGCTGTTGTCAGTCAGTCCACAACTAATTCAAATGCTGTGGACTGTCAGTCCTTTTAAATGTTGTGGTCATTCAGTCCACAGTGTAATTTTAATAGTGTGGTCAGTCTCTTGTAATCGCGGTATTGATTGTTACACAGCTGATTACAACGTTATTCTATGAAATAGAATAGGGGATTCCTCCATTTAAAAGACAGAGGTTGACCCCGAGTCTAGTCTATTGGAAATGTGGTCAAGCAGTCCACACCTAGTGTGAATGCTGTAGTCAGTCAGCCCATTTTTTATTATTAACGGCCTTCGGTTGAAATTAGAGCCATGACTACTGGATGAATTAGCGATCTTTAGGAAGATCAATTTTGTGAAAGACTAGATAGGTCCACTAGGGTCTTCTTCACCATTATCTTGATAGTATCAATCCATTGGATTGGTTGCTGGTCTTGCTCTTTGCTTTCTTCTATACTTCAAACTATGATGTCCTTTTCCATTGATTGCTGTCTTCCATTCAATCCTTAGACTAGTGTAATTGCCGTTGTCAGTCAGTCCACAACTAATTCAAACGCTGTGGACTGTCAGTCCTTTAAAATGTTGTGGTCATTCAGTCCACAGTGTAAATTTAATAGTGTGGTTAATCTCTTGTAATCGCGGTATTGATTGTTACACAGCTGATTACAAGGTTATTCTATGAAATAGAATAGGGGATTCCTCCCTTTAAAAGACAGAGGTTGGCCCACAGTCTAGTCTACTATAAATGTGGTCAAGCAGTCCACACGTAGTGTGAATGCTGTGGTCAGTCAGCCCATTTTTTATTATTAACGGCCTTCGTTTAAAACTCGAGCTATGATGACTTGATGAATTAACGATCTTTATCAAGATCAATTTTGTGAAAGACTTCATAGGTCCACTAGGGTCTTCTCCACCCTTATCTTGATAGTGTCAATCCTTTGGATTGGCTGCTGGTCTTCCTCTTTGCTTTCTTCCTTCTATACTTCAAAGTATGAAGTTCCTTTTCCAGTGATTGCTGTCTTCCAGTCAATCCTTAGATTAGTGTAAATGCTGTTGTCAGTCAGTCCACAACTAATTCAAACGCTGTGGACTGTCAGTCCTTTTAAATGTTGTGGTCATTCACTCCACAGTGTAATTTTAATACTGTGGTCAATCTCTTGTAATTGCGGTATTGATTGTTACACCACTGATTACAAGGCTATTCTATGAAATAGGAAAGGGGATACCTCACTTTAGTAGACAGAGGTTGGCCCACAGTCTACTATAAATGTGATCAAGCAGTCCACACCTAGTGTGAATGCTGTGGTCAGTCAGCCCATATTTTATTATTAACGGCCTTCGGTTGAAACTAGTGCTATGACGACTGGATGAATTAACGATCTTTAGGAAGATCAATTTTGTGAAAGACTTCATAGGTCTACTAGGGTCTTCTCCACCCTTATCTTGATAGTGTCAATCCTTTGGATTGGCTGCTGGTCTTCCTCTTTGCTTTCTTCCTTCTATACTTCAAAGTATGAAGTTCCTTTTCCTGTGATTGCTGTCTTCCAGTCAATCCTTAGATTAGTGTAAATGCTGTTGTTAGTCAGTCCACAACTAATTCAAACGCTGTGGACTGTCAGTCTTTTTAAATGCTGTGGTCATTCAGCCCACAGTGTAATTTTAATAGTGTGGTCAATCTCTTGGAATCGCGGTATTGATTGTTTCACCGCTGATTACAAGACTATTCTGTGAAATAGGATAGGGGATTCCACACTTTAGAAGACAGAGGTTGGCCCACAGTCTACTATAAATGTGATCAAGCAGTCCACACCTATTGTGAATGCTGTGGTCAGTCAGCCCATTTTTTATTATTAATGGCCTTCGGTTGAAACTCGAGCTATGACGACTTGATGAATTAACAATCTTTAGGAAGATCAATTTTGTGAAAGACTACATAGGTCCACTAGGGTCTTCTCCACTGTTATCTTGATAGTGTCAACCTTTGGATTGGCGGCTGGTCTTCCTCTTTGCTTTCTTCCTTCTATACTTCAAAGTATGATGTCCTTTTCCAGTGATTGCTGTCTTCCAGTCAATCCTTAGACTAATGTAAATGCTGTTGTCTGTCAGTCCACAACTAATTCAAACGCTGTGGACTGTCAGTTCTTTTAAATGCTGTGGTCATTCAGTCCACAGTGTAGTCTTAATAGTGTGGTCAGTGTCTTGTAGTTGCAGTATTGATTGTTACACTGCTGATTACAAGGCTATTCTATGAAATAGAATAGGGGGTTCCTCACTTTAGAAGACAGAGGTTGGCCCACAGTCTACCGTAAATATGATCAGGCAGTCCACAACTAGTGTGAATGCTGTGGTCAGTCAGTCCATTTTTTATTATTAACGGCCTTCGGTTGAAACTCTAGCCATGACGACTGGATGAATTAACGATCTTTAGGAAGATCAATCTTGTTCAAGACTAGATCGGTCCACTAGGGTCTTCTCCACCGTTATCTTGATAGTATCAATCCTTTGGATTGGTTGCTGGTCTTCCTCTTTGCCTTCTTCCTTCTATTCTTCCGAGTATGATGTCCCTTTCCAGTAATTGCTGTCTTCCAGTCAATCCATAGACTAGTGTAAATGCTGTTGTCAGTCCACGCCTAATTTAAATGCTGTGGACTGTCAGTCCTTGTAAATTTTGTGGTTAATTGGTCCACAGTGTAGTCTTAATACTGTGGTCAGTCTCTTGTAATCGCGGTATTGATTGTTACACCGCTGATTACAAGGCTATTCTATGAAACAGAATAAGGGATTCCTCACTTTAGAATACAGAAGATAAGGAAAAGAAATGTTCCTTATGTCTCTACCTAAGATATAGTTGTGTTATACTAGGAATTGTGTATAGAAAATAAACATATGTAAACCACTAACAGTATATTCTCATGTATCAGAAAGGTGTTGTCACACCTCCGCAGGTCTAGAACTTATGCCTAGACTGACTATTATCAGTAATTAATATGAATATTAATTACCTGTTATGTGACTTTCCACATTCTTTTCTTGGAGTTCACAAGGAAACATTTCAAATCCCACGATGTCAAAGGGCGTCAGTCACCTGCAAATATTCAAAAGAGTGATAATATGTTCCTGCTACATGCTATACACACCAAAAAGTATAACACTCTAGGGCCAAAATTACTTATTTCAAAGATAAAGACTGTGGTCAGTCGGTCTGCATTTTATTATAAAAATTGTAGTCAGAGAGTCCACAGTCTATTTTAAATTTTATGCTCAATCAGTCCACAGTCTACTGTAAATGTGGTCAGGCAGTCCACATCTAGTCTATATGCTGTGGTCAGTCAGTCATTCTTTATAATTAATGGCCTTCGGTTGAAACTGGAGCCATGACGACTTGATGTATTAATGATCTTTAGGAAGATCAATCTTGTGCAAGACTAGATCGGTCCACTAGGGCCTTCTTCACCATTATCTTGATAGTATCAATCCATTGGATTGTTTGCTGGTCTTGCACTTTGCTTTGGTCCTTCTATACTTCAAAGTATGATGTCCTTTTCCAGTGATTGCTGTCTTCCATTCAATCCTTAGACTACTGTAACTGCTGTTGTCAGTCAGTCCACAACTAATTCAAATGCTGTTGACTGTCAGTCCTTTTAAATGTTGTGGTCATTCAGTCCACAGTGTAATTTTAATAGTGTGGTCAGTCTCTTGTAATCGCGGTATTGATTGTTACACCGCTGATTACAAGGTTATTCTATGAAATAGAATAGGGGATTCCTCCATTTAAAAGACAGAGGTTGGCCCACAGTCTAGTCTACTGGAAATGTGGTCAAGCAGTCCACACCTAGTGTGAATGCTGTAGTCAGTCAGCCCATTTTTTATTATTAACGGCCTTCGGTTGAAATTCGAGCCATGACTACTGGATGAATTAACGATCTTTAGGAAGATCAATTTTGTGAAAGACTAGATAGGTCCACTAGGGTCTTCTTCACCATTATCTTGATAGTATCAATCCATTGGATTGGTTGCTGGTCTTGCTCTTTGCTTTCTTCTATACTTCAAACTATGATGTCCTTTTCCATTGATTGCTGTCTTCCATTCAATCCTTAGACTAGTGTATTTGCCGTTGTCAGTCAGTCCACAACTAATTCAAATGCTGTGGACTGTCAGTCCTTTTAAATGTTGTGGTCATTCAGTCCATAGTGTATTCTTAATAGCGTGGTCAATCTCTTGGAATCGCGGTATTGATTGTTACACCGCTGATTACAAGGCTATTCTATGAAATAGAATAGGGGATTCCTCACTTTAGAAG
The DNA here is from genome assembly GCF_046119375.1 of Phyllobates terribilis. Classification (NCBI taxonomy): domain Eukaryota; kingdom Metazoa; phylum Chordata; class Amphibia; order Anura; family Dendrobatidae; genus Phyllobates; species Phyllobates terribilis. The sequence continues at coordinate 533,419 of NW_027363307.1, forward strand.
ATAGAGGTTGGCCCACAGTCTACTATAAATGTGATCAAGCAGTCCACACCTAGTGTGAATGCTGTGGTCAGTCAGCCCATTGTTTATTATTAACGGCCTTCGGTTGAAACTCGAGCTATGATGACTGTTTGAATTAACGATATTTAGGAAGATCAATTTTGTGAAAGACTACATAGGTCCACTAGGGTCTTTTCCACTGTTATCTTGATAGTGTCAATCCTTTGGATTGGCTGCTGGTCTTCCTCTTTGCTTTCTTCCTTCTATACTTCAAAGTATGATGTCCTTTTCCAGTGATTGCTGTCTTCCATTCAATCCTTAGACTAGTGTAAATGCTGTTGTCAGTCAGTCCACAACTAATTCAAATGCTGTGGACTGTCAGTCCTTTTAAATGCTGTGGTCATTCAGTACACAGTGTACTCTTAATAGTGTGGTCAGTGTCTTGTAATTGCAGTATTGATTGTTACACTGCTAATTACAAGGCTATTCTATGAAATAGAATAGGGGATTCCTCACTCTAAAAGACAGAGGTTGGCCCACAGTCTACCGTAAATATGATCAGGCAGTCCACAACTAGTGTGAATGCTGTGGTCAGTCAGTCCATTTTTTATTATTAACGGCCTTCGGTTGAAACTCTAGCCATGACGACTGGATGAATTAACGATCTTTAGGAAGATCAATCTTGTTCAAGACTATATCGGTCCATTAGGGTATTCTTCACCATTATCTTGATAGTATCAATCCATTGGATTGGTTGCTGGTCTTGCTCTTTGCTTTCTTCTATACTTCAAACTATGATGTCCTTTTCCATTGATTGCTGTCTTCCATTCAATCCTTAGACTAGTGTAATTGCCGTTGTCAGTCAGTCCACAACTAATTCAAACGCTGTGGACTGTCAGTCCTTTTAAATGTTGTGGTCATTCAGTCCACAGTGTATTCTTAGTAGTGTGGTCAATCTCTTTGAATCGCGGTATTGATTGTTACACCGCTGATTACAAGGCTATTCTATGAAATAGGATAGGGGATTCCACACTTTAGAAGACAGAGGTTAGCCCACAGTCTACTATAAATGTGATCAAGTAGTCCACGCCTAGTGTGAATGCTGTGGTCAGTCAGCCCATTTTTTATTATTAACGGCCTAAGGTTGAAACTCGAGCTATGACGACTGGATGAATTAACGATCTTTAGGAAGATCAATTTTGTGAAAGACTTCATAGGTCCACTAGGGTCTTCTCCACCCTTATCTTGATAGTTTCAATCCTTTGGATTGGCTGCTGGTCTTCCTCTTTGCTTTCTTCCTTCTATACTTCAAAGTATGAAGTTCCTTTTCCCATGATTGCTGTCTTCCAGTCAATCCTTAGATTAGTGTAAATGCTGTTGTTAGTCAGTCCACAACTAATTCAAACGCTGTGGACTGTCAGTCCTTTTAAATGTTGTGGTCATTCAGTCCACAGTGTAATTTTAATAGTGTGGTCAATCTCTTGTAATTGCGGTATTGATTGTTGCACCACTGATTACAAGGCTATTCTATGAACTAGGAAAGGGGATACCTCACTTTAGAAGACAGAGGTTGGCCCACAGTCTAGTCTACTGTAAATGTGGTCAAGCAGTCCACACCTAGTGTGAATGCTGTAGTCAGGCAGTCCACACCTAGTGTGAATGCTGTAGTCAGGCAGTCCACACCTATTGTGAATGCTGTGGTCAGTCAGCCCATTTTTTATTATTAATGGCCTTCGGTTGAAACTCGAGCTATGACGACTTGATGAATTAACGATCTTTAGGAAGATCAATTTTGTGAAAGACTACATAGGTCCACTAGGGTCTTCTCCACTGTTATCTTGATAGTGTCAATCCTTTGGATTGGCTGCTGGTCTTCCTCTTTGCTTTCTTCCTTCTATACTTCAAAGTATGATGTCCTTTTCCAGTGATTGCTATCTTCCAGTCAATCCTTAGACTAGTGTAAATGCTGTTGTCAGTCAGTCCACAACTAATTCAAACGCTGTGGACTGTCAGTCCTTTTAAATGCTGTGGTCATTCAGTCCACAGTGTAGTCTTAATAGTGTGGTCAGTGTCTTGTAATTGCGGTATTGATTGTTACACTGCTGATTACAAGGCTATTCTATGAAATAGAATAGGGGGTTCCTCACTTTACAAGACAGAGGTTGGCCCACAGTCTACCGTAAATATAATCAGGCAGTTCACAACTAATGTGAATGCTGGGGTCAGTCAGTCCATTTTTTATTATTAATGGCCTTCGGTTGAAACTCTAGCCTAGTGTTGAGCCACCCCCGTAGTGTTCGAGTTCGGTTCGGTTCGTCGAACACCCGTGTGTTCGCCGAACTGTTCGTCGAACACCTTCGAACACCGTTAAAACCAATGGCAGGCAAACAAAAACACATAGAAACACATAGAAAACACCTTCAAAGGTGTCCAAAAGCTGACAAACTGCTCAGAAGACATAACTAACACATGGAAAAGTGACAAGTACATATAGTCATACGAAAATAAAAGAGGTGGAGGAGTAAAAGGAGGGGGAGACACAGATATAGGCATGTCATGCCCTTCTAAAATCCAAAAAGTGAGAAGCCGACACGGCCAGTCCGCTCCTGCCCGTGCCACCTCCGTGTCGCCGGGTTTGTGCCAGAGCCGCGGTGAACCCTGATGGCCAGCCCCCCTCTCCCAATACTGGTGCCTGTCCGCTGGTGGGTCGAGCGAGCCCCCCTGTGGTGGAGGCAGCTCTAAGCTTTTTAATTTAAATTGTCCCTCTAATTTGAATGAATACACTTTAAATCCATTTACAAGGATCTATTGGAGGGCAAGTCTCATGCCAGCAGCCGCGTAATTCCAGCTCCAGTAGCGTCCACTAAAGCTGCTGCAGTTAAAAAGCTTTTATTAGGATCGAGCTCGGCTGTTTACCGCAAGGTATCCTACTGCCAGTCCCAGCCCCTATGTCTTGGGGTGCCTCCTGATGCTCTTCACTGAATATCCCGTGGTCCCGAAGCATTTCCTTTGAAAAATTTAAGTGTCCAAACTACAGGTGGTGTAGCTTGCTTAACAGCCGGGATAATCCGCTGACTAGCAGACACTGCTACTAGGCACAAAGTATTTCCTGGGCTAGATGCAGTTAAAAATTTGTAATTAGATACTCTCGTTGGATGCTGAGAAAGCATTCCATAGAGTCTCCTGGCACGCCATATATGATTCTCTTAAAAATCTTGGGGTAGGGGTCTAGGGGACCCTTTTATAGCCAAAATCCCGGCCCTGTATCACAATACGTCACCTAGGCTGAAGATAAATGGAACTGTAGCACCCTGAGGGCTCGGTTGCTACAGAAGTATTGCACCTCACATAGAGGTGTGATATCTCACTCTCAGGTAAGGATGGGGTGTGGATCAGGACCCGACACCTGCATGCATTACACCACATTGCCGTGGGGCAGGGCGACCAATATGCCCCTGAGATGGGCACGACAGTCCCTGTCCCTGGCTGGAGTGGGGGGGGGGAACACTGAGGAAGGGGAACCCTGTAGTGCAGGAGCAGGGAGGAAGCAGTTCCTGGGTGCATTGAGAAGGGAGTATAAAAGATGGGCACCATCTTAGTTCAGTGCAGAGAAGTCTGAGCAGAAGTGGCAGGGAGCAGGGGCTCTGCATGAGCTCTGCTCCGGAGGCGGGCCTAGTAACAGAGGCCCAGGCCTGGAAGAGGGAGAAGGAAGGAAGAGGAGCGGAGAAGGCTCCAGGAACGAGGAATGAAGGGATCCCAGGGGTGCGGACGGGCGAGTCGCCATTGCACGCCCGAATCCACCTGCGTGGAGGGGTCAGGCCAAAGGGGGAGACCGGTCCCCGAACTAGTGGAGGCAGGAAACGACCCTCAGCTAGAAACCGGAGGCTCTGACATTTTATGTGGCGCAGCCCCTCGCTACACCCGCTAGGAAGGCACCACATAAGGTCAGGGAAACTGGCGCCAAGTTTACCAAGAGGAGGCCCGAGGCAGCCGGACAGAAGTGTTGGTAAGAAAGGCCAGACAAAGGACACACAAAGGGGGTCCTGTGAAGTGCTCCAAAGTTATCTGGGAGTTGTCTGAGCCCCTCACCTAGTGAGCACAGTACGACGTGGGCAGCCGTTACCTGCAGACGTGGTCTGGATAATAAGAACTGTGAGTAAAGGCCCTGAACTGCATCTCTGACTCCGTGTCGTTACTGCTGCTGCCCTGCACCATCACCCCCATCCTCCGCATACACTGCCCTGAGGCTATACTCCTCCCGTGGGGAGTTATGCTACGCTCTGCTGCACCCACAACACCAGCCTCAGCGGTCTGCCCTGTAGCGGCGGTTCACTCTGACCGCAATCCACGGGTGGCGTAGTCGGACATTTAAACATCAAAACCACATAAATAGTTCCGCCACTGGTTTGACCACCCTGAGCCACGGAACCGGGTCGCCGCCACGAAGACTACAACCACCAGCATCCACCAAAAAGGGTCCGGCTCCGGGTGTCCCAAGGCCCAGGGGGTGCGTCAGAACATTTTCATCACCTTTCACAATCACCAATGGGACAAGGCCGGGATGTCCTCTGTCCCCTCTCTTATACATCCTAGTGACGGAGCACCTGCTCTCATCAATTCGCCATAACCCCAATATTAGGTGGATTGAGGTGGGAGGCACCGAGTACAAGTGCTCTCTATTTGCTGATGATGTCCTAGTATATATCACTCAATCACATATATCCATCCATGCTGTTATGGCTGAAATAGATCACTTTGTTACATGGTAAAATTTTAAAATCAATGCAGTGATGTCTGAGGCCCTCGATGTCTCCCTCCCCAAATCCATATAGGATTCCATCCAGTCCAACTTTCCCTTTGCCTGGCCCTCACAGGGTATCAAATACTTAGGAATTCCTATTCATAGAGACCTCTCCCATCTATGTTATCTTAATTTTGGGCCCTTTATTGAACAACTCCATACAGACCACGGTTGGCAAGTTAGAGCTGTAAGATTCACTACGTGAACCACTGGTGTTTTGTGGAAAAGCACATGTACACTGCGTTCCAAATTATTATGCAAAAAGTGTTTAGGAGTGATAAGGGAAGAATTTGTTTGTTTGTCAGTTAAACTCATTGATGGTGATGTGTGTCAGGGCTTTTTATATCACTGTAAGCAATTGCAGACACCTGTGCTAATTAGTTTGGCAGGTGTGTCCAATGAAAGGCAAGACTAATTAAGAAGGCTCTCTCACATTATTAAGCAGCCTACATTTTCTGCCAAAATGGGAAAGAAAAAGGATGTGTCGGCTGCTGAGAAGCAACAAATGGTGGAGTGTTTAGGTCAAGGCATGACTACAATCAACATTGTGCGATGATCAGGATGAAGTGTCTTGGCAATCAAGAAGTATGTAGCTGATTCACAGTACACACGTGTGCGTGCTGATAAGGGCAAATTGAGGACTCTTTCCTACAGGCAATTACGTCAGGTTAAAAGAGCAGCGGCAAAAAAGCCTTGTCATAGCAGCAGACAAGTTTTTGAAGCTGCTTGTGCCTCCAACGTCCCCCGAACAACAAGATGCAGGGTCCTTCAGAGGTTTGCAGCTGTGCATACGCCATCCTGTCGACCTCCTCTATCCACTTCACACAAGCAGAAACGGCTCCAGTGGGCCAAATATTACATGAAGACTGATTTCAAAACTGTTTTGTTCACGGATGAGTGCCGTGCAGCGCTTGATGGTCCAGATGGATGGAGTGGAGGATGGCTGGTTGATGGACACCCCACGCAAACACGGCTACAGCGCCAACAAGGAGGAGGTGGAGTAATGTTTTGGGCTGGAATCATGGGGAGAGAGATTGTCGGCCCCTTTAGGATCCCTGAAGGCGCTAAAGATGAACTCCATAATGTATGTGGATTTTCTCAAACAGCACTTCCTGCCATGGTTCAAGAAGAAGAACCGTGTATTTCACAGCAAGATCATTTTTCTGCATGATAATGCACCATCTCATGCTGCACATAAAACATCTGCATCTCTGGCTGATATGGGCATAAAAGGGGACAAACTTATGGTGTGACCCCCATGCTCCCCTGACCTCTACCCCATTCAGAACCTTTGGAGCATCATTAAAAGGAGTGTCTATGATGGCGGGAGGCAGTTCACATCTAAGCAACAGCTCTGGGAGGGTATTCTGTCCTCATGCTAAACAATTGAAGCAGAAACCATCCAAAACCTGACAAATTCAATGGACGAGAGAGTTCAGAAGCTCCTTTCGAACAAGGGGTCCTATGTGAAAATGTAACATCACCTAGAATAAAGTTTTGAGTTGAAAACTGTTTGATTTCAGTTTCTAACAACCTGCTAATGCTTATAATTTCAAAAATGACCATTTTTTGGTCTTTATTAAAATGAAAAGGTTGATCGAAAAGTTTGGGGGATCTAAGAGTGTGGCAACCCAGTAGTCATGATTACTTCGAATTCTGACAATATGAGGGTCATGCTGCAGGTAGTGCAGCAAGAAGGCACTTATGTGTCTTGCGCATCTCGGAGCCCCAAAATTATTTTCCGGGCTAGATGCAGCTAAAAATTATTTTTAATTTTAAATCTGGTGAAGCTTTAGTATAGATGGCCTAATAGGATCAGTGCTGCACACTGCTACAAAGCCCAAATTATTTTCCAGTCAAGATACAGATAAACATGATTAGTAATTTGAAAGCTTAAAACGGTTGGTAGGGTGATTTTAACCAATCATCAAGCTTTTACTCTCCCCAGGATGACACAGGGGTAGAAAAGTCGTTTCGGATCCATGATTTGTTCATCTTTATGAACGTGAGTCTGTCTACATTATCAGTGGAGAGCCGCGTGCGCTTATCTGTCAGCACACCACCAGCAGCGCTGAACACACATTCAGACAGAACGCTGGCTGCGGGGCATGACAAGATCTCCAAGGCGTAAGTGGCTAGCTCCGGCCATTTATCCAGATTGGAAGCCCAAAAAGAGCAAGGGTCCAGTGACACAGTCGTGGCTTCAATGTTTACTTGGAGATACTCCTGTACCATCGTCTCTAGGCGTTGACTATGTGTCAGACTTCTTGTCTCCTGTGGCCTTGCAAAGGATGGGCTAAAAAAGTGGTGAAATGATTCCGCAAAATTGATGTTACCAGCAGATACTGTGGTTCTGTTACGGTTTGAGTGCTGAACACTTGACGGTCCCACGGTTGGCAAGTTGGAACTGTGAGATTCACTACGTGCACCACTGGTATTTTGTGGAAAAGCACATGTAAGATTCTGCAACAGTCTCTGCTGATACTCCTGCATGCGTGCATCCCTTTCTATGGCAGGAATAATTTCTGCAAATTTACTTTTGTACCGGGGATCTAACAGTGTGGCAACCCAGTAGTCAGGATTATTTCTAATTCTCACAATTCGAGGGTCATGTTGCAGGTAGTGCAGCAAGAAGGCACTCATGTGTGTTGCGCATCCAGGAGCACCAAGTCCCTGTTGTGTTGGTGGCGAGGTAACAATCATGCTTCCTTCCTCTGTCCTCTCCCCCCAACCTCGCACAACAGAAATGTGATCAAGGTCTCCCTCATCTGATGAGTCTTCCATCAGTTCGTCCTCCACTTCTTCCTGGGCTCCTGCACCTTCCTCACTAGTTTGGCTGCTACCATGCGCCCTGGTAAAACCATCTACCCCACCCTCACATGCCTGCCGCCTTGGTGCTGCCGACCGTCTGGACCTTGCAGATGTTAGCCCTTCCGCATACAACTCCTCCTCCTCTACTTCCTCCACCTCCTCTTGTGCCACCACCTGACTCCGAATTCTGTTTAACATGTGCTCCAGCATGTAAATCACCGGAATAGTCATGCTGATAATGGCATCGTCAGCACTAAACATCTTCGTCGCCATTTCAAGACTGTGTAGAAGGGTGCATAGGTCCCTGATCTGAGACCACTCCTCCAGCGTGATTTGCCCCACCTCTGAATCTCGTTGGCCCAGGCTATACGTCAGAACGTATTGCACCAGGGCTTGTCGGTGCTGCCACAGTCGCTGCAACATGTGCAGAGTTGAATTCCACTGGGTAGGCACATCGCATTTTAGCCGGTGAAGTGGCAGGCCCAACGACTTCTGTAGAGATGTAAGTCGCTGAGCTGCGGGATGCGAACGGCGGAAGTGAGCACACAGCGACTGTGCCCTCTGCAGAAGGCCATCTAGTCTGGGATAGTGGGCTAAAAATTGCTGGACAACCAGGTTCAACACGTGAGCCATACAAGGCACGTGTGTGACATTGCCCCGGCGAAGGGCCGCACCCAGGTTTGCAGCATTGTCGCACACGGCCTTCCCTGGTTTCAGGTCCAGTGGAGACAACCATTCATGAAATTGGTTCTCCAGAGCTGACCACAACTCCTCAGCTGTGTGACTCACATTTCCCAGACATTTCAATGTAAAAACCGCCTGATGACGTTGAGCCCTACTGCCAGCATAGTAAGGAGGTGTGCAGGATCCCTTCTGCGCAGTTAGAAAGCTTGTGGCATGACCAGACAGGCTTTGGGTGCAGGTGGAAGACCGAGAGGAGGTTGAGGAGGCAGAAGCAGTGGAGGAACTTTGACATAAAGAGGATTGACGCACAACTCGTGGGGACGGCAAGACTTGGACAGCAGCCCCTTGTCCTGCTGTCACCATAGTTACCCAGTGCCCAGTCAGCGACATGTAACGCCCCTGTCCATGCCTACTCGTCCAAGTGTCTGTGGTGAAATGCACCCTGTCACACACAGAGTTTCTCAAAGAAGCGGTGATGTTGTGTGCGACATGCTGGTGGAGCGCAGGCACACCTTTCTTTGAGAAGTAGTGCCGACTGGGCATCTGGTACTGGGGCACTGCGACGGACATAAGGTCTCGAAAATCCTCTGTGTCCACCAGGCGGAAAGGCAGCATTTCTGTAGCCAAGAGCTTGCAGATGGTGAAATTCAACCTCTTAGCTTTCTCATGGCTAGGAGGAAATGGTCTTTTACTTGTCCACATCTGAGGGACCGAGGGCTGGCTATTGTGCTTAGACGGGGTTGATAAGGGTGTCCCCGGCAAACTGCCGGTCTGTGAGGAAGATGCAGGCGGACATGTTAGGTTGCCTTGATCCAAAGGTGGTGCTATCGATGTCGGACAGCGCTCAACATGAGCTGGTGTTACCACCTCCAAAGAAAATGATGACCTGCCAATCACGCTGGCTGTTGCGGGTAAAGAGGTGGCAGGTCTGCGCCCCAAAACAGGTGTGACTGCTGTCCCCCCAGTCACAGAGGATGAAGAGGCCGCGGATGCACAAGATATGGCAGACGGTGGTTGGCCCGGCCGGCTAGGCCGCATTGTAGCACACTGAGCTTCCCACTGCAACTTATGCTTCATGTCCATGTGCCGGTTCATGCATGAAGTACTCAAACTATGTATTTTTTGGCCTCTACTTAGCTTTTGCTGACAAATGTTACAGATAACACGAGTTGGGTCATCTTTATCGATCTGAAAAAATACCCAAGGCTATGCAAGGCTTAGCACCCATGCGACCTGAAGAGCCACCACGACTTGTGGTGAGAGGCAGAGTTGTGTTTGAGGATGCAGTTGTTGACGTGCTTCCAGTACTACGTCTCTGTCCAGGAAGGCGCAACCTGACCTCGTCGTCACTAGCATCTTCCTCCACCTCCTCTGATGACCTCATCTCTTAGCTGACTGTGGGTTGACAGTAAGTGGGATCTCAAACCTCATCATCATCACCCTGTGCGTTATCACACCCGTCGTCCTCAGAGCCAACCTGTTCCTGCCCTGACAAAAAACTAAAGTTGTCGCTCCAATCAGGTATTTGAGTCTTATCATCGTCTTCCTCATTGTCTCCACCAACAGGAGTTACAGTTTGGGAATGAGGGTCTACATTATGGTCAGAACCTTCTGCGTCTGGTCCTGGATCCGACTCATAAAGATTCTGGGCATCAGTGCAGATCATTTCCTCGTCTGGATTCACAGAAGCGCTGGAGTCGACCTCTGATTCCCAGGCTATAGTATGAGTAAACAGCTCTGCAGACTCAACCATCTGTTCTACCTCATACTCAGACGGGCAGCTGGAGAGTTTGGAGCTGTGAGGAAGCAAGTGCGATTGGGGTGACACCTTTGAGGACTGGAGTATTTGTGATGTTGAAGTTGATGTGGAGGAGAGCCCACTTAAAGGAGCACTTGATATCCGTTGAAGCACCTGCTGTTTTTGTGCCTCATCTGGAATTTGTAGCGATTGGCGTGGCCGTAAGAAAGGGATCTTATCACATTGTCCGCTAAAAGAAGTAGACATTTTAGTTTGGCTGGAAGATGGTCTTTCTTCTGCAGATGTTACTGTTGCTTTAACACCTACCCCACGGACACAACCTTTTTTCACCTTCCTAACACGCCTATTCCCCTTTCCACCAGCAGCAGGCCTTTTTCCACTCATTTTGGTGGTTAACTAATTCACAACTCTGGAGTTGTTTGCACAAAAAAACAATGGATGGGAACCGAGCAGAGCTGAGTGGCCAAACTGTGGTATTAGGCCAATACAATTGGCTGGGTTAGATGCAGAAAAAAATTATATTCAATTTGCAACCTGATGGAGGTCAGTATAGATGGACTAGTAGAACAAGTCCCACACACAGCTAGAAGCCCAAATATTTTTTCAGAGCTAGATGCAGAAAAAAATTATATTCAGTTTGCAACCTGATGGAGGTCTGTATAGATGGATTAATAGAACAAGACCCACACACAGCTAGAAGCCCAATATTTTTTCAGAGGTAGATGCAGAAAAAAATATATTCAGTTTGCAACCTGATGGAGGTCAGTATAGATGGACTAGTAGAACAAGTCCCACACACAGCTAGAAGCCCAAATATTTTTTCAGAGCTAGATGCAGAAAAAAATTATATTCAATTTGCAACCTGATGGAGGTCAGTATAGATGGACTAATAGAACAAGTCCCACACACAGCTAGAAGCCCAAATATTTTTTCAGAGGTACTGTAGATGCAGATAAAAATTATTTTTAATTTGCAACCTGATGGAGGTCAGTATAGATGGACTAATAGAGAAAGTCCGACACACTGCTAGAAGGCCAAATATTTTTTCAGAGCTAGATGCAGAAAAAAATTATATTCAGTTTGCAACCTGATGGAGGTCAGTATAGATGGACTAATAGAACAAGTCCCACACACAGCTAGAAGCCCAAATATTTTTTCAGAGCTAGATGCAGAAAAAAATTATATTCAATTTGCAACCTGATGGAGGTCAGTATAGATGGACTAATAGAACAAGTCCCACACACAGCTAGAAGCCCAAATATTTTTTCAGAGGTACTGTAGATGCAGATAAAAATTATTTTTAATTTGCAACCTGATGGAGGTCAGTATCGATGGACTAATAGAGAAAGTCCGACACACTGCTATAAGGCCAAATATTTTTTCAGAGCTAGATGCAGAAAAAAATTATATTCAGTTTGCAACCTGATGGAGGTCAGTATAGATGGACTAACAGAGAAAGTCCCACACACTGCTAGAAGGCCAAATATTTTTTCAGAGCTAGATGCATACAAAAAATTATTTTGAATTTGCAACCTGATGGAGGTCAGTATAGGTGGACTAATAGAACAAGTCCCACACACTGCTAGAAGACCAAATATTTTTTCAGAGCTAGATGCAGAAAAAAATTATATTCAGTTTGCAACCTGATGGAGGTCTGTATAGATGGATTAATAGAACAAGACTAGTGTTGAGCCACCCCCGTAGTGTTCGAGTTCGGTTCGGTTCGTCGAACACCCGTGTGTTCGCCGAACTGTTCGTCGAACTGTTCGTCGAACACCTTCGAACACCGTTAAAACCAATGGCAGGCAAACAAAAACACATAGAAACACATAGAAAACACCTTCAAAGGTGTCCAAAAGCTGACAAACTGCTCAGAAGACATAACTAACACATGGAAAAGTGACAAGTACATATAGTCATGCGAAAATAAAAGAGGTGGAGGAGTAAAAGGAGGGGGAGACACAGATATAGGCATGTCATGCCCTTCTAAAATCCAAAAAGTGAGAAGCCGACACGGCCAGTCCGCTCCTGCCCGTGCCACCTCCGTGTCGCCGGGTTTGTGCCAGAGCCGCGGTGAACCCTGATGGCCTGCCCCCCTCTCCCAATACTGGTGCCTGTCCGCTGGTGGGTCGAGCGAGCCCCCCTGTGGTGGAGGCAGCTCTAAGCTTTTTAATTTAAATTGTCTCTCTAATTTGAATGAATACACTTTAAATCCATTTACAAGGATCTATTGGAGGGCAAGTCTCATGCCAGCAGCCGCGTAATTCCAGCTCCAGTAGCGTCCACTAAAGCTGCTGCAGTTAAAAAGCTTTTATAAGGATCGAGCTCGGCTGTCCACCGCAAGGCATCCTACTGCCAGTCCCAGCCCCTATGCCTTGGGGTGCCTCCTGATGCTCTTCACTAAGTATCCCATGGTCCCGAAGCATTTCCTTTGAAAAAATTAAGTGTCTAAACTACAGGTGGTGTAGCTTGCTTAACAGCCGGGATAATCCGCTGACTAGCAGACACTGCTACTAGGCACAAAGTATTTCCTGGGCTAGATGCAGTTAAAAATTTGTAATTAGATACTCTCGTTGGATGCTGAGAAAGCATTCCATAGAGTCTCCTGGCACGCCATATATGATTCTCTTAAAAAGCTTGGGGTAGGGGTCTAGGGGACCCTTTTATAGCCAAAATCACGGCCCTGTATCACAATACGTCACCTAGGCTGAAGATAAATGGAACTGTAGCACCCTGAGGGCTCGGTTGCTACAGACGTATTGCACCTCACCCAGAGGTGTGATATCTCACTCTCAGGTAAGGATGGAGTGTGGATCAGGACCCGACACCTGCATGCATTACACCACATTGCCGTGGGGCAGGGCGACCAATATGCCCCTGAGATGGGCACGACAGTCCCTGTCCCTGGCTGGAGTGGGGGGAGGGAACTCTGAGGAAGGGGAACCCTGTAGTGCAGGAGCAGGGAGGAAGCAGTTCCTGGGTGCATTGAGAAGGGAGTATAAAAGGTGGGCACCATCTTAGTTCAGTGCAGAGAAGTCTGAGCAGAAGTGGCAGGGAGCAGGGGCTCTGCATGAGCTCTGCTCCGGAGGCGGGCCTAGTAACAGAGGCCCAGGCCTGGAAGAGGGAGAAGGAAGGAAGAGGAGCGGAGAAGGCTCCAGGAACGAGGAATGAAGGGATCCCAGGGGTGCGGACGGGCGAGTCGCCACCGCACGCCCGAATCCACCTGCGTGGAGGGATCAGGCCAAAGGGGGAGACCGGTCCCCGAACTAGTGGAGGCAGGAAACGACCCTCAGCTAGAAACCGGAGGCTCTGACATTTTATGTGGCGCAGCCCCTCGCTACACCCGCTAGGAAGGCACCACATAGGGTCAGGGAAACTGGCGCCAAGTTTACCAAGAGGAGGCCCAAGGCAGCCGGACAGAAGTGTTGGTAAAAAAGGCCAGACAAAGGACACACAAAGGGGGTCCTGTGAAGTGCTCCAAAGTTATCTGGGAGTTGTCTGAGCCCCTCACCTGGTGAGCACAGTATGACGTGGGCAGCCGTTACCTGCAGACGTGGTCTGGATAATAAGAACTGTGAGTAAAGGCCCTGAACTGCATCACTGACTCCGTGTCGTTACTGCTGCTGCCCTGCACCATCACCCCCATCCTCCGCATACACTGCCCTGAGGCTATACTCCTCCCGTGGGGAGTTATGCTACGCTCTGCTGCACCCACAACACCAGCCTCAGCGGTCTGCCCTGTAGCGGCGGTTCACTCTGACCGCAATCCACGGGTGGCGTAGTCGGACATTTAAACATCAAAACCACATAAATAGTTCCGCCACTGGTTTGACCGCCCTGAGCCACGGAACCGGGTCACCGCCACGAAGACTACAACCACCAGCATCCACCAAAAAGGGTCCGGCTCCGGGTGTCCCAAGTAGAGATGAGCGTTGTTCTACTTGAACTGTTCGCCAATCTCAAATTCGAGCTGTTTTGGGCGGTGTTCGAGTCGTTCGACGAACACGAACAATTTGAGAAAAATTCGGCTGTTCGAGGTTATGTTCGATAACTGTTCGTGCACCAAAATCATAACTGGATTTTTTCTCAGTAATGATGAAAATTAATGTGAATGCGCAGTTTGAGTGTACAGCGGGGTGGGGGGAGGGGCAGGGGATGGATCTCTGCAGGAACAATGAAGATCTCCATTTTTTTTTCTCTTTCCCGCATTTGCAGTGGGGAGGTGCAATCTGTCAGCCTATCAGCAGCGCACACACGGAGCGAAGTGCTTTTTTTCACACAAGCAAGGGCATGTGTCATTGGCAGTGTATGTCACATGTCCTTGCCCTATAAGACCAAGCCATTTTCCCCGTCGCCACCATTTTCTCACTGCTGCAGCTGCGTGTTAGACGGCACCGCTGTTGCTGTGTGCGCTATACCTTGTTAATTTCAAGCCAATTTTCGCACAAATATACAGATAGCTTGGGAGTAGGGAATAGTTGTGATTGCAGTCCTTTTAAGGACTAGGTTACAGCATTTCCTACGACTTTTATCAGGGAGGTCTGTGCTCTTAAATAGATAGATTGTGGGAGTAAAGACTAATTGTAATTGGAGTCCTTTTCAGGACTAGGTTACATCAGTTCCTATCAGTTTTTGCCAGGCAGGTCTGTGCCAGTGCTGTGCAAGTTTTTTTCACAGCATTTGGCTGAATCTAGCAAAGCTAATCCTTTTTGGCCTATTGCAGAGTGTGTTAGTCAGTGGAGTAGCCTATCTGTGTTGCAAGATATACCACCTGTGTATAGAATACCAATTTTTTTACTGCACCTAGTGAAGTAAAATCTTTTGGGCATAGCATCATTCTATTAGTCCATCTATACTGACCTCCATCAGGTTGCAAACTGAATATAATTTTTTTCTGCATCTAGCTCTGAAAAAATATTTGGCCTTCTAGCAGTGTGTCAGACTTTCTCTATTAGTCCATCTATACTGACCTCCATCAGGTTGCAAATTAAAAATAATTTTTATCTGCATCTACAGTACCTCTGAAAAAATATTTGGGCTTCTAGCTGTGTGTGGGACTTGTTGTATTAGTCCATCTATACTGACCTCCATCAGGTTGCAAACTGAATATATTTTTTTCTGCATCTACCTCTGAAAAAATATTGGGCTTCTAGCTGTGTGTGGGTCTTGTTCTATTAATCCATCTATACTGACCTCCATCAGGTTGCAAACTGAATATAATCTTTTTCTGCATCTAGCTCTGAAAAAATATTTGGCCTTCTAGCAGTGTGTCAGACTTTCTCTATTAGTCCATCTATACTGACCTCCATCAGGTTGCAAATTAAAAATAATTTTTATCTGCATCTACAGTACCTCTGAAAAAATATTTGGGCTTCTAGCTGTGTGTGGGACTTGTTGTATTAGTCCATCTATACTGACCTCCATCAGGTTGCAAACTGAATATATTTTTTTCTGCATCTACCTCTGAAAAAATATTGGGCTTCTAGCTGTGTGTGGGTCTTGTTCTATTAATCCATCTATACTGACCTCCATCAGGTTGCAAACTGAATATAATCTTTTTCTGCATCTAGCTCTGAAAAAATATTTGGCCTTCTAGCAGCGTGTGGGACTTGTTCTATTAGTCCATCTATACTGACCTCCATCAGGTTGCAAATTAAAAATAATTTTTTTCTGCATCTAGCTCTGAAAAAATATTTGGCCTTCTAGCAGTGTGTCGGACTTTCTCTATTAGTCCATCTATACTGACCTCCATCAGGTTGCAAATTAAAAATAATTTTTATCTGCATCTACAGTACCTCTGAAAAAATATTTGGGCTTCTAGCTGTGTGTGGGACTTGTTGTATTAGTCCATCTATACTGACCTCCATCAGGTTGCAAACTGAATATATTTTTTTCTGCATCTACCTCTGAAAAAATATTTGGCCTTCTAGTAGTGTGTGGGACTTTCTCTGTTAGTCCATCTATACTGACCACTATCAGGTTGCAAACTGAATATAATTTTTTACTGCATCTAGCTCTGAAAAAATATTTGGCCTTCTAGCAGTGTGTCGGACTTTCTCTATTAGTCCATCTATACTGACCTCCATCAGGTTGCAAATTAAAAATAATTTTTATCTGCATCTAGCTCTGAAAAAATATTTGGCCTTCTAGCAGTGTGTCGGACTTTCTCTATTAGTCCATCTATACTGACCTCCATCAGGTTGCAAATTAAAAATAATTTTTATCTGCATCTACAGTACCTCTGAAAAAATATTTGGGCTTCTAGCTGTGTGTGGGACTTGTTGTATTAGTCCATCTATACTGACCTCCATCAGGTTGCAAACTGAATATATTTTTTTCTGCATCTACCTCTGAAAAAATATTGGGCTTCTAGCTGTGTGTGGGTCTTGTTCTATTAATCCATCTATACAGACCTCCATCAGGTTGCAAACTGAATATAATTTTTTTCTGCATCTAGCTCTGAAAAAATATTTGGCCTTCTAGCAGTGTGTGGGACTTGTTGTATTAGTCCATCTATACTGACCTCCATCAGGTTGCAAATTGAATATAATTTTTTTCTGCATCTAACCCAGCCAATAGTTTTGGCCTAATACCACAGTTTGGCCACTCAGCTCTGCTCGGTTACCATCCATTGTTTTTTTGTGCAAACAACTCCAGAGTTGTGAATTAGTTAACCACCAAAATGAGTGGAAAAAGGCCTGCTGCTGGTGGAAAGGGGAATAGGCGTGTTGGGAAGGGGAAAAAAGGTTGTGTCCGTGGGGTAGGTGTTAAAGCAACAGTAACATCTGCAGAAGAAAGACCATCTTCCAGCCAAACTAAAATGTCTACTTCTTTTAGCGGACAATGTGATAAGATCCCTTTCTTACGGCCACGCCAATCGCTACAAATTCCAGATGAGGCACAAAAACAGCAGGTGCTTCAACGGATATCAAGTGCTCCTTTAAGTGGGCTCTCCTCCACATCAACTTCAACATCACAAATACTCCAGTCCTCAAAGGTGTCACCCCAATCGCACTTGCTTCCTCACAGCTCCCAAATCTCCAGCTGCCCGTCTGAGTATGAGGTAGAACAGATGGTTGAGTCTGCAGAGCTGTTTACTCATACTATAGCCTGGGAATCAGAGGTCGACTCCAGCGCTTCTGTGAATCCAGACGAGGAAATGATCTGCACTGATGCCCAGAATCTTTATGAGTCGGATCCAGGACCAGACGCAGAAGGTTCTGACCATAATGTAGACCCTCATTCCCAAACTGTAACTCCTGTTGGTGGAGACAATGAGGAAGACGATGATAAGACTCAAATACCTGATTGGAGCGACAACTTTAGTTTTTTGTCAGGGCAGGAACAGGTTGGCTCTGAGGACGACGGGTGTGATAACGCACAGGGTGATGATGATGAGGTTGGAGATCCCACTTACTGTCAACCCACAGTCAGCCAAGAGATGAGGTCATCAGAGGAGGTGGAGGAAGATGCTAGTGACGACGAGGTCAGGTTGCGCCTTCCTGGGCAGAGACGTAGTACTGGAAGCACGTCAACAACTGCATCCTCAAACACAACTCTGCCTCTCACCACAAGTCGTGGTGGCTCTTCAGGTCGCATGGGTGCTAAGCCTTGCATAGCCTGGGCATTTTTTCAGATCGATAAAGATGACCCAACTCGTGTTATCTGTAACATTTGTCAGCAAAAGCTAAGTAGAGGCCAAAAAATACATAGTTTGAGTACTTCATGCATGAACCGGCACATGGACATGAAGCATAAGTTGCAGTGGGAAGCTCAGTGTGCTACAATGCGGCCTAGCCGGCCGGGTCAACCACCGTCTGCCATATCTTGTGCATCCGCGGCCTCTTCATCCTCTGTGACTGGGGGGACAGCAGTCACACCTGTTTTGGGGCGCAGACCTGCCACCTCTTTACCCGCAACAGCCAGCGTGATTGGCAGGTCATCATTTTCTTTGGAGGTGGTAACACCAGCTGGTGTTGAGCGCTGTCCGACATCGATAGCACCACCTTTGGATCAAGGCAACCTAACATGTCCGCCTGCATCTTCCTCACAGACTGGCAGTTTGCCGGGGACACCCTTATCAACCCCGTCTAAGCACAATAGCCAGTCCTCGGTCCCTCAGATGTGGACAAGTAAAAGACCATTTCCTCCAAGCCATGAGAAAGCTAAGAGGTTGAATTTCACCATCTGCAAGCTCTTGGCTACAGAAATGCTGCCTTTCCGCCTGGTGGACACAGAGGATTTTCGAGACCTTATGTCCGTCGCAGTGCCCCAGTACCAGATGCCCAGTCGGCACTACTTCTCAAAGAAAGGTGTGCCTGCGCTCCACCAGCATGTCGCACACAACATCACCGCTTCTTTGAGAAACTCTGTGTGTGACAGGGTGCATTTCACCACAGACACTTGGACGAGTAGGCATGGACAGGGGCGTTACATGTCGCTGACTGGGCACTGGGTAACTATGGTGACAGCAGGACAAGGGGCTGCTGTCCAAGTCTTGCCGTCCCCACGAGTTGTGCGTCAATCCTCTTTATGTCAAAGTTCCTCCACTGCTTCTGCCTCCTCAACCTCCTCTCAGTCTTCCACCTGCACCCAAAGCCTGTCTGGTCATGCCACAAGCTTTCTAACTGCGCAGAAGGGATCCTGCACACCTCCTTACTATGCTGGCAGTAGGGCTCAACGTCATCAGGCGGTTTTTACATTGAAATGTCTGGGAAATGTGAGTCACACAGCTGAGGAGTTGTGGTCAGCTCTGGAGAACCAATTTCATGAATGGTTGTCTCCACTGGACCTGAAACCAGGGAAGGCCGTGTGCGACAATGCTGCAAACCTGGGTGCGGCCCTTCGCCGGGGCAATGTCACACACGTGCCTTGTATGGCTCACGTGTTGAACCTGGTTGTCCAGCAATTTTTAGCCCACTATCCCAGACTAGATGGCCTTCTGCAGAGGGCACGGTCGCTGTGTGCTCACTTCCGCCGTTCGCATCCCGCAGCTCAGCGACTTACATCTCTACAGAAGTCGTTGGGCCTGCCACTTCACCGGCTAAAATGCGATGTGCCTACCCGGTGGAATTCAACTCTGCACATGTTGCAGCGACTGTGGCAGCACCGACAAGCCCTGGTGCAATACGTTCTGACGTATAGCCTGGGCCAACGAGATTCAGAGGTGGGGCAAATCACGCTGGAGGAGTGGTCTCAGATCAGGGACCTATGCACCCTTCTGCACAGTTTTGAAATGGCGACGAAGATGTTTAGTGCTGACGATGCCATTATCAGCGTGACTATTCCAGTGATTTACATGCTGGAGCACATGTTAAACAGAATTCGGAGTCAGGTGGTGGCGCAAGAGGAGGTGGAGGAAGTAGAGGAGGAGGAGTTGTATGCGGAAGGGCTAACATCTGCAAGGTCCAGACGGTCGGCAGCACCAAGGCGGCAGGCATGTGAGGGTGGGGGAGATGGTTTTACCAGGGCGCATGGTAGCAGCCAAACTAGTGAGAAAGGTGCAGGAGCCCAGGAAGAAGTGGAGGACGAACTGATGGAAGACTCATCAGATGAGGGAGACCTTGATCACATTTCTGTTGTGCGAGGTTGGGGGGAGAGGACAGAGGAAGGAAGCATGATTGTTACCTCGCCACCAACACAACAGGGACTTGGTGCTCCTGGATGCGCAACACACATGAGTGCCTTCTTGCTGCACTACCTGCAACATGACCCTCGAATTGTGAGAATTAGAAATAATCCTGACTACTGGGTTGCCACACTGTTAGATCCCCGGTACAAAAGTAAATTTGCAGAAATTATTCCTGCCATAGAAAGCGATGCACGCATGCAGGAGTATCAGCAGAGACTGTTGCAGAATCTTACATGTGCTTTTCCACAAAATACCAGTGGTGCACGTAGTGAATCTCACAGTTCCAACTTGCCAACCGTGGGACCGTCAAGTGTTCAGCACTCAAACCGTAACAGAACCACAGTATCTGCTGGTAACATCAATTTTGCGGAATCATTTCACCACTTTTTTAGCCCATCCTTTGCAAGGCCACAGGAGACAAGAAGTCTGACACATAGTCAACGCCTAGAGACGATGGTACAGGAGTATCTCCAAGTAAACATTGAAGCCACGACTGTGTCACTGGACCCTTGCTCTTTTTGGGCTTCCAATCTGGATAAATGGCCGGAGCTAGCCACTTACGCCTTTGAGATCTTGTCATGCCCCGCAGCCAGCGTTCTGTCTAAACGTGTGTTCAGCGCTGCTGGTGGTGTGCTGACAGATAAGCGCACGCGGCTCTCCACTGATAATGTAGACAGACTCACGTTCATAAAGATGAACAAATCATGGATCTGAAACGACTTTTCTACCCCTGTGTCATCCTGGGGAGAGTAAAAGCTTGATGATTGGTTAAAATCACCCTACCAACCGTTTTAAGCTTTCAAATTACTAATCATGTTTATCTGTATCTTGATTGGAAAATAATTTGGGCTTTGTAGCAGTGTGCAGCACTGATCCTATTAGGCCATCTATACTAAAGCTTCACCAGATTTAAAATTAAAAATAATTTTTAGCTGCATCTAGCCCGGAAAATAATTTTGGGGCTCCGAGATGCGCAAGACACATAAGTGCCTTCTTGCTGCACTACCTGCAGCATGACCCTCATATTGTCAGAATTCGAAGTAATCATGACTACTGGGTTGCCACACTCTTAGATCCCCCAAACTTTTCGATCAACCTTTTCATTTTAATAAAGACCAAAAAAATGGTCATTTTTGAAATTATAAGCATTAGCAGGTTGTTAGAAACTGAAATCAAACAGTTTTCAACTCAAAACTTTATTCTAGGTGATGTTACATTTTCACATAGGACCCCTTGTTTGAAAGGAGCTTCTGAACTCTCTCGTCCATTGAATTTGTCAGGTTTTGGATGGTTTCTGCTTCAATTGTTTTGCATGAGGACAGAATACCCTCCCAGAGCTGTTGCTTAGATGTGAACTGCCTCCCGCCATCATAGACACTCCTTTTAATGATGCTCCAAAGGTTCTGAATGGGGTAGAGGTCAGGGGAGCATGGGGGTCACACCATAAGTTTGTCCCCTTTTATGCCCATATCAGCCAGAGATGCAGATGTTTTATGTGCAGCATGAGATGGTGCATTATCATGCAGAAAAATGATCTTGCTGTGAAATACACGGTTCTTCTACTTGAACCATGTCAGGAAGTGCTGTTTGAGAAAATCCACATACAGTATGGAGTTCATCTTTAGCGCCTTCAGGGATCCTAAAGGGGCCGACAATCTCTCTCCCCATGATTCCAGCCCAAAACATTACTCCACCTCCTCCTTGTTGGCGCTGTAGCCGTGTTTGCGTGGGGTGTCCATCAACCAGCCATCCTCCACTCCATCCATCTGGACCATCGAGCGCTGCACGGCACTCATCCGTGAACAAAACAGTTTTGAAATCAGTCTTCATGTAATGTTTGGACCACTGGAGCCGTTTCTGCTTGTGTGAAGTGGATAGAGGAGGTCGACAGGATGGCGTATGCACAGCTGCAAACCTCTGAAGGACCCTGCATCTTGTTGTTCGGGGGACGTTGGAGGCACAAGCAGCTTCAAAAACTTGTCTGCTGCTATGACAAGGCTTTTTTGCCGCTGCTCTTTCAACTTGACGTAATTGCCTGTAGGAAAGAGTCCTCAATTTGCCCTTATCAGCACGCACACGTGTGTACTGTGAATCAGCTACATACTTCTTGATTGCCAAGACACTTCATCCTGATCATCGCACAATGTTGATTGAAGTAATGCCTTGACCTAAACACTCCACAATTTGTTGCTTCTCAGCAGCCGACACATCCTTTTTCTTTCCCATTTTGGCAGAAAATGTAGGCTGCTTAATAATGTGAGAGAGCCTTCTTAAGTAGTCTTGCCTTTCATTGGACACACCTGCCAAACTAATTAGCACAGGTGTCTGCAATTGCTTACAGTGATATAAAGAGCCCTGACACACATCACCATCAATGAGTTTAACTGACAAACAAACAAATTCTTCCCTTATCACTCCTAAACACTTTTTGCATAATAATTTGGAACGCAGTGTACATGTGCTTTTCCACAAAACACCAGTGGTTCACGTAGTGAATCTTACAGTTCTAACTTGCCAACCGTGGTCTGTATGGAATTGTTCAATAAAGGGCCCAAAATTAAGATAACATAGATGGGAGAGGTCTCTATGAATAGGAATTCCTAAGTATTTGATACCCTGTGAGGGCCAGGCAAAGGGAAAGTTGGACTGGATGGAATCCTATATGGATTTGGGGAGGGAGACATCGAGGACCTCAGACTTCGCTGCATTGATTTTAAAATTTTACCATGTAACAAAGTGATCTATTTCAGCCATAACAGCATGGATGGATATATGTGATTGAGTGATTTATACTAGGACATCATCAGCAAATAGAGAGCACTTGTACTCGGTGCCTCCCACCTCAATCCACCTAATATTGGGGTTATGGCGAATTGATGAAAGCAGGTGCTCCGTCACTAGGATGTATAAGAGAGGGGACAGAGGACATCCCTGCCTTGTCCCATTGGTGATTGTGAAAGGTGATGAAAATGTTCTGACGCACCCCCTTGGCCTTGGGACACCCGGAGCCGGACCCTTTTTGGTGGATGCTGGTGGTTGTAGTCTTCGTGGCGGCGGCCCGGTTCCGTGGCTCAGGGCGGTCAAACCAGTGGCGGAACTATTTATGTGGTTTTGATGTTTAAATGTCCGACTACGCCACCCGTGGATTGCGGTCAGAGTGAACCGCCGCTACAGGGCAGACCGCTGAGGCTGGTGTTGTGGGTGCAGCAGAGCGTAGCATAACTCCCCACGGGAGGAGTATAGCCTCAGGGCAGTGTATGCGGAGGATGGGGGTGATGGTGCAGGGCAGCAGCAGTAACGACACGGAGTCAGTGATGCAGTTCAGGGCCTTTACTCACAGTTCTTATTATCCAGACCACGTCTGCAGGTAACGGCTGCCCACGTCGTACTTTGCTCACCAGGTGAGGGGCTCAGACAACTCCCAGATAACTTTGGAGCACTTCACAGGACCCCCTTTGTGTGTCCTTTGTCTGGCCTTTCTTACCAACACTTCTGTCCGGCTGCCTCGGGCCTCCTCTTGGTAAACTTGGCGCCAGTTTCCCTGACCCTATGTGGTGCCTTCCTAGCGGGTGTAGCGAGGGGCTGCGCCACATAAAATGTCAGAGCCTCCGGTTTCTAGCTGAGGGTCGTTTCCTGCCTCCACTAGTTCGGGGACCGGTCTCCCCCTTTGGCCTGACCCCTCCACGCAGGTGGATTCGGGTGTGCGGTGGCGACTCGCCCGTCCGCACCCCTGGGATCCCTTCATTCCTCGTTCCTGGAGCCTTC
Organism: Phyllobates terribilis; assembly: GCF_046119375.1. Classification (NCBI taxonomy): domain Eukaryota; kingdom Metazoa; phylum Chordata; class Amphibia; order Anura; family Dendrobatidae; genus Phyllobates; species Phyllobates terribilis. The sequence continues at coordinate 556,867 of NW_027363307.1, forward strand.
TCCGCTCCTCTTCCTTCCTTCTCCCTCTTCCAGGCCTGGGCCTCTGTTACTAGGCCCGCCTCCGGAGCAGAGCTCATGCAGAGCCCCTGCTCCCTGCCACTTCTGCTCAGACTTCTCTGCACTGAACTAAGATGGTGCCCACCTTTTATACTCCCTTCTCAATGCACCCAGGAACTGCTTCCTCCCTGCTCCTGCACTACAGGGTTCCCCTTCCTCAGTGTTCCCTCCCCCCACTCCAGCCAGGGACAGGGACTGTCGTGCCCATCTCAGGGGCATATTGGTCGCCCTGCCCCACGGCAATGTGGTGTAATGCATGCAGGTGTCGGGTCCTGATCCACACTCCATCCTTACCTGAGAGTGAGATATCACACCTCTGGGTGAGGTGCAATACGTCTGTAGCAACCGAGCCCTCAGGGTGCTACAGTTCCATTTATCTTCAGCCTAGGTGACGTATTGTGATACAGGGCCGTGATTTTGGCTATAAAAGGGTCCCCTAGACCCCTACCCCAAGCTTTTTAAGAGAATCATATATGGCGTGCCAGGAGACTCTATGGAATGCTTTCTCAGCATCCAACGAGAGTATCTGATTACAAATTTTTAACTGCATCTAGCCCAGGAAATACTTTGTGCCTAGTAGCAGCGTCTGCTAGTCAGCGGATTATCCCGGCTGTTAAGCAAGCTACACCACCTGTACTTTAGACACTTAATTTTTTCAAAGGAAATGCTTCGGGACCATGGGATACTTAGTGAAGAGCATCAGGAGGCACCCCAAGGCATAGGGGCTGGGACTGGCAGTAGGATGCCTTGCGGTGGACAGCCGAGCTCGATCCTTATAAAAGCTTTTTAACTGCAGCAGCTTTAGTGGACGCTACTGGAGCTGGAATTACGCGGCTGCTGGCATGAGACTTGCCCTCCAATAGATCCTTGTAAATGGATTTAAAGTGTATTCATTCAAATTAGAGAGACAATTTAAATTAAAAAGCTTAGAGCTGCCTCCACCACAGGGGGGCTCACTCGACCCACCAGCGGACAGGCACCAGTATTGGGAGAGGGGGGCTGGCCATCAGGGTTCACCGAGGCTCTGGCACAATCCCGGCGACACGGAGGTGGCACGGGCAGGAGCGGACTGGCCGTGTCGGCTTCTCACTTTTTGGATTTTAGAAGGGCATGACATGCCTATATCTGTGTCTCCCCCTCCTTTTACTCCTCCACCTCTTTTATTTTCACATGACTATATGTACTTGTCACTTTTCCATGTGTTAGTTATGTCTTCTGAGCAGTTTGTCAGCTTTTGGACACCTTTGAAGGTGTTTTCTATGTGTTTCTATGTGTTTTTGTTTGCCTGCCATTGGTTTTAACGGTGTTCGAAGGTGTTCGACGAACAGTTCGGCGAACAGTTCGGCGAACACACGGGTGTTCGACGAACCGAACCGAACTCGAACACTACGGGGGTGGCTCAACACTAGTCCCAAGGCCCAGGGGTGCGTCAGAACATTTTCATCACCTTTCACAATCACCAATGGGACAAGGCAGGGATGTCCTCTGTCCCCTCTCTTATACATCCTAGTGACGGAGCACCTGCTCTCATCAATTCGCCATAACCCCAATATTAGGTGGATTGAGGTGGGAGGCACCGAGTACAAGTGCTCTCTATTTGCTGATGATGTCCTAGTATATATCACTCAATCACATATATCCATCCATGCTGTTATGGCTGAAATAGATCACTTTGTTACATGGTAAAATTTTAAAATCAATGCAGCGAAGTCTGAGGCCCTCGATGTCTCCCTCCCCAAATCCATATAGGATTCCATCCAGTCCAACTTTCCCTTTGCCTGGCCCTCACAGGGTATCAAATACTTAGGAATTCCTATTCATAGAGACCTCTCCCATCTATGTTATCTTAATTTTGGGCCCTTTATTGAACAATTCCATACAGACCACGGTTGGCAAGTTAGAACTGTAAGATTCACTACGTGAACCACTGGTGTTTTGTGGAAAAGCACATGTACACCGCGTTCCAAATTATTATGCAAAAAGTGTTTAGGAGTGATAAGGGAAGAATTTGTTTGTTTGTCAGTTAAACTCATTGATGGTGATGTGTGTCAGGGCTCTTTATATCACTGTAAGCAATTGCAGACACCTGTGCTAATTAGTTTGGCAGGTGTGTCCAATGAAAGGCAAGACTACTTAAGAAGGCTCTCTCACATTATTAAGCAGCCTACATTTTCTGCCAAAATGGGAAAGAAAAAGGATGTGTCGGCTGCTGAGAAGCAACAAATTGTGGAGTGTTTAGGTCAAGGCATGACTACAATCAACATTGTGCGATGATCAGGATGAAGTGTCTTGGCAATCAAGAAGTATGTAGCTGATTCACAGTACACACGTGTGCGTGCTGATAAGGGCAAATTGAGGACTCTTTCCTACAGGCAATTACGTCAGGTTGAAAGAGCAGCGGCAAAAAAGCCTTGTCATAGCAGCAGACAAGTTTTTGAAGCTGCTTGTGCCTCCAACGTCCCCCGAACAACAAGATGCAGGGTCCTTCAGAGGTTTGCAGCTGTGCATACGCCATCCTGTCGACCTCCTCTATCCACTTCACACAAGCAGAAATGGCTCCAGTGGGCCAAACATTACATGAAGACTGATTTCAAAACTGTTTTGTTCACGGATGAGTGCCGTGCAGCGCTCGATGGTCCAGATGGATGGAGTGGAGGATGGCTGGTTGATGGACACCCCACGCAAACACGGCTACAGCGCCAACAAGGAGGAGGTGGAGTAATGTTTTGGGCTGGAATCATGGGGAGAGAGATTGTCGGCCCCTTTAGGATCCCTGAAGGCGCTAAAGATGAACTCCATAATGTATGTGGATTTTCTCAAACAGCACTTCCTGCCATGGTTCAAGAAGAAGAACCGTGTATTTCACAGCAAGATCATTTTTCTGCATGATAATGCACCATCTCATGCTGCACATAAAACATCTGCATCTCTGGCTGATATGGGCATAAAAGGGGACAAACTTATGGTGTGACCCCCATGCTCCCCTGACCTCTACCCCATTCAGAACCTTTGGAGCATCATTAAAAGGAGTGTCTATGATGGCGGGAGGCAGTTCACATCTAAGCAACAGCTCTGGGAGGGTATTCTGTCCTCATGCAAAACAATTGAAGCAGAAACCATCCAAAACCTGACAAATTCAATGGACGAGAGAGTTCAGAAGCTCCTTTCGAACAAGGGGTCCTATGTGAAAATGTAACATCACCTAGAATAAAGTTTTGAGTTGAAAACTGTTTGATTTCAGTTTCTAACAACCTGCCAATGCTTATAATTTCAAAAATGACCATTTTTTTGGTCTTTATTAAAATGAAAAGGTTGATCGAAAAGTTTGGGGGATCTAAGAGTGTGGCAACCCAGTAGTCATGATTACTTCGAATTCTGACAATATGAGGGTCATGCTGCAGGTAGTGCAGCAAGAAGGCACTTATGTGTCTTGCGCATCTCGGAGCCCCAAAATTATTTTCCGGGCTAGATGCAGCTAAAAATTATTTTTAATTTTAAATCTGGTGAAGCTTTAGTATAGATGGCCTAATAGGATCAGTGCTGCACACTGCTACAAAGCCCAAATTATTTTCCAGTCAAGATACAGATAAACAAGATTAGTAATTTGAAAGCTTTAAACGGTTGGTAGGGTGATTTTAACCAATCATCAAGCTTTTACTCTCCCCAGGATGACACAGGGGTAGAAAAGTCGTTTCGGATCCATGATTTGTTCATCTTTATGAACGTGAGTCTGTCTACATTATCAGTGGAGAGCCGCGTGCGCTTATCTGTCAGCACTAGAGATGAGCGTTGTTCTACTCGAACTGTTCGCCAATCTCAAATTTGAGCTGTTTTGGGCGGTGTTCGAGCCGGTCGGCGAACACGAACAATTTGAGAAAAATTCGGCTGTTCGAGGTTTTGTTCGATAACTGTTCGTGCACCAAAATCATAACTGGATTTTTTCTCAGTAATGATGAAAATTAATGTTAATACGCAGTTTGAGTGTACAGCGGGGCGGGGGGAGGGGCAGGGGATGGATCTCTGCAGGAACAATGAAGATCTCCATTTTTTTTTCTCTTTCCCGCATTTGCAGTGGGGAGGTGCAATCTGTCAGCCTATCAGCAGCGCACACATGGAGCGAAGTGCTTTTTTTCACACAAGCAAGGGCATGTGTGATTGGCAGTGTATGTCACATGTCCTTGCCCTATAAGACCAAGCCATTTTCCCCGTCGCCACCATTTTCTCACTGCTGCAGCTGCGTGTTAGACGGCACCGCTGTTGCTGTGTGCGCTATACCTTGTTAATTTCAAGCCAATTTTCGCACAAATATACAGATAGCTTGGGAGTAGGGAATAGTTGTGATTGCAGTCCTTTTAAGGACTAGGTTACAGCATTTCCTACGACTTTTATCAGGGAGGTCTGTGCTCTTAAATAGATAGATTGTGGGAGTAAAGACTAATTGTAATTGGAGTCCTTTTCGGGACTAGGTTACATCAGTTCCTATCAGTTTTTGCCAGGCAGGTCTGTGCCAGTGCTGTGCAAGTTTTTTTCACAGCATTTGGCTGAATCTAGCAAAGCTAATCCTTTTTGGCCTATTGCAGAGTGTGTTAGTCAGTGGAGTAGCCTATCTGTGTTGCAAGATATACCACCTGTGTATAGAATACCAATTTTTTTACTGCACCTAGTGAAGTAAAATCTTTTGGGCATAGCATCATTCTATTAGTCCATCTATACTGACCTCCATCAGGTTGCAAATTAAAAATAATTTTTTTCTGCATCTAGCTCTGAAAAAATATTTGGGCTTCTAGCAGTGTGTGGGACTTGGTCTATTAGTCCATCTATACTGACCTCCATCAGGTTGCAAATTGAATATAATTTTTTTCTGCATCTAGCTCTTAAAAAATAGTTGGGCTTCTAGCGGTGTGTGGGACTTGGTCTATTAGTCCATCTATACTGACCTCCATCAGGTTGCAAATTAAAAATAATTTTTTTCTGCATCTAGCTCTGAAAAAATATTTGGGCTTCTAGCAGTGTGTGGGACTTGGTCTATTAGTCCATCTATACTGACCTCCATCAGGTTGCAAATTAAAAATAATTTTTTTCTGCATCTAGCTCTGAAAAAATATTTGGGCTTCTAGCAGTGTGTGGGACTTGGTCTATTAGTCCATCTATACTTACCTCCATCAGGTTGCAAATTAAAAATAATTTTTTTCTGCATCTAGCTCTGAAAAAATATTTGGGCTTCTAGCAGTGTGTGGGACTTGGTCTATTAGTCCATCTATACTGACCTCCATCAGGTTGCAAATTAAAAATAATTTTTTTCTTCATTTAGCTCTGAAAAAATATTTGGGCTTCTAGCAGTGTGTGGGACTTGTTCTATTAGTCCTTCTATACTGACCTCCATCAGGTTGCAAATTGAATATAATTTTTTTCTGCATCTAGCTCTGAAAAAATAGTTGGGCTTCTAGCGGTGTGTGGGACTTGGTCTATTAGTCCATCTATACTGACCTCCATCAGGTTGCAAATTAAAAATAATTTTTTTCTGCATCTAGCTCTGAAAAAATATTTGGGCTTCTAGCAGTGTGTGGGACTTGGTCTATTAGTCCATCTATACTGACCTCCATCAGGTTGCAAATTAAAAATATTTTTTTTCTGCATCTAGCTCTGAAAAAATATTTGGGCTTCTAGCGGTGTGTGGGACTTGGTCTATTAGTCCATCTATACTGACCTCCATCAGGTTGCAAATTAAAAATAATTATTTTCTGCATCTAGCTCTGAAAAAATATTTGGGCTTCTAGCAGTGTGTGGGACTTGGTCTATTAGTCCATCTATACTGACCTCCATCAGGTTGCAAATTAAAAATAATTTTTTTCTGCATCTAGCTCTGAAAAAATATTTGGGCTTCTAGCGGTGTGTGGGACTTGGTCTATTAGTCCATCTATACTGACCTCCATCAGGTTGCAAATTAAAAATTATTTTTTTCTTCATCTAGCTCTGAAAAAATATTTGGGCTTCTAGCAGTGTGTGGGACTTGGTCTATTAGTCCATCTATACTGACCTCCATCAGGTTGCAAATTAAAAATATTTTTTTTCTTCATTTAGCTCTGAAAAAATATTTGGGCTTCTAGCAGTGTGTGGGACTTGTTCTATTAGTCCTTCTATACTGACCTCCATCAGGTTGCAAATTAAAAATAATTTTTTTCTGCATCTAGCTCTGAAAAAATATTTGGGCTTCTAGCAGTGTGTGGGACTTGGTCTATTAGTCCATCTATATTGACCTCCATCAGGTTGCAAATTAAAAATAATTATTATCTGCATCTACAGTACCTCTGAAAAAATATTTGGGCTTCTAGCAATGTGTGGGACTATTTGTATTAGTCCATCTATACTGACCTCCATCAGGTTGCAAATTCAAAATAATTTTTTTCTGCATCTAACCCAGCCAATAGTTTTGGCCTAATACCACAGTTTGGCCACTCAGCTCTGCTCGGTTACCATCCATTGTTTTTTTGTGCAAACAACTCCAGAGTTGTGAATTAGTTAACCACCAAAATGAGTGGAAAAAGGCCTGCTGCTGGTGGAAAGGGGAATAGGCGTGTTGGGAAGGGGAAAAAAGGTTGTGTCCGTGGGGTAGGTGTTAAAGCAACAGTAACATCTGCAGAAGAAAGACCATCTTCCAGCCAAACTAAAATGTCTACTTCTTTTAGCGGACAATGTGATAAGATCCCTTTCTTACGGCCACGCCAATCGCTACAAATTCCAGATGAGGCACAAAAACAGCAGGTGCTTCAACGGATATCAAGTGCTCCTTTAAGTGGGCTCTCCTCCACATCAACTTCAACATCACAAATACTCCAGTCCTCAAAGGTGTCACCCCAATCGCACTTGCTTCCTCACAGCTCCCAAATCTCCAGCTGCCCGTCTGAGTATGAGGTAGAACAGATGGTTGAGTCTGCAGAGCTGTTTACTCATACTATAGCCTGGGAATCAGAGGTCGACTCCAGCGCTTCTGTGAATCCAGACGAGGAAATGATCTGCACTGATGCCCAGAATCTTTATGAGTCGGATCCAGGACCAGACGCAGAAGGTTCTGACCATAATGTAGACCCTCATTCCCAAACTGTAACTCCTGTTGGTGGAGACAATGTGGAAGACGATGATAAGACTCAAATACCTGATTGGAGCGACAACTTTAGTTTTTTGTCAGGGCAGGAACAGGTTGGCTCTGAGGACGACGGGTGTGATAACGCACAGGGTGATGATGATGAGGTCGGAGATCCCACTTACTGTCAACCCACAGTCAGCCAAGAGATGAGGTCAGCAGAGGAGGTGGAGGAAGATGCTAGTGACGACGAGGTCAGGTTGCGCCTTCCTGGACAGAGACGTAGTACTGGAAGCACGTCAACAACTGCATCCTCAAACACAACTCTGCCTCTCACCACAAGTCGTGGTGGCTCTTCAGGTCGCATGGGTGCTAAGCCTTGCATAGCCTGGGCATTTTTTCAGATCGATAAAGATGACCCAACTCGTGTTATCTGTAACATTTGTCAGCAAAAGCTAAGTAGAGGCCAAAAAATACATAGTTTGAGTACTTCATGCATGAACCGGCACATGGACATGAAGCATAAGTTGCAGTGGGAAGCTCAGTGTGCTACAATGCGGCCTAGCCGGCCGGGCCAATCACCGTCTGCCATATCTTGTGCATCCGCGGCCTCTTCATCCTCTGTGACTGGGGGGACAGCAGTCACACCTGTTTTGGGGCGCAGACCTGCCACCTCTTTACCCGCAACAGCCAGCGTGATTGGCAGGTCATCATTTTCTTTGGAGGTGGTAACACCAGCTGGTGTTGAGCGCTGTCCGACATCGATAGCACCACCTTTGGATCAAGGCAACCTAACATGTCCGCCTGCATCTTCCTCACAGACCGGCAGTTTGCCGGGGACACCATTATCAACCCCGTCTAAGCACAATAGCCAGCCCTCGGTCCCTCAGATGTGGACAAGTAAAAGACCATTTCCTCCTAGCCATGAGAAAGCTAAGAGGTTGAATTTCACCATCTGCAAGCTCTTGGCTACAGAAATAATGCCTTTCCGCCTGGTGGACACAGAGGATTTTCGAGACCTTATGTCCGTTGCAGTGCCCCAGTACCAGATGCCCAGTCGGCACTACTTCTCAAAGAAAGGTGTGCCTGCGCTCCACCAGCATGTCGCACACAACATCACCGCTTCTTTGAGAAACTCTGTGTGTGACAGGGTGCATTTCACCACAGACACTTGGACGAGTAGGCATGGACAGGGGCGTTACATGTCGCTGACTGGGCACTGGGTAACTATGGTGACAGCAGGACAAGGGGCTGCTGTCCAAGTCTTGCCGTCCCCACGAGTTGTGCGTCAATCCTCTTTATGTCAAAGTTCCTCCACTGCTTCTGCCTCCTCAACCTCCTCTCGGTCTTCCACCTGCACCCAAAGCCTGTCTGGTCATGCCACAAGCTTTCTAACTGCGCAGAAGGGATCCTGCACACCTCCTTACTATGCTGGCAGTAGGGCTCAACGTCATCAGGCGGTTTTTACATTGAAATGTCTGGGAAATGTGAGTCACACAGCTGAGGAGTTGTGGTCAGCTCTGGAGAACCAATTTCATGAATGGTTGTCTCCACTGGACCTGAAACCAGGGAAGGCCGTGTGCGACAATGCTGCAAATCTGGGTGCGGCCCTTCGCCGGGGCAATGTCACACACGTGCCTTGTATGGCTCACGTGTTGAACCTGGTTGTCCAGCAATTTTTAGCCCACTATCCCAGACTAGATGGCCTTCTGCACAGGGCACGGTCGCTGTGTGCTCACTTCCGCCGTTCGCATCCCGCAGCTCAGCGACTTACATCTCTACAGAAGTCGTTGGGCCTGCCACTTCACCGGCTAAAATGCGATGTGCCTACCCGGTGGAATTCAACTCTGCACATGTTGCAGCGACTGTGGCAGCACCGACAAGCCCTGGTGCAATACGTTCTGACGTATAGCCTGGGCCAACGAGATTCAGAGGTGGGGCAAATCACGCTGGAGGAGTGGTCTCAGATCAGGGACCTATGCACCCTTCTGCACAGTTTTGAAATGGCGACGAAGATGTTTAGTGCTGACGATGCCATTATCAGCATGACTATTCCGGTGATTTACATGCTGGAGCACATGTTAAACAGAATTCGGAGTCAGGTGGTGGCACAAGAGGAGGTGGAGGAAGTAGAGGAGGAGGAGTTGTATGCGGAAGGGCTAACATCTGCAAGGTCCAGACGGTCGGCAGCACCAAGGCGGCAGGCATGTGAGGGTGGGGGAGATGGTTTTACCAGGGCGCATGGTAGCAGCCAAACTAGTGAGGAAGGTGCAGGAGCCCAGGAAGAAGTGGAGGACGAACTGATGGAAGACTCATCAGATGAGGGAGACCTTGATCACATTTCTGTTGTGCGAGGTTGGGGGGAGAGGACAGAGGAAGGAAGCATGATTGTTACCTCGCCACCAACACAACAGGGACTTGGTGCTCCTGGATGCGCAACACACATGAGTGCCTTCTTGCTGCACTACCTGCAACATGACCCTCGAATTGTGAGAATTAGAAATAATCCTGACTACTGGGTTGCCACACTGTTAGATCCCCGGTACAAAAGTAAATTTGCAGAAATTATTCCTGCCATAGAAAGGGATGCACGCATGCAGGAGTATCAGCAGAGACTGTTGCAGAATCTTACATGTGCTTTTCCACAAAATACCAGTGGTGCACGTAGTGAATCTCACAGTTCCAACTTGCCAACCGTGGGACCGTCAAGTGTTCAGCACTCAAACCGTAACAGAACCACAGTATCTGCTGGTAACATCAATTTTGCGGAATCATTTCACCACTTTTTTAGCCCATCCTTTGCAAGGCCACAGGAGACAAGAAGTCTGACACATAGTCAACGCCTAGAGACGATGGTACAGGAGTATCTCCAAGTAAACATTGAAGCCACGACTGTGTCACTGGACCCTTGCTCTTTTTGGGCTTCCAATCTGGATAAATGGCCGGAGCTAGCCACTTACACCTTGGAGATCTTGTCATGCCCCGCAGCCAGCGTTCTGTCTGAACGTGTGTTCAGCGCTGCTGGTGGTGTGCTGACAGATAAGCGCACGCGGCTCTCCACTGATAATGTAGACAGACTCACGTTCATAAAGATGAAAAAATCATGGATCCGAAACGACTTTTCTACCCCTGTGTCATCCTGGGGAGAGTAAAAGCTTGATGATTGGTTAAAATCACCCTACCAACCGTTTTAAGCTTTCAAATTACTAATCATGTTTATCTGTATCTTGACTGGAAAATAATTTGGGCTTTGTAGCAGTGTGCAGCACTGATCCTATTAGGCCATCTATACTAAAGCTTCACCAGATTTAAAATTAAAAATAATTTTTAGCTGCATCTAGCCCGGAAAATAATTTTGGGGCTCCGAGATGCGCAAGACACATAAGTGCCTTCTTGCTGCACTACCTGCAGCATGACCCTCATATTGTCAGAATTCGAAGTAATCATGACTACTGGGTTGCCACACTCTTAGATCCCCCAAACTTTTCGATCAACCTTTTCATTTTAATAAAGACCAAAAAAATGGTCATTTTTGAAATTATAAGCATTAGCAGGTTGTTAGAAACTGAAATCAAACAGTTTTCAACTCAAAACTTTATTCTAGTTGATGTTACATTTTCACATAGGACCCCTTGTTCGAAAGGAGCTTCTGAACTCTCTCGTCCATTGAATTTGTCAGGTTTTGGATGGTTTCTGCTTCAATTGTTTTGCATGAGGACAGAATACCCTCCCAGAGCTGTTGCTTAGATGTGAACTGCCTCCCGCCATCATAGACACTCCTTTTAATGATGCTCCAAAGGTTCTGAATGGGGTAGAGGTCAGGGGAGCATGGGGGTCACACCATAAGTTTGTCCCCTTTTATGCCCATATCAGCCAGAGATGCAGATGTTTTATGTGCAGCATGAGATGGTGCATTATCATGCAGAAAAATGATCTTGCTGTGAAATACACGGTTCTTCTTCTTGAACCACGGCAGGAAGTGCTGTTTGAGAAAATCCACATACATTATGGAGTTCATCTTTAGCGCCTTCAGGGATCCTAAAGGGGCCGACAATCTCTCTCCCCATGATTCCAGCCCAAAACATAACTCCACCTCCTCCTTGTTGGCGCTGTAGCCGTGTTTGCGTGGGGTGTCCATCAACCAGCCATCCTCCACTCCATCCATCTGGACCATCGAGCGCTGCACGGCACTCATCCGTGAACAAAACTGTTTTGAAATCAGTCTTCATGTAATGTTTGGCCCACTGGAGCCGTTTCTGCTTGTGTGAAGTGGATAGAGGAGGTCGACAGGATGGCGTATGCACAGCTGCAAACCTCTGAAGGACCCTGCATCTTGTTGTTCGGGGGACGTTGGAGGCACAAGCAGCTTCAAAAACTTGTCTGCTGCTATGACAAGGCTTTTTTGCCGCTGCTCTTTCAACCTGACGTAATTGCCTGTAGGAAAGAGTCCTCAATTTGCCCTTATCAGCACGCACACGTGTGTACTGTGAATCAGCTACATACTTCTTGATTGCCAAGACACTTCATCCTGATCATCGCACAATGTTGATTGTAGTCATGCCTTGACCTAAACACTCCACAATTTGTTGCTTCTCAGCAGCCGACACATCCTTTTTCTTTCCCATTTTGGCCGAAAATATAGGCTGCTTAATAATGTGAGAGAGCCTTCTTAAGTAGTCTTGCCTTTCATTGGACACACCTGCCAAACTAATTAGCACAGGTGTCTGCAATTGCTTACAGTGATATAAAGAGCCCTGACACACATCACCATCAATGAGTTTAACTGACAAACAAACAAATTCTTCCCTTATCACTCCTAAACACTTTTTGCATAATAATTTGGAACGCGGTGTACATGTGCTTTTCCACAAAACACCAGTGGTTCACGTAGTGAATCTTACAGTTCTAACTTGCCAACCGTGGTCTGTATGGAATTGTTCAATAAAGGGCCCAAAATTAAGATAACATAGATGGGAGAGGTCTCTATGAATAGGAATTCCTAAGTATTTGATACGCTGTGAGGGCCAGGCAAAGGGAAAGTTGGACTGGATGGAATCCTATATGGATTTAGGGAGGGAGACATCGAGGGCCTCAGACTTCGCTGCATTGATTTTAAAATTTTACCATGTAACAAAGTGATCTATTTCAGCCATAACAGCAGGGATGGATATATGTGATTGAGTGATATATACTAGGACATCATCAGCAAATAGAGAGCACTTGTACTCGGTGCCTCCCACCTCAATCCACCTAATATTGGGGTTATGGCGAATTGATGAGAGCAGGTGCTCCGTCACTAGGATGTATAAGAGAGGGGACAGAGGACATCCCTGCCTTGTCCCATTGGTGATTGTGAAAGGTGATGAAAATGTTCTGACGCACCCCCTGGGCCTTGGGACACCCGGAGCCGGACCCTTTTTGGTGGATGCTGGTGGTTGTAGTCTTCGTGGCGGCGATCCGGTTCCGTGGCTCAGGGCGGTCAAACCAGTGGCGGAACTATTTATGTGGTTTTGATGTTTAAATGTCCGACTACGCCACCCGTGGATTGCGGTCAGAGTGAACCGCCGCTACAGGGCAGACCGCTGAGGCTGGTGTTGTGGGTGCAGCAGAGCGTAGCATAACTCCCCACGGGAGGAGTATAGCCTCAGGGCAGTGTATGCGGAGGATGGGGATGATGGTGCAGGGCAGCAGCAGTAACGACACGGAGTCAGTGATGCAGTTCAGGGCCTTTACTCACAGTTCTTATTATCCAGACCACGTCTGCAGGTAACGGCTGCCCACGTCGTACTGTGCTCACCAGGTGAGGGGCTCAGACAACTCCCAGATAACTTTGGAGTGCTTCACAGGACCCCCTTTGTGTGTCCTTTGTCTGGCCTTTCTTACCAACACTTCTGTCCGGCTGCCTCGGGCCTCCTCTTGGTAAACTTGGCGCCAGTTTCCCTGACCCTATGTGGTGCCTTCCTAGCGGGTGGAGCAAGGGGCTGCGCCACATAAAATGTCAGAGCCTCCGGTTTCTAGCTGAGGGTCGTTTCCTGCCTCCACTAGTTCGGGGACCGGTCTCCCCCTTTCGCCTGACCCCTCCACGCAGGTGGATTCGGGCGTGCGGTGGCGACTCGCCCGTCCGCACCCCTGGGATCCCTTCATTCCTCGTTCCTGGAGCCTTCTCCGCTCCTCTTCCTTCCTTCTCCCTCTTGCAGGCCTGGGCCTCTGTTACTAGGCCCGCCTCCGGAGCAGAGCTCATGCAGAGCCCCTGCTCCCTGCCACTTCTGCTCAGACTTCTCTGCACTGAACTAAGATGGTGCCCACCTTTTATACTCCCTTCTCAATGCACCCAGGAACTGCTTCCTCCCTGCTCCTGCACTGCAGGGTTCCCCTTCCTCAGTGTTCCCTCCCCCCACTCCAGCCAGGGACAGGGACTGTCGTGCCCATCTCAGGGGCATATTGGTCGCCCTGCCCCACGGCAATGTGGTGTAATGCATGCAGGTGTCGGGTCCTGATCCACACTCCATCCTTATCTGAGAGTGAGATATCACACCTCTGGGTGAGGTGCAATACGTCTGTAGCAACCGAGCCCTCGGTGCTACAGTTCCATTTATCTTCAGCCTAGGTGACGTATTGTGATACAGGGCCGTGATTTTGGCTATAAAAGGGTCCCCTAGACCCCTACCCCAAGCTTTTTAAGAGAATCATATATGGCGTGCCAGGAGACTCTATGGAATGCTTTCTCAGCATCCAACGAGAGTATCTACTTACAAATTTTTAACTGCATCTAGCCCAGGAAATACTTTGTGCCTAGTAGCAGTGTCTGCTAGTCAGCGGATTATCCCGGCTGTTAAGCAAGCTACACCACCTGTAGTTTGGACACTTAATTTTTTCAAAGGAAATGCTTCGGGACCACGGGATACTTAGTGAAGAGCATCAGGAGGCACCCCAAGGCATAGGGGCTGGGACTGGCACTAGGATGCCTTGCGGTGGACAGCCGAGCTCGATCCTTATAAAAGCTTTTTAACTGCAGCAGCTTTAGTGGACGCTACTGGAGCTGGAATTACGCGGCTGCTGGCATGAGACTTGCCCTCCAATAGATCCTTGTAAATGGATTTAAAGTGTATTCATTCAAATTAGAGGGACAATTTAAATTAAAAAGCTTAGAGCTGCCTCCACCACAGGGGGGCTCTCTCGACCCACCAGCGGACAGGCACCAGTATTGGGAGAGGGGGGCTGGCCGTCAGGGTTCACCGCGGCTCTGGCACAAACCCGGCGACACGGAGGTGGCACGGGCAGGAGCGGACTGGCCGTCTCGGCTTCTCACTTTTTGGATTTTAGAAGGGCATGACATGCCTATATCTGTGTCTCCCCCTCCTTTTACTCCTCCACCTCTTTTCTTTTCGCATGACTATATGTACTTGTCACTTTTCCATGTGTTAGTTGTGTCTTCTGAGCAGTTTGTCAGCTTTTGGACACCTTTGAAGGTGTTTTCTATGTGTTTCTATGTGTTTTTGTTTGCCTGCCATTGGTTTTAACGGTGTTCGAAGGTGTTCGACGAACAGTTCGACGAACAGTTCGGCGAACACACGGGTGTTCGACGAACCGAACCAAACTCGAACACTACGGGGGTGGCTCAACACTACTCCGCAGGTCTAGAACTTATGCCTAGACTGACTATTATCAGTAAGTAATATGAATATTAATTACCTGTTATGTAACTTTCCACATTCTTTTCCTGGAGTCCACAAGGAAACATTTCAAATCCCACCATGTCAAAGGGCGTCAGTCACCTGTAAATATTCAAAAGAGTGATAATATGTTCCTGCTACATGCTATACACACCAAAAGGTATAACACTCTAGGGCCAAAATTACGTATTTCAAAGATAAAGACTGTGGTCAGTCGGTCTGTATTTTATTATAAAAATTGTAGTCAGACAGTCCACAGTTTATTTTAAATTTTATAATCAATCGGTTCACAGTCTACTGTAAATGTGGTCAGGCAGTCCACATCTACTGTATATGCTGTTTTCAGTCAGTCCATCCTTTATAATTAATGGCCTTCGGTTGAAACTCGAGCCATGACGACTTGATGAATTAGCGATCTTTAAGAAGATCAATCTTGTGCAAGATTAGATCGGTCCACTAGGGTCTACATCAGAATTATCTTGATAGTATCAATCCATTGGATTGTTTGCTGGTCTTGCTCTTTGCATTCTTCTATACTTCAAACTATGATGTCCTTTTCCATTGATTGCTGTCTTCCATTCAATCCTTAGACTAGTGTAATTGCCGTTGTTAGTCAGTCCACAACTAATTCAAATGCTGTGGACTGTCAGTCCTTTTAAATGTTGTGGTCATTCAGTCCACAGTGTAATTTTCATAGTGTGGTCAGTCTCTTGTAATCGCGGTATTGATTGTTACACAGCTGATTACAAGGTTATTCTATGAAACAGAATAGGGGATTCCTCCCTTTAAAAGACAGAGGTTGGCCCACAGTCTAGTCTACTATAAATGTGGTCAAGCAGTCCACACGTAGTGTGAATGCTGTGGTCAGTCAGCCCATTTTTTATTATTAACGGCCTTCGTTTAAAAATCGAGCTATGATGACTTGATGAATTAACGATCTTTAGGAAGATCAATTTTGTGAAAGACTTCATAGGTCCACTAGGGTCTTCTCCACCCTTATCTTGATAGTGTCAATCCTTTGGATTGGCTGCTGGTCTTCCTCTTTGCTTTCTTCCTTCTATACTTCAAAGTATGAAGTTCCTTTTCCTGTGATTGCTGTCTTCCAGTCAATCCTTAGATTAGTGTAAATGCTGTTGTTAGTCAGTCCACAACTAATTCAAACGCTGTGGACTGTCAGTCTTTTTAAATGCTGTGGTCATTCAGCCCACAGTGTAATTTTAATAGTGTGGTCAATGTCTTGTAATTGCGGTATTGATTGTTACACCACTGATTACAAGGCTATTCTATGAAATAGGATAGGGGATACCTCACTTTAGAATACAGAGGTTGGCCCACAGTCTAGTCTACTGTAAATGTGGTCAAGCAGTCCACACCTAGTGTGAATGCTGTAGTCAGGCAGTCCACACCTATTGTGAATGCTGTGGTCAGTCAGCCCATTTTTTATTATTATCGGCCTTCGGTTGAAACTCAAGCTATGACGACTAGATGAATTAACGATCTTTAAGAAGATCAATTTTGTGAAAGACTTCATAGGTCCACTAGGGTCTTCTTCACTGTTTTCTTGAAAGTGTCAATCCTTTGGATTGGCTGCTGGTCTTCCTCTATGCTTTCTTCCTTCTATACTTAAAAGTATGATGTCCTTTTCCAATGATTGCTGTCTTCCAGTCAATCCTTAGACTAGTGTAAATGCTGTTGTCAGTTAGTCCACAACTAATTCAAACGCTGTGGACTGTCAGTCCTATTAAATGCTGTGGTCATTCGGTCCACAGTGTAGTCTTAATAGTGTGGTCAGTGTCTTGTAATTGCGGTATTGATTGTTACACTGCTGATTACAAGGATATTCCATGAAATAGAATAGGGGATTCCTCACTTTAGAAGACAGAGGTTGGCCCACAGTCTACCGTAAATATTATCAGGCAGTCCACAACTAGTGTGAATGCTGTAGTCAGTCAGTCCATGTTTTATTATTAACGGCGTTCGGTTGAAACTCTTGCCATGACAACTGGATGAAATAACGATCTTTAGGAAGATCAACCTTGTTCAACACTAGATCGGTCCACTAGGGTCTTCTCCACCATTATCTTGATAGTATCAATCCTGTGGATTGGTTGCTGGTCTTCCTCTTTGCCTTCTTCCTTCTATTCTTCCGAGTATGATGTCCCTTTCCAGTAATTGCTGTCTTCCAGTCAATCCATAGACTAGTGTAAATGCTGTTGTCAGTCAGTCCACGCCTAAGTTAAATGCTGTTGACTGTCAGTTCTTGTAAATTTTGTGGTTAATTGGTCCACAGTGTAGTCTTAATACTGTGGTCAGTCTCTTGTAATCGCGGTATTGATTGTTACACCGCTGATTACAAGGCTATTTTATATAACAGAATAAGGGATTCCTCACTTTAGAATACAGAAGATAAGGAAAAGATGTGTTCCTTATGTCTCTACCTAAGATATAGTTGTGTTATACTAGGAATTGTGTATAGAAAATAAAGATATGTAAACCACTAACAGTATATTCTCATGTATCAGAATGGTGTTGTCACACCTCCGCAGGTCTAGAACTTATGCCTAGACTGACTATTATCAGTAATTAATATGAATATTAATTACCTGTTATGTGACTTTCCACATTCTTTTCTTGGAGTTCACAAGGAAACATTTCAAATCCCACCATGTCAAAGGGCGTCAGTCACCTGTAAATATTCAAAAGAGTGATCATATGTTCCTGCTACATGCTATACACACCAAAAAGTATAACACTCTAAAGCCAAAATTACTTATTTCAAAGATAAAGACTGTGGTCAGTCGGTCTGCATTTTATTATAAAAATTGTAGTCAGAGAGTCCACAGTCTATTTTAAATTTTATGCTCAATCGGTTCCCACTCTACTGTAAATGTCGTCAAGCAGTCCACATCTAGTCTATATGCTGTGGTCAGTCAGTCCATTCTTTATAATTAATGGCCTTCGGTTGAAACTCGAGCCATGACGACTTGATTTATTAATGATCTTTAGGAAGATCAATCTTGTTCAAGACTAGATCGGTCCACTAGGGCCTTCTTCACCATTATCTTGATGGTATCAATCCATTGGATTGTTTGCTGGTCTTGCACTTTGCTTTGGTCCTTCTATACTTCAAAGTATGATGTCCTTTTCCAGTGATTGCTGTCTTCCATTCAATCCTTAAACTACTGTAAATGCTGTTGTCAGTCAGTCCACAACTAATTCAAATGCTGTGGACAGTCAGTCCTTTTAAATGTTGTGGTCATTCAGTCCACAGTGTAATTTTAATAGTTTGGTCAGTCTCTTGTAATCGCAGTATTTATTGTTACACAGCTGATTACAAGGTTATTCTATGAAATAGAATAGGGGATTCCTCCCTTTAAAGACAGAGGTTGGCCCACAGTCTAGTCTACTATAAATGTGGTCAAGCAGTGCACACCTAGTGTGAATGCTGTAGTCAGTCAGCACATTTTTTATTATTAACGGCCTTCGGTTGAAATTCGAGCCATGACTACTGGATGAATTAACGATCTTTAGGAAGATCAATTTTGTAAAAGACTAGATAGGTCCACTAGGGTCTTCTTCACCATAATCTTGATAGTATCAATCCATTGGATTGGTTGCTGGTCTTGCTCTTTGCTTTCTTCTATACTTCAAACTATGATGTCCTTTTCCATTGATTGCTGTCTTCCATTCAATCCTTAGACTAGTGTAATTGCCGTTGTCAGTCAGTCCACAACTAATTCAAATGCTGTGGACTGTCAGTCCTTTTAAATGTTGTGGTCATTCAGTCCACAGTGTATTCTTAATAGTGTGGTCAATCTCTTGGAATCGCGGTATTGATTGTTACACCGCTGATTACAAGGCTATTCTATGAAATAGGATAGGGGATTCCACACTTTAGAAGACAGAGGTTGGCCCACAGTCTACTATAAATGTGATCAAGCAGTCCACACCTAGTGTGAATGCTGTGGTCAGTCAGCCCATTTTTTATTATTAACGGCCTTCGGTTGAAACTCGACCTATGATGACTGTTTGAATTAAAGATCTTTAGGAAGATCAATTTTGTGAAAGACTTCATAGGTCCACTAGGGTCTTCTCCACCCTTATCTTGATAGTGTCAATCCTTTGGATTGGCTGCTGGTCTTCCTCTTTGCTTTCTTCCTTCTAAACTTCAAAGTATGAAGTTCCTTTTCCAGTGATTGCTGTCTTCCAGTCAATCCTTAGATTAGTGTAAATGCTGTTGTTAGTCAGTCCACAACTAATTCAAACGCTGGGGACTGTCAGTCCTTTTAAATGTTGTGGTCATTGAGTCTACAGTGTAATTTTAATAGTGTGGTCAATCTCTTGTAATTGCGGTATTGGTGGTTACACCGCTGATTACAAGGCTATTCTATGAAATAGGATAGGGGATACCTGACTTTAAAAGACAGAGGTTGGCCCACAGTCTAGTCTACTGTAAATGTGGTCAAGCAGTCCACACCTAGTGTGAATTCTGTAGTCAGGCAGTCCACACCTATTGTGAATGCTGTAGTCAGTCAGCCCATTTTTTACTATTAATGGCCTTCGGTTGAAATTCGAGCCATGACTACTGAATGAATTAACGATCTTTAGGAAGATCAATTTTGTGAAAGACTAGATAGGTCCACTAGGGTCTTCTTCACCATTATCTTGATAGTATCAATCCATTGGATTGGTTGCTGGTCTTGCTCTTTGCTTTCTTCTATACTTCAAACTATGATGTCCTTTTCCATTGATTGCTGTCTTCCATTCAATCCTTAGACTAGTGTAATTGCCGTTGTCAGTCAGTCCACAACTAATTCAAACGCTGTGGACTGTCAGTCCTTTTAAATGTTGTGGTCATTCAGTCCACAGTGTATTCTTAATAGTGTGGTCAATCGCTTGGAATCGCGGTATTGATTGTTACACTGCTGATTACAAGGCTATTCTATGAAATAGAATAGGGGATTCCTCACTTTAGAAGACAGAGGTTGGCCCACAGTCTACTATAAATGTGATCAAGCAGTCCACACCTATTGTGAATGCTGTGGTCAGTCAGCCCATTTTTTTATTATTAATGGCCTTCGGTTGAAACTCGAGCTCTGACGACTTGATGAATTAACGATCTTTAGGAAGATCAATTTTGTGAAAGACTACATAGGTCCACTAGGGTGTTTTCCACTGTTATCTTGATAGTGTCAATCCTTTGGATTGGCTGCTGGTCTTCCTCTTTGCTTTCTTCCTTCTATACTTCAAAGTATGATGTCCTTTTCCAATGATTGCTGTCTTCCAGTCAATCCTTAGACTAGTGTAAATGCTGTTGTCAGTTAGTCCACAACTAATTCAAACGCTGTGGACTGTCAGTCCTATTAAATGCTGTGGTCATTCGGTCCACAGTGTAGTCTTAATAGTGTGGTCAGTGTCTTGTAATTGCGGTATTGATTGTTACACTGCTGATTACAAGGATATTCCATGAAATAGAATAGGGGATTCCTCACTTTAGAAGACAGAGGTTGGCCCACAGTCTACCGTAAATATTATCAGGCAGTCCACAACTAGTGTGAATGCTGTAGTCAGTCAGTCCATGTTTTATTATTAACGGCCTTCGGTTGAAACTCTTGCATGATGACTGGATGAAATAACGATCTTTAGGAAGATCAACCTTGTTCAACACTAGATCGGTCCACTAGGGTCTTCTCCACCATTATCTTGATAGTATCAATCCTGTGGATTGGTTGCTGGTCTTCCTCTTTGCCTTCTTCCTTCTATTCTTCCGAGTATGATGTCCCTTTCCAGTAATTGCTGTCTTCCAGTCAATCCATAGACTAGTGTAAATGCTGTTGTCAGTCAGTCCACGCCTAAGTTAAATGCTGTTGACTGTCAGTTCTTGTAAATTTTGTGGTTAATTGGTCCACAGTGTAATCTTAATACTGTGGTCAGTCTCTTGTAATCGCGGTATTGATTGTTACACCGCTGATTACAAGGCTATTTTATATAACAGAATAAGGGATTCCTCACTTTAGAATACAGAAGATAAGGAAAAGATGTGTTCCTTATGTCTCTACCTAAGATATAGTTGTGTTATACTAGGAATTGTGTATAGAAAATAAAGATATGTAAACCACTAACAGTATATTCTCATGTATCAGAATGGTGTTGTCACACCTCCGCAGGTCTAGAACTTATGCCTAGACTGACTATTATCAGTAAGTAATATGAATATTAATTACCTGTTATGTGACTTTCCACATTCTTTTCTTGGAGTTCACAAGGAAACATTTCAAATCCCACCATGTCAAAGGGCGTCAGTCACCTGTAAATATTCAAAAGAGTGATCATATGTTCCTGCTACATGCTATACACACCAAAAAGTATAACACTCTAAATCCAAAATTACTTATTTCAAAGATAAAGACTGTGGTCAGTCGGTCTGCATTTTATTATAAAAATTGTAGTCAGAGAGTCCACAGTCTATTTTAAATTTTATGCTCAATCGGTTCCCACTCTACTGTAAATGTCGTCAGGCAGTCCACATCTAGTCTATATGCTGTGGTCAGTCAGTCCATTCTTTATAATTAATGGCCTTCGGTTGAAACTCGAGCCATGACGACTTGATGTATTAATGATCTTTAGGAAGATCAATCTTGTTCAAGACTAGATCGGTCCACTAGGGCCTTCTTCACCATTATCTTGATGGTATCAATCCATTGGATTGTTTGCTGGTCTTGCACTTTGCTTTGGTCCTTCTATACTTCAAAGTATGATGTCCTTTTCCAGTGATTGCTGTCTTCCATTCAATCCTTAAACTACTGTAAATGCTGTTGTCAGTCAGTCCACAACTAATTCAAATGCTGTGGACAGTCAGTCCTTTTAAATGTTGTGGTCATTCAGTCCACAGTGTAATTTTAATAGTTTGGTCAGTCTCTTGTAATCGCAGTATTTATTGTTACACAGCTGATTACAAGGTTATTCTATGAAATAGAATAGGGGATTCCTCCCTTTAAAAGACAGAGGTTGGCCCACAGTCTAGTCTACTATAAATGTGGTCAAGCAGTGCACACCTAGTGTGAATGCTGTAGTCAGTCAGCACATTTTTTATTATTAACGGCCTTCGGTTGAAATTCGAGCCATGACTACTGGATGAATTAACGATCTTTAGGAAGATCAATTTTGTAAAAGACTAGATAGGTCCACTAGGGTCTTCTTCACCATAATCTTGATAGTATCAATCCATTGGATTGGTTGCTGGTCTTGCTCTTTGCTTTCTTCTATACTTCAAACTATGATGTCCTTTTCCATTGATTGCTGTCTTCCATTCAATCCTTAGACTAGTGTAATTGCCGTTGTCAGTCAGTCCACAACTAATTC
This sequence comes from Phyllobates terribilis, assembly GCF_046119375.1. Lineage (NCBI taxonomy): Eukaryota > Metazoa > Chordata > Amphibia > Anura > Dendrobatidae > Phyllobates > Phyllobates terribilis. The sequence goes on from NW_027363307.1 coordinate 579,040, forward strand.
AAATGCTGTGGACTGTCAGTCCTTTTAAATGTTGTGGTCATTCAGTCCACAGTGTATTCTTAATAGTGTGGTCAATCTCTTGGAATCGCGGTATTGATTGTTACACCGCTGATTACATGGCTATTCTATGAAATAGGATAGGGGATTCCACACTTTAGAAGACAGAGGTTGGCCCACAGTCTACTATAAATGTGATCAAGCAGTCCACACCTAGTGTGAATGCTGTGGTCAGTCAGCCCATTTTTTATTATTAACGGCCTTCGGTTGAAACTCGACCTATGATGACTGTTTGAATTAAAGATCTTTAGGAAGATCAATTTTGTGAAAGACTTCATAGGTCCACTAGGGTCTTCTCCACCCTTATCTTGATAGTGTCAATCCTTTGGATTGGCTGCTGGTCTTCCTCTTTGCTTTCTTCCTTCTAAACTTCAAAGTATGAAGTTCCTTTTCCAGTGATTGCTGTCTTCCAGTCAATCCTTAGATTAGTGTAAATGCTGTTGTTAGTCAGTACACAACTAATTCAAACGCTGGGGGCTGTCAGTCCTTTTAAATGTTGTGGTCATTGAGTCCACAGTGTAATTTTAATAGTGTGGTCAATCTCTTGTAATTGCGGTATTGGTGGTTACACCGCTGATTACAAGGCTATTCTATGAAATAGGATAGGGGATACCTGACTTTAAAAGACAGAGGTTGGCCCACAGTCTAGTCTACTGTAAATGTGGTCAAGCAGTCCACACCTAGTGTGAATTCTGTAGTCAGGCAGTCCACACCTATTGTGAATGCTGTAGTCAGTCAGCCCATTTTTTACTATTAATGGCCTTCGGTTGAAATTCGAGCCATGACTACTGAATGAATTAACGATCTTTAGGAAGATCAATTTTGTGAAAGACTAGATAGGTCCACTAGGGTCTTCTTCACCATTATCTTGATAGTATCAATCCATTGGATTGGTTGCTGGTCTTGCTCTTTGCTTTCTTCTATACTTCAAACTATGATGTCCTTTTCCATTGATTGCTGTCTTCCATTCAATCCTTAGACTAGTGTAATTGCCGTTGTCAGTCAGTCCACAACTAATTCAAATGCTGTGGACTGTCAGTCCTTTTAAATGTTGTGGTCATTCAGTCCACAGTGTATTCTTAATAGTGTGGTCAATCGCTTGGAATCGCGGTATTGATTGTTACACTGCTGATTACAAGGCTATTCTATGAAATAGAATAGGGGATTCCTCACTTTAGAAGACAGAGGTTGGCCCACAGTCTACTATAAATGTGATCAAGCAGTCCACACCTATTGTGAATGCTGTGGTCAGTCAGCCCATTTTTTTATTATTAATGGCCTTCGGTTGAAACTCGAGCTCTGACGACTTGATGAATTAACGATCTTTAGGAAGATCAATTTTGTGAAAGACTACATAGGTCCACTAGGGTGTTTTCCACTGTTATCTTGATAGTGTCAATCCTTTGGATTGGCTGCTGGTCTTCCTCTTTGCTTTCTTCCTTCTATACTTCAAAGTATGATGTCCTTTTCCAGTGATTGCTGTCTTCCAGTCAATCCTTAGACTAGTGTAAATGCTGTTGTCAGTCAGTCCACAACTAATTCAAACGCTGTGGACTGTCAGTCCTTTTAAATGCTGTGGTCATTCAGTCCACAGTGTAGTCTTAATAGTGTGATCAGTGTCTTGTAATTGCAGTATTGATTGTTAAACTGCTAATTTCAAGGCTATTCTATGAAATAGAATAGGGGATTCCTCACTTTAGAAGACAGAGGTTGGCCCACAGTCTACCGTAAATATGATCAGGCAGTCCACAACTAGTGGACTTACTTATACCTACCATACCAAGCGTATTGATTTCCTGGACGTGAGTTTGGAGATTGATGCATTTTCGGCTATCCAGACTGACGTCTTCAGGAAATCTACGTCGGTTAACTCTTTGATCCACGCGAAGTCTGCCCATCATTTACCCGTGATCCGGGCTGTCCCGATCGGACAGTTCCTGAAGATGAGGCGTATCTGTTCTACAGACTCTAGGTTTGAAGCCCAGGCTGCCGACCTCACTAGACGGTTTCGAAATCGCGGCTACAGTAACCGAAGCATTAGACGTGGCTATGATAGGGCACGGAGCGCATCTCGCAGTGGGACCGAACCTCTACTTCGTGACCATCTCGCACCCTTCCCGTCTATGACCGCTCGTCGAGGGAGGAATTTGAGGGACCTGCTCGTCTCAAGCCACTATGTCCCCCCTGTATCTAACCCGTTTGGCTCTCGCGGTCCCACTGTGGGATGTTTTCCGTGCGGCCACTGTCTTGCCTGCGCCAATGTCCTACGTAGTGCTATTTTCACGTCCTCTGACAGCTCCCGGGAATTTAAAATCTTACAGTACATCTTATGTGGCACTAGTAACGTAATATACTATGCCACTTGTGGATGCAATTTGATTTATATTGGGTGACCTCCCGCGAGCTTCGGGTCAGGGTACGTGAGCACGTGCGGGACATTGGCGCGGCCAAGACAGTGGCCGACCCCCGGGAGCTGAAGACGCTTCCTAGACACTTCAAGGCCGCCCATGGATGCGATCCGAAAACATTGCAGATACGCGGCATTGAGGCGGTGCGCCTTAGCTCTCGGGGTGGTAACATGAAACAGCGCCTGGCTCAGAGGGAGGCGCGATGGATCGTGAATCTGGACACCGTGAGCCCACATGGTCTGAATGAGGCCTTAACTTTTGCTGCGTTTCTTTAAATAAGAAGGCATATATATTATACTATTATTATATTTTTTTATGTTCCTTGGCTCTATTCTCCTGTTTTTCTGGTTATCTCTGGAATCTTGTTCCCATGTGTGAGTCTCCTTCTTTTAACTTTGTTTATATTGCTCATTTTTAATATTTTTTTATTGTCCTCTTATTTGTATTGATGTGCCGTACAACCGTTGAATATCCCCCTTTTTCTGGGGACCACTTCCGCTGTTTCCAACAATTGTCACCATCTGGACATCTGTATGAAAATGTAACATCATAACCTCCCATGAGCACTGGATTATGAATAATTATATGGATGATGTGGTATACTTTGTATTTTACCAGGCATTATATACATATCTTTTTCCTTTGCTTTACGCACATATTTACTATGTAGCCCTCTGGGGGTATTATTGTTATCCCTTAACATCATATGTGGTGATTCATATTGTTATATCTACCATGTGATGGGCGATTGACATAAAAGGGATTTGATTGTCTTGTATAATGGTGATTTATCTGTGGCCATAATGATATCTGTGAGCCATTCCTAATCCCGCTTATAGGGCTGGTCTTTTGTAACATCGATATACGCTGCGCGCATGCGCGCCATGTGGCTTCCCTCTGGAGCGCGTGCCCCGCTATCTGTCGTCTCCGGCATTGTGTTGTCCACACGTGCTAGGGGGCGTGACGGCCTGGCCACGCGCTCACGACAGGTGGCCCACGGCGCATGCGCCAACATGCGGAAGTCGTGTTATCGGGACGATCACGTGACATGTCACGTGATCCTCCAGTTCTCCATATTTAAGGTCCTCATGCACATCCAGTGATCCGCCTCTTGAGAAAGCCTTACGGTTGAGGGCGAAACGCGCGTCGAGGCGTTTTTTGTCCACATGGGCATTTGGCACTGAGCACTTTAAACCTCTGCATCCTTGGTAAGGTGGCTCCTCTTATAATATTGAGCGAAGGGAACATTTGGGTGGTCTTATTGTCTATGATGATGTGATTCTACATACTGTCTGTTCTGCTACAACTGTTCCTTGAGTCAGCCTCTTGCCTTAAAGGTCCCCACTGCATTATTTTGATACCTGACATCCCCATGTGGGGTCATTATTGTGTCTCTGCATATTATCTAGTGCTACTATCCCCTGGATTCTTTGTGTATTCCCCATTTTCTAGTGCTATTAATTGCTATGATTACTTTGACATAATCATGTAAAGTTTCGATATGTAATAAAATAATACTCTTGATATGAATCACTCTTTTTCCTCTTTTGTTGTTATATTGTGTTTGGAGTGGAATTTATGCTGACCGTATATTATTGCACACGGTTTATCAGCTATGTTTCTATGTATTTACATAGGGCTTTTGTCTGTTTGCTAGTGTGAATGCTGTGGTCAGTCAGTCCATTTTTTATTATTAACGGCCTTCGGTTGAAACTCTAGCCATGACGACTGGATGAATTAACGATCTTTAGGAAGATCAATCTTGTTCAAGACTAGATCGGTCCACTAGGGTCTTCTCCACTGTTATCTTGATAGTATCAATCCTTTGGATTGGTTGCTGGTCTTCCTCTTTGCTTTCTTCCTTCTATTCTTCCGAGTATGATGTCCCTTTCCAGTAATTGCTGTCGTCCAGTCAATCCATAGACTAGTGTAAATGCTGTTGTCAGTCAGTCCACGCCTAATTTGAATGCTGTGGACTGTCAGTCCTTGTAAATTTTGTGGTTAATTGGTCCACAGTGTAGTGTTAATACTGTGGTCAGTCTCTTGCAATCGCGGTATTGATTGTTACACCGCTGATTACAAGGCTATTCTATGAAACAGAATAAGGGATTCCTCACTTTAGAATACAGAAGATAAGGGAAAGAAGTGTTCCTTATGTCTCTACCTAAGATATAGTTGTTTTATACTAGGAATTGTGTATAGAAAATAAACATATGTAAACCACTAACAGTATATTCTCATGTATCAGAAAGGTGTTGTCACACCTCCGCAGGTCTAGAACTTATGCCTAGACTGACTATTATCAGTAATTAATATGAATATTAATTACCTGTTATGTGACTTTCCACATTCTATTCTTGGAGTTCACAAGGAAACATTTCAAATCCCACGATGTCAAAGGGCGTCAGTCATCTGTAAATATTCAAAAGAGTGATAATATGTTCCAGCTACATGCTATACACACCAAAAAGTATAACACTCAAGGGCCAAAATTACTTATTTCAAAGATAAAGTCTGTGGTCAGTCGGTCTGCATTTTATTGTAAAAATTGTAGTCAGAGAGTCCACAGTCTATTTTAAATTTTATGCTCAATCGGTTCACAGTCTACTGTAAATGTGGTCAGGCAGTCCACATCTAGTGTATATGCTGTGGTCAGTCAGTCCATTCTTTATAATTAATGGCCTTCGGTTGAAACTCGAGCCATGACGACTTGATGTATTAATGATCTTTAGGAAGATCAATCTTGTGCAAGACTAGATCGGTCCTCTAGGGCCTTCTTCACCATTATCTTGATAGTATCAATCCATTGGATTGTTTGCTGGTCTTGCACTTTACTTTGGTCCTTCTATGCTTCAAAGTATGATGTCCTTTTCCAGTGATTGCTGTCTTCCATTCAATCCTTAGATAACTGTAAATGCTGTTGTCAGTCAGTCCACAACTAATTCAAACGCTGTGGACAGTCAGTCCTTTTAAATGTTGTGGTCATTCAGTCCACAGTGTAATTTTAATAGTGTGGTCAGTCTCTTGTAATCGCGGTATTGATTGTTACACAGCTGATTACAAGGTTTTTCTATGAAATAGAATAGGGAATTCCTCCATTTAAAAGACAGAGGTTGGCCCACAGTCTAGTCTACTGGAAATGTGGTCAAGCAGTCCACACCTAGTGTGAATGCTGTAGTCAGTCAGCCCATTTTTTATTATTAACGGCCTTTGGTTGAAATTCGAGCCATGACTACTGGATGAATTAACGATCTTTAGGAAGATCAATTTTGTGAAAGACTAGATAGGTCCACTAGGGTCTTCTTCGCCATTATCTTGATAGTATCAATCCATTGGATTGGTTGCTGGTCTTGTTCTTTGCTTTCTTCTATACTTCAAACTATGATGTCCTTTTCCATTGATTGCTGTCTTCCATTCAATCCTTAGACTAGTGTAATTGCCGTTGTCAGTCAGTCCACAACTAATTCAAACGCTGTTGACTGTCAGTCCTTTTAAATGCTGTCGTCATTCAGTCCACAGTGTAGTCTTAATAGTGTGGTCAATCTCTTGGAATCGCGGTATTGATTGTTACACCGCTGATTACAAGGCTATTCTATGAAATAGGATAGGGGATTCCACACTTTAGAAGACAGAGGTTGGCCCACAATCTACTATAAATGTGATCAAGCAGTCCACACCTAGTGTGAATGCTGTGGTCAGTCAGCCCATTTTTTATTATTAACGGCCTTCGGTTGAAACTCGAGTTATGACGACTGGATGAATTAACGATCTTTAGGAAGATCAATTTTGTGAAAGACTTCATAGGTCCACTAGGGTCTTCTCCACCCTTATCTTGATAGTGTCAATCCTTTGGATTGGCTGCTGGTCTTCCTCTTTGCTTTCTTCCTTCTATACTTCAAAGTATGAAGTTCCTTTTCCCGTGATTGCTGTCTTCCAGTCAATTCTAGATTAGTGTAAATGCTGTTGTTAGTCAGTCCACAACTAATTCAAACGCTGTGGACTGTCAGTCCTTTTAAATGTTGTGGTCATTCAATCCACAGTGTAATTTTAATAGTGTGGTCAATCTCTTGTAATTGTGGTATTGATTGTTACACCACTGATTACAAGGCTATTCTATGAAATAGGATAGGTGATAACTCACTTTAGAAGACAGAGGTTGGCCGACAGTCTAGTCTACTGTAAATGTGGTCAAGCAGTCCACACCTAGTGTGAATTCTGTAGTCAGGCAGTCCACACCTATTGTGAATGCTGTGGTCAGTCAGCCCATTTTTTATTATTAATGGCCTTCGGTTGAAACTCGAGCTATGACGACTTGATGAATTAACGATCTTTAGGAAGATCAATTTTGTGAAAGACTACATAGGTCCACTAAGGTCTTTTCCACTGTTATCTTGATAGTGTCAATCCTTTGGATTGGCTGCTGGTCTTCCTCTTTGCTTTCTTCCTTCTATACTTCAAAGTATGATGTCCTTTTCCAGTGATTGCTGTCTTCCAGTCAATCCTTAGACTAGTGTAAATGCTGTTGTCAGTCAGTCCACAACTAATTCAAATGCTGTGGACTGTCAGTCCTTTTAAATGCTGTGGTCATTCAGTCCACAGTGTAGTCTTAATACTGTGGTCAGTGTCTTGTAATTGCAGTATTGATTGTTGCACTGCTAATTACAAGGCTATTCTATGAAATAGAATAGGGGATTCCTCACTTTAGAAGACAGAGGTTGGCCCACAGTCTACCGTAAATACGATCAGGCAGTCCACAACTAGTGTGAATGTTGTGGTCAGTCAGTCCATTTTTTATTATTAACGGCCTTCGGTTGAAACTCTAGCCATGACGACTGGATGAATTAATGATCTTTAGGAAGATCAATCTTGTTCAAGACTAGATCGGTCCACTAGGGTCTTCTCCACCGTTATCTTGATAGTGTCAATCCTTTGGATTGGCTGCTCGTCTTCCTCTTTGCTTTCTTCCTTCTATACTTCATAGTATGATGTACTTTTCCAGTGATTGCTGTCTTCCAGTCAATCCTTAGACTAGTGTAAATGCTGTTGTCAGCCAGTCCACAACTAATTCAAACGCTGTGGACTGTCAGTCCTTTTAAATGCTGTGGTCATTCAGTCCACAGTGTAGTCTTAATAGTCTGGTCAGTGTCTTGTAATTGCAGTATTGATTGTTACACTGCTAATTACAAGGTTATTCTCTGAAATAGAATAGGGGATTCCTCCCTTTAAAAGACAGAGGTTGGCCCACAGTCTAGTCTACTATAAATGTGGTCAAGCAGTCCACACCTAGTGTGAATGCTGTAGTCAGTCAGCCCATTTTTTATTATTAATGGCCTTCGGTTGAAATTCGAGCCATGACTACTGGATGAATTAACGATCTTTAGGAAGATCAATTTTGTGAAAGACTAGATAGGTCCACTAGGGTCTTCTTCACCATTATCTTGATAGTATCAATCCATTGGATTGGTTGCTGGTCTTGCTCTTTGCTTTCTTCTATACTTCAAACTATGATGTCCTTTTCCATTGTTTGCTGTGTTCCATTCAATCCTTAGACTAGTGTAATTGCCGTTGTCAGTCAGTCCACAACTAATTCAAATGCTGTGGACTGTCAGTCCTTTTAAATGTTGTGGTCATTCAGTCCACAGTGTATTCTTAATAGTGTGGTCAATCTCTTGGAATCGCGGTATTGATTGTTACACCGCTGATTACAAGGCTATTCTATGAAATAGAATAGGGGATTCCTCACTTTAGAAGACAGAGGTTGGCCCACAGTCTACTATAAATGTGATCAGGCAGTCCACAACTAGTGTGAATGCTGTGGTCAGTCAGTCCATTTTTTATTATTAACGGCCTTCGGTTGAAACTCTAGCCATGACGACTGGATAAATTAATGATCTTTAGGAAGATCAATCTTGTTCAAGACTAGATCGGTCCACTAGGGTCTTCTCCACCGTTATCTTGATGGTATCAATCCTTTGGATTGGTTGCTCATCTTCCTCTTTGCCTTCTTCCTTCTATTCTTCCGAGTATGATGTCCCTTTGCAGTAATTGCTGTCTTCCAGTCAATCCATAGTCTAGTGTAAATGCTTTTGTCAGTCCACGCCTAATTTAAATGCTGTGGACTGTCAGTCCTTGTAAATTTTGTGGTTAATTGGTCCACAGTGTAGTCTTAATACTGTGGTAAGTCTCTTGTAATCGCGGTATTGATTGTTACACCGCTGATTACAAGGCTATTCTATGAAACAGAATAAGGGATTCCTCACTTTAGAATACAGAAGATAAGGAAAAGAAATGTTCCTTATGTCTCTACCTAAGATATAGTTGTGTTATACTAGGAATTGTGTATAGAAAATAAACTTATGTAAACCACTAACAGTATATTCTCATGTATCAGAAAGGTGTTGTCACAACTCCGCAGGTCTAGAACTTATGCCTAGACTGACTATTATCAGTAATTAATATGAATATTAAATACCTGTTATGTGACTTTCCACATTCTTTTCTTGGAGTTCACAAGGAAACATTTCAAATCCCACCATGTCAAAGGGCGTCAGTCACCTGCAAATATTCAAAAGAGTGATAATATGTTCCTGCTACATGCTATACACACCAAAAAGTATAACACTCTAGGGCCAAAATTACTTATTTCAAAGATAAAGACTGTGGTCAGTCGGTCTGCATTTTATTATAAAAATTGTAGTCAGAGAGTCCACAGTCTATTTTAAATTTTATGCTCAATCGGTCCACAGTCTACTGTAAATGTGGTCAGGCAGTCCACATCTAGTCTATATGCTGTGGTCAGTCAGTCCATTCTTTATAATTAATGGCCTTCGGTTGAAACTCGAGCCATGACGACTTGATGTATTAATGATCTTTAGGAAGATCAATCTTGTGCAAGACTAGATCGGTCCACTAGTGCTTTCTTCACCATTATCTTGATAGTATCAATCCATTGGATTGTTTGCTGGTCTTGCACTTTGCTTTGGTCCTTCTATACTTCACAGTATGATGTCCTTTTCCAGTGATTGCTGTCTTCCATTCAATCCTTAGATAACTGTAAATGCTGATGTCAGTCAGTCCACAACTAATTCAAATGCTGTGGACTGTCAGTCCTTTTAAATGTTGTGGTCATTCAGTCCACAGTGTAATTTTAATAGTGTGGTCAGTCTCTTGTAATCGCGGTATTGATTGTTAAACCGCTGATTACAAGGTTATTCTATGAAATAGAATAGAGGATTCCTCCATTTAAAAGACAGAAGTTGGCCCACAGTCTACCGTAAATATGATCAGGCAGTCCACAACTAATGTGAATGCTGTGGTCAGTCAGTCCATTTTTTATTATTAACGGCCTTCGGTTGAAACTCTAGCCATGATGACTGGATGAATTAACGATCTTTAGGAAGATCAATCTTGTTCAAGACTATATCGGTCCACTAGGGTCTTCTCCACCGTTATCTTGATAGTATCAATCCTTTGGATTGGTTGCTCGTCTTCCTCTTTGCCTTCTTCCTTCTATTCTTCCGAGTATGATGTCCCTTTCCAGTAATTGCTGTCTTCCAGTCAATCCATAGACTAGTGTAAATGCTGTTGTCAGTCAGTCCACGCCTAATTTAAATGATGTGGACTGTCAGTCCTTGTAAATTTTGTGGTTAATTGGTCCACAGTGTAGTCTTAATACTGTGGTCAGTCTCTTGTAATCGCGGTATTGATTGTTACACCGCTGATTACAAGGCTATTCTATGAAACAGAATAAGGGATTCCTCACTTTAGAATACAGAAGATAAGGAAAAGAAATGTTCCTTATATCTCTACCTAAGAAATAGTTGTGTTATACTAGGAATTGTGTATAGAAAATAAACATATGTAAACCACTAACAGTATATTCTCATGTATCAGAAAGGTGTTGTCACACCTCCGCAGGTCTAGAACTTATGCCTAGACTGACTATTATCAGTAATTAATATGAATATTAATTACCTGTTATGTGACTTTCCACATTCTTTTCTTGGAGTTCACAAGGAAACATTTCAAATCCCACCATGTCAAAGGGCGTCAGTCACCTGTAAATATTCAAATGAGTGATAATATGTTCCTGCTACATGCTATACACACCAAAAAGTATAACATTCTAGGGCCAAAATTACTTATTTCGAAGATAAAGACTGTGGTCATTCGGTCTGCATTTTATTATAAAAATTGTAGTCAGAGAGTCGACAGTCTATTTTAAATATTATGCTCAATCGGCTCACAGTCTACTGTAAATGTGGTCAGGCAGTCCACATCTAGTCTATATGCTGTGGTCAGTCAGTCCATTCTTTATAATTAATGACCTTCGGTTGAAACTCGAGCCATGACGACTTGATGTATTAATGATCTTTAGGAAGATCAATCTTGTGCAAGACTAGATCGGTCCACTAGGGCCTTCTTCACCATTATCTTGATAGTATCAATCCATTGGATTGTTTGCTGGTCTTGCACTTTGCTTTGGTCCTTCTATACTTCAAAGTATGATGTCCTTTTCCAGTGATTGCTGTCTTCCAGTCAATCCTTAGACTAGTGTAAATGCTGTTGTCAGTCAGTCCACAACTAATTCAAATGCTGTGGACTGTCAGTCCTTTTAAATGTTGTGGTCATTCAGTCCACAGTGTAATTTTAATAGTGTGGTCAGTCTCTTGTAATCGCGGTATTGATTGTTACACAGCTGATTACACGGTTATTCTATGAAATAGAATAGGGGATTCCTCCATTTAAAGACAGAGGTTGGCCCACAGTCTAGTCTACTGGAAATGTGGACAAGCAGTCCACACCTAGTGTGAATGCTGTAGTCAGTCAGCCCATTTTTTATTATTAACGGCCTATGATTGAAATTCGAGCCATGACTACTGGATGAATTAACGATCTTTAGAAAGATCAATTTTGTGAAAGACTAGATAGGTCCACTAGGGCCTTCTTCACCATTATCTTGATAGTATCAATCCATTGGATTGTTTGCTGGTCTTGCACTTTGTTTTGGTCCTTCTATACTTCAAAGTATGATGTCCTTTTCCAGTGATTGCTGTCTTCCATTCAATCCTTAGACTACTGTAAATGCTGTTGTCAGTCAGTCCACAACTAATTCAAACGCTGTGGACTGTCAGTCCTTTTAAATGTTGTGGTCATTCAGTCCACAGTGTAATTTTAATAGTGTGGTCAGTGTCTTGTAATTGCGGTATTGATTGTTACACTGCTGATTACAAGGCTATTCTATGAAATAGAATAGGGGGTTCCTCACTTTACAAGACAGAGGTTGGCCCACAGTCTACCGTAAATAGGATCAGGCAGTCCACAACTAGTGTGAATGCTGTGGTCAGTCAGTCCATTTTTTATTATTAATGGTCTTCGGTTGAAACTCTAGCCATGACGATTGGATGAATTAACGATCTTTAGGAAGATCAATCTTGTTCAAGACTAGATCGGTCCACTAGGGTCTTCTCCACCGTTATCTTGATGGTATCAATCCTTTGGATTGGTTGCTGGTCTTCCTCTTTGCCTTCTTCCTTCTATTCTTCCGAGTATGATGTCTCTTTCCAGTAATTGCTGTCGTCCAGTCAATCCATAGACTAGTATAAATGCTGTTGTCAGTCAGTCCACGCCTAATTTAAATGCTGTGGACTGTCAGTCCTTGTAAATTTTGTGGTTAATTGGTCCACAGTGTAGTCTTAATACTGTGGTCAGTCTCTTATAATCGCGGTATTGATTGTTACACCGCTGATTACAAGGCTATTCTATGAAACAGAATAAGGGATTCCTCACTTTAGAATTCAGAAGATAAGGAAAAGAAGTGTTCCTTATGTCTCTACCTAAGATATAGTTGTGTTATACTAGGAATTGTGTATAGAAAATAAACATATGTAAACCACTAACAGTATATTTTCATGTATCAGAAAGGTGTTGTCACACCTCCGCAGGTCTAGAACTTATGCCTAGACTGACTATTATCAGTAATTAATATGAATATTAACTACCTGTTATGTGAATTTCCACATTCTTTTCTTGGAGTTCACAAGGAAACATTTCAAATCCCACGATGTCAAAGGGCGTCAGTCACCTGTAAATATTCAAAAGAGTGATAATATGTTCCTGCTACAAGCTATACACACCAAAAAGTATAACACTCTAGGGCCAAAATTAATTATTTCAAAGATAAAGACTGTGGTCAGTCGGTCTGCATTTTATTATAAAAATTGTAGTCAGAGAGTCCACAGTCTATTTTAAATTTTATGCTCAATCGGTTCACAGTCTACTGTAAATGTGGTCAGGCAGTCCATATCTAGTGTATATGCTGTGGTCAGTCAGTCAGTCCATTCTTTATAATTAATGGCCTTCGGTTGAAACTCGAGCCATGACGACTTGATGTATTAATGATCTTTAGGAAGATCAATCTTGTGTAAGACTAGATCGGTCCACTAGGGCCTTCTTCACCATTATCTTGATAGTATCAATCCATTGGATTGTTTGCTGGTCTTGCACTTTGCTTTGGTCCTTCTATACTTCAAAGTATGATGTCCTTTTCCAGTGATTGCTGTCTTCCATTCAATCCTTAGACTACTGTAAATGCTGTTGTCAGTCAGTGCACAACTAATTCAAATGCTGTGGATTGTCAGTCCTTTTAAATGTTGTGGTCATTCAGTCCACAGTGTAATTTTAATAGTGTGGTCAATCTCTTGTAATCGTGGTATTGATTGTTACACAGCTGATTACAAGGTTATTCTATGAAATAGAATAGGGGATTCCTCCCTTTAAAAGACAGAGGTTCGCCCACAGTCTATTCTACTATAAATGTGGTCAAGCAGTCCACACCTAGTGTGAATGCTGTAGCCAGTCAGCCCATTTTTTATTATTAATGGCCTTCGGTTGAAATTCGAGCCATGACTACTGGATGAATTAACAATCTTTAGGAAGATCAATTTTGTGAAAAACTAGATAGGTCCACTAGGGTCTTCTTCACCATTATCTTGATAGTATCAATCCATTGGATTGGTTGCTGGTCTTGCTCTTTGCTTTCTTCTATACTTCAAACTATGATGTCCTTTTCCATTAATTGCTGTCTTCCATTCAATCCTTAGACTAGTGTAATTGCCGTTGTCAGTCAGTCCACAACTAATTCAAACGCTTTGGACTGTCAGTCCTTTTAAATGTTGTGGTCATTCAGTCCACAGTGTATTCTTAGTAGTGTTGTCAATCTCTTGGAATCGCGGTATTGATTGTTACACCGCTGATTACAAGGCTATTCTATGAAATACGATAGGGGATTCCACACTTTAGAAGACAGAGGTTGGCCCACAGTCTACTATAAATGTAATCAAGCAGTCCACACCTAGTGTGAATGCTTTGGTCAGTCAGCCCATTTTTTATTATTAACGGCCTTCGGTTGAAACTCGAACTATGACGACTGGAAGAATTAACGATCTTTAGGAAGATCAATCTTGTGCAAGACTAGATCAGTCCACTAGGGCCTTGTTCACCATTATCTTGATAGTAACAATCCATCGGATTGTTTGCTGGTCTTGCACTTTGCTTTGGTCCTTCTATACTTCAAAGTATGATGTCCTTTTCCAGTGATTGCTGTCTTCCATTCAATCCTTAGATAACTGTAAATGCTGTTGTCAGTCAGTCCACAACTAATTCAAACGCTGTGGACTGTCAGTCCTTTTAAATGTTGTGGTCATTCAGTCCACAGTGTAATTTTAATAGTGTGGTCAGTCTCTTGTAATCGCGGTATTGATTGTTACACAGCTGTTTACAAGGTTATTCTATGAAATAGAATAGAGGATTCCTCCATTTAAAAGACAGAGGTTGGCCCACAGTCTAGTCTACTGGAAATGTGGTCAAGCAGTCCACACCTAGTGTGAATGCTGTAGTCAGTCAGCCCATTTTTTATTATTAACGGCCTTCGGTTGAAATTCGAGCAATTGCTATTGGATGAATTAACGATCATTAGGAAGATCAATTTTGTGAAAGACTAGATAGGTCCACTAAGGTCTTCTTCACCATTATCTTGATAGTATCAATCCATTGGATTGGTTGCTGGTCTTGCTCTTTGCTTTCTTCTATACTTCAAACTATGATATCCTTTTCCGTTGATTGCTGTCTTCCATTCAATCCTTAGACTAGTGTAATTGCTGTTGTCAGTCAGTCCACAACTAATTCAAACGCTGTGGACTGTCAGTCCTTTTAAATGTTGTGGTCATTCAGTCCACAGTGTATTCTTAGTAGTGTGGTCAATCTCTTGGAATCGCGGTATTGATTGTTACACCGCTGATTACAAGGCTATTCTATGAAATAGGATAGGGGATTCAACACTTTAGAAGACAGAGGTTGGCCTACAGTCTACTATAAATGTGATCAAGCAGTCCACACCTAGTGTGAATGCTGTGGTCAGTCAGCCCATTTTTTATTATTAACGGCCTTCGGTTGAAACTCTAGCCATGACGACTGGATGAATTAATGATCTTTAGGAACATCTATCTTGTTCAAGACTAGATCGGTCCACTAGGGTCTTCTCCACCGTTATCTTGATGGTATCAATCCTTTGGATTGGTTGCTCGTCTTCCTCTTTGCCTTCTTCCTTCTATTCTTCCGAGTATGATGTCCCTTTCCTGTAATTGCTGTCTTCCAGTCAATCCATAGACTAGTGCAAATGCTGTTGTCAGTCAGTCCACGCCTAATTTAAATGCTGTGGACTGTCAGTCCTTGTAAGTTTTTTGGTTAATTGGTCCACAGTGTAGTCTTAATACTGTGGTCAGTCTCTTGTAATCGCGGTATTGATTGTTACACCGCTGATTACATGGCTATTCTATGAAACAGAATAAGGGATTCCTCACTTTAGAATACAGAAGATAAGGAAAAGAAATGTTCCTTATGTCTCTACCTAAGATATAGTTGTTTTATACTAGGAATTGTGTATAGAAAATAAACATATGTAAACCACTAACGGTATATTCTCATGTATCAGAAAGGTGTTGTCACACCTCCGCAGGTCTAGAACTTTTGCCTAGACTGACTATTATCAGTAATTAATATGAATATTAATTACCTGTTATGTGACTTTCCACATTCTTTTCTTGGAGTTCACAAGGAAACCTTTCAAATCCCACGATGTCAAAGGGTGTCAGTCACCTGTAAATATTCAAAAGAGTGATAATATGTTCCTGCTACATGCTATACACACCAAAAAGTATAAGACTCTAGGGCCAAAATTACTTATTTCAAAGAAAAAGACTGTGGTCAGTCGGTCTGCATTTTATTATAAAAATTGTAGTCAGAGAGTCGACAGTCTATTTTAAATTTTATGCTCAATCGGTTCACAGTCTACTGTAAATGTGGTCAGACAGTCCACATCTAGTCTATATGCTGTGGTCAGTCAGTCCATTCTTTATAATTAATGGCCTTCGGTTGAAACTCGAGCCATGACGACTTGATGTATTAATGATCTTTAGGAAGATCAATCTTGTGCATGACTAGATCGGTCCACTAGGGCCTTCTTCACCATTATCTTGATAGTATCAATCCATTGGATTGTTTGCTGGTCTTGCACTTTGCTTTGGTCCTTCTATGGTTCAAAGTATGAGGTCCTTTTCCATTGATTGCTGTCTTCCATTCAATCCTTAGACTAGTGTAATTGCCGTTGTCAGTCAGTCCACAACTAATTCAAACGCTGTGGACTGTCAGTCCTTTTAAATGTTGTGGTCATTCAGTCCACAGTGTATTCTTAATAGTGTGGTCAATCTCTTGGAATCGCGGTATTGATTGTTACACCGCTGATTACAAGGCTATTCTATGAAATAGGATAGGGGATTCCACACTTTAGAAGACAGAGGTTGGCCCACAGTCTACTATAAATGTGATCAAGCAGTCCACACCTAGTGTGAATGCTGTGGTCAGTCAGCCCATTTTTTATTATTAACGGCCTTCGGTTGAAACTCGAGCTATGATGACTGGATGAATTAACGATCTTTAGGAACATCAATTTTGTGAAAGACTTCATAGGTCCACTAGGGTCTTCTCCACCCTTATCTTGATAGTGTCAATACTTTGGATTGGCTGCTGGTCTTCCTCTTTGCTTTCTTCCTTCTGTACTTCAAAGTATGAAGTTCCTTTTCCCGTGATTGCTGTCTTCCAGTCAATCCTTAGATTAGTGTAAATGCTGTTGTTAGTCAGTCCACAACTAATTCATAGCTGTGGACTGTCAGTTCTTTTAAATGTTGTGGTCATTCAGTCCACAGGGTAATTTTAATAGTGTGGTCAATCTCTTGTAATTGCGGTATTGATTGTTACACCACTGATTACAAGGCTATTCTATGAAATAGGAAAGGGGATACCTCACTTTAGAAGTCAGAGGTTGGCCCACAGTCTACCGTAAATATGATCAGGCAGTCCACAACTAGTGTGAATGCTGTGGTCAGTCAGTCCATTTTTTATTATTAACGGCCTTCGGTTGAAACTCTAGCCATGACGACTGGATGAATTAACGATCTTTAGGAAGATCCATCTTGTTCAAGACTAGATCGGTCCACTAGGGTCTTCTCCACCATTATCTTGATAGTATCAATCCTTTGGATTGGTTGCTGGTCTTCCTCTTTGCCTTCTTCCTTCTATTCTTCCGAGTATGATGTCCCTTTCCAGTAATTGCTGTCTTCCAGTCAATCCATAGACTAGTGTAAATGCTGTTGTTAATAAGTCCACGCCTAATTTAAAAGCTGTGGACTGTCAGTCCTTGTAAATTTTGTGGTTAATTGGTCCACAGTGTAGTCTTAATACTGTGGTCAGTCTCTTGTAATCGCGGTATTGATTGTTACACCGCTGATTACAAGGCTATTCTATGAAACAGAATAAGGGATTCCTCACTTTAGAATACAGAAGATAAGGAACAGAAGTGTTCCTTATGTCTCTACCTAAGATATGGTTGTGTTATACTAGGAATTGTGTATAGAAAATATACATATGTAAACCACTAACAGTATATTCTCATGTATCAGAAAGGTGTTGTCACACCTCCGCAGGTCTAGAACTTATGCCTAGACTGACTATTATCAGTAAGTAATATGAATATTAATTACCTGTTATGTAACTTTCCACATTCTTTTCCTGGAGTACACAAGGAAACATTTCAAATCCCACCATGTCAAAGGGCGTCAGTCACCTGCAAATATTCAAAAGAGTGATAATATGTTCCTGCTACATGCTATACACACCAAAAGGTATAACACTCTAGGGCCAAAATTACGTATTTCAAAGATAAAGACTGTGGTCAGTCGGTCTGTATTTTATTATAAAAATTGTAGTCAGACAGTCCACAGTCTATTTTAAATTTTATAATCAATCGGTTCACAGTCTACTGTAATTGTGGTCAGGCAGTCCACATCTACTGTATATGCTGTTTTCAGTCAGTCCATCCTTTATAATTGATGGCCTTCGGTTGAAACTCGATCCATGACGACTTGATGAATTAATGATCTTTAGGAAGATCAATCTTGTGCAAGATTAGATCGGTCCACTAGGGTCTTCTTCAGAATTATCTTGATAGTATCAATCCATTGGATTGTTTGCTGGTCTTGCTCTTTGCTTTCTTCTATACTTCAAAATATGATGTCCTTTTCCATTGATTGCTGTCTTCCATTCAATCCTTAGACTAGTGTAATTGCCGTTGTCAGTCAGTCCACAACTAATTCAAACGCTGTGGACTGTCAGTCCTTTTAAATGTTGTGGTCATTCAGTCCACAGTGTAATTTTAATAGTGTGGTCAGTCTCTTGTAATCGCGGTATTGATTGTTACACAGCTGATTACAAGGTTATTCTATGAAATAGAATAGGGGATTCCTCCCTTTAAAAGACAGAGGTTGGCCCACAGTCTAGTCTACTATAAATGTGGTCAAGCAGTCCACACGTAGTGTGAATGCTGTGGTCAGTCAGACCATTTTTTATTATTAACGGCCTTCGTTTAAAACTCGAGCTATGATGACTTGATGAATTAACGATCTTTAGGAAGATCAATTTTGTGAAAGCCTTCATAGGTCCACTAGGGTCTTCTCCACCCTTATCTTGATAGTGTCAATCCTTTGGATTGGCTGCTGGTCTTCCTCTTTGCTTTCTTCCTTCTATACTTCAAAGTATGAAGTTCCTTTTCCTGTGATTGCTGTCTTCCAGTCAATCCTTAGATTAGTGTAAATGCTGTTGTTAGTCAGTCCACAACTAATTCAAACGCTGTGGACTGTCAGTCTTTTTAAATGCTGTGGTCATTCAGTCCACAGTGTAATTTTAATAGTGTGGTCAATCTCTTGTAATTGCGGTATTGATGGTTACACCACTGATTACAAGGCTATTCTATGAAATAGGATAGGGGATACCTCACTTTAGAAGACAGAGGTTGGCCCACAGTCTAGTCTACTGTAAATGTGGTCAAGCAGTCCACACCTAGTGTGAATTCTGTAGTCAGGCAGTCCACACCTATTGTGAATGCTGTGGTCAGTCAGCCCATTTTTTTATTATTAATGGCCTTCGGTTGAAACTCGAGCTCTGACGACTTGATGAATTAATGATCTTTAGGAAGATCAATTTTGTGAAAGACTACATAGGTCCACTAGGGTCTTTTCCACTGTTATCTTGATAGTGTCAATCCTTTGGATTGGCTGCTGTTCTTCCTCTTTGCTTTCTTCCTTCTATACTTCAAAGTATGATGTCCTTTTCCAGTGATTGCTGTCTTCCAGTCAATCCTTAGGCTAGTGTAAATGCTGTTGTCAGTCAGTCCACAACTAATTCAAACGCTGTGGACTGTCAGTCCTTTTAAATGCTGTGGTCAGTCAGTCCACAGTGTAGTCTTAATAGTGTGGTCAGTGTCTTGTAATTGCAGTATTGATTGTTACACTGCTAATTACAAGGCTATTCTAAGAAATAGAATAGGGGATTCCTCACTTTAGAAGACAGAGGTTGGCCCACAGTCTACCTTAAATATGATCAGGCAGTCCACAACTAGTGTGAATGCTGTGGTCAGTCAGTCCATTTTTTATTATTAACTACCTTCGGTTGAAACTCTAGCCATGACGACTGGATGAATTAACGATCTTTAGGAAGATCAATCTTGTTCAAGACTAGATCGGTCCACTAGGGTCTTCTCCACCGTTATCTTGATAGTATCAATCCTTTGGATTTGTTGCTGGTCTTCCTCTTTGCTTTCTTCCTTCTATTCTTCCGAGTATGATGTCCTTTTCCAGTGATTGCTGTCTTCCAGTCAATCCTTAGACTAGTGTAAATGCTGTTGTCAGTCAGTCCACAACTAATTCAAACGCTGTGGACTGTCAGTCCTTTTAAATGCTGTGGTCATTCAGTCCACAGTGTAGTCTTAATAGTGTGGTCAGTGTCTTGTAATTGCGGTATTGATTGTTACACTGCTGATTACAAGGCTATTCTATGAAAAAGAATAGGGGGTTCCTCACTTTAGAAGACAGAGGTTGGCCCACAGTCTGCCGTAAATATGATCAGGCAGTCCACAACTAGTGTGAATAGTGTGGTCAGTCAGTCCATTTTTTATTATTAACGGCCTTCGGTTGAAACTCTAGCCATGACGACTGGATGAATTAACGATCTTTAGGAAGATCAATCTTGTTCAAGAGTAGATCGGTCCACTAGGGTCTTCTCCACCGTTATCTTGATAGTATCAATCCTTTGGATTGGTTGCTTTTCTTCCTCTTTGCCTTCTTCCTTCTATTCTTCCGAGTATGATGTCCCTTTCCAGTAATTGCTGTCTTCCAGTCAATCCATAGACTAGTGTAAATGCTGTTGTCAGTCAGTCCACGCCTAATTTAAATGATGTGGACTGTCAGTCCTTGTAAATTTTGTGGTTAATTGGTCCACAGTGTAGTCTTAATACTGTGGTCAGTCTCTTGTAATCGCGGTATTGATTGTTACACCGCTGATTACAAGGCTATTCTATGAAACAGAATAAGGGATTCCTCACTTTAGAATACAGAAGATAAGGAAAAGAAGTGTTCCTTATGTCTCTACCTAAGATATAGTTGTGTTATACTAGGAATTGTGTATAGAAAATAAACATATGTAAACCACTAACAGTATATTTTCATGTATCAGAAAGGTGTTGTCACACCTCCGCAGGTCTAGAACTTATGCCTAGACTGACTATTATCAGTAATTAATATGAATATTAACTACCTGTTATGTGAATTTCCACATTCTTTTCTTGGAGTTCACAAGGAAACATTTCAAATCCCACGATGTCAAAGGGCGTCAGTCACCTGTAAATATTCAAAAGAGTGATAATATGTTCCTGCTACAAGCTATACACACCAAAAAGTATAACACTCTAGGGCCAAAATTAATTATTTCAAAGATAAAGACTGTGGTCAGTCGGTCTGCATTTTATTATAAAAATTGTAGTCAGAGAGTCCACAGTCTATTTTAAATTTTATGCTCAATCGGTTCACAGTCTACTGTAAATGTGGTCAGG